>NW_028274815.1:602500-1202500 GCF_037043125.1 Eumetopias jubatus
ACAAGTGTGTTTAACAATAGAAACAAAGAAAAATCACACTTTCTTTAACAGCCAGCACTAGTTTTAAAACTTCCAACTTGGTGGGTCATTTTCTAGTTAATGTTACGGCTGAGTTTCAAGGATCTCACTGATTTACAGACGAATTGTCTTCTCAGACTGGAGAGTCTGAGAAACACAGAAGGGCAGTCAAAGGAAATGTCACTGGTTTGGTAATGCTGGCAGCCTGGCTTTAACCTGGGGCACAACGTGATCCTGCTGCCCCTGGCCGCAGAGACCCTTGGGTGCACACCCCCTTTCCTCTAGCTCGTGATTTAGAAGCTAAGGAACAGGGCGAATGACCATTCCCATTGAGTGAGGACAAGGGGATGTTGGGGGACTTTGGGGAAACAAGGAGGACGGTGACCAAGGCAGACCGTCTGTGTGACCCTGGAGGCCTGGGCGGGTCTGGAAACTGGACTTTTCAAGGCTCCTGGGTGAGGGGAGTGCCGCCAGCAAGGACCACAGTGATGAGGGCTTCAGACCCAGGTCCCCATCCTCACGCTGATCTGTGGCAGCCGTGGCCCTTCCGGAAACACGGCCATGCTGTGGTCTCCTCTCTGAGGAGCTCGCGTCATGTCAGTCCTGCGGTGCCTGCAGGTTTGGCCTTCGTGGGGCCCCGCCACTTTGTGGGACCAGAAATCAAATCCAGCAGCTCTAACTGACCACTGGGTATTTCGTTCCTGTGTGGGAAGGTGGGCTCCAAAGTCTGGGAGCTCTCCCTTCCCAGTGGGAAGTTGCATCCTCTGGGAAGTCACGCACCAGGGGGCGGAGGAGGCTGCACTTCGCTGCTAAATGGGGCATGTCCAACGCAACCTCAGTCTCTTTCCATGAGAGACCCTGTTGGCTGCCATCTTTAGGAGACTTCTGACAGCAGGTGGGAAATTAGCTGAGCCTTGAGGCCACGCTAATTTTAGGTGCATCTAAGAGCAGGATATTTCATGTGGAGGAGGCTCTACGACCAAAATTTAAAGATGAGAAAGACCATGAAAGTGTTGTTTGGGATGTTGGCACCAACAAAAGTGGGAAGGTTGGGAATTGGCGACTTTGGGGAAGGAAGGAATAAACAGGCAGAGGAAGTGTGTGGTGGACTTGGAGCCAGCAGGGTAACGGAGTCACAGGGAACGGGATGGCCAGGGCACTGAGGGCATGGATGGGGAGAGGGTTTGCCCCGAACAGATGGAAGCTTAGGTCAGGCAGAATATCCAGAAAGAAAATAAAGGAGGGAATCAGGAAAGGCTTAAGCGTGCACCACAAGGAAATAAGGAGTGCGGTTTGCATGGTGGGTTACACACAAGGGCAGGGACTGCCTTCGGTCACGGTCCCCTCTGGGGAGAAGTCACAAGGCCAGCCTTGCCAATTTTATCTGCAGAGAACCTACTTCCCGGGCGGCATGGCCCAGTGCCTAGAGCCGTTGTGCTCAGGTCCCTCTTCCACCAGGGTGGTCCCGCAGGTTTCCACTCTACAGACGTTCTCCCCATCTGGGGACTTCCCCAGCTCATCCGTGCTGGCTACAACCGGGGTCCCTTCACCTGCAGCAGACACAAGCCAAGGAGGACTCTGAAGTCACCAAATGGGGGAAGATACGCTAACGAACCACGCTACCAACTTCAAATTCCCCATGAGGGGATTTTAGGCAAACTTTGACACCTAAAGAAAAAGCAAATTTAAGATGAATAGAAAGAAATGCTGTTCTACATCATAGATGGTAAATCTATAGAATGCACCAATAGGAGCCCTTTGAAAAGCGAGTGTGTTCCCTTCAAGGGGTACATTTTAGAAACTTTCCAGATCTTTCAATTGAAGTAGTGACAGTGTCCACAAGTTTCTACAATGTGATCCCTGTGCTCTCATCAGGGTCACACTCTGGCCTGAAACACTTGCTAAGACCAGCAGTGGTGTAGACAACAAACATCTTTGTCAAGCAGCTTGAGACCCTGGTGAGCAGCAGCACCGGATTTGTGCCCAGAACCTGCAGACTCATCGAGGGTAATTTGTTAAAAGGAACCCTCTGGTGCCACCTGCTGCTCTAATTCGGCAGCGCTTTGCGGCTCTTGCTTCAGACGGAGGACGTGGCCTGCACAGGATGGACAAACGCTCAAGCACGTGCTGCATAATTACAGAGCGTGCTGCACGCATTAACTTGGTTCTTTCTTACACTCACCTGGAGGACAAATAGGAAACATAGAGTATTGTGGTGCCAAATAAGAAATCAAGTCCTGATTAGTAAGTAGGGAGAGACTTTACCCAAAAGTGTTCCTGCAGCAAGAGAAGACGGGCCCAATTACAAGGGGAGAGGGACCCAACCGTGAGGGGAGAGGGACCCAACCGTGAGCAGAGAGGGACCCAACCGTGAGCGGAGAGGGACCCAACCATGAGCGGAGAGGGACCCAACCGTGAGGGGAGAGGGCCAACTATGACCATTTCCATCTGGGGCTCAGGAGGGCTCTTCCTTTCTGAGGAGGAGTAAACGGGTGTAAACAGGCTAGGAAGAGTGGTGCAGGTGGTGGTCCAACCTGATGGGCTGGAGGTTGGGTTTGAAAGAAATGTCTACTGTGGTAGCAGGCGTCAGGGAAAGGAAGCTTGCGTCAGAGCAGCCCCACACATCCTTAGTACTACTGTCTGAGCTATTAGAATGATCAGTACGTGTCAGAAAGCAAAACAGGCTCCATCATTCACCTAAGATTCACCCTTAATTCATTACAGAATGAGTGATTTCAGGAGATGATATCATGTTGTCTATCAGAGCTCCCAGGGGCAATCCTGGGATCTGCCTTTCATCTGCACCTCACTGGGCCCCAGGCATGAAAACCTCAGCAGCCTCCCGTGTGTCTCTGCAGTGGTGCATCCCGATGGCCTCCATTCAACTCTGAGATTGCTCTTTCTCTACCTAACATGCAAGTATCTGCAATGTCCCTGGGGAAGTGTTCAGAAGCAAAAGGAAGCTCATTCCACTCCTCCTTCGGCTGTATTGTCTGAACCCACCTGCATCAAAAATAGTCATTTTTCAGGGAACTGGTTTCCTGGACTCTTTCACGTAGCCCTTTCCTCCCTCAACCACAGTGGGTCAGCCTTGAGATGAGGAGCCGCTTCTTGAGGCACAGGAGGGAAACCACAGGAAGTAGTGTGAGCACCAAAGAGTGTCTTGTGGGGGAGCAGATGAAACCACAAAGCATTTTCACATTCATTCCCTTATTTCTGCAGTTGGCACATGGGTACGGAGAGATGAGGAAGGAGAGGAGCCGTGTGCCCGGTGGCTGTAGACACAGTTCAGAATGTGGTCAAGGGCCCAAGACTGGCCACACCAGGAGACAGAAGCTAGAGCAGGGGGCAGCTTCTTCAAACCTGAGTAATGGATGCATACTTTATTTATTTATTTTAAAGATTTTATTTATTTATTTGTCAGAGAGAGAGAGAGCAAGCAGGGGGGGCAGCAGAGGGAGAAGCAGGCTCCCCGCTGAGCAATGACGTGGGCTTCAATTCCAGGACCCTGGGGTCATGACCTGAGCCGAAGGCAGACGCTTAACCAATTGACTGAGCCACCCACGTGTCCCCAGATGCACACTTAAAATAGAAAGATCTCAGTTTGCCCAAATAAATGGACCCAAGTCCACTGAACTTAATTTGTGAACTATTGGCCTAAAAGACTAAAATTTTCTTTCATGCATTCTATCAATTACTAAGCCTTTCAAACTAGCACAGTGAAGTCAGAGATTATCGTGCAAATGGCATCACAGTTTGAAACATCTCACTGCAGACCTGGGCTTCTGCTACCCTTACACCCAACTTAACAGAGGCAGACCCAGATTTGGGGGGAGCGTTCCTAGCACACACTGCAGAGCTCTGAGGGGAAGAACAGGAGGCTGTGGACCGTAGGTGCCTCCAGGGCACTGTGAGGACCCCACACAGCAAGGGCCCCGAAGCCTCAGCAGTATCAACTCCAGGAAGAGCCGTCTCAGCCAGCGGGAGAGACGGCGCGGCCCGGCCACTAATACCCGCGACACTTCCACGCCAAATAGCTCGGTCTGGACTGAAGACATGTGAACCCGATCCAGAGGAGCGGGATGTGTACTCAGGGCTGGAGAATCAACACAGAGACACTTCCTGCTATTTGGGTCCAAACACAGAAACAACAGGCCCCTGCTGTCATGACTCCGACTTGCAAATTCTACACGTGGAGCGTCCACACATGCTGGGATTGCCCTGTTCCGTCAGCCCGCCGGGGACAGTCCATGTGGTCCCGGTCTTGCTCATCACGAGCCCCGGGATGACTCAGGTCCCAGAAACCTGCTGCCTCCTCTTACAAAGCACCACTTCTCCTGCGGTGTGGACAGAGGAAGCTCTGTTCCACCCCATGCAGAACAGGCAATTTCCTATTCGTGTCACCGAACTGACCCCCAAAATCTGCCCATTTGCCTTCATCTGGACTAAATTTCTTGCACCCCCTGCCCAGTCAGGTCTCACTTCGACTATGATGCTCTGGTTGACACTAGGAAGCAGAGTGAGCTTTAAAACGAGGCAGTGTTAATGGTTTTAAGGACCTGAGAGCACAGAGCAGTCAGCTTGGGAAATTGGGGTCCCACCAAGAGGCCGGTGGCCCCTGGCTCTGCCGCCCTGCAGAGTGGCCTCAGAGCAGTGCCGGGCAGGGTGGGGCAGCTCTGATGTTAAGTCACAGCAGGGGCAACTTACAGTTCTGCCTGTCACCGTCCCTTATCGAGCTAGGCTGGAGTTTATTTTTACATGAGTTTTGTAAAATGCACAAAAGTGCGTGTAAATATGTCATTTCCAAGGGGAAAGAGGAATTGATATGTATCAATAGCCTGCAGTGAACACCGTGTTTGGATTCAGTGGATTGATCAGGTTTCAATTACAGAGACTCAGGTCTCCAAATCGTGGTTCCCTTGTTGTGGACAGTCAAAACCTAATTGACATGCATGTTATTTTAGGCAAGTTACCAAAAATGTGTGGATAGGAATTGATGTAGTTTCAATGGTGAAATGGGCAAAACAGTTCAATGCACTCCTTTCCCCCAACATCTTTTCTTTAAATTTCTCATACTCCGGCTCTCTTCTCTCCCCTGAAACTACAGACCCGGCTGTCTTCCTCCTCTCTCCCTCCAGTAAACTGCACGGCTGTGTAGGCCGTTCGCGCGGCAGACAGAGACGGCACCCCTGGTGCTCCCCTTCCTGGCCCAGCATGGTACCTCCTACAGCACCTAATCACAAAACGTGTGACGGTAGAGCGAATGACTAAATACATCTTAAATATATGAACAGACATTTAAAATAAAATAAATTTCATTTGTATTTCCTATTCTGACACCAAACTCCAGTGGGCCAGTGGGTGGGGCCTCCCTCCAGACCAAGCACGGCTGCAATACCAGCAAGACTCCGGCCCGACTCTGACACAGCCTCCCCAGAGCTTCAGATCCCAGGCTCAGTCCTGCAGGACCCCACACTCGGGCCGTCAGCTGGGCATCCAGATCTCCACAGGTGCTTCTGACCGACCAGCCTTTGACCCTATAGCCTCTGGTTCCCCCGACTCCCAATGTGGGTTGGGTTAATTTGCCAGGACACCTCACAGAAGTCAGAGAGACATTTGACTTACTAGATTAACAGTGTGAGAAAATCACAGGCCCATAATGGCATCACTCGGGTAAAGGCTCCAAGTCAGTAAACTGGGCCTTCATACCTGACCTGACTGCAGTTCTAACCTCCCCTGAAAATGTGAGTCTTAACTGGTCAGTCAGCCACTTTCTGATCAGCACCAAAGAGGCCTCTGTCCCCCGGGCCTTCTCCAGCCCCCAGCGGAAGACGAAGCCCCCTGCCCTTCCCCCAAAGGGAAGGTGACCTTGCCTGAAACAATCCTTTCTTCACTTTTGCCGGTAACTTCCTTGCCCGCCCTCCTTCCAGTAAAAACCATCCTTTTTGCACAAGTCCTCTGAGCTCCCCTCTATTTGCTAGACAGGATGCTGCCCCATTCATGAATCCCTTCATAAAGCAAATTATCTTCAAATTTACTAGGTTGAATTTTGCTTTATCACAACAAGGCAGATGGAAAAGATGCAGAGGGCAGGTATGGGGAAAGGCATGGAGCATCCTCGCCCTCTGAGCACCCTTCCCAAGTGTCCTGTATTCACCAGCCCAGAAGCTCTCTAAACCTGGTCTTTGGTTGGGGTTTTATAGAGCCTTTATTCATCGGCACGGCTGAGTAAATCATTGGCTCTTGATTTAACCTCCAACCCCTTTCCCCTGCCCTGAGGTCAGGCAGGTGGACTGAACAGTTCTAACCCTCAAATCTCAAGACTGGTCGCCCTGGCACCCATCCCCCATCCGCAGGAGAGTCCCACAAGTCGCTTCATTAACAAAAGACACCTTCAACTCTCTTATCACTTAGGAAATTCCAATACTTTTAGGAATTTTGTGCCAGAAACTAGATGAAGACCAAGTATGTATTTTTTATTGTAAATCATAATATCACAATATTAAACCAGGTTTCTTGCAGTTTCAAACCTAATTACAACTGAGAATTTTGACCACTACATATATATTTTTTCAATATATCATGTTTTTATAATATATTTATGATATATATTAACATATATATAAATGTTACAAAAAAGATTTTGCCAAGAGAAAAAAACACAAGTATTTGCACATATTGTGTGCATTTCACTGTAAATATTTATAACAAGAGCACGCACTTACACAGTGTGCTCCAGAGCTGCATTTGTTGGGGAGCACCAACGCCTTGGCCCTTCTCCCTGATGGCGCACACCCCTGCACCCGGGGGGGGGGGCTCCCACGCTGATTCTGGCCAATGAACCATAAGCAGAAATGACAGGCACCACTTTCAGGCCCATCCCTCCCCTGTGCACAGCTGTGCATGCCCTGGCTCTCTCCCTCTTGGGCTCCCTCTTGGGCTTGGAAGATGGAGGCGAAGGACAGAGTCTCCTGTCCACTGTGCTCCCATTGGGGCCAGGCAACCAAAGGAGGGGTGAGTGCGTAAGAGCAGCTAGCTGGCCCTACCGGGCTGATCCCATCAGATATTCACTATAACAGAGGGACGTGGGATGAATGGCCTGACTTTACAATTAACTTCATAATTAAGAACAATGCGGCTGAGGAAGTTAGGGAGCCTTTCTCGGCCCCCGCAAAGCTCCCTGGCAGCGATGGGATGCTTTCTCACAATGAATGTGAACGATGTCAACAATCTGGAGTGTGTCAGATCCCAATAGTATTGTGCATCTTATTCATTAATTCAAAAACATGAAGACATCTCTATTCCTGGGACAGAGCTGAGCTACCACCTGTTAAGTGTGGGAGATAATTTTGTCCAAAATATTTGGCAGACACGGCATTCTAACTTCTCTTCTTGCAAAGAAGTAACTGCCTCCTGAGCAATCTCCCCAGGTCATGCTAGTCACACAAAAAGATTTAAGGTTGAAAAAAGGTGAAACTCTCCAGGTTGCCCAACAATTTACCAAATTGAAATATCAAATACCAAATAGAAATACCAAAACATAACTCAGACTTAAGTATTTATTTTTCTCTATATGAAAATTATAGCCAAGTAGAATAAGATACCTATGTGTTTATTCATACAGATTTGCTAACTAGAACTGTGGTTTTCTTTTCAAATATAGATTTAGCAAAAAGAATTTTTTTAAAAGGCAATCTGAGCTGACAGGGGGCCAGGGTCCTTCAGCAAATAGGTGGTCACAGATGAGCTAATAGATGTTCTTACACAAAATTCCAATCCACTCAAGTCTCAGGGGAAACCTCCAGAAACCACAGGTGATGCTAGAATTTTGCTGATCAGGTGGGTTCAGGTCTGTGCAATTCACACTTCCTGGCAACCTTTCGCCCACATCAATGAGGTAATATTTTCAAAACGACTCTGAAATGCATCTTTAATGAATTAAGTACAACACACCTGCAGATGATTGAAGTAACACATACCTTTAGGTGCAATCTTGAGCTCTCAAAAACCACACGATTGTTACGGCAATCAATACCGTTGTCATTTTGTTTTCCCGAAATACGGGCTTTGTGCCAAGCACATCTGTCTTGATAGAAAGAAAATCATTCTTTTCCAACCCTGCCACTCTGCTGGAATATACCCTTTTGAATTTATAGTTCAGAGCATACCTCTTAATTCTTTTTTTCTACAGACTTCATGCTTTTATAGATTTATCCAGAGAACAAATTGGAAGAGTCACTTCAATTCTCTAGTAAATATTTACTGGACATTATTCCAGGTACTTTGGGGAGGACACAGAAATAATGGTAAGCCATTAAAATAACTAGCAGTATTTTTGTAGTATTTTATTTTTTGTGTGATCTGATTCCTACCTTCATGGAAATCATTATCTGGTTAGATAGATGATAAAATAGCATTTAAAGAGATGCTTAAAACCACAATAACACACACGAAAGTTTGTTAAGTAAGGTCAACATGCCAGACTCCAAATAAAATGTGTGCTTTCTATGATTTTCTCTGATTTTTCCAGCAACACTGTGGGGAGGTATTAACCATCCCTTTTTCCAACAGAAACTTAGGGTCAGAGAGGTTGAGCATTTTACCCCAAAGTTCAAAAAAAGCAAACAGAGCCAAGATATAGTATTAGGTTAAGAATGAATGAAATTTCACTCGAATTCAAGGACAAGAAGTTCAAAAAAAAAAAAAATCGAAAGCACTGAGCCACTGGACAGCTGGTGTGCTGAAAGCCCGTTTGGCATGAAGAAGGATGGGAAATGCGGGGGAAGATCTGGGAGGGGTGGGTCAGGGAGGGCCCAGGCCTCCGAGAACCCCAGGAGCATGCCCCCGGGACGGCTGTGTAGCTGGTGTGTCCTTCCTGAGGCTGACCCGAGGGGCTGAAATGCAGCCCCTCACTTGGCTTTCCCAGCCTGTGCCTGGCGTCTAGGCTGTGGGATCGCCATACAATCCAAACAAAGGAGACTTGTGAGCCGTGAAGACTCCGGACCAGTGTGTGTAGCTCTGAGGGGCGACGGGAGACGCTGGGACTCCCAGCAGTGAGCCAGGCTTCCAGCTTTAGACTCCTCTGAGAGTCACAGGCTTAAGGAGAACGGGCCGTGCCGGCCCGTGTGCGGTGAGGAAGTGGACAGTTTCCCCCTGTCTGGGCCTGCTATGTGACCTTTCTTACAAATGCAAAGACCGGAGGCCTCCCAGTCTGTTTTGCTGCTCCAAAGCCTGCAACCTCCCAACGTCATTACGTTAGGGTGTGTGTAACTCGGGGATAAATACTTGTGTAGGGCCTGGTGCCGGCAGCAGGGGTACAGCAGGGAAGGGGAAGAGTGCAGATACCGAGGGAAAGCCGCTTTGAAGAAGGGACAGCTACCCGAACCCGAATAAAGGTGTAGGTGAGGAGGGACATGATGATCCGGGGTCTCCCACGAGGCTGATTCCCAAGGAGTGGGCCTAGAAAGACCCTCTGGGCCAGCTTCCTCAGCTCAGGTGCAGTCAAAGAAGTGGCCACCCCCCTGGGCTCTCCCCAGGGCCTGCTTTCCCAGACAGTGGAGAGCAGGAGAGAGAGGCCAGGTAGGGGCCATGGGGCAGGGCGAGGCTGGCGAGAAGCCGGCCCGTAGGACTTGGCGGGTAGCCAGCTCTGAAAGGGCACAGATAGCAGGAGTGAGGCTTGATTCCAGTTTTTGGTTTAAGCAGTTGGCAGGAATTTGGGGCCACAGTTAAAGATTTAAAGCCCTGGGACAGCAGGACATTTGGAGGAGAGGTTGCGTGGGTCATGTTTTGCTCGTGCTGACAACCAGTGGACGCGGGGAAGTGCGGGTATTCTGGCTGGCTTGGCCTGCCTCCTGGTAGGGGCCCGAGGACCCGTTCCAGAGAAAATGGCACGTGCACCGAGTCTCTGCTTTTGGGCCGTCCCTGTGTCTGCATCTTCACCAAAGCCGAGGAGACTGCAGAGCCCTGTCCCCAGAGCAGATGGACAGCACAGCCCCTCACGCAGACCCCCAGCTCCGCTGTGCTGATCACACCTACCACCCCAGTGACCGGCAGGAATGCCACCCGACGGGGGGCCAGGCACCGTGTTGAGCCTGGCTGGGCATTTCCTCCCGAATCCTGCTGCAGCCACGGATGGCAGGGTTGCGTTCATCGCCCCCATGTTGCAGAGTTGGAGGAAACTTGGAGGTTTCCCTACCACCATTTGCGAGACCGTCCACAGGGCAACAATGACCCTGCAGCCTGGGCTGTAGGCAGACTTGGCTGGACCTCTGCTCCACGGCCGTGAGAAGGAGCATCCCCGCTTGGGATTGATGACGCAGTTCCGGGCGCAAGCTCCAGGGAAATCTGTGCCTTCCGGGGACTGGTCTGTGGAGACAGTGCTGAGGACAATGCCCTGCACCCAGTCCCTTTCCTGTTACTGAGTCCCTTCTGCTCCAAACCTCCACTGTCAGGTTTATGTGGCACCAAATCCTGGGAAATTTAAGTATTCAAAATATTCCGCTTATTGGGGAGAAGCAATGAAATCAATACCAGTTGTACTCAGAAATCTGGGAAGTGATTTTCTGGAATTGATTCTAAAATATTTGCAACTCAGGGGGGGTGGGCGTTGTCAGACATTGCCAATAAAGTAGGGGTCAATTATAGAGCTGTAATAATCTAAATTCATGCCATATGACAGAACGTTCAGGCTACTTAACATGCAGCCGTTTTTAAAGGAACTTGACACATTGAACTTAAGGGTCTGTTTTCTTTTCCAGAGAGTACTGGGCAGAAACAGCTTTTCAGAGGCTGGGATGGAGTTCCCACCCTTGGCCGCCTTGGGAACAGGGCAAGAGATAAAAAGGTGATGCTGGTCAGTGCAGGCAATACCTGGCCCATGCTTCTCTCTGGGACGGGGGTAGGAGTCAACTTCCCAGTGTCTCCATCACCCGCTCGTCTGCTGCCCGAGCGGTCCCCTCAGGTGCGAGCTGGTCAGTGAGGCCAGCTCACCTGCCATGGCGCACCATGTGGCTCTGTCCTGGAGACCCCCCTTTCCCTCCCCCTGCTCCCTTCAGTCCTGCTCGCCACGAAGAACCAGGTGTTTAGCATTTACAGAAAACTGAAGAGTTGAACTAAATAGCAAACAGTTTGCCGACCCTGCGCCAGGCAAGCACAGCACCATTGTTGGGAGACGCCTGAGGCTTTGTGCTGCTGGGCTTGCGTGGGAGCAGAGTGAGAAGCGCAGGATACACCGTGGGCACCGCGTGGACCCTGGACCTCCCCAGGCCTGATTTCCCAAGTTTCTCCAGGTGGCTGTTTGGTGGGATTTCTTTCCTGCGTGTGGAAGTAAAGGCTTTGTTTGCAGTCTGTTAAAGGGATTTCACACAGAATAATAAAACAGGTGAAGTGAGGAGATTCTGGTCAAAGACACACCATAGTGTCCTCGGGACAAAGAACGTGTCCAAACACAATAGGTAAAACTAGAGGGGTAAGGACTCCCACGTTAGGCCCGCAAACTCGTGCTCGAGTAACCCTGGAGGGCAAGGAAGGGGGCAGATGCTCCTGGTGAGACCCTCTGGGACAGCGAGTTGGCTTCAGCCCTGCTGCTGCCTCCAGGGAGCAGGCCGACCCCAGGGCTCCACACGGTCCACTCAGCAGCGGCCTGGCCACACCTTCCACCTGGGTGGGCCAGAGGCTCTCAAGGTATTATCTTTTAATGTGATTTCCTTGAGTTGTGCCAGTTTCCATGTGAAAAGAAATTCTTTATTGAGAGTTCACCAGCATTGGATGACGCTTTGTGCTTCCAAGCCTAATGTCCAAGCGGAGCTGGTGGGCAGCTAGAGTCTCTGCTGGGCCCACTCGGGTCCTCGTGAGCTGCCCGCTGTCCTGGAGGTCTCACCAGGAGCATCCACCCCCTTCCGGCCATCAGAGCACCGCTTCTGCTGTGTCCTTCTGAAGGCCATGAGAAAAGCGGCTCCGGTGGACTCGCATGGAGGCCACATGGCCTTGGGGGGACAGGAAGCAGTCTGTGGGGCCATGCTGGCCTCGAGGGAGCAGACTCATGCTGAGGAGTCAACCGCACAGCAGGGACTGAGCGTGGGTTGGCCCCTCGGAGCTGAGGGTGCAGTCCTTCCTCCATGGCCCGAGGGCCCTGCGGATGGCAGCCTGTCACACTGTCCCAGCCTCTGACCACAGAAACCCTGAGCTCATACACGGTGTGTGTCTTGCAGAACAGAAAACTAATACAGGTGCTAAGACAAAGTAGTCCCTGTAATTTCTGCAGCAAAATTCCGCACAACTGTTGCATCAGGATGGAAGTGATGTGTTCCGTGGCTGTGTCACCCGTAGTCGCTTCTGTGGCTCAGCGGTGGTGTGGGTAACTGCCCCGCCTCAGGAATAGCACCCTGTCTCCGAGGAAGACCTCCATCTGGGCCCCAGAGCTCTCGTGCTTCTGCTCCCACCAACAGACCGGCCCTCCTGGGTCTAACGCTTCATGCTCCAGTGTTAGACCTAGGTATTTTCCAGCTAGGGTTTTGAGAGAAAGGGAACTGGAAAACTGAGGCACATTTGCAACTCAGTTGAAGCAGGTTCGAATCTGCTGAGGTCGTGGGATCCGGCGTGTTACACGCGTGTGGCAGGAAGTACATGCCTGCGTGTCACGGACGTGGGGGAAATGCGGTGTTGGCTGGACACTGGAGTGAGGGCTCACGCCAGCTGTTCTGCGGGCAACTCTATAAAACTGTACAAGGTTTCGGTCCAGTCTCATCTTCCTGGTTCGGGTTATGAATCATTACCAACTCCATCTCCCGGGAAGGAAGAAGGTGTCGCTGGAGCGCTGGTGCCCCTGGCATGGGAGAGGCAGGCTCACCCTGCGTCTGAGCTAGTTGGGGGTTTGGACACACTGCCGCGTCTCTGATCGGCAGCCGTCTCTCGTGAGAAAAATCAGCATACAGAGGGAATGGAAGGACAATGCTGGCCTTTACTGAACATTTCGTAGGAGACACAATGAGGCGTTTCTCATAATGAAATTTACTATTGGGCTGGGCAATGAAATTTTAGCTACTATCAAGCATATCACTAAAAATCTGGTCTTTTTGTGAATTTTTGCAATTATTTTTCTTTTAAGGAGTGAACAGGCTTGAGTAGATGAAGTGATTTTCAGAAAAACCAAAACAAAATGGTGCAACCCAGGAACCACTCAGCTGCAGGGGAGCAGACAGGAGAAGACCTGGACCGAGGAGGAGACTGAGGGTCCCAGGGGCCTGCAGGTGAGGAGTGGGCGGCAGGGGCAGGGAGGAGGCCTGGCCCTGGCGAGGAGGGGCCTGGGGGCCTGAGTGGGACATATGTCTGTCCAGGGGAAAAGCACCCTTCACTGGACAAGGAGAAATGGAGCCACGACCCCCGAGGGGGTGGCCAGGGCAGTGAAGACAGAGATGAGAAGGACCCTGAGGGCACCAACTGAGCCTCCCTCGCCCTCCTGCAGGGCACTCAGTTCAGAGTTTGGTAGATATTAACCCTTATGTGTCTGTCCCTGCTGTGGACCGAGCCCTGTAGCCAGCTGACCAGACAGCTTGCTGGACTTTCTACTTTCTTTTTTTCCTTCTTTCTTCTTCTTCCCCTCCCCATCCTCCTCGCCCTCCTCTTCTTCTTCTTCACTTTAATCTAGTAGATAATTTAATTGGATATAGTAGAAAATGTTCATCAGTGAGTATAAACATTATGAATATTAGATGCATTTAACCTTCGTAATTTCTAAAAGTTATTTTATGATTATCATTTTACTTCTCATTAAAATATATTTTATTAATGAGTAAAAAACATAACACGGGGCACCTGGGTGTCTCAGTTGGTTAAGCGTCTGCCTTCAGCTCAGGTCATGATCTCAGGGTCCTGGGATCGAGCCCCGCATCGGGCTCCCTGCTCAGTGGGAAGGCTGCTTCTCCCTCTGCCCCTCCCCCCTGCTCAATCCCCCCCCTTACAAATAAACAAAAAATCTTAAAAAAATCTAAAAAATATGTTTTAAAAAAGCCTAGCACACTTACAATCATGGTAATAAATGAGTATCCATGAACTTAGCACCTGCTCTAAGAAAGAGAATGTTGTCAACACATTTGAACACCCCTCCAGCCCTGTGGTCTCATCCCCTTTGCCTGCACCCAGCAATGCGTAACATCCTGAACCTGAAATTTATTTTTACTTGCTTTTCTTCATGATTTTACCAGGCATGTGTGTGTCCCTGGGATACATTATGTCCCATATTCCCTGTGTTTTGGCTTTCTGTGAATGAAAACGTGTGCATGAAGTTTCTCTTTGACTTTTTTTCACTCACATTTTGGTTTTGAGATGCAACCATGTTGAAACTTACAGCTGAACAGTCCTGTGTTCTATAACCATAGAATTCATCCATTTTGTGTGGACGGACATTGGATCATTTGCAGCTGGGGACAGGAACAGAGCTCCTGGAGTCTCTCTAGGTGTTCACCCAGAGAGGGGTCTGGCCTGCACCCCTTCCCTGTCCCCCTGGCGGGGACGCATCCAACATTCTCAAGGTCCTGCAAAGATATGCTCAGAGGCAGTGGATGGAATGTCCCCTCCTTGGTCTTTGTGGAGGTTTCCTGTTACTGGACTTGTTGCTCATCTGCATAGTGCAGGATGCACCTAGTTGTGCTCATTTGAATTTCTCTAACGATAATGATTCATTCGGCCATGGACTCCTGTGTGCTGTCGTAACCACTGAGCCACCCTCAGGAAATGCCTCTCCAAGTACTTTGCCGATTTCTCTGCTGGGTTTGTCATTGACTTGTGGACCCGTGAAAATTCTGTGTACAGACCAACCAGGACTTCTCCCCGTGTTGCCTTTTCACACTCTTCAAGGCATCTTTTGGAAAGAAAAATTCCTAATATTAATGTAGTCAATGTTATAAATTTTCTCTTCATTGTTAGATTTTTTTTTTTATCTTGTGTAGAAAATTTCTTTCTGCACCAAGACCAGAATGCTGTTCTGTGGCATTTTCTCTAAAATGTTCGGTGTTTCAAGTTTCACACCTGAGTCCTTGACCCACTAGGGTTAGCTGGTAGGTCTCCTGCTACGGGCTGAGTTGTGTCCCCAAGATTCCTATGTTGAGTCCTAACCCTCAGTATCTCAGAATGTGACGGTCCTTGGAGAGAGGGCCTTTGGAGAGGTGACTGAGCTAAGATAAGGTCATGAGGGTGGGCCCTACTTCAGGATGATGTGTCTTTACAAGAAGAGGGCATGAAGACACTGACTCACTGTGGGAATTCTGTAACACCCGCCGCCCCACCGCAGGCAGGATACTGGTCACCCTACCCGGGCTCTGTGGTGGCTCAAAGGCTTTGTTAAGAGCTACCTGGTTGAACACCCTCCTGGTATGCATAATAAATACTGAATAAATATCTGTTCTTAGTTCTGTATCAAAATAGCCTTAGCACAGTAACAGCACAGTAGCAATGCTAAAAATAGTAAATCTTTGTTCTATATATATGTCTTTAGTCTTCTGTTCATGCCCTCCCAAGCCCACATTGGCCTGGGCCATCTCGAAGACCCCAAGGAGAGGTGGTGGTAGAGGGACCATGTGCTCTGTGAGTGTGACAACACAACACTGGCAGGAGAAGTTTCCGGAAGTTACAGACTATCTTCTGAGGACAGGGAACAGGCTAGGCTCCTACATAATAATAAAGACCACAGAGTCTTCTTAAAAACAGAGATGTTTTCTTTTTTTTGGAAGGGGAACAAGATGGCAGAGGAGTAGGAGAACTGGATTTCGTCTGGTCTCAGGAATTCAGCTGGATAGGGATCAAACCATTCTGAACACCTACAAACTCAACAGGAGATTGAAGAAAAGAATAGCAACAACTCACTGAACAGAAAAGTGACCACTTTCTGGAAGGTCTTTTCTGATTTGTTTAGAGTATATTTTCTGGGGATGCTGTTACCCTGTTAGCATTTTGTTCTCTCATTCATCTATTCTCCTCTGGACAAAATGACAAGATGGAAAAAAATCAACTCAACAAAAAGAACAAGAGGTGTACTGACTGCCAGGAACCTACTCAATATGGACATTAGTATGATGTTGGACCTAGAGTTCAGAAACATGATTTTAAAGATACTAGCTGGGCTTGAAAGAAGCATGGAAGTTATTAGAGAAACCCTTTCTGGAGAAATAAAAGAACTAAAATCTAACCAAGTCGAAATCAAAAAGGCTATTAATGAGGTGCAATAAAAAATGGGCACACTAACTGCTAGGATAAATGAGGCAGAAGAGAGAAACAGCGATATAGAAGACCAAATGATGGAAAAAAAAAAAAGAAGCTGAGAAAAAGAGAGATAAACAACTACTGGATCACAAGGGCAGAATTCGAGAGATAAGCAATACCATAAGATGAAACAACATTAGAATAATTGGGATCCCAGAAGAAGAGGAAAGAGAGAGAGGGGCAGAGGTATTTTGGAGCAAATTATAGCAGAGAATGTCCCTAATTTGGGGAAGGAAACAGGCATCAAAATCCAGGAGGCACAGAGAACCCCTCTCAAAATCAATACAAATAGGTCAACACCCCGACATTTAATAGTAAAACTTACGAGTCTCAGAGACAAGGAGAAAATCCTGAAAGCAACTCGGGAGAAGAGACATGTAACCTACAATGGTAGAGACATTAGACTGGCAACAGACCTATCCACAGAGACCTGGCAGGCCAGAAAGGCCTGGCATGATATCTTCAGAGCACTAAAGGAGAAAAATATGCAGCCAAGAATACTATATCCAGACAGGCTGTCATTGAAAATAGAAGGAGAGATAAAAAGCTTCCAGGACAAACAAAAACTAAAGGAATTTGCAAACATGAAAGCAGCCCTACAAGAAATATTGAAAGGGGTCCTCTAAGCAAAGAGAGAGCTAAAAGCAACATAGACCAGAAAGGAACACAGACAATATACAGTAACAGTCACCTTACAGGCAATACAATGGCACTGAATTCATATCTTTCAATAGTTACCCTGAATGTAAATGGGCTCAATGCCCCAATCAAAAGACAGGCTATTAGATTGGATTAAAAAACAAGACCCATCGATATGCTGTCTGCAAGAGACACATTTTAGACCCAAAGACACCCCCAGATTGAAAGTGAGGGGGTGGAACACCATTTACCATGCTAATGGACACCAAAAGAAAGATGGGGTGGCAATCCTTCTATCAGACAAATTAGATTTTAAACCAAAGACTGTAATAAGAGACGAGGAAAGACACTATATCCTACTTAAAGGGTCTATCCAACAAGAAGATCTAACAATTGTAAGTATCTGTGCCCCTAACAGGGGAGCAGCAATAATATAAAGCAATTAATAACAAAAGCAAAGAAACACATCGACAACAATACAATAATAGTGGGGGACTTTAACACCCCCTGACTGAAATGGACAGATCATCTAAGCAAAAGATCAACAAGGAAATAAAGACTTTAAATGACACACTGGAACAAAACGACTTCACAGACATATTCAGAACATTCCATCCCAAAGCAACGGAATACACATTCTTCTCTAGTGCCCATGGAACATTCTCCAGAATAGATCACATCCTAGGTCACAAATCAGGTCTCAACCGGTACCAAAAGACTGGGATCATTCCCTGCATATTTTCAGACTACAGTGCTTTGAAACTAGAACTCAATCACAAGAGGAAAGTTGGAAAGAACTCAAATACATGGAAGCTAAAGAGCATCCTACTAAAGAATGAATGGGTCAACCAGGAAATTAAAGAAGAATTAAAAAAATTCATGGAAACCAATGAAAATGAAAACACAACTGTTCAAAATCTTTGGGATGCAGCAAAGCAGTCCTAAGAGGAAATTACATAGCAATACAAGCCTTTCTCAAGAAACAAGAAAGGTCTCAAATACACAACCTAAACTACACCTAAAGGAGCTAGAGAAAAAATAGCAAATAAAGCCTAAACCCAGCAGGAGAAGAGAAATAATAAAGATCAGAGCAGAAATCAATGAAATAGAAACCAAAAGAACAGTAGAACAGATCAACGAAACTAGGAGCTGGTTCTTTGAAGAATTAACAAGGTTGATAAACCCCTGGCCAGACTTATCAAAAAAAGAAAAAAAAGAGAAATGACCCAAATACACAAAGTCATGAATGAAAGAGGAGAGATCACAACCAACACCAAAGAGATACAAACAATTATAGGAACATATTATGAGCAACTCTACGCCAGCAAATTAGATAACCTGGAAGAAATGGATGCATTCCTGCATATGTATCAACTACCAAAACTGAACCAGGAAGAAATAGGAAACCTGAACAGACCTATAACCACTAAGGAAACTGAAGCAGTCATCAAAAATCTCACAACAAACAAAAATCTCACAACAAACAAAATCTCCCAGGGCCAGACAGCTTCCCAGGGGAGTTTTACCAAACATTTAAAGAAGAATTAATACCTATCCTTCTGAAACTGTTCCAAAAAATAGAAATGGAAGGAAAACTTCCAAACTCATTTTATGAGGCCACCATGACCTTGATCCCAAAACCAGACAAAGACCCCATCAAAAAGGAGAATTACAGACCAATATCCCTGATGAACATGGATGCAAAAATTCTCACCAAAATACTAGGCAATAGTATCCAACACTACATTAAAAGGATTATTCACCACAACCAAGTGGGATTTATCCCTGGGCTACAAGGTTGGTTCAACATCCACAAATCAATCAATGTGATACAATACATTAACAAAAGAAAGAACAAGAATCATACGATCCTCTCAATAGGTGCAGAAAAAGCATTTGACAAAGTACAGCATCCTTTCTTGATCAAACTCTTCAGAGTATAGGGATAGAGGGTACATACCTCAATATCATAAAACCATCTATGAAAAACCTACAGCGAATATCATTCTCAATGGGGAAAAGCTGAGAGCTTTTCCCCTAAGGTCAGGAATGCGGCAGGGATGTCCACTCTCACCATTGCTATTCAACATAGTATTAGAAGTCCTAGCCACAGCAATCAGACAACAAAAAGAAATCAAAGGCATCCAAATCAGCAAAGAAGAAGTCAAACTCCCACTCTTTGCAGATGATATGATACTTTATGTAGAAAACCCAAAAGACTTCACCCCAAAACTGCTAGAACTCATACAGGAATTCAGTAAAGTGGTAGGATATAAAATCAATGCACAGAAATCAGTGGCATTCCTATACACCAACAACAAGACAGAAGAAAGAGAAATTAAGGATTCAATCCCATTTACAATTGTACCCAAAACCGTAAGATACCTAGGAATAAATCTAACCAAAGAGGCAAAGGATCTCTACTCAGAAAACTATAAAATACTCATGAAAGAAATTGAGGAAGACACAAAGAAATGGAAAAACGTTCCATGCTCATGGATTGGAAGAACAAACATTGTGAAGATGTCAATACTACCTAGAGTAATCTACACATTCAGTGCAATCCCCATCAAAATACCATCCGCTTTTTTCAAGGAAATGGAACAAATAATCCTAAAATTTGTATGGAACCAGAAAGGACCCTGAATAGCCAGAGGAATGTTGAAAAAGAAAAGCCAAGCTGGTGGCATCACAATTCCGGACTTCCAGCTCTATTACAAAGCTGTCATCATCAAGACAGTATGGTACTGGCACAAAAACAGACACATAGATCAATGGAACAGAATCGAGAGCCCAGAAATGGACCCTCAACTCTATGGTCAACTCATCTTTGACAAAGCAGGAAAGAATGTCCAGTGGAAAAAAGACAGTCTCTTCAGCAATGGTGTTGGGAAAATTGGACAGCCACATGCAGAAGAATGAAACTGGACCATTTCCTTACACCACACACAAAAATGGACTCAAAATTGTTGAAAGACCTAATTGTGAGACAGGAGTCCATCAAAATCCTAAAGGAGAACACAGGCAGCAACCTCTTCGACCTCAGCCGCAGCAACTTCTTCCTAGAAACATCACCAAAGGCAAGGGAAGCAAGGGCAAAAATGAACTATTGGGACTTCACCAAGATAAGAATCTTTTGCACAGCAAAAAAAACAGTCAACAAAACCAAAAGACAACCGACAGAATGGGAGAAAATATTTGCAAATGACATATCAGATAAAGGGCTAGTATCCAAAATCTATAAAGAACTTATTAAACTCAACACCCAGAGAACAAGTGATCCAATCAAGAGATGGGCAGAAGACATGAACAGACATTTTTCCAAAGAAGACATCCAAATGGCCAACAAACACATGAGAAAGTGCTCAACATCGCTCGGCATCAGGGAAATCCAAATCAAAACCTCCATGAGATACCACCTCACACCCGTCAGAATGGCTAAAATTAACACATCAGGAAATGACAGATGTTGGCGGGGATGCGGAGAAAGGGGAACCCTCCTACACTGTTGGTGGGAATGCAAGCTGGTGCAACCACTCTGGAAAACAGTATGGAGGTTCCTCAAAAAGTTGAAAATAGAGCTCCCATATGACCCAGCAATTGCACTACTGGGTATTTACCCCAAAGATACAAATGTAGGGATCCAAAGGGATATTTGCACCCCAATGTTTATAGCAGCAATGTCCACAATAGCCAAACTGTGGAAAGAACCAAGATGTCCATCGACAGATGAATGGATGAAAAGATGTGGTATATGCATACAATGGAATATTATGCAGCCATCAAAAGGAATGAGATCTTGCCATTTGCAACGACATGGATGGAACTGGAGGGTGTTAGGCTGAGCGAAATAAGCCAATCAGAGAAAGACATGTATCATATGACCTCACTGATATGAGGCATTCTTAATCTCAGGAAACAAACTGAGGGTTGCTGGAGTGGTGGGGGGTGGGAGGGATGGGGTGGCTGGGTGATAGACATTGGGGAGGGTATGTGCTATGGTGAGTGCTGTGAATTGTGCAAGACTGTGGAATCACAGATCTGTACTTCTGAAACAAATAATGCAAGATATGTTAAGAAAAAAAAAGATAGCAGGAGGGGAAGAATGAAGGGGGAAAATCGGAGGGGAGATGAACCATGAGAGACGATGGACTCTGAAAAACAAACTGAGGGTTCTAGAGGGGAGGGGGTGGGGGGATGGGTTAGCCTGGTGATGGGTATTAAAGAGGGCACGTTCTGCGTGGAGCACTGGGTGTTATGCAGAAACAATGAATCATGGAACACGACATCAAAAACTAATGATGTAATGTATGGTGATTAACATAACAATAAAAAAATTGAAAAAAGAGGTGTTTTCAACAAAGAGTCTGAAACATGAAAAAAAAAAGCTAAGCCCCGATGTGCTATAATGGAAAAGCATTATTTTCTCTTGAAATTGCAGTCTGGATTTTTACCTACATTTTAGTTCACATGGAAACTCCACATATCTGGCTGTCAGTATTTCTTAGTGTAGTTATTGTGACAACAACAACCAAATCAAATTTTATTTTTTTAAGTTGAGTCTTGAAAAAATTCATATATATATGTATGTATATACATATATATACATACATATATATAATCTTTGGTCATTAATCACCTCACCTGTCACTGCTGTGAAACCGTGAACCTCTGGCATCTGGGAGGCTCCAAGGTGGGGATCTGCTGCCCCAGAGGTCCTGATTCATACACAGCCTTCTGTTTCTTTCATTCGGTGGGACTGGGAGATAGAGCTTTTTTGTCCTGGGATCTTTCTTGTCTGACTCCACTTAGTCATGACTCAGTCATTTGTAATGGATGGACCCTACAAATCACAAACTCTGTCCTCCCCTGTCACCCCTGCATTCACTGTCTTGCTTCAAATCCACCAGATTAAATTCTATTTATTACCCTTCTTCTGGTTTATTTTACATCAGAAAGTCTTCTGAGGGACTAGAAAAAATAATGACATCCCTAGAATGTGAGCTATGTTTTGAAATGCCAGCTTAAACATTGACCTTAGAAAGAAAAGCATCTATTTGCCATAACACACCTAGAAGAACTGCGTGGGATCTGGTAGTCAAGACAGGGCCGTCCTGAGACCGCCCGCCCCTGAGACTGCCCGCACATGGACACCCTCTCCTCTCCTCCCCTCCTCTTGTTTGCTTCACACCACCACCCAGCAGCCAAAACGGGGCCTCTTCTGAAGTTAATATGTTTTCAGATGCTCCATTCCTCATCACAATTTCACTCTGGACCCCAAGTTGTCCTCAGAGGTGAGAGGAGGCAGGCAACTCAGGGGTCGACTTCTTAGATACAATCCCAATAGTACAATCTGTGGAAGCAACAATTGATAAGTTGGACTCACAAGTGAAAGAAACTTTCAAGAGATAAGAAGACAAGCCAATGGTTTCTCCTAGAGAAGTTTTTAATAATAAGGGGCTATTATGCAAAATACACAAGAGTCTTAAAACAAATATAAGAAAGCAAATAATCCAATTTAAAAATGGGCAAAAGATCTGAACACACACCTCACCAGAGAAGGCACGAGGGTGGCAAAGCAGCACATGAAATGCCGCTCACATCACAAGCCCTCAGGGACATGCAGATTAAAACAACAATGTGATACCACTGCACACCTATGAGAATGGCCACCGTCTGGAACCCGGGCAACACCAGGCGCTGGCGAGGACGTGGGGCAGCAGGAACACTCTCTCATCGCCGTGGGAACGCAGAATGGTGTGGCCCTCATGTCCACACTCAAACCTGCCCACAGATGTTTACAGCAGCTTTATTCATAACGGCCCAAACCTGGAAGCAAGCAAGACGTCCTTCGGTAGGTGATGGATAAATACACTGAGGTCCATCCAGACAATGAATACTGTTCTGAACTAAAAATAAATGAGCTACAAGTCATGGAAAGACATGGAGGAATCTTAAATGCGTATTACTGAGTGAAAGAAGCCAATGTGAAAAGGTCACACACTTGATGATTCCTACTATACAATAATCTGGAAAAAGCAAAACCTTCTAAAGACAGTAAAAAGATCAGTGGTTGCTGGGAGTTGCGGGGGGCTGGATGTCTGGAGCACAGATAATATTTAGGGCAATGAAAAAATATATATTTAATACATATATAATAATGATGCGTGCCATTATGTTTATGTGAAGCCAGGCAGTAAATGTGTCAGCAGCTGCTGAGTGGAAGCAGACCATAAGTCAAGAGGGTGATGCAGACATTCAAGAGCAAAATCTCTTGATTGCATTTGACCTTCTGGGATTTGGGGCCCAGTTGGAACCATTATTTATGTGTTGAACTGCTGTTTGCTGGCTCCCGATGATGCGCCCCAGATGGAGCAGGTGATTCAGGGGAATGGGAAGAGGTCCGCAAGGCAAGCTCCCCCCACAGTCTTCTCCTCGGTGTCTCAGGAGCGCGCGGGCACTCTGAGCCCAGCTGTGAAGCCAGTGACCGCGATGCTCCCCGCAGCTTCCAGCTTAAATTAACCATTAAAACGCCTTCCTGAGACTGAACTCTGCAGGGCCAGGGCCGGACCTCTGATCTGCAACAGCCTCATTATCCCCTCCGTTTTCAATCGCCTTTACTTAAGCTTAATCTTTAAAACCTGTTCCAGAAACTAGCAAATACATTATAATTAAGTATGTTTATTAATTCACATGGCATCCAGAGCCTGGGCATGCATGCACACTGGGGTGGGTGTTTCCTAGGGTGATGGAAGGTAATCCAGATACTGTTTCCCTGTGTGTGCATGCGTCTGTTTATTCTGCTTCTGCAGAAGTAAAAATTAACTTTACAACATAATTTGGACATGGTTAGCTTAGTTCAGATGAAGACAGGAAATCAGGTAATTCTTGGTCTGTTCCCTTTAGATCAGGTGGTATGTCTCAATCAAAAGTATTAGACTTCTCTTTCTGGACAAGTGACAACACTTTCCCTCAGCGAGCCTCCGCGAGGCCTCCGCTGCCAACGTCTCTGGAGCACTTGACACAGTGCCTTCGCGCCCTCTGCAGGTTTCAGGGAAAATCACTTTTCCTCGACTGAGAACAGTCTTGCAGAACTGAGGAGAGATGGGGGCTCCACATTTTGGCATTTTTTTCACAGCTTGGAAACGGCCTGCCGAGTAAATGACCACTCAGGTTAGCTCTTCCCTCGTACACCTGTTCTTCTCTCCCGTTGGGCTCCTGGGCTGAGCTGACACTTGCTGCCTCCCGGGTCCTGGGTCTGAGGCTTACCAACCGATCCACATTATCTATCGCCAGCCCACCAGGAGCAGCTAATGGACATGCCCTTTAGGGAAACTGACTGCGTATCCTATCTTCTGATCCTTACCGTGATCTTATTAAATGAGTATGGCAGGCATTAATTCACACTTTTTTCTCAAGGGGAAACTGAAATTCAGAAAAAGAAAGAAAAGAAAGGAAAAGAAAAGAAAAGAAAAGAAAGAAGAAAGAAAAAGAAAGAAAGAAAGAAAGAAAGAAAGAAAGAAAGAAAGAAAGAAAGAAAGAAAGAAAGAAAGAAAAAGAAAGAAAGGAAGGAAGGAAGGAAGGAAGGAAGGAAGGAAGGAAGGAAGGAAGGAAGGAAGAAAGAAAGGAAGGAAGGAAGGAAGGAAGAAAGAAAGGAAGGAAGGAAGGAAGGAAGAAAAAGAAAAAACAGCAATTCGGCTGATGCTGTCTCTCTAACAAGTTCTGAGAGCTAGAAGTCAAAACCACCCCCTCCCTCCCCCAAAGACACCCTCCATCCAGGTCTTATTTCCCATAAGATGCTATTTTAGGTCCTTGTTAATTTTGTAACCAAGTCTCTGAGAAGCAGCATTTAAACCCTTTCTCTTATGCAGGAGATGGAAGCCCTCACATAGGAGACAACTGAGGCAACACCCATGTGGGTCAGAGCCAAAACCACGGCAAGATTCAGCGCAGGTGTCTTCACCCAGAATCTGCTGTTAGACGTGCAGATCATGCTCAAAAGTACATTTTTACAGTTGCCACGTGTGCAATTCCACAGCAACACTGTGCAGCAATTATCCCGGAATCTCAGCTAAGTGTGTAAGGGTTTTAACTTGCTGTCAACATGACCTCACCTCACGAGAACGGTGGGGTGTGTAAAAAACCCCAGGGCCTCCGGAAGTCTCTTCCGCAGGCAAGCATATCTGTGTTGCCACCTTCTGTTGTCCTCAGGGTCTCAGTGATTCTGCTCAGTCCGGATCCCAGGGAGTAAAAATCCCATACTGTTTGTCACGCACACCCCCACGGCCGGAGGAAGACCACCCCCTTCCTCACGCAGCTTGAGAACAGATGACCAGCTACAAAACCAAGTGAAGCAGGGATTCAGGCTGAAGGTCACGCTGAAAAAAGACAAATCCCACGTGTCCACTAAATATATTTTAAAAATGTAAATCTTTATAATATTATACACCAGTTATGTTTTTAGAGATCCTTGGATAAACTTTTATATGGCAAATATAAACTGTCTGAATTTACTATTTTTTTAACATTGCCATTTTTACTATTAAATACATGTAACCTCAATCAACATTGATTTAACATAAATTGGACTGACAACTTTGCTTTAATCATTCTGACATCAGCAACTACTTAACAGGGCAGAATGTAGAGTAAAGAGCTGGTCTTAGTAACTTTCGCGGGTAATGCAAGTTTGTGTAAGCAAATGAAACCGCAAAAACCCTTAACATTAGCCAAAATCTATGTAAAATAAATAAGTAAAATTGAAAATAAGTAACTGTTTTGAACTAACTTCATTATTATTGGTTGTCACCCTTCTGCCAGGATGCATGTGACAGCAGCAGTCTTGCTTGTTGGCTTGCAACGGGGGTGAAGTCTCAGCTCTTAGCGGCTTGGGCAGTAACTACATAAACACAAGAATTTCTCAAAGTTCTAAAGTCTTTTAACAAAGGCCAAAATCAAAATCCAAACTGGAAAGACATTTTTGCCTTACATGTGTTATTAATTTTAATATATAAAATTAGAAATACATTTTGAGGCAATATTGCAATAAAAAATAAAGTGTATGAATAGATTATTCACAAAAAAAACACAAAATGTCAATAATCATTTGAAAAACGTTAGCTTCACTGGTAACCTAAGAAATGTAAGTTAAAACAATGAGAGAAAATTTGTGCTTACTCATCAGAAAAGTATTTGTTTTAGTGTTGTCACCTAGAGTAGACGGCGTCAAGGAAACATGTTCAAAGATGCTTCCTGAAGCCTGATGTAGCAATATTTAACAACTTTGATATAGCAATATTTAACAACTTTGATAAAATATTTACATTTTGACTTAATTTCACTTGTAGGATTTATTCCATGTCAATAACTTTTTAATTCAATTAGCCAACATATAGAGCATCATTAGTTTTTGATGTAATGTTAAACGATCTATTAGTTGCATATAACACCCAGTGCTCATCACAACATGTGCTCTCCTTAATACCCATCACCCCCAGATACCCCATCTCCCCACCCCCCTCCTTTCTGTAACTCTCAGTTAGGTTCCCGGAGTCCAGAGTCTCTCGTGGTTTGTCTCCCTCTCTGATTTCTTCCCATTCAGTTTTCCTTCCCTTCCGCTGTGGTCCTCCACACTATTCCTTATGTTCCACATATGAGCGAAGCCATATGATAATTGACTTCCTCTGCTTGACTTACTTCACGTAGCATAATCTCTTCCAGTCTCATCCCTGTTGACGCCAATGGTAGGTTTTCATCCTTTCTGATGGCTGAGTAATCTTCGATTGTGTATGTGGACCACGTCTTCTTTATCCATTCGTCTGTTGAAGGGCATCTCCGCTCCTTCTATGGTTTGGCTATTGTCCACGTTAACAATTAATGTGTAAAATATGCCTCTGAAGTCAGAGATTTTTGTGTTAAGTTAGGAAAACAAGTAGAAAAACTCTGAATCTCTAGTACCAGTAATTGCTTAAGGAAATTGAACTTATGCGGTTTGGCTACTATGTAGTCATTGAAAATGATGCCATATATTGAAATATGACTGATAAAAGGAATTGAAAAAATTGTAAGAAATTGACTTTCAGGGAAAATGTAGGGGAAGCACGTGGACATTTGATAATTTCCTTCTGTTCCAAATACACCGTAGATTACATAAGAAGAGCAAAGCAGACGTGGGCAGGCTGGAGCCCGCACTGCCAAGGTTCAGGACCCAGCAAACCACTCAAGTGGTGGGCGGGGCTCAGGCCCAGGAGGACAGGCCCAGGCTCCCAGGGATGGGTTAAGTCCACGGGAGACCGCGGCCTGACCCAGCTGGGAGAGAGAACAGCCAAACCGGCTGAACGGGGTCTGCCTGTTGCCTGGGCTGTCGTCACGCAGGGGCGCAGGTGGGGACGGCTAAGTCACCCTCTGTGCCTGGGGAGCCCCGAATGCCATCACCGGGGCATTTCGGAACCAGGTCTGGAGGCTGGAGGAGGCACGCAGGGCGCGAGGCTGAGGACCCAGAAAGGAAACTAAAAACAGAGGTAAGCCAAGCCCACGGACAAGAAGGCACCACCGTGGGCAGTGTCGACGGTTGGAGCATGAAGGTTCTCGGGTCCTGCGCCCCCGCGACCAGGGCTCGCTCGAGCCACTAGGAGGCGCCAGGAAGGGGGTCATGAAGCACGGAGGGAAGCACTGAGCCGGACGTAACGGCGGCCCGGACGCAGCCGGGCACTGGCACGGCGCGGAGCCGGCGGACGCAGCAGCAGCGCAGAGCGCCGGGCGGGTCTGCGTCTCCGCCTGGCCAGCGCGCTCTCCCCGCGCTGCGCGCACGGGGCTGCCGGCCTGGGGCCTGGCCTGGGGGAAGTGTCGGAGCTCTCCCGGGATGCTCCCAAGGGAAGAGCGCTCGGCCGCCCGGGAACTACGCGGGACACGTCAAGTCCACCCCAGGCGGGTCACGATGGAATCCCGGGCACCGGGGACACGCGGGGCCAGACGCTGGCCGGCCAGGCAGCCGCAAAGGGAGCGGCGGCGCGATCAACAGGCCCCGGCGGTGCTGACGAGGGCAAGGAAGAGCTCCTGCGTCCCGACCGGAGCATCGTGGAGCCTCGCGCTGCCCACCGCCGTGCAGCACACGCCACGGTTTGCGGAGGTCTGCTACGATCGTTTGTCCTGGGGCCGCTGGGCGGCTGTCGGTTCCACGTCCAACTCCCGGTTTGGGCTCAGGTCATGATCTCAGGGTCGTGAGATCGAGCTCCACATCAGGCATGGAACCTGCCTGGGATCCTAATAAATAAATAAATCTTAAAAAATAAAAGACCATTTGTCCTGTTTTGAGGATTAATAAGGCTTATCACTGCTTCCCATTTTTTCAATACATAGTGATGCCCGAGACACTGAAAGCGTGTTCTCTAAAACGTGGTCACAGAAGGATGTTCCGGACAGGAAGTACTTTCCCAAAGGACAGAACAGCTGCAGGGCCAGCAGGTGGCTGGGATCACCAAAGCTCCTTGTCTGTGGTTAAGTCATTTCCACTGAAATTCTTATTCTAAATCCCTATTCAATAAATACTCCGAATTAAATTTTAACTTTGAATTTTTTTATAAAGGGTGAGAACATATCACCACGTCCTTGCCACTCCGTCAATAAATTAACGCAGGTTTGTATGTTGCTTTCTTACTTGACCCATATGTCTGTGCCTGCGCTGATTTCCTGACAAAACTGAATTTCTGGGTTTGTGAAACTCAACAGCAAGTGCAGGATGAAGCGGCCCCACCAGTGGAGCCAACATTCTGGGAGCTCCTGCGTTGTGTACACAAAAGTCAAGGCAAATGTACAATTTTGGGCAAAAATGAGAATACATATTTTATTTCACAGCAATCAAGAAATTGAAGGTGTCACAGATTTGGACTACTACAGTGTATTTTTATCGTAAATCTCTTATCTTTCTGTAAATAGTTAAACGTCTGCTTCACTTGGACAGCAGGGGAGACACCCTCTGGACCTTTCCCTGCACACCCCCACCCTCCTCAACGTGGATCCAGTCACCATATGCTTCTCGCTGCTCAACTCTTTGCCGACCAGTTTGGTTCGAAATCTTCCTTAGCGTGAAAGACACTTGTTCACACTGCAATTCAAGCCACTGAATATGAACTTACGAGACGGGTAAAAAATAAGCTGTTTCTGTGTGTGTGAAAACAAAGTACAACTGCCCCCCTCAAAATTATGCACATGCAAGTGGAAGACAAAAAGGCCCTGTCACATTTCCACAGTGTATAGGCCAAGTGAAGGATGCTATTACACTAGGAAATTCAGACGGCTCTGTACTGTGACCGTCCAAATAATGACGGATAGTGCAAAGTAACATGGCCTCCTTACGTCCACCACGGACCCTCCCGCCACAGGCCAGGGCAACAAGCTCATCCTGCACCTGCCCTCTGCCTCACGTGTGCTCACGTGGTTCCTCCCCTGGGCCTGGGGCCATGACGTGGGAGCTCTTCGGGAGCCACGGCACCAGTCCACACCTGACGGGGGGCTTCCAGACACAGGCTGCAGGCACAACAGATTGAAGATCGGACAGAACACAGAATGCTACTTTGAAGTCATTTCTTATGTTCAATAGAGAAGATAATGTATCAAGAAGGAACTGGAAAACACATCAGGGTAAAAACACTGGACCTATCTAGAAGATTCTATCAACTCACTTGTAAAACTGTCAGAATTCAGGAAATCATTTCTCTACTAAAAGTCCACGATTGTCCATGGAAACATTATATATCCGTATTTCAAGATTGAATTTCAGAATCTTTCGAAGTGTCACCTCTTAAGTTGCTAAATGTAAATGCTTTCATAAGGACATTTTTTTTTGAAATTTGAAGAATATGTTTCACTTGGAAATAACAATCTTAAAATTCAGACAACTCCTCACAAACTATTTTTTTTCAAGCCCACATCGAGAGCCAGCAGCATTCCCTTTATTGAACACTGCACTTTTAAACACCTGGGTCTCTATTCACCTGTGGTCCTCCAGCTAGGTCCACACTGGACAGAACCAGGAGCATGGGACAGCAGCCTGGAAAGTGGACACTACAAAGTGAGAACAGACCTGTTCTAATAAAATTCATAACATGTTCCTGAGCACCCTATTTTTAAAAAAGTGAAATTTAGGAAGGAATATAATCTTGCTACTTGTTATAAAAATCTATTAGTTGCAACTATTTCTATTTGTAATCTTACATCCTGAAAAACTCGCTCAACGGGCTCACTCACGTACTTTCCATGGAATCCGGACTTCAAGGCCTTCGTACTGTAACACTTGTAACTACTGTGAGAACCCAAAGGAGCTGCAAGCTTCCTGTCTGAGGGCCGATTGGGTGGTGTTCCTCCTGGGTCTTGGCTTCCTGTGCTCACAAGTGCGTGTCTTCTCAGGACCTTGCTCCCGGGGTCTCATGTAAGGCGGCTCTGGCCCAGGCCTTCTCAACCTCGGCACTGCTAAGGTTCTGGGTCACATCGTCCCTAGCGCAGGTGCTGCCCTAGTCACTGCAGGAAGCCCAGCAGCATCCCTGGGCTGCAGCCCTCCAGGGGCAACCCAGAACGTCACCGACTTGGCCACATGCCACATGGAAGGCCACCGGTGGCCACGGCCCTGAAAGTAGAGTGCAGGGGGTGATGGTACCTACGCATGGACAGCATTGTTTATCACTTGGTTCCAAGTTTTCACATTGCTTGAACGCTTTCTAATTACCAGTAACCACACAGATGACATGAACAACTCAGCAAATTAGGGAGAACTCTGCACAGACACCACCGATTTATACACTTTCACCAGGAAGACACTAAACATCCTACACAGATCCAGGCTTAACAAACATTCACACGGACAGTAGCATTTATTTTGAAGAGCAATTGTAAAGTGTGCTCTATGGCGCAAATCCTCTGTACAGACATGAGTGGGCGCTAACAAGGAAGCCCACAAACGACGACGCGGAGGAAACCTGAATTCCACCAAGAAAACCACCCCAACTGTTCCGGCTTCACTCTTCCTTCCTTTTCCTTTCTCTTCTCTTCTCTTGTAGGGTCTTCAGGTCAGCCATCACATCCAAAGTCTTTCGGACCCATATAATCTGAAAACAACCATTGTGAGATGTGTTTAGCAGTGGGAAGCACACACAGAAAGAGGACTAGAACCCGGAGGCTGTAACACACATACCACAATGATCATGGCGTTGAGCAGCAGTGGTGCCGAGAACACTATGGAAATGAACATCCCCCGTGAATCGAAATACTGGTATTTTGAAAATAACCTATTTTAGGAAAAAATTAAAAATTACTTGGCATAACAAAACAATGTTGTTAGTGCTATTCTCTAACATGAGGCCTCTGGACAGCTCTTAGGTCAACAAAGGCACCTCCATCTACCCCACGACCGAACCCACCCGCAGCTCGTTCAGCAGCCTGCCCACACCGCCCCCATCAGGAGCACACAGTCAGTCCCACAGCAAAGAAGGCCAGGACCCAGGGCCCAGGGCAGATGGGGGCGGGAGTAACAGCAATCAACCCGAGGATGTTCTGGGCCGAAGGAAACACTTGCGCACTCTGGTTAACAGCGATCGGACACCCACTGGAACGTGCTCCAACAGTAACAGCTCCCGGGCTTCTACGGGCCATCAGGTCCCGAGCTAGTCCGAGACAGGTACAGAGCCGGCACTCTGCCTGGGTGAACTCTCACCCGCCCGCTGCTCTCACACAGGGGAGGCTCGGGGACACTGGGTCATTCAAGCTGCCCGAAGGCAGGCCAGTAAATGGCAGAGGATGGCCGATCCAGGCATCCCTCTGCGGCCAGCACTGGAACGTGCAGATCCAGCACTGATGAAGTACCCCACAATTCATCAGCTCAGTGACCTGGAGCCAGTGGTTGGCCCTGGAGTCGTGGCTGTGAACCGGCAAGACAAGCCATACTTAGAGCTTATGCTACGGGGCAAGGGGTTCAGATCATTAAGTCAAAACACACGTCGTGACTGATGTTCTGGAGAGAAACGAAGCAGGAGGGTGCAGATTTGGGCGTGGACTGAAGGAAGGCTCCCGACGCTCCGTGTGTGTGAAGCCAGGAGCAGCGGCTGAGACTGAGCTGTGGCCACGCTGAGGCCGCTCGCTGCCTGGTCGAGGACACGGAGGGGCTGGGACCCGGGGAAGCAGGGCCCAGCTCGGGAGGTGGCGCTGTCACCCGTGTGAGGGCAGGCACCGGCAGCGGTAGACAGAGCCACACTCATGGTGTGTTTCAAAGGCCAAGGACCTCCTGGGGAATCTCTGCGTGATGAGTGAGGTCTCCGGCCTAAGTCATCAGGAGGAGAAGCTGCCAATGCCGAGATGGGGCAGAGTGCCTTGGGGACAGCTCTGGAAGGGGGCCGGGGGAGAGGTACTGTCCTGGTGCTTGGACTGCCCGGTGGCGAGGCACAGGGAGGAAACCACAAAGAGCTGGAAGAGGAAGCTGGCGGCACGGTGTCCTGGAAACCAGGGAGCTGGTGGTTTCAGTGGGGAGAGAGTCGAGGACAAGTAACCCACAGACGGAGACTAACTGTTGGCCGGGCCCCACGCAGACCACGTTGTCACGGACAAGAGCGTTCCTGCTCCGAGGTGGGGTGCAGGCCCCAGGGACAGTGACCCCCGTTCAAGACTCCTCGTGAAGGATCCTAATGGAGAGGCCACAGGGCGCTTCCCACGATGAGAAGTGGGTGCCTCGTCAGTGTGCCCAGCTGAGGGGCAGGTTCAGAAGGGAACAGCCAGGACACAGGGGCGGAGGTGTCGGGGCCACAGCCGTACCCCAGAAGCACAGAGCAGCGTGGCGGACAGGCAGAGCGAGGCAGGGCTCGTGCAGTCTGGCTTCTTCCGTGTCCTCAGTACCTAGCTGAGCAAGGAGGCCTGGGGGATGGAGCTCGAGCAGGTGTTGCCAGCCGGGGCGGGCCTGCACACCATCTCACGAAGCATTCAGCAGCCTCCTGGACACGGCCAGATATTAGGGCTCCGAGGGCAATGTCTTCAACTCCTTCCTGCTCAGAGACTAGAAGTTTTTCTTTTTTCTTCACATTAAAGAGCAATAAACATTTCAGCGCTTAGAAATGTCAAAACCATTTTAAGCTCACAGGCCATATAAAAACAGTTAGTGGGCCAGATACTGGCTGTGGAGCATTGTTTGAAACCCGTGTCCAGACACACGTGCGAGGGTCCCAGCTGATGCACAAGGCTGAGGGTCACAGACAAAGCCCTGTCAGGGGGCACAGCATGTCCAGCGCACACGTGTGGATGTGGGTGCGGGGCTGTAACCAGGGGCAGGGCCGGACACTCGAGCAGGACAAAGTGAGAGCTGGAAACAGGGGCAGAGGACAAGCAGAGGGCAGGGATGCTGCTGGAGATGGTGGTGATGGTGCACCAGGGCTGCCTGACCGAGCAAGGCCACAGGCATGGGGGTGAAGCTGCTATCGAAGAAGGGCGGCCCTGGGTTTCTGCGGGGATGATGCTCTGAGGCCTCAGGAGGACTCGGCAGCTCCACGGAGGGCCGAGGTCTCACAGCACACCACCCGCCGCCCTGATCACACGTGGACCGTGTTCTCTCTAAAAATGCCACTTTCTTTACTCTGCAGCTAGAGCTACTTTACAGAGGCCCCCTGAACTCTCTCACGCTGTCATGAACTGTGTTAACTGATCTTCAAACCCTAAGAGAGCCGACAAGCCATTCCTCAAAACTAAAGCTATCAGTGCAGAGGCCCCAGGTCTCCAGCAACCGGTCTTCTCTCGCTTCCCTGACTCCCCGGTCTGCGTGCAATGCTCCCGTTGGACAAACCGCTCTGGAGTGTGGTTCCTAACTACGGTCAAAACGAGCAGAGCGCTGGCCTACCTCCAGTTCATTGCTGCTACTTCGTTGATATATTCAGCACAATACACTAAAATTACTGGAAAAGAGAGAAACCACATGTCAGGATTTGGATGACTGATTATTCATCATTACAGAATTATACATACTCTTTTTGCAATGACATGTTTAACATAAATATCACAGAATACCAAAAATTTGATGAGAAATGTAACTTCTATTTTAGGAAAAGTGTGAGGTCAAAATTGGAGGGTTTTAAAATTACAGAACACATTCCTTTAACGGAAAAAAAAAATGAGGAAGGTCAAGACACATGAAAGCCTCGATGGTCTCAGTCAAACAGTGCAAAGCTGCGGAGCATCCAGGTCTGGTGTCTGAAGACCCAGTGCCCACACGCATACTACTCTGCCTGAGCTCCTACCTGACCCAGTCACGGTTCCCGTGTTGGAGACGCCACACGGAACACGGCCGGAGCTGTGAGACCGGGTGCTTGAGGCGACCTGCTTTCCTCCCTCACGCTTCCACCCACCAGGGACACTCGTGACACCCGCCCAGCGGTACTGGCGGCCACAGCCCTCCTGGAGCCCAGAGTCAGAAGCAGGCAGCTGTTCCAACCCTGACCGAGAGCCTGCTTAGTACTGCGTGCTACATACACTGACCTGCAGGACAAATGGACACAGCGGAAAACAACAAAGTGCTGCCGTGAAAGCCCGATGCTTTCATTTCTCGGGGAAGTTAAAATGTGTGAACCTTCCTGTCCTTGACCCAAATCACAAAACAGATTACACCGGGCTTTGCAATCTCTTCACTCCTTCCTCCATGAAGGGCCCAAGGAGGCACATCAACAAAGCCAAAGAAGAGAGACAGAGAAGAGAGGAAAAGACAGGCTGAGACACAGAAGGCGTGGAGCAGGAGAGCAGCACCATCTCTCCCAGGCGCTCCTCCTCAGTTGACAGCGTCATGAGTCTCGGCTGAGCCACCCAGGGGGCTGAGTGACCTGGGGGTTAGGGAACCTCTCCCTGTTTCATCCATAAAACTGTGGCAATGATGCTGCACTGAACAAAATCAATCGTGCTGGCGTGAGAGTTACATGAGTCATAGAATACAGGCACACATGTAGAACATCACCTACTTACTGTCCCCAAGTGTGCAAAGTCAGCCCTCTCTTCACCCTCGAAAATAACAAACCCACAGAGTTAAGTTTACAAGCTGTTTCTAACCTGTCAGCTCATCTGCTCAGGCCGTCGCCTTCCTCCAAGCACACACCATGCTCACTGCAGGGAGCGCTCACCCTGGCCCCCACCCTACACACGCGCTGCGTGGCTCACGCCCGCATGCCCTGCACACCCCAGTTTAAGTGTTCTTGCACAGCTTGAGCAGGGCCCCTACACAGTGCTTCCGGCTGCTCTTCTTTTTGCTGCCTTGTACTTACCACAGTTGAGAGCAACACAACTAGGTCTGAAATGACTTCACGAACACTGGTGTTGCCCAACTAAGCTCTTCGAGGCTAAAGGGAGGTGAACACCTCACGTTTCTTAGTACAAGCCTGATCACAGCCCTCGGGGCAGGAAGGAAGGGGCGACTCTCCCCATTACTTGCTGTACGGGGATACCTGGGCAACACAAACTCACTGCCTCACTCCCTCCTAAGACAACCTCTCACTGAGATGCCACCTGGCACCTGGCCATCTCCACAGCAACTGAAGTCAGAACGTTTGTTTATTCTACTCACCTAAGCACAGGAAATGTCCGACCTGTAGTTTATACCTCTGGGATGAGAGACATGTGAGCAGCAGGCACAGAATGTGGAAGACAGCCAGCCCTATGAGCCACGGCTCGGTCCAGTCTGTCTGCTGTAAGACACACCGCTTGAAATTCATCATCTCACGGTCGTCAGCTCAAATGGAGGCCAGGCTTCACGACTCCTGGGTCAGGGAGGGCAGTGGTCCCTCACTCCTGAGCATCCAGAGCCTTTCCCCAAGGCCTCACAGAAACAGGTGTTAGAGAAGGAAAGGGGGGGAGGGAAACAGGAACGCTCTACACTGCAACCGCGGTCCACGGATTTTAAAGAAGAACATCACTAGGTTGATGTTCGTGCACACGGAACTGACTGCACCATGGACTTGCCCCTTCTCTTTACCGAACGGAATTGTGTTTTTAAGGTTTCTAAGGATCATCACCCCATGACTTAGGAGGAAGTTAAGTGTCTCGTTCAGGGGATGCACCTCGTTACTCCAAGACTTAAAACACTTTAGACTAATACTTAAGGCCTTGGGAAATCGGAGGCATCCCAATTTGCCAGCTTTTATTTTCCCCAACCTTTCTAGCAACCTTCCAAATAGTACCAAGATGTTGTGTCTCCTGCACTTTACGGTGGGCATGTCTGCACCCCCAGATGCTCAGATCCCCCTAGAGATGCTCAAACCCGCCCCCAGATGCTCATACTCCCCGTCTTCAGATGCTCGGATTCCCATCCCCATAGGCTCAGATTCCACCCCCAGCCAGATGCTCAAATCTCCCCACAAAAATGCTCAGATTCCCCCCAGAATGCTCAGGTTCCCTCCACAAGCTCAGATTCCCGATGCAAACTCACACCCAAGCCCTGCCTTTCACTTCTCTCCAGCAGAGGAGGCGGGACGTGCCTCGGGGTCCCGCAGAGCCCTCTGGACTCTCTAAGCGTCCCCCGCCGCTCCCGCGCGCCTCGGCACGGTAAACTGCCCACGACTACCTGACCCCAACAACGTGCAGAGGGGACAAGAGAGAAGGGCGGAGGAGAGGACGTGGACAGCGCGAGGGCAGCACCAGGAGCTCACACGGCCCCACACCCCACCGACTCCAGCCGCGGTCGGTCCACACCGCCCAGACCCGCCCCAGCATCCCGACAAGCCCTGCCCAGGAACGTCCCGCCCCCCACCAAGCCCCGCCCCGTCGCGGCCCGCCCCCACCAAGCCCCGCCCCGTCGCGGCCCGCCCCACCAAGCCCCGCCCCGTCGCGACCCGCCCCCACCAAGCCCCGCCCCGTCGCGGCCCGCCCCCACCAAGCCCCGCCCCGTCGCGGCCCGCCCCCCCACCAAACCCCGCCCCGTCGCGGCCCACCCCACCAAGCCCCGCCCCGTCGCGGCCCGCCCCCACCAAGCCCCGCCCCCACGCCCCATCCGGGGTAGTCGGGGTCAATAGCGGATGCGGGCAAACCCTGAGTGGCCCCAACTACCGTCGCCCGAACTGGGGGCCAAGAAGGCAGCAAGTTACCGTGATCACGGCAGGAATGCTGACAGGGAATGAGCTGACTGAGAAGGCGGACGGCATCGTCCCCGGAAGACCCACCCTCACCACCACCGTCTTGCCAGCCCCGCCCCGGTTGGATAACACAGGGAACGCCTCCGGCGTCCCCTCTCGCGGGATTTCCACTGGTCGCGAAACCCGCCTCGTCCCAGACATCTCGCGATATCTCCCTGTGGGCCCGGTATCAGGTCCGCATCTCGTGGTATTTTAAAGAAATACGGCTAATAATGAAACTGAAAGTAGGTTTCGAATTGTTTTCCCGTCCCGGCCGGGGGAGGGGGGAGGGTGAGAGTGTCTGTAGTTCTACCCTAACGGGGTGGCGCTCTGGAGGACCAGGGGCGGTTGGGCGTCCTTGCCTGCTCCCGACGCCAACCCCGGATGCCCGAGGGGGACAAGTCACCGCGCTCCCGGGGGACGGAGGGGGACAAGTCACCGCGCTCCCGGGGGACGGAGGGGGACAAGTGACCGCGCTCCCGGCGGACGGAGGGGGACAAGTGACCGCGCTCCCGGCGGACGGAGGGGGCAGTGACGGCGCTCCCGGGGGACGGAGGGGACAAGTGACCGCGCTCCCGGGGGACGGAGGGGGACAAGTGACCGCGCTCCCGGCGGACGGAGGGGGCAGTGACGGCGCTCCCGGGGGACGGAGGGGGACAAGTGACCGCGCTCCCGGCGGACGGAGGGGACAAGTGACCGCGCTCTCGGGGGACCGAGGGGGCAGTGACCGCGCTCCCGGGGGACGGAGGGGGACAAGTGACCGCGCTCCCGGGGGACGGAGGGGGCAGTGACGGCGCTCCCGGGGGACGGAGGGGGACAAGTGACCGCGCTCCCGGCGGACGGAGGGGACAAGTGACCGCGCTCTCGGGGGACCGAGGGGGCAGTGACCGCGCTCCCGGGGGACGGAGGGGGCAGTGACCGCGCTCCCGGGGGACGGAGGGGGACAAGTGACCGCGCTCCCGGGGGACGGAGGGGGCAGTGACGGCGCTCCCGGGGGACGGAGGGGGACAAGTGACCGCGCTCCCGGCGGACGGAGGGGGACAAGTCACCGCGCTCCCGGGGGACGGAGGGGGCAGTGACCGCGCTCCCGGCGGACGGAGGGGGCAGTGACCACGCTCCCGGGGGACGGAGGGGGCAGTGACCGCGCTCCCGGCGGACGGAGGGGACAAGTGACCGCGCTCCCGGGGGACGGAGGGGGCAAGTGACCGCGCTCTCGGGGGACGGAGGGGGCAGTGACCGCGCTCCCGGACTCCGAGGGAGCGGGGGGAGAGAGTGTCCGCTTTCCCAGGGCCACACAGGGTCTGGGAGGGACCCACTTTTTCTGGCAAATAACCTGTGGGTGCACGCCCATCACCTGGGGTAATACGTAAATGCGGTCTGAGTGCACCGGGGGCGGGGCCTGAGGTTGTGCCGAACAGGCACGGGGGTGAGGGTCCTGCCGGTGGGGCACCCCAGTCGAGACTAGGGTCTCAGGATGCTCTGCGTACCCTCAGCTTGGAGCTGCGTTCAGATCGCTGCTAGTCACTCGGTGTCCAGAAGCCTGTGCCTCAGGAAATGGCTCGGGACACGAAAATCAGCGCAGGGCATGCCCTACCAGGGGCAGGTGACAAAGCGTGTGTGTGCGGCCACCTGTGGGCTGTCACGGGAGGCCGACAGGTTCCCGCAGGGCCCGACAGCCGCGTGCAGAGACAGCCCCCGCCGCCTGGGTGGAGTGGCGGCGGGACGCGCGCTGAGGAGGGAACCCCGCCTCCGGGGCACTGGGCGCTGAGCAAAGCTGAGCAGAAAGGACGGAAGGAATGGCTTCTCGGCAGGTGGCATTCCTGAACTGCGGGATCAAACAAAAGTTCAGCCCTGCGGGGCTGCCCCAGGGTCCGAAACGGCGTCGGGTGATGGGGCGGGCCCCGCGGGTCCTGGCTTCAAGGTGCCTCGTGTCTGCCTCTTCAGGGACCACCGCGCGGCCCCCTCCGCTCCCTGCCCCACGCCTTCTGCCCCGCCTGGGGACCTCGGAAAACACCTGCTAGGCCAAGTCCCGCCCTGCTTTGAACACTTCCTGATTATGCTTCTGGCGTCTCTTCCCCGCTCCCTACCTACCCCCCAACTCTGTGCCACTGCGATCCTTTTTGTCTCATTGCACGTTTCAGTTTAATCTTTGCCCATGGTCCCGCGCACAGAGCCTTCCCTGCACCGAGTCAAAATCCAATGCGCGACCAGATCCTGGAGGTGGGATCCGTAATAGTGTGTTTAACACAGAGCTGCTGTTCCTGGCCTGGGGCTACATCTCCCCAGGAGGTGACCTTGCCCCCAGCGGCCCCCGACCGCCAAGGGCTGGGGCGGGGCGGGGCTGGGTTGGCCGCGGTGTGGACCGGGTCCAATCGAGTTTCAATTAGGCGCCAGCAGGTGGCAGCACCCCGCCTGGTCTCAGGTCCTGCTTGTGGAGCCTTAGCACCTTTTTCAATGTTTGCAACAAAATGAATTTTCGAGTATTCTGTTGTTGAATTGAGAGGTTTTAATCTACACCATTTAATTTTAGATGGAGAAATAATTTTTTCTGAGCATCATGGGATAGTCCAATCTGTTATTTTTGACTCATAGATTGCTGTTGCAAAATTGCAGTCATTTGAAAAATGTGCTTGTGAAAACTCCATAATTATGGATAATAAAAGTTTTATAGATTAAATCAACAAATTTAGTATCTTATCTTCATTTTATATTTTCTATTTTAAAAAAAGTATTTATTTGAGAGAGCATGAGTAGGGGGAGGGGCAGAGAGAGAAAATCTCAAGCAGACCCCCAGCTGAGTGGGGGAGCCCAGTGATGCAACCAGATCTCAGGACCCTGAGATCAGGACCTAAGCCGAAACCAAGACTCCAGTGTTCAACCCACTGACCACCAAGTGCCCCTTCACTTTATATTTTCCGTAATCCATGAATGTGTCCCTACCTCAGTGCTCACAGAAGTGGTGACTATGTGGGTTACACATGGCATCGTGCTACTTGAGATGGTTTGTTTCTGTCTTTCTCTCTGACTGAGCCTCTCCAGGGCATTAACCCATCTTACGTGTCTGCCTATTCTACATTCTCAGCACATGGAGGACATAAAATACACATCAAGTGTATAATACTAGAACACAATGACTACACAAAGAAAAATTTCTAGACTCTGGGCAGGAAGGAGTTGAAGACATTGCCCACGGAGCCTAAATACCTCCTACAACAGTAGGAGTCTCTTCCCTCTTGGCTGTGGGGCTAGAAGTCCAAAATCAAGGTGCCACGGGGCCACGCTCCCTCTCCAGGCTCTGGCAGGGTCCTTCCTGCCCTCCTACAGCATCTGCTGCAGGACACCCATGGGGGTCCTTGGATCTCGGCGGCATCAGGCCAGTCTCTGGCCTGCAGTCCTGCCCCTCCTTGGTCGACCTCTTCTGTTCAGGGCACAGTCCTGGGCTAAGGCCCGCCCACTCTAGGATGACTTCATCCACCCTGTTGCCAGGGGGTCACATTCGCAGGAGTGGGGGTCACGGCTATCCTTTGGCGAACACCATCAATGCACAAAGGTGGTGCAAGGGGAGACAGCGCTGTAACTAAGGGCACTTGCTCAGGAGTGTGGCATCACCTTAGGAGAGTGGGAAGGGGTTCTGCGCATGATGGTCGGGAAAGAGAGAGGCCTCAGTAGGGTCTCGACTATGTGGGTGTCAGTTGTCACTCAGGGAGGAGACACTGTGTGCAGGCATATGTCCTCCCTAAGATACAACACCTGTGTAATCACAAAACTACCTTCTTTCTGGGACCCTCTGCTAAGTCACTTCAGTCTTCTGTCAGGCCAGGGCCCCAGGGCCACTGCCGTGGCTGGCCCCTGTGGTGACACCCCGTCTCCACGTGCATTCCTTGCCCAGAGCCCATGAGTGTCTACACGATCCTTGCCAACACAGTGCAAAGCACTGGATTCTGCAACCATGAGTTTGCTCAGGATAATTGCTCCAAACATTCTTAATGGTTTATTCCCTAAGTGTTGTGGCTGTTTGCAGTAATAATACAGCTTTGTTTAAGTGGGGTAATACCCCATCACAACTTTGCTTCCAACTGTCCATTTGCATTCTGCTATATAATTATGTTTTTATGCATATCGTTTTTTAACTGCAGAAACCTTTGAGAATATTCCAAGCAGTTTGGATACTCGGATATGGCAGTGTGCGACTCACTGGTAACAGCTGTTTGCTCAAAACTGGTTGAGTGCAGGGCGTGGACCGCATGCTCCTCCTTTAGCACCAGTGTGCCTGGGGATGCTTTGCTTTTAACGTTAAAAAGGTAAGATTTAAAATACATATGTAATATATAATACTAGAACACAATGACATTGAAAGAAACAAAAGCCTATGTGACCCACTATCATGTAAGTAACACAAATACAAGGATGGTGATTTTCCTTTGCCAATAGATATTTTTAGGTGGACTTTTATTTATTTATTTTAATTTAAATTCAATTAGCCAACATATAGTACATCATTAGTTTCAGATGCAGTGTTCAATGATTCATCTGTTGTACATAACACCCAGTGCTCATTACATCACGTGACTTTCTTATTGCCCATCACCCAGTTACCCCATCCCCCACCCCCTCCCCTCTAGCAACCCTTAGTTTGTTTCCCAGAGTCAAGAGTCCCTCGTGGTTTGTCTCCCTCTCTGATTTCTTCCCATCTAGTTTTCCCTCCCTTCCCCTTATGGTCCTCCCTGCTATTCCTTATGTTCCACAAGTGAGTGAAACCATATGATAATTGTCTTTCTCTGCTTGACTTATTTCACTTAGCATCATCTCCTCCAGTCCCATCCACGTTGATGTGAAAGTTGGGTATTCATCCTTTCTGGTGGCTGAGTAATGTTCCATTGTATATATGGACCACATCTTTATCCATTCATCTGTTGAAGGGCACCTCCGCTCTTTCCACAGTTTGGCTATTGTGGACATTGTTGCTATGAACGTTGGGGTGCATGTGCCCCATCATTTTACTACATCTGTATCTTTGGGGTAAAGACTCACTAGTGCAATCACTGGGTCATAGGGTAGCTCTATTTTTAACATCTTGAAGAACCTCCATACTGTTTTCCAGAGGGGTTGCACCAGCTTGCATTCCCACCAACAGCGTAGGAGGGTTCCCCTTTCTCCGCATCCCCGCCAACATCTGTCGTTTCCTGACTTGTTAATTTTAGCCATTCTGACTGGTGTGAGGTGGTATCTCATTGAGGTTTTGATTTTTATTTCCCTGACAAGTGATGTGGAGCATTTTTTCATGTGTCTTTTGGCCATTTGTATGTCTTCTTTGGAGAATTGTCTTTTCATGTCTTCTGCCCATTTCTTGACTGGATTATTTGTTTTTTGGGTGTTGATTTTGATAACTTCTTTATAGATCTTGGACACCAGCCCTTTGTCTGTAATGTCATTTGCAAATATCTTCTCCCATTCTGTCAGTTGTCTTTTGGTTTTGTTGAACTGTTTCCTTTGCTGTGCAGAAGCTTTTTATCTTGATGAAGTTCCAAAAGTTCATTTTTGCCTTTGTTTCCCTTGCCCTTAGAGATGTGTCTTGCAAGAAGTTGCTGTGTCCGAGGTTGAAGTGGTTGCTGCCTGTGTTCTCCTCTATGATTTTGATGTGAGACAGGATTTCCTGTCTCACATTTAGATATTTCATCCATTTTGAGTTTATCTTTGTGTGTGGTATAAGAGAATGTTCGAATTTCATTCTTCTGCATGTAGCTGTCCAATTTTCCCAACACCATTTATTGAAGAGACTGTCTTTTTTCCACTGGATATTCTTTCCTGCTTTGTTGAAGATTAGGTGACCATAGAGTTGAGGGTCCACTTCTGGGCTGTCTATTTAGGTGGACTTTTAAATAATTTTCTCTATTTTGACTTTCAACAATGAATCTTTATTATTGTATAATAAAATGTAACGCATTTTATTAAAATTGTTGTTGTAAAATGGTGACAGGTTTACAATCACTGTATAAAAGAACTGTTTGAGATATGCACATTTGTTCATGAAATATTAGCATTATGCCCACTCTAAAATAATTGGCTTCCATTAGCTTTGAGAACAGGAACATGAGCAGCATAAGATTGTGCTGTAAATACTTAGGGCTCTTTTTATTCACCTCAAGGGAATTTGCAGGGGCTCATAGCTGAGTAAGTGATTTCTAATAACTTGAAGCAAAACCTTAAACACCTCTCTTTCTCTGCCCATCAACACCACTGATGACACTTAAATTTTCCTGAGCTGTGTGGTCCCAGAAAACCATGAAAGTTGACAGCCCACCCCCCAAAACATTTCCATTCCCACAAGGTGGAGAGATGGGGGCTAAAAGCCAAGGACTACCCTGGTCCTAAATATTCAGAGACAAGCCCCCCTCCATCCTCTTCTGTGCCTCCTTTCTCATAAGACCCCATGATTCTCCCTCTTACTTATGAATATTCAGATCTAATTCAGTTAAGTTATGAACTCATTTGGGAATAAACACGGCTTACTTTTCCTAAGAATTTAACTGCCTGCCAGAAACATGCATGTGCAGGCTTTGAGCTCCAGAACCCTGTGGGCCACAGCAAAATACAACAGAGGATTTGGAAAGACCACTAATTCAGTGAGTTAAATAAAGTATGACTTACAACATTGACCACTTTTAGGAGAAATATTCCTGCAAAAACAGAAGGTGTAGAAAAAATAAAGAAAAAAAATGGACATAAAAAGTTTTCCAGAATATCCTGAACATCTTAATCTCATTTTTTTAGTTTTGTATCTTATGAAGCAGAGCCACCCTTAAAGCTTATCCTTCTTAACATGTTATTTAAAATACAATATGTTTAGAGAATTTTACAGCTTTGTGGAGCTTGGAGACCAGATCAGTTCACTCATTTTATAAATAATCGCTGTTACGTCCCATACAGCGGGTGGGGGAGTCCACTGAAAGCTTTCCCTTCGGATGCGCCAAGCTATCACGCTGTATCAGAGGACCCTGTGTGCAAATTTTATTTTATTTTATTCTCGTGTGTTTTTTCTACACAGGACTAATGAGCATCATCAATAAAGCAGATACGAGAACTTAATGCACCACCCTGGTGGAGTGTTATTTGGTATTGGCCCATCTCCTTTATGGTTTGGGTCTCTCAGCTGTGTCATCAGCTCTCCTGAGGAGACTACTAGCCACCATCCGTGTGACAGGATTCCACCCACGGCTCCTTGTCCTCCTGGTTGGATCTGCCAGCACCTGAAACAAAGCTGCACTTACAATTCTCAGATGCCTTTATCCAGAGTTACTTTCTTTCTTTCCTGCCCGATCTGCAGTGGAGACATGCCAAGGTTGTCCAAGGTTGCTTCAGGTCTGACTTAGAGCACCAGGGTAAACTGAGCACTAATAATATCATGCCGCATCCCTGCAGAGAAAATCAGCTTCGAGGGCTTTACTTCTTAGGTGACGGTAGGAAGAAGAAAGAGAAAAGGGAAACAAGATTTCTGTAGCATTTATACAGAGCTTGATCCATGGCATTCGAGTTAACCTAACGTTGATATGAAGAGAAGCACGTGCTTTCCTTTTGCACAATTATGAAATACTCACCAATATTCACAAACTGCTCTGTGAGTCTTCAAACATTTTTCCGGCTGAACCATTTTCCTCATTTTTAGAGCAAGTCTTGAATGCCGTTCTCAGAAGGAAGAAAGGAACAAAATTTAAAAACACTGTTATATTAACAGAGTTTAACCCAAGAAAGAAAACAAGAAGTAATCAATTTAAGGGGAAACTCCATGTATACAAACCTTGAAAGAAGGTGGGACCGATCTCTGTGAAATGGAGAAAATCACTCATACCTTATATATCGATGTAAGACACTACAGTTAATGTGGGGAGGAGACACAAAGTAACCCTGATCTTTGCTTTGAGTGATCCAAGTAGCTGGGGAAACGTTCTGGTCATAACCATCCACACAGGGGGTAGAGAAACAAATATCACGGTAGAATGTGGAGAGCGGAGATACGAAGTCAGATAGTAGGAATGCAGATTGAAGAATAAGTAGATATCCATTTATTTCTTTAAATAGAAGCTTAGAAATATTGTATTCGAATTTGGAATTTTAAAGAGACTATTACATTTCTTATTTGGCTTTGACTTTGATATTTGAATATAGTTTGAATTTCATTTCCATATTTTTGTATTAAGATCTCCTTATTAAATATTCCACGATCATCTTAAAATCTTGCAGTGAGTATTTAGTACTTTTTTTAACTAAAGACAGAAGCTACAGGCAAGCAGGTCACAACCTGTGAGAACAGAAGGGCAGTTTTGTGGATTATTGGGTGTAGCAATGACGGGTCTGCCTCCCTCCTCAGGGAGCCCAGGCCCGTATGTTGTAGGGCTAGAAGAAGCAGCAACACCATAGTTGGCGGTAGAGGACAGGTGTCAGACAACAGTCCAATCTCCTGAGACATCAGCGCCCTTTAGGCATGATGGTGCAATCGGGCGTTTTCATCAATACGCGTTTCACCAGCCCAGAGTGCCAGGTGTTTGTGAGAAATAAATAGGACAGCCACATATCCTGGTCAGCACGGAACATGCTGGTTTACATATTTCTTCATAAATAATTACTAGTAGCAACCTCTTTTGTGTTCAAAACTGCCCTGTTTTGGATGATAGATTTCAGGGTCACTCAAGTAACAGGGTACATGGTAGGATCAGTGGGTTCAAGATTACTTTTTGGCTGTAAATGACTGGTTTTGTCAGGAATGATGTTTTACATGAAATTACAGTGATGGATACACAAGTCAAGACATCCACGGTGTGATTACTGGGAGCAGCCTAGTGGGCATGAGGCCTCCAGTTTCTGGCCATCCAACAGGAAGCAGTCCCTGCAGGGGGCCGGCCTCTAGGGGCTGCCTCCCTGAGCCCACTTGGAGGTCTGTGGCTCACAGGTGGAGGGCTCGGCCAGCACGATGGGCAGACGGTGGGGAAAGGAGAGCAGGGCTCCCTGAGCAAAGGCATGGCTCCCCATCACCATGGTCACCAGCGATGCCTGGTGGGGAAGCTGGGTGCAGAGGGCCTTCTGTGCAAAGGGGACCATCAAGTGCACGTATATATGAGAAAAGAAAAGAAAAAAATAAAATGATACCATTTACCATAGTCATTATATCAAAAGTCATCATATACCTGGAAAGCATGTGTAAGTATGTATAAGGCCTTTACACCAAAACTATTAAAACATTAATGAAAGAAGTGAATGGAGACCTAGCTGCATGGACGGATATGCTATTTTTTGGGACGGAGGAAGTGATATACTGAGAATAAGATTTCTCCCTAAATCAGAGCAGGTACTTTTTGTTTGTTTGGTGACAAGACCCTCAGTAACCTAAAATTTACATGGAAACAGAAAGGACCAAGAGGAGCAGGGAATCCCGGCAAAGAGTGAAGATGAGTGTACGCTTACCCAATATCAAGATTTGTACAGAGACCCGATTTAAGACAAAAGTGGTGTGATGTGACAATGGGAAAGTCTTTTTAGTGAGTGGTGCTGGATCGACTGGGAGCACTTGGTGCGACACTCAAATCTAGATGTACTGTGAGTCTAGACATGAAGGCGAAACAACCCAGCTTCTAGAAGACAGCTTGCAGATATTCTCCTTTGTTACTGGGGTAGCAAAAAAATTCTTAAACAGGATTAAAGAAAAGCTCTGATGATAAAGGAAAAGGAATTTCTATTTATCACAGACCCTATTAAGAGTTTCACAGGGGATGAGAGAATGTTTGCAACACACATAACTATCAGGGATCATTACAGTGATAATAATACTAATGTCTACAAATAGGAAGACTTTCAAAAGATGCAAAATACATGAATGGGCAATTTACAACAGGGAGTCTCAAATGGCCAATAAGTATATGAAAAGTTGCTCAATCCCATTAGCCCTTGGGAAAATGAAAATGAAAACCACAATGACAGAAACAAGCAACCCAGTGAAAAGGCAACTTACAAAGTGGGACAGAATATTTGCAAACCACGTGTTTGATAAGGGGCTGATCTCCAGAATATATAAGGAACACCTACAGCTTGACAGCAAAAACAAGTAGCCTGATTAGAAAGTGGGCAAAGACTTGAAAGGCGTTTCTCCAAAGAAGGCATATAAATGTCCAAGAAATATATTAAAAGATGCTCAACATCATTAATCATGAGGGTACTGGAAATCAAAAGCACAATGAGATATCACCTCACAGCAGTTAAGATGGCTATTATTTTTTAAAGTATGTGTTGTCGACAATGTGGAGAAATCAGACCCTTTGTGCACAGTTGATGGGAATATATCCATCAGCGTGCAAACGCTGTGAACAACAGTGTGGAGGGGCCTCAGGAAATTCGAGTAGACCCATCACATGATCCAGCAATCCCACCTCGGGGTGTTTATCAGAATTAAGTTCAGGATCTCAAAGAGGCACCCGCACTCCCATTTCCAGAGCAGCAATATTCACAGCGGCCAAGCTAATGTTCAGCGATGCATGGACGGACAAAGAGAATGCAGTGCATACTCTCCCACTGGGTTAGAATTCAGCTGTAAACAGAAGGAAATCCCGCCATGTTTTTAATAACATGGATGAAATGTAAGGCCTTCTATAAGCCAGTCATGGGAGGGTAAACACTGAATGATTCCACCGGACAAGGTGTGTGAACTAGTCAGACCCGTAGAAGCAGGGAGCAGGATGGGGGCTGCCCTCATGCATTTTGTCTTGTTTGATTTTGAGAGTCTCTTCCTTACTGTTGTGATGTATTTATACAATAACCTAGTATGTGGCACAAACACCAACCTCGTACACAACACATACGAATATCACAGACATACTGCTACATAAGACGAGCCACACACACATGCACACAGAAGCACGCGTGCATGTAAAATACACACACATCACCTCTAAGAGGTGTGAACCGTAAGCTGTGGTGTTAAGTAAGGGCGGGTCTTACCTCCAGTGACGGGTGCAGCATTCAGGTGTTCTGAGCAGGACTGGACGGCGTGGGTGTGTTCACTTTGGGCACTAAATCAAATTATAACGTATTTGTCAGTTTACTGAAGTGTGTTACACTTTGGTATAAATGCGAGTCAGAAAGGGTAAACTAAGCGTAAACATATCAGTAAGGAAAACAAGCCCTATCAGTCTGATCTAAAGGTCTCCGCACCATGGAAGCTGTCCTCACACCTCTGCTGTCCCTAGAGACCCTGCAGAGTGCTGACCGCTCTCTCGCTCCTGCAGGAGGGAGCCCATGAAGGCACTGGTGCCCTTGCCCCAGCCCCTGTGTGCTTGGCCATGATCAGCAACCTGTGCTCCTGCTGCTAATCCCTGACCCGCCGCAGGGGCAATGCATACCACTTCTGCCATCTTGTCCCTCAGCAGCTGAAATCCGTGTTCTGTGCCAAAAATGAATTTTCTTACAAATTACTCTGTCATTATTGTTTTTAAATAGATCTTTCATGCAAGTGGGCTTGTTACTTCTTCCGTACATATTTAGAAGACCAGAGAGCTGAGGGGACAGGTACTTTCTGAACTCAATCATACCCAGTGGTTCTTCTCACCACATAGGGAAGAATTGTTGAATTTGACTCATTGTTTCAGTGGGCTAGCTGAGAAATTTATAAATTGATAGTGGGATTTCTTAAAGACAGTCCAGATGATGAGGTGGGAAACATTGTGTTTGATGTGGGAGGAATTCAGCCCCTGAGATATTATTTACAAAATCGCCCACTGAATCTTATCACGGGAAAACAGATTTCATTTTCAAACACTTAGGTTTGAAAATCGTCTAAAATTCAATACCTGTGGCCAAGCCTTCAAATGCTTTGAAGGCTTCAAATGCTTTGAATGCTAAAAAGCTAAATAGCATTGAACTTAAAAATGCCTTTCTTCCCAATGCTTAGTTGGGCTCTTGGCTGCTGGGTAGCCAGGATGAGGCTGGTCCTTCCCTTCGTTTTCGGTCTCTCAGCGAGGCGCAGAACCTCACTGACCTCCCTGCCTTGAGCTCCCTTGGAAGCCCCTGGTCCAGCCTCTTTTCAGCTGGTTTTCCAATAACTATGTCTTCGGTGTTGCTGAGCTGATTTGATAAGTTGTGAAAACAATGAACACTTTAAAAGGCTAGTTTCACATAATTTCCAACCACATAAACAATATAAAATAAAGTTTATAAAATGCTGATGAAAGCACATAATCTTAGTCTATTCCATGCCTGATACTCACCCAAATAATCATCAGATTAAATATGTGTGTATTTAAATATATATAGTAAATAGTAAATATACATGTGTAAGGATGAAGTCACCTTCAACAGGCCTGATATGACAAGCTCTTTGTTCTTGGATCACAAAACATTCGGTTATTGATAATGTGGAGGGAAGAACATCATATACTGCATGGTTTAGGGTGAGCGCAGAGGATTTGGATTCATTTTTACCTGGGCTTGAATTTTTGCAACTTGTGAGCTTATATTATTCCTGACAGAAGCAGGACTTCTCTGAGGATGAGCTTCCTCATCGTAGGGATCTACCACATGGTTTGTGTGAGTATTAAATAAATGTGCACACACAGCATGCACACACACAGCACACACACAAGCACATACCAGGGAGAAGGAAGACAAGCTCTGGGCTGAGCAGTGAGGTGAGCCCGTGAGCTGCTCCGGGGTCTCTCTGCAGGCCTCCTGCAGGGTGCATTTTGCAGGTTGGCTGGTGTCGTGGAGCCCATGTGGAAGCGGGTGGAGACCAGGTGCACACCACCTGGAGAAAGGAACAGGACCATCCCAGTCTGAATATGAGGTTCTGGGGCTTTGGACCAGAATTGCTGCTTCTCTCAGCATAGCCAGCCTCTGGCTCAGCATCGCCTCTTTTAACCAAAGCATAGACACACCAGTTGTGATCTTTGGGAGAGGATCTGAGGGAAAGACCCCGCAGAAGCACCAGTGTCAAGACTTGGTCCCTTTCTTGTTAGGAATGGTTCAGAAGAGGAGAAAAAAGCCTTGGGGTTGGCAGAGGATTGGTGTCTGTGCTCACCTAGCAATGCTGGGGACTATGTGCCGTGCATACTGACACCTCCTTCAGACTGGTTCCCAGGCCCAGATCCTGTCTTATCTCACAGAGCCGGGATCCCTGGTCCTGGCAGTGTTCTACCACAGGACCTTGTGCATGTGATCACCAGCAGCAGTTTCTGTGCTGTATTTTTTACTGTAGAAAAATGTGCATCACATAAAGTATATCATTTAACCTTTCATGAGTACAGTATTGCATAAGTACATTCACATTGTTGTGCAACCATCTCCACCAGCCAGCCATCTCCAGAAATTTTATATTTTCCCAAACTGACACTCTACCCCCTTCCTCAGCCTCTGATGCCACCAGCTACTCTCTGTCTCTGAGTTTATTGACTTTATGTCTTTCATATAAATGAGATTATAGGGTGCTTGTCCTTCTCTGACGGGCTTATCTCACAGGCATAATGTCCTTAAGGCTCCTGTATGCTGTAGCGGGTGTTCCTTATGAAGGTTGAGTGATATTCCATTGTATGTATATTCCACTTTCTGCTGAATTTTTCCAAAATTTTTTCTTTATCGATTGAGCTGATTGTGTGCTCCCCCCCCCACCTTTATTACTATAGTGCATTACATCTATTGGTTTTCCTATGTTGAACCATTGCTAGGATATATCCAATCTGCCCACTTGTATTTTAATGGATGGTTGGATTCTGGTTGCTGGTATTCTGTTGAGTTTATCTGAGCCCACATTCATAAGGGATACTGGTCAGTTGTTTCTTGTATTGTCTCTGTCTGGCTTTGGCATCAGGGTAGTGCTAGCCCCCTAGAAGGAGTTGGTAAGTGTCTCTCTTCATGCATATTTTGGAAGAAGTTTAACAAGGGTTGATTTTAATTCTCTTTAAATATTTGGTAGAATCAGCCAGTGAAGACATTGGGTCTCAGGTTTTCCTTCATTGGGAAATTTTGATTACTGAATTAATCTCTTTACTTGTTATAGGTTTGTTCAGATTTGTGTCTCTTCCTGATTCAGAGTCAATAATTTGTGTGTTTCTATGAATTTTCCACCACTTTATCAGGGTTATCTAATTTATTGGCATACAAATGTTCATAGTATTGTCTTATAATCATTTGAAATTCTGTAAGGTTGATAGTAATATACCCATTTGAATTTTTTAACTAAATATTAGAAGCAGGCAAGGACTATACAAGGAGCCATGCTTCTTAAAATTTAGAAGAGTACATAAATCTTTGCAAGAAGACAGGTGGAAAAAATACAGACATTAAGGAACCCTGTGATGCCTTTGGAGGATTTATTTGCTCTGACATTTGTAAATAATTAACACATGCTCACAAATTTCTTGATGTCACTACTGGACTTTCCAAGCTACACTTCTAAAGGAGGTAGCCTCTTACACTCAAACTTGAACTTTAAATTATAAACCAAATCCCAGAGCTCAACTGTCCATGGGACAAAATGCAGTGAATGCAGGAATAGTAGTGACAGATAACAGAGTTGGACCTCATGGCCATGGTTATTCTACTTGGCCCATGGCGGCTGGTGCTGCTTGAAATCCAGCACGTGGCACTAGGCCAGCCTCTGGGGGACACTGCCAAGTCAGGACAGGGAAGCTCAGAAGGTTTTCTTTTTGTTTTCTTGTTCCTTTCCTACATGAACACAAATACATGTCCTTGTTTACTCGCACGGTGTTTGTCGTCTTAAAGCATCATGGTAATGCCTATGTTAGTTGTCTTTATTTGGGGGATAACTGAACTGGTTCCTTTATGGGAATGGGTCTATTGACTTAGTAGGGAGTTCTTGTTCCAACGTCTGGTTGGCATGTGAGGTAAACTGTTTACATTTTGTCTTCCCCCCAATAGCATCTTTATCTCTTTGTTTGGGAAAGCATGATTTGGGAGCACGATTGTTGCTCTTTCCCCTGGCACTCAAAGGCCCATGCGTCTGTGCTTGTGTGCACTCCTGCAGGTGCCGGGCCTGTGGGTGCTCACAAAACTGCACTTTTCCTCTCCCTCCCTCTTCTCTCCCCAAGCGGTGTGCGTGCAGGGGGGTCACCGGTGTCAGAGTCAGACTGTTCAAACCTTAATCAATCACTTTTCTCCCCTGCCCTGAACCTCCACCTGTTAATCTTCACCCTCATCCTGTGTGTGCATCAGAAACATGGCAGCACAACAAAATCTAGCTGGCCATAAAACAAATTAAGTTACGTTATCTTTCATGGGTGAGATTTGTAATTTTCCATCTATAAAGTTATTAGATTCCTTTGAATTTTGAGACAAATAAGTAAAGGCTTGCTAAAATTTAACTGTTTGCTAACTCCAGAAAACTCTTTTAGATTGTTGTAGCAGATCTTGACTGAGTAAAATAGCTGGGGCCTGAAGTAGAACAACCATTGGTTCTGAACATTGACTTATTGGCAATTAGTTTCTAACTGGTTGACCATGTTCAGTTACTTAACTTTGACCTGACGTGTTTCTGTAGACTTTGCATAATGCATGTCTCAATTTCGTCTCTGTAAAACAATACATGATTTGCTTAAAAAGCTCTTTATCCTAATATCATTTTGGAAGCTCTAAATAATTACTACCTAATAAGTGTTTGGGACAAACATTTAAATCACAATAGTAAGTAATCTCCAAGAGCCCTTCCAAATGGATCAAGATCTTTATGACCTTCATTCTTCCATTCAGGGCCCCACAGCTGCTCCTGGTTACTTCCCAACCTGAGATCAATATTTTTTTCTCTGGCTTTCAGTTTTACCTTGTGTGCCTTGACTCTGGCCAAGGATCCAGCTTTTCAGCATTTCCCACCCTGTGTGCAAAAATCTTGACGTTACCCTGCTCCCCTGCCATCAAGGAGGATGGGTCTAAGTTTGTATTCCTACTAAGTGTGGAACTAAATTCCATAGTCTTGTCTCTCAACACACCCATGTGCCAGAGCTGGGTGTAACAGGTGCCTGCCCCTGGGTTCAGATCTAGCTCTGTCACTTTTTATTTGATCCTGGGTAAGTTCTATGAACTCTGAGCCTCAACTTTTTTAATATGGGAAATGGGATAATGAATTTCTACATGACAGCATGTGTAAAAAAGGGACACAGACATGGCAATTCCAAAGACAGTTGGCAGAATGAGGTATGTATGTTATTCTGGACTAAGTAAGGGGGATAGGCATCTGAGACTTCAGAGGGAAGGGATACAATGCACAGGGAGATGAAATAGAGTTTTCATGGCCTCTCAGGAGCAATGGGGCACAGAGAGGACGGTGATCCCACAGCCCCTGCCAGGTTCCTCCCTGTCCACCACCCAGTTCACATCACAAGTCATGACCATGGTGACAGCTCCCATCTGGGACCTGGTCCACCATCTAAATTCATTTAGGCAGTTGAGGGGTAGGTGAAGAGGTTTTCCTGAATCTGCTGGGTCTAGATTGCTTAAAAAAAAGATTTTATTTATTTATTTGACAGAGAGAGAGATAGCAAGAGCAGGAACACAAGCAGGGAGTGGAAAAGCAGGCTTCCCTCAGAGCAGGGATCTCAATTCGGGGCTCCATCCCAGCACCCTGGGATCATGACCCGAGCTGAAGGCAGACGCCCAATGACTGAGCCACCCAGGCGCCACTTTAGATTGCTTTTTAACTGCACATAGTCTTCATGCAAAGTGTCCTGCCTGGGGGTGGCTGCCTGTGGCCACCAGAGTGGAGATCTTCAGAAGTTCTGGGTCTTGAAGAGACCCTGTTGCTCCAGTCAGCAACACAATGGCTATGCACAGTGCTGGACCTGCAGTTACCTGTGTGCTCTGTGACGTTAGGTGAGCACCTTCCCCTTCCTTAGTCTTGGTTGTCCATTTGTAAGCAGAGTGCGATACATTATAATTGACTAATCCACATGAAGCACTTGGCATTTTATGCAGGCGTTTATAGTTTCAAACAAAAGGAATACAACATAACTCATTATTTATACTACTTCCCTATAATCAGTTCATTGTTTTCTAAGTTACCTAGATTTGCAGTCTACAAACCAGATTTAAAGATTTTAGTACTTTTATTTCTCCAGAAAGTTTTCTCTATTAACTTCCATGCTTTTATCAAGCCCAGCTAGTATCTTTAAAATCATGGTTCTGATCTCTAGGTCTAACATCATCCGAATGTCTGTATTGAGTAGGTCCCTGTCAACCGGTACTACCTCTTGTTCTTTTTGTTGAGGTGATTTTTTCCATCTTGTCATTTTGGCCAGAGGAGAATAGATGAATGAGAGAACAAAATGCTAACAGGGTAACTCCTCCCTAGAAAATATACTCTAAGCAAATCAGAAAAGACCTGAAGCCAGTGGGAAAAAAGGGGAAAGATAGAAAAAAGAAAAAGAAAAAGATAAAAACAAACAAAAACAGAATATAATCAAATATGATCAGGCTGGTGCATAGATCATGCCACACACTAGATTTTGGGTGTATTTTGGTCTGTTAGAAGAGAGTGCCTCCCAAAATTTTAAAGAAAGAAAGACTTATATATGTACAAAATAAGGGTTGATACGATGAAAGGATGGAATATGACTGTAAAGATGAAAATTATAAAAAATTTAATAAAAGGATTTGATAAGATAAGAATTTGTTTGAAAAAAGAATGAAGAGGATTAAAAAAATATAAAGGGGGGAGAGAACGTGATCAGGCAGGAGATTAGAACAAAGCCATACACTAGAGATTTAGGGTATATTTTGATCTGTTAGAAGAAACTATATCTCAAAATTTTACAGAGAGAACAACTTATATATATATATATATATATATATATATATATATATATATATATATGCCAAAAATAAGGGTAACTACTATGAATCGATAGAATATGACTCCAAAAATGAAAAATAAAAATGTTTTTTAAAAAGGGGATTAATAAGATGGCTGTAAAAGGGAAAAAGAAAAATTCAAAAAAAAAAAGAGTTAAAAAATTAACTTTGAAAGACTAAAGAATCATGGTAAAAAAGCCATGAATTCTATGTGCAGTATTCCCCTAGCGCTGGAGTTCTCCCGTTCTCATTGATCGATAAAGTTGGTCTTGGCTGGCTGTTCTTGCCGATCTTCTGGGGGAGGGGCCTGTTGCCGTGGTTCCCAAATATCTTTGCGGGAGGCTGAATTGCCCCGCCCTTGTCGGTCAGGGCTAAGCAATCTGCTCGCTCGGGTTTGCTCTCAGGAGCTTTTGTTCCCTGCAAGCTTTCCGTACAGCTTTGGAGGACGAGAGTGAAAATGGCGGCCTCCCAATCTCCACCCTGTAGGAGCTGAGAAATCGGGGCACCACTCCTCAGTGAGCCCCCAGAGAAAAGCAGTCAATCACTCCCATCTCCCCGGTCTCTGGCCACACTCCGTGCTCACCCGGCCCGTGACCACGTGTTTCTATCTCTGGCACCCAACTCAGTGTGGAGTCTCCAAACCCAGCAGATCCCTGTGGTGCGCTCCCGCACTGCTCCTCCTAGGGGAGGAAGGGGAGTCTCCCCAGCTCTGCCGCTTGTTGGGTCCCTGCTGGAGGAGCAGTGGCCCCACTGTGCTGCGGATCACGGTTTATGGCCACCCCGAGCTGAGAGCCCGCTCCTTGGCTCTGTCTCTGCAGCCAGCTTCCCTACTCTGATACCTGGGAGCTCTGCCGCACTCAGGCACCCCTCGTCTTTCTGTGACCCCAAGGGTCCTAGGACCACACTGTCCCGCGAGGGTACCACCCCCCACTTAGCCACTGGAGCGATGCCCCTCAGCGGATCCAACTTCTAAAAGTTCCGATTTTGTGCTCCCTTGCTCTATCACTTGCAGAAGCGGCCAATGGAGGCCCCCTCCCCCGCCATCTATCCTCCTGAGTATCACCTCGGATTCACTTCTCCACACGTCCTACCTTCCAGAAGGTGGTTGCTTTTCTGTCAGAGAGTTGTTGCTATTCTTATCTTCGATCTCCTGTTGAGTTTGTAGGTGTTCAGAATGGTTTGATCCCTATTCAGCTGAATTCCTGAGACCAGACGAAATCCAGGTCTTCTACTCCTCTGCCATCTTGCTCTGCCCCAACACCAAGACCACTTTAATTCTATCTCCAGGGTTAGAAAAATATCCCTCTGGTGCTGTTTTTAGCTGTCTTTCTTTAATGAAAGTCCAGCTAGGATTTAGCATCAGTTACTAGTCTCTGAGTTCTCCAGCTGTTTTTACTTCTTCCTTTGGGCTCCCACTGTATTCTGCTGATGTCTTTATTAGCCTATTTATTATTTGTATTTACTTACTTTTCCTCTTCTGTGTTTATATTGAGGCTCCCAGAGGCCAGAGCTGCACCTTATCCTCCTTTTTCTCTATACACTGGTGCATGGTATATGTTCAATCAACACTGAATGTATACCTAGCCTAGAGTAAGGCCCACCCAGGATGGTTCTCATGGTGGATGCTCCAGCATGGAGGTTGTTGGGAAGCAGTGGATTATTTTCAGGGAGAACTGTAAAAGTGTGTTCTTCATCTTCATCCCAATCAAAAATGATTTGGCTGTATCAATGCTATTTTTCTTCCTTAGAAATGCTTCCCCTCTGAAGAGTAGCCTTGAGTCTCGTTGTGCCCTTTTTTTAAAAAAAGGTTGAAAAGTTTATTATTTACACGTATAAAGAATGTGAAAATAGAAACTTGGGTGAGGCACAGTCAGGAAGATGATTTCGGCTCAGTCAGTCATGATAAGCCCACCTACCCCACAGTCTTCAGACTTCCCCTCTGGTAGGTAGTTGCGAATGAGGATGTGGATTTTTTTGGCCTCGGGATCTTTCCTGGCAATGAGCAAGGGACCTGTCTCGCCCTCCAGCTCCACCGTCATGGGGGCACACATTGTGATCTGGACGCTCGGGTACCCAGCATGTGGGCTCACTTATACTTGGTCACATACAGTGTGGTGATTTGCTTCTGGTTTGTCTGTGGTTGCTGTCCAGAGCAGAGGATCTCAGCGTTCTCTTGGCCTTTCTCCTCGGCATTTTCCAAGTCACCTAGTCCTTCATCCTCCTCCACATCTTCAAAGCCGTCACCATCAGTATTGTCCTCAATACTGTCTGACAGTATTGTCCTCATTTTCTGACATGATTCCCGCACAACATTCAGTTGCTGAATCTGAGTCAGCATCCTGGGGAGAGTGGCAACAACACCAATGTGGCTGGTTTACATCACTGGCTTTCCTTGCATGAAACATTCATGCTAAGAAAAAATTGAGAAATTGCTTTCAAAATAAAGAAATAAAGAACATCTACTGTAAAGATTGAATATTTTACAGAAGACAGTGAAATCTAGAAGAAATTTCAAATCTAACTTATTTTATCTTTACTATTCTCAGATATTGTTGAAGCTCTAAGTTGATTAATATCAATGTTTAGGAATAATTATTTTGAAGATCAATTCCCAGAAACTATATTCAAAACAAAATGGAAGTGAGGATGAATTTTAATATATTCTATTTTGCTTAATTACTTACAAGACTTAAATATCCAGTGTATGAAATCCAAGTATGTAACAAACATGTGCATTTTGTGCCCATTGATTTCTCTTCCAGGTGTCCTGTTTCTCCAAATGACTGAGAGATTTTCCTCTCAGAAGAAAGTCTATTTCTGCTTTTCCCTAATATAACACAAGATACGGGGAACTGACAGGTAAATCTCTGCTTACTCTGATGTATTGCTTACTCTGTTGGTATGGACATGCCCTGTGACTCTCAGCTGGCTATTTTATGTAAGCATTAAAAGATTTTTATTTGGTTGGGGTTATTGATGGAGCCCCCTGAAGCGTTTCCAGGCTGATGTAATGTTGGAAGAGGTCACCAAACAAATACTTTCCCGCCCCTTTCCATACTCTACCTTGTCAGGCATGGCTGGTCTGTGGTCATGCTCTGCCTGAGGATCCTGTCTGAATTCTGCACCAAAATATTTTTTGAAAACACTGCTTTAGTCACTTCAAGGAACTCACTAATTAGATATGGCCTATAAGAAAAAAAAATAAACCTTTATTTTCTATACAAAATCTTAGTGTATTCTATAGTTTAGAAGTTCATGGACTTGCCAGGATACTTATTCATAACTGGGGGTGCATTCAAGGGTATATTGTAAGAAGTGTTTCCCCAGAAAATATAACAATGTGACAGCTGCTGGAATTTTTCTTTTTTTAAAGACTTATTTATTCAATTGAGAGAGAGAGAGAGAGAGCAGGAGAGGGAGGGGCAGAAGGAGAGAGAGAGAGAATCACAAGCAGACTCCACACTGAGCGCAGAGCCCGATGTGGGGCTCGATCTCATGATCCCAGGATCACAACCTGAGCTGAGACCAAGAGTTGGATGCTTAACCGACTGTAGCACCCAGGAGCCCCCAGCTGCTGGACTTTTGCAAAAATATATATATATATTTTTCTCATTGATAAAAGTTATAAATGTTTGCTTGAAAAATATATATATTGGTCAGTCATAGCTTATGACTTATATTTCCCACCCTGTTTATTCACTAAAATGATTCCATATGAAAAGAATCTCTCACTCTGAAGTAGAACAGAGTGAGCGATCACACTGGTTACTTCTCAAAGTCGCAGTGCACTGGATGTTACTTTCTAGTGGCAATACAGGGCCAAGGGAAGAAGAGAAAATGGCGATGTCATGCCCACAGTTGGGGTGACAGCTGGAGAAACTATTCAGGTGATTGGATATCAACTAATAGCCTAGTGGGAAAAGTAGAGAACATTACTGATATCAACTTGGGTGGAGTGAATACATGACATTACTTGTGATATCTAAAACTCAAGAGAGGAAGTTGAGAGTAGGGACACAGGACAGAAACAGAGACAGAGATGAATGAATGGTGTCTCCATAATCAGAAGATGGCAAGGCTTATAGTGCTAGAGCATAAATTAGCACAAAGTTTCAAGAAGGACATTTAAAATGCATTAGAAAAGCTTTATTATGCTTCCTACCATTTACCCAGAAATTTCACTTATAGGAATTTTACCAAAAGAATAAGCACAAATACCAAAATTTCTTAACAAAAGTTAACAATTGATCAACTGTTTATTTAGACAAAATATGAAAACAAAATATTGGAAGTAGCCTAAATACCCAAGAATTATTAAAATAAGTTGTGGCATATACCTAAGATGAGATACTCTGAAGAAAAATGTATTATGATGTAGAGAAATATAAAAATATAATAAAGTGTAAGTATTGTGCTCCAATTGTCCTATATATATTTTACATCTCCATTTTATGGCAACTGAATAAAAGTGCATTTCCTTTTTAATTTTACTATTCACTTTATATTGAAGTTTGATTCACATAAAGTAATGACCACAAATCTCAAGTGTAGAGTTCAGTCATTTCCTTCCTGTGTGTACAACTGCGTGACACCACCCGTGATACAGAACATTTACAGCACCAGAGAAGACAGCTTAGGCCCCTTCACAGGTAGGCACCTGGGAGTAACCGCCAGTGTGACCAACTCTTAAGGGATGCAAGTGTGTGTGCATGCGTGTCTTTTGTAGATATGACCAAACACTTTTCCAAACCAGCTATACCAGTTTATACAGCCCCTGGCAACATGTGGCAGTTTCAGTGCTCCATGTCCTCCCCAACATGTGGTGTCATCTGTCCTTCATCCAACCATCCTGCTCTAACTGTACACAGATAACACTGGGGTTATCATGTATGTTTCTGTGATAATTAACGGTAGTCAAAACTATTCTTATATTTATCAGATATGTGGGCATCTCTTGTTGCACACACACACACTATGCACACACACACATACACACACACATGCACAATCTGCCGTCTCCGTTCCTGTTACACCCTCATGCTGAGGCTTTGTGTTCTAACTACAGAGCACGGAGCTATGGTGCTGAGCTGACCATCACCTGGCTTCAGAGGCCATAGTTACTGTTTATTTCCCATCAGGCAAGTTGCTTCATCTCAACCTCAATGACCTTGTTTTTATCATAAATCTAACAATAAGTGTCTTTCCAGGATTCTGTGAGGATTAAGCCAGAAGTGCACCTTCCACAAACAGGTACTCAAAGGCTATGTCCATATTCCCGGTTGTCTGTAAATGATTCCTTCATTCAGCAAGCATTTACATAGCAACCACCAGCATGGAAGGTGCGGAAGAGCAGTGTGGCGTTCACCCATGAATGAAGCACTGGTTCTGAGTGCGCTGAGAATGGGCTTGGCGATGGGAAATAGGGATGGGGTCCAAGTGAGTGAGGGGACCTATATGTGGGAGGCCAGCTGTGTCAGGCCCAGGGGTTTTAACTCCTTCTCACAATTTCAAGAGGAACTGTTTGAAGTTAGCCACCCAGATAATGACAGATGTCACAGCATGAGGCCTAAGGAACCGGCCATTTTTGGTTGTGGCAGATGGCGCCTCTGGCTGGTCGAGGCTTGTAGTTTTCTGTTTCTGTTTTGCTCGCTTTTGTTCAATGTCTTCTTTCTGATGGACTTGGATTCTGTGTGTGTCCACTGCCCCTCTCACGCTTATCCACTTCCTGTGTCGATCGAGAGCTGCCTGGGGCCAATAAAGCCATCGTGGGTGTGTGCTTCTATCACATGAGCAGGAGAGTAGAAGTTGTCTTAACCACCCCTGCGCCCAAGGACTGAGAGAAATTTCTGAAGACACTGAGAATTTTCAGTTGCAGTTTTAAATAGAGGGAATTTGCCTCTGTAAATGATGGAGGACAGATTTCCGGATCAAGTTTAGAATTTCACAGGAATAAAAGATGAGATTATAATGATAAGGCTAATCTTACTGGTCGCAACAGAAACCATTTTTCTGAGTACATCTGTGACCATAAAATGGAATTCACAATGAAAATAAATATAACCATATATGTTTTTCAAGAACCAGGCCTAGACAAAACAAGTGGTAAGCGGTGGGGTCAAGGGAAATCTTTGGAGAACTTTAATATCATAATTTATGTGTTGATTTAATCTGGCTTCAATACCTATTTACATGTTTACCAACCTTAGTGTCATCCAAATTTAAAATTCTTTGCTTTTTATTATAAGCTATCATTTTTAGAAAGTGTCAAGAACATGGGTGTTGGGTTCATGAATTCACCTGACTTGCCACATTATTAATTATATTCCTTTGGATAAGTCACTTTATCATCCTAAACCTCAGTTTTTTCCATTTAGAAAATGGGGATAAAAATGCATGTACCTCCTGAGGTGCCTGGAAGAGATGACATCATGCATATCAAGTGCTCAGCATGGGGCACCTGGGTGGCTCAGTCCATGAAGGGTCTGCCTTCCGCTCAGATCATGATCTTGGGGTCCTGGGATCGAGCCCCACGTTGGGCTCTCTGCTCAGAAGGGAGTCTGCTTCTCCCTCTACTCTGCCCCTCCTCCTGCTTGTGTTCTCTCTCTCTGTGTGTCTCAAATGAAACCTTTAAAAAAAGTGCTTAGCATGATTTGTTCACATTACAACTGCAGAATAAACATTAGCTCTCCTTCTTATGAATGAAAATGCTATACATTGATTTTAAGGAACACAAAAGTCTTGTTTAGTGCTTCACAGTGGTCCAGAGGTAGGCATTGTTCTGTCCCTGTTGGAGGCATGAAGACAGAGCGCCGAGGAGTCTCGTTCAGGTCTGCCCACTGGCCCCCTGCAGGGGTCAGATCAGGACAGCCCGGCCCCACTCCACCCTGATTCTATGATACCAGAAACTCCCCCCCGACAGTCTGTATCTCCTATTCACCATCTTGTGTTAGTGGTGAAGGTGTAGCTTGGTCTGTACCACATTTGTTTCAAAATGCGAAAGAGAACATCTAAATTTGTCTAAGCACGGACCATGTTTTACTGTCGGCAAGCCCGCTTCTCTCAAGGTGTTTCTGTTCCTCTGAAAACCGAAAACAGAATGATCTCGCTAGTCGTATTTTTAAACAAACGTTTCCCTGTAACATCTCTGGGTCTCCCTCCCCCCCCCCCGCCCGCCACACACAGGCTTTGGACACTGACAGGCTTGGGTTCCCACATAGGCTGAGCCACAAACTGGCTGTGTGACCCTTCTGAGCCTCAGGTTCCCCCTGCTAGGGTGCACAGAGTTTGCAGCGGTATTTGATGAGCATTTGTTGAAAAAATGACTCTTCAAAGTGGAGGTGATATATCACAAACCTGACATGTCTTAGCATTTTGCATAGTTCTGGACCCTCAGCATGAATTCAGACATCAAGTAAGATTGAACAGAAAGATGGGGTGGGACTCGTCATCATAAGTCCACTGGTGCCTCAAGGATGGACACGGTCCTGTCTCTGTGGGTGCTGTCTGCTGTGCTGTGTGTGCATGTGTGTGTGTGTCCATTACCACCTGTAAAGCTTGCAGGCCAACCCTGTGTGAAGTTGTGGAGGGAATGGGGGTGGGGCCTTGTCTCAAAAAGCAAGTTATGAGAGCAGGGTAGCTGACAGGGCATGGCTCCTGGTCTCCCCATGAGGGAGTCTGTGTTTATCAGTGGTAGGCAAGAGGCAGAACTTCAAAGGGAGAAGCCAAGATAAATAACATAGACATTTCCTCTCTTGCACAGAAATTCAGGCCTCCTCCCAATTCCATCCACTATGTTTTTTTTTTTTAATTTCTATTTAAAAATTTCTAAGGACTCATGATTTGAACTAAAATTTACACAGAAAACTGAAAATTTTAAAGATTGGAGAAATTCTGACTTTGTGTGCTGTGGTGTAAAGGAAGGGGCAGTTTTGAGGACATCGTGAAAGGCCCTGGGACTCAGGACATGCTGTGGGAGGAGCACATTGGTCTGATTCTGAGATAAAGCACGGTTTTCTGTCAATGAAGACAGTTTGCACCAGAATGAGTTATTTAAAGGCACTTGAGAGGGAATTAGTTAAAAGGCAAAACAGTCATAAATGAGGGTGTGAGAATGATAAATCTGAGGTATACTGTATCCACAAGAAAGAGATATAATTGGATTTTAAAATTTGGGTTGCTCTTGCGAACACGCATGAAGATAGGGGTAGGACCATGAGCCCAGGAAGGTGGGAAAATGTAGATCTGCTGTTTTGTGTCACCCAGTGTGTGGCAATTTATTACATAAGCTCTAGGTAATCGAAAGCCCAACGACGGGAGCAAGCTGGTAAGGACTGCAACTCAGCCAGCGGGTACCTCACCCCTGTGCAACTGCTGCATGTGAACCCAGGCAGGAACTCCAAGTTACCAAAAAGGCAAGGAAAGGTGACATGTTGTCTCGTGTTAGGAATTTCATAGTGTTTAAATAAAAACTCTCCCAGGAACAATTATTGTATCTAATTCCTAGAAATACACTGTGCGTGCATGCACATATAACCTTCACACGTACGTCCCATACGGTACCTGTGTAGAGGTATTAGTGTGTGTGTGCAGGTGTGTGTATAACAAGAAAGGGGAGGTAGCTCACGGAAGCGGTCTTTGGTATCCGGAATTGTACAGGTTTCAATTCTTTTTCTGAATTACCAAATGTTCTGGGAATTCTTACATCAAAAAGTGCCCAAAATTCTGTTAGAAATTCCCTATATTTAGTTCACAAAATGCGCTCACCATGTCTGTGAGAGATGTAAGTGTTGAAGGAAGTTCAGAATAGTCACTGACTAAAATAGCAATGTGAATGTTTTAAATCACACCCAAGGCCTGGAAAACCAAGCATGATTTCCCCAGAGCCCAGTATACATGAAACTGGATCTTCTGGGTTTTGTTTGCTAGCTCTCTCCACAAGGAGAAGAAGGAGCTAGCTGGCTGACAGTGTGAAGTTTTGTGGCATTTTGTATTCAAGTTCCTATCAGATTTGGCAAGTCATTGGCGAGCTAGAGGAAAATGGATTTATTGGAGGGGCTGAAATGATTGGAGGCACAAAGAGTGAAAGAAAATCACCCTCCTGTACCTGGATGCAAACCCAAGGGGCCAAGATCCGCCTGCGGTCCAAGCGGATCCCACGGTTATTCTGCTGAGCTAACATTTCAGTTAAACACCAAGGATTATTTGACAAGAGAGTATTCTAAACTGCCTCTGGCCAAGGGGGCCACTGAGGCCTGAGGGGGCTCCTGGGTTGGGGCGTGGCTCCCGGGGCAGGAGCAGAGGGGCCACAGCCTTCCGGGTGGGGAGGGGGCGCGCTGTCATTTCACAGCTCCCACACCCGGTGTGTAAGTCGGGCCAGCCCCCCCCACGGCACGACCGTCCTGGGGGAGTCTGGACGAGGGACAGCCCCGCCGCTCTAGGCCCCCGCTCGCCTCGCACGCCCAGCACTGCCGCAGCATCGCAAACACTCCAGGCCGGCCCGCTACCAGCGAGCCTGACATCCCCCGGACCAGGGACAGGAGCACCCGGACAGGCCTCGCCTGCAAACGCCAGCACGGCTCACGGGTCTGCGGGGGAGCCGGGTGTGCGGCCGGGGGTGGGGAGGGCGCATGCGTTCGGGTCGGGGGGGTGCTAGGTGGGTTCTGGAAGGAGAACACGTGTGTTCTTGGCCCCCAGAGGTGGTGCTGGGGCCAGTGCTAGGTGGGTTCTGGAAGGAGAGCACATGTGTTCTTGGCCCCAAGCCGCGGTGCTGGGGGTGGGGGGTGCTAGGTGGGTTCTGGAAAGAGAGCACATGTGCTTCTTGGCCCAGAGAGCAGTGCTTGGGTCGGTACTAGGTGGGTTCTGGAAGGAGAGCACGTGTGTTCTTGGCCCCGAGACACGGTGCTGGGGGGGGTCGGTGCTAGGTGGGTTCTGGAAGAAGAGCACATGTGTTCTTGGCTCCAAGACGCGGTGCTGGGGCGGGGGATGCTAGGTGGGTTCTGGAAGGAGAGCACATGTGTTCTTGGCCCCAAGACGCAGTGCTGGGAGGGGGTGCTAGGTGGGTTCTGAAAAGAGAGCACGTGTGCTTCTTGGCCCAGAGACGCAGTGCTTGGGGCGGTACTAGGTGGGTTCTGGAAGGAGAGCACGTGTGTTCTTGGCCCTGAGAGGTGGTGCTGGGGCCAGTGCTAGGTGGGTTCTGGAAGGAGAGCACGTGTGTTCTTGGCCCCGAGACACGGTGCTGGGGGGGGTGGTGTTAGGTGGGTTCTGGAAGGAGAGCATGTGTGCTCCTTGGCCCTGAGGTGGGGTGGCTGGTTCCAGGGGCTGAGCAGAGAGGAGGGTTTTCTCATCCTGGGATGAGACCTGCAGGATTGTCCAGAACCAGGAAACCAGAAAGAGAGGTGGGTGGCTATGTGATCAGGTGTGCCATGCACCTGGGCTGGGAGGCCAGGTGCGGACCCAGGGCCACTTTCCCTGGAAGGTACAGAGAGCCTTCCAGTACATGAGTGATGTCATCAGGCAGCCTGTTTCTCCACCATTGGGACTTTTAACCCACAGTGGGTAGGAGTGGGAAGGGTACGTCTCAGAAGAAGGTGCTGCCCGTCTCCAGAGCCAACGGAGGAGGAGGTGTGAGTTCTGCACCAGGCAGGTTCTGTGCACATGAGACAGCTCAGGTGTTGGGTGAGTGCAACTCCGCACGTGTGCGGTCTGGGCCCCCTGGGAAGTTAGACTCACAGTGGGCTTGCCCTCCACAGTCCAGAGGGCACGTAACACACACGTGGATCATTTCTCTGGCCCGGAGCCGTTCGCCAGGATTGAAGCGAAAGTTTGGAGCTTGCAAGGTGCGGAGGAAACCCGGCAAGAACGGTAGGGGGCTGCTGCATGCGGGGTCTCCGTGTCTGGTGATCCTGCACGGTGTTGGGGCCGCACTTGGAGGAGCCTGGCCGTGCACGCCCCAATCGTTCATCCCTGCTGCCCTTTACCGGCGGGCGAGGGAAGAAAATGCACTTTCAGAGCTTTTCACAGGAAGGCAACGTGGGTGCTGGCTTCTTGGTGTTGGTGACGCTGGGAGCGGGGAAGTGGGATTCGGAGCTGGTAAGGACGCAGGTGGCCGTCCAGCCCCAGAGACCACAGGCCAGCGGTGCTCGCGCAGCAGGCCCAGACCTCAGGGGTCAGGGGAACCACCTGGGCTCCGCAGGTGCGGCCTCCAGCCCCCCAGCCCCTGCAGGTCCGCCTGGAGCACAAGAAGCCAGGACTTGAAGGGGCTGCCACATGGGGCAGCTTCTTGGCTTCAAAGAGCGTGGGGTCTCCATTACTTAGTGAAATGCATCTTTTTTGTGCTTTCCTTAAAGTTTGATGTCCAAGTTCTAGCATATGCCCATTGGCACGTTTTTACTGCTTGAAACTGGATATAGTTAGTTTGACTAGTTTAATTTCAAACCCATGACAACTGAGCCTGAAGCCAAAGATCCGACTGTGAAGGGAAAGAGAAGGAAATGGGAGGAAGGGCTGTGGAGACAGACATAAAATGACGCAGAAATATGCCCTTCCTGCTTCCTTTAGTTGCTTTTCCGTGTTTGAGTTCTTTCTTTGTTAAATTTTAAGTAGCAAAGCTTGACTTGCCCGATGAATTTTTTGAGAACAGTTCCAGGTTTACTCTTTTTTCCCATGTGTTTTCCCGAAGTGCAGAGGAACAGATGTGGGGCTGATGTCTCCTTTCCAAACTAGGTGCTTGGGTCTCCGCATCTTCAGCACCTAGCATATGTGTAATCCAGAGGCGCTTACAGAACTTGTTTTCATGGAAACAGTTTCATCCGTTAACTTTACAAGAGTGCTAGGCTGAGGGAGGTCTCCTGACAAGAATGCTGTTTTTGTTTTGGTGTGTGCAGGGGTAATATTCCCAGAGAAGATTTTTTATCTCCATATTGCTGTAAATAACTAGCTTATTCTGATCCACTTTAAATGTAAATATGTTAACCTTACTTAGTGAATTATTTGAATTAACATCTTTGCTTATTAAGATAGTGTGGCATCCCAGAGAAGCGATGTATATTTTCCTGTCATTTTGCCAGATTTCAAGGTAATTCCATTTAAATGATAATGTGAAAAAAATAAGCAGTTATATTTATTTAGAAAAATAATATTTGAGGACAAGATATGTGTTAGATGCTTTAGGAAGTACTGTTTTTTGTTTTGTTTTGTTATGTTTTCAGATTGAGTGGTAAGATGTGCTGCCTGGGATGGCTTTTCTTATTTATAACAAGAGTTCCTGAAAATAATGCTCAGAAAGGTAGTCTTGAAAATATTTGTGCACAGCCCCTTCCTGCAAACATGCTCAGAGAACCCCTGTAAGAAACTATTCATTGTAACAGGTAATGACGAAGAGTTGGGGAAAGCCCAGGTATTTGTCATTAGGGAAACGTCTGAGGACAATGTAGTTCAGTGTACAGCGGAATTCTTTTCTGCAATTTTTCAAGTCATAAACAATATTTTACACGCAGCAGCTAGTTACATCAAAAATAAATGACAAAAATAAGAAACAAAATGAGATGTATAATAGTAATAGCGTTAAGTATGTAGGTTAGAATCCACAAAGACACACATGGTGGATGAGAAAGATAATGCTAATCATGATGCATGAGCCCCTATCAGAGGGAGAGAACAGGGTTGGGAGCTGAGGAAAATGGAACAAAATAGAAAACCAAATTTCATAAAAGAAGGACCTTACATGGATGGTTGATGATCAGCATTCGTCAGGTGCAAGATACGAAAGAATCCGCTTTGTTGAAAGCCTGGGGAGTCTGCGGATGTGCCCTCAGGGACCTTTCTGTCCGGGGCACGGCTGCTGGAACAGGAGGAGCAGATTCCCTGGCTTCCGCCATTGGGAGCCTCCTTGCTTTTGACACATACTTGTCTTCTGAGTAAGACTTGTTCAGTAGAAGTTTTGCTGAGACATCGGAAACACTGACCTAGACTAGTCCTAACTCCTTAATATACTCAAGTTCCTTCGGAGCTAATCCCTAGTTTCAGGCTCTATTCTGCCGTTTCCCCAGTGGCACACACCACTGTCCAGCATTCTGAACCACCACGCGCTGAGGACATGTCCTGCTCCGGCACTCGGACTGCAGATGAGCTCTTGCTCCCAAGACCCGGCCCGTGCTCTCAGGAAAGGGCTCCGTTAGGACTGATGGCTGTCCCGCGCCCGACAGATTTCCACCCTCCACTCTCTGCCTTCATCCGTAAGAGAATCCCATTAAACATCATCTCTCTGGCTCCTCAAATGGAATGAATTGCTTTTGTATCATTATGTTTACAACAACAGCTCTCAAACCATGACATATATAGATTCAGGAGCCCATACCATATCTGAGGGTCGTGTTTCAACTCTTTGTTTTCAGGTTGCTGATAATCTAAAAATAAAATTTACTACTTTTCAAGTGGGGAAAAAAAATCAATAAAGTAAAAAATCAACCCAAATCATGATATTAAAACCGGTTTGGAGTTAGAAAATAACATTTTTAATCAAAAATTAACAAAAAACATTTTTGACTATTAACAAAAACTAGTAACATTTTTAATCAAAAGTACTAAGCAGCAGCTAATAATCTATAAATGCTACCAACAGAAGTATCATGCAAAAAATAATCATACGCTTTATCAGATGACTAAAGTATTTCCATCTGTTACCTTTTTTTTTCAATAAAGGAAAATAGACTCAAAATCAGTTCATATTTATTGTATGAACTATGGGAAATATAAAAATCACACAATATTTACTAAAGTTCTATGCACTGTGTTTGTTCACACATTATTTCAACATTTATTACCTCTCGCGTTTCAGACCCTGTGCCTGGCGTCAGCGGCCCCAAGTCCCCACGCACTCGTTCCCGTCCCCTCCCAGACCTTATAGACCTTCTACTGGGAGACGAAGATTAAGTAAATCGGTAAGTTTATTTTAAAAAAGTTACAAACTGTGGTAAACGGTTTGAAGGGAGCAGCACAAGCTACGAGAGTTCTAAGTAAAGTACTGTGTCTGTGTGCTTTGGGGGAAGGGTCAAGCTGTGCCCGGGTCACGCCATCATGCCCACATGACACCCCTGGAAACAGTCCCTGATCGGATCAGGCATGGGTCTCCTTCTCCCTCTGTTCAGAACACAGGTCCTCACACCCACAGCCGCTGGGGCTCTGACTTTCTAAGCCCTGGGGAGTCCTGTTCGTCGGCACTCTTCCCCAGGCTGCTGTGGGGCTATTGTGGACCCGAGGCTTGCAGGCGCAGGACGCGGCAGCAGGGAGGTGCGTGGAAGGCAGAGTCATGATCTGTTCGACAGGCCCCGCTGGCTGTATAAGCCAAATGAACATAAATCAAGTAAATTAAATGAATTCTGAATGGTGGAAGGACACCAAATGTGAACTCAAGCTTGGAATAACTAGAGGTTATCTGTTTTGATTTATAATAGATATTCTCAATACCCAAAAGTAAAGTATTACATTTAACCCATTTTTTCCAAATTTTTATTGTAGTAAAGTACACATAATGTAAACATCTACCATCTTAACCATTTTTAAGTGAACAATCCAGTGGTATTAAGCACATTCACAGTGCTATGCAGCCATCACCAGCAATCATCTCCAGAAATTTTTCGTCTTACAAACCCGAAACTCTGTCCCTGCTGAATGACTCCCCAGTCACCATCCCCAGCCCCTGGCACCCACCACCCACTTTCCATCTCTATGGATTTCACTGCCCTGGGTACCTCATGTGAGTGGAATCAGACAGTATTTGCACTTTGGTGCCTGGCTAATTTCACTTAGCACAATGTTTTCAAAGATCATCCATGCTGTAGCAGGTATAAAAATTTCCTTCTTAGGGCTCAATGATATGCCATTGTATGAATAGAAAATAATTTATTTATCCATTTTTCTGTTGATGGAAACTTGGGTTACTTCCGCATTTTAGCCTTGGTGAATATTGCTCCGATGAACATGGGGGTACAAATATCTTTTTTTTTTTAGAAGTTTATTTTTTTTCATTTTTATTATGTTAATCACCATACATTACAACATTAGTTTCGGATGTAGTGTTCATGATTGACTGTTTGTGCATAACACCCAGTGCTCCACACAGAACGTGCCCCCTTTAAAACCCATCACCAGGCTAACACATTCCCCCCAACCCCCTCCCCTCTAGAACCCTCAGTTTGTTCTTCAGAGTCCATCCTCTCTCATGGTTCATCTCCCCCTCCAATTTCCCCCCTTCCTTCTTCCCCTCCTGCTATCTTCTTTTTTTCTTTTCTTAACATATATTGCATTATTTGTTTCAGAGGTACAGATCTCTGATTCAACAGTCTTGCACAGTTCACAGCGCTCACCATAGAATATACCCTCCACAATGACTATCACCCAGCCACCCCATCCTTCCCACCCCCCACCACTCAAGCAACAATCAGTTTGTTTCCTGAAATTAAGAATTCCTCATATCAGTGAGGTCATATGATACATATCTTTCTCTAATTAACTTATTTCACTCAGCATAACACCCTCCGGTTCCATCCACGTCATTGCAAATGACAAGATCTCATTCCTTTTGATGGCTGCATAATATTCCATTGTGTATATATACCACTTCTTCTTTATCCATTCATCTGTTGATGGACATCTTGGCTCTTTCCATAGTTTGGCTACTGCGGACACTGCTGCTATAAATATCGGGGTACACGTACCCCTTCAGATCCCTACATTTGTATCTTTGGGGTAAATAACCAGTAGTGAAATTGCTGGATCGTATGGTAGATCTAATTTCAACTGTTTGAGGAACCTCCATACTGTTTTCCAGAGGGGTTGCACCAGCTTGCATTCCCACCAACAGTGTAGCAGAGTTCCCCTTTCTCCACATCCCCGCCAACATCTGTTGTTTCCTGACTTGTTAATTTTAGCCATTCTGACTGGTGTGAGGTGGTAACTCATTGAGGTTTTGACTTGGATTTCCCTGATGCCGAGCGATGTTGAGCACTTTTTCATGTGCCTGTTGGCCATTTGGATGTCTTCTTTGGAAAAATGTCTGTTCGTGTCTTCTGCCCATTTCTTGATTGGATCATTTGTTCTTTGGGTGTTGAGTTTGATAAGTTCTTTATAGATTTTGGATACGAGCCCTTTATCGGATATGTCATTTGCAAATATTCTCTCCCATTCTGTCAGTTGTCTTTTGGTTTTGTGGACTGTTTCTTTGGCTGTGCAAAAAATTTTTATCTTGATGAAATCCCAATAGTTCATTTTTGCCCTGGCTTCCCTTGCCTTTGGCGATGTTTCTAGGAAGAAGTTGCTGTGGCTGAGGTCAAAGAGGTTGCTGCCTGTGTTCTCCTTTAGGATTTTGATGGACTCCTGTCTCACATTTAGGTCTTTCAACCATTTGGAGTCTATTTTTGTGTGTGGTGTAAGGAAATGGTCCAGTTTCATTCTTCTGCATGTGGCTGTCCTATCTTCCAACACCATTTGTTGAAGAGACTGTCTTTTTTACATTGGACATTCTTTCCTGCTTTGTCAAAGATGAGTTGACCATAGAGTTGAGGGTCCATTTCTGGGCTCTCTATTCTGTTCCATTGATCTATGTGTCTGTTTTTGTGCTAGTACCATACTGTCTTGATGATGACAGCTTTGTAATAGAGCTGGAAGTCCGGAATTGTGATGCGACCAGCTTTGCATTTCTTTTTCAACATTCCTCTGGCTATTCGGGGTCTCTTCTGGTTCCATACAAATTTTAGGATTATTTGTTCCATTTCTTTGAAAAAAGCGGATGGTATTTTGAAGGGGATTGCATTGAATGTGTAGATTACTCTAGGTAGCACTGACATCTTCACAATGTTTGTTCTTCCGATCCATGAGCATGGAACGTTTTTCAATTTCTTTGTGCCTTCTTCAATTTCTTTCATGAGTATTTTATAGTTTTCTGAGGACAGATCCTTTGCCTCTTTGGTTAAATTTATTCCTGGGTATCTTATGGTTTTGGGTGCAATTGTAAATGGGATCAACTCCTTGATTTATCTCTCTTCTGTCTTGTTGTTGGTGTATAGGAATGCCACTGATTTCTGTGCATTGATTTTATATCCTGCTACTTTACTGAATTCCTGTATGAGTTCTAGCAGGTTTGGGGTGGAGTCTTTTGGGTTTTCCACATACAGTATCATATCATCTACAAAGAGTGAGAGTTTGAAGAGGGCAGAGCAAGATGGCGGAGGAGTAGGAGACCTGGATTTCCTCTGGTCTCAGGAATTCAGCTGAATAGGAATCAAACCATTCTGAACACCTACGAACTCAACAGGTGATCGAAGAAGAGAGTAGCAACAACTGTCTGAACAGAGAAATGACCACTTACCAGAAGGTAGGACGTGTGGAGAAGTGAATCCGAGGCGATATTCGGGAGGATAGGCTGCGGGGGAGGGGGCCTCCGTCGGCTGCTTCTGGCAAGTGATAGAGCCACGGAGCACAAAACTGGAACATTTAGAAGTCGGTTCCGCTGAGGGACGTCACTCCAGTGGCTAAGCGAGAGGTGGAAACCTCGCGGGACACTGTGGACTCAGGACCCTCGGGGTCACAGAAAGACCGGGGGAGCCTGAGTGCGGCAGAGCTCCCAGGTACCGGAGCGGGGAAGCCGGCTGCAGAGACGGAGCCGAGGCGCGGGCTCTCAGCTCGGGGTGGCCATAAACTGTGATCCACGGCCCAGTCGGGCCACTGCTCCGCCAGCAGGGACCCAACAAGCAGCAGAACCGGCGAGACTCCCCTCCCTCCCCCAGGAGGAGTGGCGCAGGAGTGCACAGCAGGGATCTGCTGGGTTTGGAGACTCCACACGAGGTCGGGTGCCAGAGATAGAAACGCTAGGTCACAGGCCAGATGAGCACGGAGTGCGGCCGGAGACCGGGGAAATGGGAGTGATTGACTGCTTTTCTGTGGGGGCGCACTGAAGAGCGGGGCCCCGAGTTCTCAGCTCCTCCGGGCAGAGAGTGGGAGGCCACCATTTTCATCCTGGTCCTCCAAAGCCGTACGGAAAGCTTGCAGGGAACAAAAGCTCCTGAGAGCAAACCCAAGCAGCTTGCTAGGCCCGGACTGACAAGGGCGGGGCAATTCTGCCTCCGGCAAAGATATTTGGGAACCACGGCAACAGGCCCCTCCCCCAGAAGATCAGCGCGAACACCCAGCAAGCCAAGACCAAGTTTACCGATCAAGGAGAACGGGAGAACTCCAGCGCTAGGGGAATACTGAATATAGAATTCATGGCTTTTTTACCATGATTCATTAGTTTTTCAAAGTTAATTTTTTAACTGTTTTTTGTGGGGTTTTTTTAATTTTTCTTTTTCCCTTTTTCAACCAACATCTTATCAATCCCTTTTTTAAAAAAACATTTTTTATTTTTCATTTTTAGAGTCATATTTTATCCATTCATAGTAGTTACCCTTATTTTTGGCATATATATATGTTCTTCTCTCTTGAAAATTTTGAGATACAGTTTCTTCTAACAGATCAAATATACCCTAAATCACTAGTGTATGGCTTTGTTCTAGTCTCCTGCCTGATCAGAGTCTCTCCCATTTTCTTTTCTCTTCTTTTTTCTTTTTTTTAAATCATCTTCTCTCTTCTTTCAAACAACTTCTTATCAATTCCGTTTATAAAAGCTTTTATAAGTTTCATCTTTACAGTCATCTTCCATCCCTTCATTGTATCAACCTTTAATTTGTACGTATATAAGTCTTTCTTCCTTTAAAATTTTAGGAGGCACTTTCTTCTAAGAGACCAAAATACACCCAAAATCTTGTGTGTGGCAATGATCTATGCACTAGCCTGATCATATTTGATCATATTCTGTTTTTTTTGTTCTGTTTTTTTTTTTGTTTTTATCTTTATCTTTTTCTTTTTTTTCTCTTTCTTTTTTCTTTCTTTCCCTTTCTCTTCCCCTGGTTTCAGGTCTTTTCTGATTTGTATAGAGTATATTTGCTGGGGATATTGTTAACCTGTTAGCATTTTGTTCTCTCATTTATCTGTTCTCCTCTGGACAAAATGACAAGACGAAAAAAATCACCTCAGCAAAAAGATCAAGAGGTAGTACCGTCAGCCAGGGACCTACTCAATACGGACATTAGTATGATGTCGGACCTAGAGTTCAGAATCATGACTTTAAAGATACTAGCTGGGCTTGAAAAAAGCGTGGAAGTTATTAGAGAAACCCTTTCTGGAGAAATAAAAGAACTAAAATCTAACCAAGTCAAAATCAAAAAGGCCATTGATGAGGTGAAATCAAAAATAGGGTCACTAACTGCTGGATAAATGAGGCAGAAGAGAGAATCAGTGATATAGAAGACCAAATGATGGAAAATAAAGAGGCTGAGAAAAAGAGAGATAAACAACTACAGGATCACGAGGGGAGAATTCAAGAGATAAGTGATAGATAAAACGAAACAACATTAGAATAATTGGGATCCCAGAAGAAGAAAGAGAGAGGGGCAGAAGGTATATAGGAGCAAATTATAGCAGAGAACTTCCCTAATGTGGGGAAGGAAACAGGCATTAAAATCCAGGAGGCACAGAGAACCCCTCAAAATCAATAAAAATAGGTCAACAACCCGACATCTAATAGTAAAACTTACGAGTCTCAGAGACAAAGAGAAAATCCTGAAAGCAGCTTAGGAGAAGAGATATGTAACCTACAATGGTAGAAACATTAGATTGGCAACAGACCTATCCAGAGACCTGGCAGGCAAGAAAGGACGGGCATGATATCTTTAGAGAACTAAATGAGAAAAATATGCAGCCAAGAATACTATATCCAGCAAGACTGTCATTGAAAATAGAAGGAGAGGTAAAAAGCTTCCAGGAAAAACAAAAACAAAAGGAATTTGCAAACACAAAACCAGCCCTGAAAGAAATATTGAAAGGGGTCCTCTAAGCAAAGAGAGAGCCTAAAAGCAGCATAGACCAGAAAGGAACACAGACAATATACAGTCACAATCACCTTACAGGCAATACAATGGCACTAAATCCATATCTTTCAATAGTTACCCTGAATGTAAATGGCTAAATGCCCCATTCAAAAGACACAGGCTATCAGATTGGATTAAAAAACAAGACCCATCAATATGCTGTCTGCAAGAGACACATTTTAGACCCAAAGACACCCCCATATTGAAAGTGAGGGGGTGGAAAACCATTTACCATGCTAATGGACACCAAAAGAAAGCTGGGGTGACAAGTCTTATATCAGATAAATTAGATTTTAAACAAAGACTGCAATAAGAGATGAGGAAAGATACTATATCTTACTTAAAGGGTCTATCCAACAAGAAGATCTAACAATTATAAATATCTATGCCCCTAACATGGGAGCAGCCACTTTTATAAGGCAATTAATAACAAAAGCAAAGAAACACATCGACAACAATATAATAATAGTGGGGGACTTTAACACCCCCCTCACCGAAATGGACAGATCATCTAAGCAAAAGATCAACAAGGAAATAAAGACTTTAAATGACACACTGGACCGGACTTCACAGACATATTCAGAACATTCCATCCCAAAGCAATGGAATACACATTCTTCTCTAGTGCCCATGGAACATTATCCAGAATTGATCATATCCTAGGTCATAAATGAGGTCTAAACCGATACCAAAAGATTGGGATTATTCCCTGCATATTTTAAGACCACAGTGCTTTGAACTAGAACTCAATCACAAGAGGAAAGTCGGAAAGAACTCAAATACATGGAGGCTAAAGAGCATCCTACTAAAGAATGAATGGGTCAATGAGGAAATTAAAGAAGAATTTAAAAAATTCATGGAAACCAATGAAAATGAAAACACAACTGTTCAGAATCTTTGGGATACAGCAAAGGCAGTCCTGAGAGGAAAGAATATAGCAATACAAGCCTTTCTCAAGAAACAAGAAAGGTCTCAAATACACAAATTAACCCTACACCTAAAGGAGCTAGAGAAAGAACAGCAAATAAAGCCTAAACGCAGCAGGAGAAGAGAAATCATAAAGATCAGAGCAGAAATCAATGAACTAGAAACCAAAAGAACAGTAGAACAGATCAACGAAACTAGGAGCTGGTTCTTTGAAAGAATTTACAAGATTGATAAACCGCTGCCCAGACTTATCAAAAAGAAAAGAAGAAATGACCCAAATCAACAAAATCATGAATGAAAGAGGAGAGATCACAACCAACACCAAAGAAATACAAACAATTATGAGAACATATTATGAGCAACTCTATGCCAGCAAATTAGATAACGTGGAAGAAATGGGTACATTTCTAGAGATGTATCAACTACGAAAACTGAACCAGGAAGAAATAGAATAACCTGAACAGACCTATAACCACTAAGGAAATTGAAGCAGTCATCAAAAATCTCCCCACAAACCAAAACTCAGGGACGGATGGCTTCTCAGGGGAATTCTATCAAACATTTAAAGAAGAATTAATACCTATTTTTCTGAAACTGTTCCAAAAAATAGAAATGGAAGGAAAAACTTCCAAACTCATTTTAGGAGGCCACCATTACCTTGATCACAAAACCAGACAAAGACCCCATCAAAAAGGAGAATTACAGACCAATATCCTTAATGAACATGGATGCAAAAATTCTCACCAAAATACTAGCCAACAGGATCCAACAGTACATTAAAAGGATTATTCACCCTGTACAAGTGGGATTTATCCCTGGGCTGTAAGGTTGGTTCAACATCCGCAAATCAATCAACGTGATACAATACATTAACAAAAGAAAGAACAAGAGTCTGGACGCCTGGGTGGCTCAGTTGGTTATGCGACTGCCTTCGGCTCAGGTCATGATCCTGGAGTCCCGGGATCGAGTCCCACATCGGGCTCCCTCCTTGGCAGGGAGTCTGCTTCTCCCTCTGACTCTCTTCCCTCTTGTGCTCGCTATCTCTCATTCTCTCTCTCTCAAATAAATAAATAAAATCTTAAAAAAAAAACAAAGAACAAGAGTCATATGATCCTCTCAATAGATGCAGAAAAAGCATTTGACAAAGTACAGCATCCTTTCTTGATCAAAACTCTTCAGAGTATAGGGAGAGAGGGTACATACCTCAATATCATAAAAGCCATCTATGAAAAACCCACAGCAAATATCATTCTCAATGCAGAAAAGCTGAGAGCTTTTCCCCTAAGTTCAGGAATGCAGCAGGGATGTCCACTTTCACCACTGCTATTCAACATAGTATTAGAAGTTCTAGCCACAGCAATCAGACAACAAAAAGAAATCAAAGGCATCCAAATCGGCAAATAAGAAGTGAAACTCGCACTCTTTGCAGATGATATGATATTGTATGTGGAAAACCCAAAAGACTCCACCCCAAAACTGCTACAGCTCATACAGGAATTCAATAAAGTAGCAGGATATAAAATCAATGCACAGAAATCAGTGGCATTCCTATACACCAACAACAAGACAGAAGAGAGACAAATCAAGGAGTCGATCCCATTTACAGTTGCACCCAAAACCATAAGATACTTAGGAATAAATTTAACCAAGGAGGCAAAGGATCTGTCCTCAGAAAACTATAAAATACTCATGAAAGAAATTGAAGAAGACACAAAGAAATGGAGAAACGTTCCATGCTCATGGATCGGAAGAACAAACATTGTGAAGATGTCAATGCTACCTAGAGCAATCTACACATTTAATGTAATCCCCATCAAAATACCATCCGCTTTTTTCAAAGAAATGGAACAAATAATCCTAAAATTTGTATGGAACCAGAAGAGACCCCGAATAGCCAGAGGAATGTTGAAAAAGAAATGCAAAGCTGGTCGCATCACAATTCCGGACTTCCAGCTCTATTACAAAGCTGTCATCATCAAGACAGTATGGTACTGGCACAAAAACAGACACATAGATCAATGGAACAGAATAGAGAGCCCAGAAATGGACCCTCAACTCTATGGTCAACTCATCTTTGACAAAGCAGGAAAGAATGTCCAATGGAAAAAAGACAGTCTCTTCAACAAATGGTGTTGGGAAAATTGGACAGCCACATGCAGAAGGATGAAACTGGACCATTTCCTTACACCACACACAAAAATAGACTCCAAATGGTTGAAAGACCTAAATGTGAGACAGGAGTCCATCAAAATCCTAAAGGAGAACACAGGTAGCAACCTCTTCGACCTCAGCTGCAGCAACCTCTTCCTAGAAACATCGCCAAAGGCACAGGAAGCCAGGGCAAAAATGAACTATTGGGATTTCATCAAGATAAAAAGCTTTTGCACAGCAAAAGAAACAGTCCACAAAACCAAAAGACAACCGACAGAATGGGAGAAAATATTTGCAAATGACATATCAGATAAAGGGCTCGTATCCAAAATCTATAAAGAACTTATCAAACTCAACACCCAAAGAACAAATAATCCAATCAAGAAATGGGCAGAAGACACGAACAGACATTTTTCCAAAGAAGACATCCAAATGGCCAACAGGCACATGAAAAAGTGCTCCACATCGCTCGGCATCAGGGAAATCCAAATCAAAACCTCCATGAGATACCACCTCACACCCGTCAGAATGGCTAAAATTAATAAGTCAGGGAACGACAGATGTTGGTGGGGATGTGGAGAAAGGGGAACCCTCCTACACTGTTGGTGGGAATGCAAGCTGGTGCAACCACTCTGGAAAACAGTATGGAGGTTTCTCAAACAGTTGAAATTAGAGCTACCATTCGATCCAGCAATTGCACTACTGGGTATTTACCAAAAAGATACAAATGTAGGGACCCAAAGGGGTACGTGCACCCCAATGTTTATAGCAGCATTGTCCACAATAGCCAAACTGTGGAAAGAGCCAAGATGTCCATCGACAGATGAATGGATAAAGAAGAGGTGGTATATATACACAATGGAATATTATGCAGCCATCAAAAGGAATGAGATCTTGCCATTTGCAACGACGTGGATGGAACTGGAGGGTGTTATGCTTAGTGAAATAAGTTAATTAGAGAAAGACATGTATCATATGACCTCACTGATATGAGGAATTCTTAATCTCCGGAAACAAACTGAGTGTTACTGGAGTGGTGGGGGTGGGAAGGATGGGGTGGCTGGGTGATAGACATTGGGGAGGGTATGTGCTACGGTGAGCGCTGTGAATTGTGCAAGACTGTTGAATCACAGATCTGTACTCCTGAAACAACGCAACATATTTTAAGAAAAAAGAAAAAGAAGAAGATAGCAGGAGAGGAAGAATGAAGGGGAGTAAGTCAGAGGGGGAGATGAACCATGAGAGATGATGGACTCTGAAAAACAAACTGATGGTTCTGGAGGGGAGGAGGGGAGGGTGATGGGTTAGCCTGGTGATGGGTATTAAAGAGGGCACATTCTGCATGGAGCACTGGGTGTTATGCACAAACAATGAATCGTCGAACACTACATCAAAAACTAATGATGTAATATATGGTGATTAACATAACAATAAAAATTAAATTCAGAGTCAACATAGTAACAGTAACCTCCCTCATTCTAAACCCCACTGTCCCATCACCTGCTCTGAATGTGACAGATTAGCATTTTTTCTTCTCTAAGCATTTCATACTTTAATTTTGAAATGGAAAGGGAGACAATTAAAAAAAATTTTTTGAGATGAAATGCCTCAAGTGCAGTGCAACGTTCAGACTGGGAGCCAGTGGTGGCCAGGAGGAGGGGTGTCTCTGGGTTTCTTGCTGCGAGACTGTGTGGGCAGCAAAGGGCCATGTTATGAAATCACAGGTCGGAGAACCACATCATTCTCTCCCAAAATTCTGAGAATAACTTTAATGACATAATGATTTTGAATGGAGAGATTGTTAGAGCAGAAATCTGCAAATCTAGATTGTGACCTGCTTTCTCTTCCATAAAAAAGATGCAAAAGTGACTATTTGTCCCACTTGAAAGAGTCCTTGTAAGATTTATGACTAAATAACCTGTTAATATCCAAAATCTGTAAAGAACTTACCAAACTCCACACCCAAAAAACGAATAATCCAGTTAATAAATAGAAGACATGAACAGACATTTCTCCAAAGAAGACATACAAATTGTCAACAGATGCCTGAAAAAATGCTCAACATCACTCAGCATCAGAGAAATTCAAATCAAAACCACAATGAGATATCACCTTACACCAGTCAGAATGGCTAAAATGAACAACATAGGAAATAAGTGTTGGCAAGGATGCAGAGAAAGAGGAATCCTCCTGCACTGTTGGTGGGAATGCAAGCTGGTGCAGCCACTCTGGAAAACAGTATGGAGGTTCCTCAAAAATTAAAAATAGAACTACCCTATGATCCAGCAATTGCACTACTAGGTATTTACCCAAAGGATACAAAAATACAGATTCAAAGGGGCAAATGAACCCCAATGTTTACAGCAGCATTATCAACAATAGCCAAACTAGGGAAAGCCCAAATGTCTATCGACTGATGAATGGGTAAAGAAGATATGGGGTGTGTGTGTGTGTGTGTGTGTGTGTGTGTGTGTGTGTGTGTGTGTGTGTAATGGAATATTATTCAGCCATCAAAGAGAATGAAATCTTCCATTTGCGACAACACACATAGGGCTAGAGAGTATAATGCTAAGTGAAATAAGTCAATCAGAGAAAGACAAATACCATATAATTTCAATGATATGTGGAATTTAAGAAACAAAATAGATGAACTTATGGGAGGGTGGGAGGGAAGAGAGATAGGGAAATAAACCTTAAGAGACTGTTAACGATAGAGAACAAACTGAGGGTTGATGGAGGGAGGTGGGTAGGGAGGGGCTAGATGGGTGATGGGAGGGCACCTGTTGTGATAAGCATTGGGTGTTGTAAGTGGTGAATCACTGAATGCTACTCCTGAAACCAACATTGCACTGTATGTTAACTAGAATTTAAATAAAAACTTAAAAAATAAAAAATAAAAATAAAATTATCCTTATGGTTTATTTTAATGGGATTTAAGATCAAATAAATAATGATATAGGTTTAAAAAGGAGACTGAATAACCTGTATTGAAGGATTTTTGTGCAGTCTTGAGAATGATTATACTGGTTATAATTAAGCCTAGCATTAGGATAGTGGCCAAAGCCCAGGGGGGCAGCTACTCTCCCAATCTCGCAGTGAATTGACAGAAATAACTATGATAGAGGGAGTTCCATATCATGGCTGAAAGCCTTGTAGCCCTCTGTCTGAAATTTAGAATGACTTAGTTGGAAACAGGATAAGAGATTAAGAGTCCTATGCACAGGTTAAGCAATATTAATATAAACTCCAAAGAGAGTGGCTTATCACATTTTTCTCCAACTTTGAAGGGAGTTTTGATACTGAAAAAAATAAAACACATCAATGATTGAAATATCAATTAGAGAATTTACATAAGAATAAATGGGGAAAGGGCACCATTATAGTTAATATAAAAAGAAACAAGATATTCAAAACGCATTAGTTCCAGAAGTAAGAAACGAAGCAGACAGACAATAAGTAATAATGAAACAAATAACAAATGAAGTTCTGTAATCTGAAGAATTACCCCAATATTTTAAATTACGAGTTTATGAATAGCAGAATTTAATATTAAAACAAGGCTCATAATGCATATTCCAAAATATATAATATTTAAACATAAGAATATACTATGAGAATCTATATTTTTAGAAAGGACAAAAACTAAAAACCTCTGGAGGCAGAGGTAAGATTAAGTAATGAAAATGGAATATCACATATAACTCTATTGTAGTGCATTTCAAAAAAATAACGAATTTTATAGCAAAACACAAATTACCAAAATTGACCCAGGAAGAAATAGAAAACTTGAAAAGGCAGGATTCATGAGGCAGTAGAACCAACTGGATTCACAGCCACATTGTAAATAATTTGAAGAACACTAGTTCCAGCGTTGTCTAGGAAAGTCCGTGAGAACACATCACATGTCTGCAATACAAAGACAAAAACATGAAATCACAGCCTACCATCAAATGTGGCCCTCTCCCCACTTTTGAAAATAAAGTTTTATTGGAACGCAGCCACACTCCTCTATTTGCTTGCTGTCTGTGGCTGATCCACTGCGGCAGCAGCAGATGGGAGTGGCCCCCAGAAGTCGCATATCCAGCAAAGCCTAAACATCTGTCCTTTGCAAAGAAAGCTTACCAATCCCTGTTGAAGAAATATGCTCAGATTTGAGTGAAAAGGGTACAGTGATGGATTGGATATGAGGTTAAGAGAAACACAAGAGTCAGAACAAGACTAGAAGCTTCTATCATGGCCACTGGATGGATGGCGTGCTGTTGACTAAGATGGAAAGGCCAGGTGAGCAGGTTTGGGGAACGGAAGGTCAGTTTTTGATCTTTAAATTGTCACATAGGGAACCGTGCCTCTGTCAGGGTCCAGTGTCCTTCGTGAGAAGGCTTGTTAGTTAAATGAGCCCATTTCTGGTAAGCTTGGCGTCTTTCAGAGATGAAACTACTCTTTACACTGATGAAATCAGGCTTTGGAAGCTTGAAGCTGATGCCCAGAAACTCCCCAGGACAAACGCCTCCTGCAAAGCATCCTCAGGGACTGATCATTACCTGGTGACAAATCCCCTAGCAGACTTCAGTGGGGTGGACAATGACGTGCAAAATCACTCCTCAATCACCAGGTGTGATTGCTTCCATAGTGGGAAGTGTGTTTCCGTGTGTTTACAGAGAAGACCATCTGGTCCGAAACGTGGGTATTTGTCATCCAAAGTATCTGGGAAGACAAATGGTCCTTGGACCAAGCAGTGCCGCTTCGCTCACTGTGCATGTGTCAGACCACAGGGAACCTCAGTGCACAGCTCACTTCTACCAGTGACTTAGAAACTGGGGTCTGAAAAGGTCTCCTAGTAAGAGGCATCTAGAAAATATTCCATTTGAGCAGGACCAGGTATAAAATCACGCCTGTTTTGTTTTACTTGGAAAGTAAGAGGGAAAGGCTCTGGGGAGAAATTTAGCGGCTACAGTGTCTGAAGAAACACCTGGGGACGGAGTCTGAAAGGGCAATCAGAGACAGAAGCAGCCAGTGCACACGCGCACCTCATGCTGTGCGTAGCTCCCAAGGTGAGGAGGGGTGGGCGGACCGCAGGAGCCGGGGCAGGACAGCAGGGGGGCTCACCTGGCCGAGCCATCAAGCCCAGAGCAGCCACCCCGCGTGGGCAGCTGGGTACACTTCAAGACAGCTTATCATTCAGGTTTGGAGGCTTCCCCACCCTTACGGTTCATGTGATCCATCCATCTGTTCATTCTTTATTCCCTTTATCCATTCATCCACACACTATTTATGGCACCAGCTCTGACCCAGTACCAACAGCTTCCTGTGTTGACATGGACCTATGTTCATCGAAGCTCTCTTGGGGGCAATGCCCCCTTGCCCATAGCTAGAGGGAACAGAGGTAAACACTGTACACCGTCTGGCACATTTGGACATGAGGGACATGAACGTTCCTGCCAAAGTCACACCCAGGGCAAGTGCTCGGCGGGACCAGTGCCAGGCCTGTTTGGTAGGAGAAAGCCGAGGTATAGGGTGGAGAATAAGCCCGTGTCCCGCAACAGCATGAAAGGAAAGGAAAGGGGGAACTCAGAGGCACCTGGCCCGGGCAGCAGGAAGGCCTCAGGCGTCCCCTTCAGAGGCCACATCGCCCAGCATGGCCCAGGTTCGTTCAAGCTCACAGAATGTGAAGCATTATCTGCACATGGTCTGTAAGCACACAGAGGTAAAAGTTACTTATGGAAAGGCTACTCTCATCAACATAAACAGGTCAATGTCACCTTTGGGGTCCACCCATTTCCGTAATTGTCTGCGGTTGCAAAAAAATTGGTGAGAAGGAAGCAGGATGTAATGCAGACTGAACTGATTTTTCAGGGCCCACTTTGCTGCGATATTTGTCTTTGTGGTGGGGCCGTGTACTCCCAGAGAACTCAGATGGGAGCCCATGCCCCGAGGCCCTGCAGATGTCCGTTGTTCCTGGGGACAGACTGACCTGCACCTCTCTCACTGCAGGGTGGAAACTCTTGGGGATCCTCCAGCAACCCGGTGCCCTCAGCTGGATCAGCTGTGTGGTGCAGGGACCTGTATGGCAGCCTCTCTGATGGGATCGGCACACCTACTGTACTCATCCCATAACAGAATAAGATTAATCCCGATCATGTGAGCAGGTTGTAGAAGGAGCAAGGGTGGAACCAAATCCAAACACACACGCAGAGCATATACTCTGTGTCTCACACAAAACTGACCAGTTCACTGCCCATCCTTCCCCATCGAAGAGGGAACTAACTGGGTGCCTCTGGTCATGCTGGGTGGTGCTGATTGGGTCAACAGTGGATGGGAAGATGGACGGACAAAGTTGAGCTCAGCCTCCCTCAGTTTGCTCCCCGCACTGGTGCAGGGAGAGGTGCTGACACCTTGGTCACCACAGTCATTGAGGCTGTCACTCCATGCCCACGCGGAGAGCCGGGAGCGCGCGCTTCCCAGCTGGCGGCAGTCCTGGCTCTGCAGGAGCAGGGCAGGGGGGCAGGCCTGCACCTGAGACCCTCTCCTGCAGGTAACGAGGTTGTCCTCTGGTACTGTGATGTTGAAGCTGGGTTGACATTACTGATCTGAACGGCCTATGGTAATACAATCATCACACGACGCCTAATATGCATAAATACGACTGTACAAGCTTGTTTTGTGTTTTCAGGGTTGCTCTGTGTTATGGTGGAAGCAGGAGGCAGAACTGCTTCTTTTTATGAGAGAATTGCATATTTTGTATGTCAGAGAAAATCATGGAGAAAAACAGATGGACGGGAAATAGGTAAACAGAAGGTTCCCAACACAAACATGGGCTCACACTTCTCTGGTCACGATCGCCAAGCAGCTCTGGCCCGGGAAGCACAAGGTGGAGCTTACATTTAGGGCCAGAGGGTTGTGGTCCTTGCAGAGGGCAATGTGTGAGTTTAGCATCGAGTGTGGTATGGCATGGAGAGCATGGGCCCAGCCACGCGCGTCTCACGGACAGGCAGAGAATCGGCAGCAGGCAGGAGGGTGCCCCGGGAGGCACAGAGTGCCGGGGTGCCACCCCCACTCGCAGAGAAATACCCACCTCCTCTCTCCCCTTACGCTACTGTGTGGTCCCCAGAGTCATGTCCTGTGAACATCACCTCAGACGCAACCACACGCACCCTAGTGAGTGCCCGTCGTGGGGAGGTCCTTGGCACACGGGGACAGGGTGGTGTGACCAGTGAGGCAGAGGCTGGTGCCATGTGGCTGCAGGCCCAGGGGGGCCAAGCCATCATCAGAAGCTGGGGACACAGGAGAGCCCTCCCCTAGAGCCCCCGATGGAGTACAGCCCTGTCGGCCCCTCATGGTGGGACTTCCAGCCCCCAGACGAGGTGGGAACAACGTCCTGGGGTCTCTAACACCCAGGCTGTGACCTGTATTGTAACAACCTCAGGACACGCTCGCCCCTCCCAACAGCTGTTTCCTCTTTCAGGACAGAGCCGCCCGGGGATGGAGAGAGCAGCCGTCTGTAGGGGGTGTGTCCGTGTGTGCCCATGTTCTTGTGTGTGCGTCTGTGTTCCTGCATGTTTGTGTGTGTCCATGTGTGCCCATGTTCTTGTGTGTGTGTCCGTGTGTGCCCATGTTCTTGTGTGTGTGTCCGTGTGTGCCCATGTTCTTGTGTGTGCGTCTGTGTTCCTGCATGTTTGTGTGTGTCCATGTGTGCCCATGTTCTTGTGTGTGTGTCCGTGTGTGCCCATGTTCTTGTGTGTGTGTCCGTGTGTGTCCATGTTCTTGTGTGTGCGTCTGTGTTCCTGCATGTTTGTGTGTGTCCATGTGTGCCCATGTTCTTGTGTGTGTGTCCGTGTGTGCCCATGTTCTTGTGTGTGTGTCCGTGTGTGCCCATGTTCTTGTGTGTGCATCTGTGTTCCTGCGTGTTTGTATGTGTCCATGTGTGCCCATGTTCTTGTGTGTGTGTCCGTGTGTGTCCATGTTCTTGTGTGTGTGCGTTGCCTGCACGTGTGTACATTTACTCCAGGAGGGTTTCTTCTGGACTAGCTAAAGGGATGGACAGTCAGAGACCACCCCCAGGGTGGGGATAGGAAGGAAGGGCTGGAAGGGGTCCCTGCTCTGTAATAGAGGAGACGTGTCCTGTGTCAATCCTCATTAACATGATATCTAACTTATAACCCTTTGCAAGATGCACGTGGATTTCAGATGAGTGGACCAGCATGCAGAACTGGCCGCATCCCGCCTGGCTGAGCTTGCACCAAGGCTTGCAAGCACGCGTCTCCCTGGGGTTCAGCTTCAGTGCCGTCCCCACACACACCTTCACTGCGGTGCAGCCACCCTGAGGGCGTGGGTGCTGCTATCGGCCACCAAGACCCAGGTGCACACCCATGGTAAAATCCCTAAAAGGAGATCCTGCCTCATTCTAGTACGTGACTGTGGGATCCTTCTCGGGAGGCTTTACTACAATGCAAGATTGAGCAGATAGATAAAAATAAGATAATATTGTCCAATCATTTGATTAATTTGTGTCAAATTGTTTCTTATCATCTGCAATTTGAGAGATTTTCAGGCCCCAACATTTGCACTCTCCAGAGTACTTACGTGTATACAGCAGCTCTGTCCACGCAGACCCCACCACACCAGCTGGTGCTGATTTCTCTCCCACATCAAGTGTTTCTTGCCTGAGCATCTGTTCTGTTTTTTGTTTTTTGAACAAAGTTTTAGAATTGTTTTAACACCTGGAACTTGGAATATGGGACTTTAATTTGCAAGTGGAGAATTAGGTATTTCTTCACCTATCCCACAAGATCATGTTGATTCATCTCTTTGAAAAGATTTTATTTACCGATCCCTCGGCTGTATTTTTAAGCAGTGTTTTAAATGACATATTCAAAAAGGATATTTATAGATATTTATTAAGGAACTTAATTTGGTAGGCTGGCCCCTCCTTCCTGAAAGAAAACTAGGTTTTGAAATGTGTCCTGGAAAACATTTATCTTTCATTCAGTTTTCAGTGTGGATTTTACCCCGGCTGTTCCCCGTGTAGGTGTCAGGTGCAGGGAGGTCCAACAGGTGAAAACAGCCAGATCTGTGTTTGGTGCGTTTTGCTGATGCTCTACTTTGATCATGCTTCTTGCATTTTCCCCACAAAGGATAGAAAACCTCTGTGATGCCCACAGTGCCCAGTACATCTTACGATGTCCTTGAACACACCTGCTCAGGTGCCTGTTGACGTAGACCAATGGGTAAGACCCCAACCTATGGGGACTGGGCAGAAGGTTGTGCAGAGTAGTGAAGGGTTTGGATGAGCAGGGCCATCCACACAAGATCCTGGGTCCTCAGAACTTTCATGCTGAAATCCACAGAAAGCCACTTAAAAAGCATCAGTAAGCCAGTTCCTCTACTACAGAACCTCTAGTCACCATGCAATATGACAGTGTCCTCCCTGATGCGGCCAAACATTGGGGACAAGCATGAGGGCTGTCTCTGCTGCTGGGGTAGGGCCTTCCCCGGGGGAGTCTCATGCCATACCAGAGTCTCCAAGGACAAAGCCACAGACATTCAGTGATGCGGGCTGTGTGTTCCAAGGCTCTGGGACAATCAAACATTTTGGTTGAATCTTAATGCTGTTTTGTGCCCACGGTAAGCAGAGTCCTTCAGAGAACAGTGCCTGAACCCTCCTGACCCAGGTGAGGACAGTCCTGGGCAGAACTAGGCAGACCCCTGCTCCACCACATGCCCACTCTGCCCCTTTGGCTCACCTCCAATCTGTGCCTGCCTCCTCCAAGTCCCACCTGCTTATTCACCTCACCCACTGCACACCCCACTCACCCAGGGGTTTAGATAAATACATCTGCGAGCACTTGGCAAATTGTCAAGCTCTGCAGAAAGGGTACTTGACATGGTACAGATTCCCCCCAAGACCAACAGCCTTGAAAGAGGAATAAACATATAAATGAACAAAACTAAATTGCAGCAAATCATAAAGTTCCTGGAGATGAATGTAGAAAACAAGTAGTTTAAAAGCACTTGGTCTCACCACATTGGCTACAATCTCCAAAATTGTGCCAGTGACATCTGTGGGGACCTCACCTGACAATGAAGCATTCTGGAAGCCAGGTACACCCGACACCTGTCTGCATGATAATGTTCTGCAGCCCATTATCAATGTAGATACCACAGTGGCGATAAACTCAATTAACCTTTATTAAAATTGATACGAGTTTGGTAGTAGAATTGTTCCATCACTTATTTTCCCAATCAACCGTTAACAAATATGTCATAAGGGCGCCTGGGTGGCTCAGATGGTTAAGTGTCTGCCTTCGGCTCAGGTCATGATCCCAGGGTCCTGGGATCAAGTCCCGCATCGGGCTCCCTGCTCCTTGGGAGCCTGCTTCTCCCTCTGCCTCTCTCTCTCTCTGTCTGCCTCTCATGAATAAATAAATAAAAAGTTTATAAAAAATCAAATATGTCATAAAATAAAGCAAATCTCCCATGTGGTGTGCAGGGGCATCTTGGATGTTAGAAAGATGTTCTTATATGTAAAAACCTAGAAACATCTGTGCATTTCATATCTAGATTTATAACGATGCATTCACTTTTCCAAAACCACACTCCAGGAAATACCTGCATTCTCTTTTTCCCCAAAATATCATGAGTCGATATGTACTTATGAGAGGGTTATTTCTTTTTTCAATCTTCTGTTTCTGCCATGGAGGTTTGTGTACCTCTTACTATATTTTTCACACCATAGATATCGTGAATGTTTGAGTGAATACAGTTTAAAAATAAAATCTCAAGTGCTTGGAAAGTTCAGGGTTTTTTTAAATTTTATTTTATTATGTTATGTTAATCACCATACATTACATCATTAGTTTTTGATGTGGTGTTCCACGATCCATTGTTTTCGTATAACACCCAGTGCTCCATGCAGTACGTGCCCTCCTTAATACCGGAAAGTTCAGTTTTAACTCTTTTGCCCACTTGTCCATTAATATATCTTTAATCTTTTAAATAACAGTAGCTCTTTTGGGGGGCTTTACTCACATCATAATGAGTTTTGGTTTCCAGGTAAACCTGTATCCATGTGGATGGAGCATTCTGGTTCATGGCAGCATCTGGCTGGCACTCAACTTATCAACAGTTTTCCCATAATGAAAAACAGATTGAATTATGGAAAAGCTAAGTCTGTTAGTTGCAAACTGGAATATGATCAACAGCAAGAAAAACGAATACAAGCACAAAGACCTCTCCCTTTTATCCTCAAAGGTAATGTTACCACTGTTTCTGGCTCTTCTTATCAGGATAGGTAACATCTCAAATATTTCTCAAGGAAACTGATTTTTCCAGGGCACGAGGGCAGTGTTCCTTCGGGGCACAAAAGCTAATAGTATCAGCCTGTACGTCTACCTTCTCTCTTTAAAATCAAAGGTGGTCCCTTGTGATAAGCACTTAGCCATAATTTAATGCTTACTCCTTTTACTAGAACACAAAACTTTCAAAACCATTTCCTTACGTATTTTACCTTTTCATTATAAATATTTCTCTCATCAAATTGTATTTTGGGGACAGCTTAGAGCTATACATTTATTGGGGGATTTTTCAAAGTAATTCTGTTTAATTATACTCTGTATTTCACCATTTGTTTTAGTGTCTGGGAGCGATTCCTCTCGGGAGACGGGCGCCTGGAATCCCAGCCAGTTTCCTGGGTCTCTGCTGCATAAAACTGGACTCCTGGGTCACGGGGTCCTTCCCCTCAGCCCAGAGCCTCACGTGTCACCTGTGACCGGAGACAGTGTTTGCGTCTGAGTTGTTGGGAGCAGCCCCAGCCCCACGGGCCTCCCGGGGCCCAGAGCTGGAGGGGCACAGTGGGAGCTCGGCCCAGGGGCCAGCCTATGCCGAGGAGCATCGGGGTCTTGCCAGAACGCTCCTGTGGGCCCGCAGGGCACAGCGTGGGCAGGATTCGGCATGGCTTCCCGCTCCTTCCGCTGGGGTGGGGAGAGCCTAGGAGTCCTGGGAGGGAAGCCGTGTTTTAATCGTCACTGACCTTTAACTGACATCTAGTATTTTCTCCCAGCACAAATACCAGCCACAAGACACAGCACTCTGAAGTCCCTCAGAGTCACAGGGGATTTTGTCACATACAGACTTTCCCCCCAACTAATTACGTCGTGATTGGACTTATTCCTCCTAATCTCCCTTACTTTAAATTGTCCCCCCAAGTGCGTCACTGTTGCCTCCCAGCACTTACAGCACCGAGGCCTGAAAGAGAGGATAAAATACATCAAATTTAACATTGTCCACATGCATCTTTAACATTTTTAATTAGCAGATGTTATTCTTATAAAATAACTTATTCTTCATAAACTTTGCTGTAAAATTTATTTTATTTTTTTTAATTTTAATTTTCTTTTATTATGTTATGTTAGTCACCATACAATAGTAAAATTTATTTTTAATCAAGTAGGTATAGGTTTTAACCTTGTTTTACTTTTTCTCTGATCTGTTTTCAAAGGGCCAAATTTGACAGTTTGCTGAGGGTCTAATCGTTTTCTAAGCTTCAGTGTCTTGTAATAAATTTGAACAAACCCAAAAAACCTGTAAATGAATGCTGGGGTGTTTCTATGTTTCCAGGTGATTCTGCAAATACACTCACAGCCTCATAGGCAAACACACCGGAATATCGAACGTGGGACCAAGCAAACATCACTTATTTTATAGAATCAGAAACTTTAGGAGTGAAAAGGGTACATTCTTACAAGATTCCAGAAACTTGTGCACAAAGATGCACCCCCTCTCCCTAGGCCAGGGTCCTCTCTAGTTACACGTCAGGAAGAGGCCGAGCGGGCAGCTCCCCAGCTCCCCACACACGCAGGAGCAGATGCCTCTTCTTCGGGGGCATTGGTCCAGGGAGCTCTTTCCCGGGACACGCTGGCCCAGAATCCTAAGGCCATTCCAGGCAAAGCTTAGTGACAGCTCTTCTTGTATTCAGTGTAATTTTATGAATGTCCACCCGCACTGCCTGGAGAGCACAGTAATACAGCTTCTGCACTGAATTAACACCTGTCAAACCGTCTCAACATTCACTGTCACACCTTCTCAGAGCGGGACACCCAGGTGATTATACTGAGCATGATGTCATCTATCCACATGATAATATGTAGACACACTTTATATATTATTAAGTCAGGCTTCTGTAGAGCTTTATCTCCTGGAATTAACAGGCTTAACTTTCTATATGGACCTGTTTGTCAAGAAAAAAAAAAGCATCTTTAAAAACATGTAGTCAACTTATGCTCTGTAGAGCAGGTGACATTTTCTGGGGATGTAGGCAGTTCTGCTCCTTAACGGCGTTTTTAGCCGAAGGCTTGAGGGACTTTCTCAGGGGGCCAGGGGACAGAGACCACCTCCCTCCCTTACCGGCTCAGCATTAACACCCTTGTGACATCTGGCAACCAAAGAGGGTGCATGACTACAGGGATTGGAGGTGGGAAGGGGTGCACTTCAGAAAGGTGTAAAACCTCCAACTTTTCTTCTGAACATGCCTCCACCTCCAAAGGGGGTCAGAGGCTGAATCACAGGGCTTGACACAGCCTTGCTCTGACTTCGTGCCAATATTTCCTGTGGGCTGGAAGGGTTCTGGACTTGTTGGCAACGAATGGATGGAGGTCTCTAAGGACACTGCCCTGAAGCGGCCTCACCTACTTGCCCTCAGTTCCTCATCCCAGCACATCCCGGCCCAGCTCTGCACCGGTGGGGCTCACACACATGCAGTGGGACTCCTGAGTGCCAAGCTTCCCATCCAATCTCAGCTGTTGCCCACCATCGACCTTCACTTCCCTCTTTCTTGCCTGAGAACAGATTCCTGTCTCCCATGGACTTGCTGGAAACAGCCATGGCCCTTGGAGTTTTCAGAAGAGGTAGCCCAGAGCAAGTGCACCTGTCCCAGAAAGGCCCTTCCCCTCCTCCTCCTCTGCTATGTGTCTTCCATATCTCCCTTGCTTTCCTGGAGCTGCAGCCCCAAATGTCTACAGCCCCAATCCTGGTCCTGCATTCTGGCTTGTCTGAGGGGGGCAGAGTCAGGGCATGGAGCCTCACCCACCTGCCCTGGAGGCACAGGAGCTCACACAGGGTCTCAGCTCCAGCCAACAGTCCAGGGCCTCCCCAGGAATCCCTGCTGATCCTCCCTCCCTCCCTTCTGATCCAGAGCCTCTGTAGCACCGTCTGCCCCCTCCATTGCTGGGTAACCACCCCTCTCTCCTCTTTCCCAACCCATGTCCTGTTGGGATGGAACCAGATTTCAGATGGGGTTAAAAACTATGTCAAAATTAACCTAAAGGAAGAGAAATTCAAGATGGGTTATTTGTTTGGTTTATGGTTAGGTGGTTTTCTTTCATTTTTATTTCTATATTTAATATTAATGAATTAACTTTCAGATTGGCAAATTAATGTTTTTAATTTTCAGTAACACTTGGAAAAAATCTCCAACATTATATAATGCTTAAGCCATAATAACAGATCAGTGATTTTCTGTGTCTGGAGGTACCTTGTTTTCAATACTTCAATTATAATAAAAGTTAATTATTAAACACCAGATTGGTACCTCAAAACACTAGTATTTTATTTGAACTTGCTACAAAGAGTTGCCATTTTTCTACTACTCTTAGTGTATTTGAGATATTTCAAATTAGTACAATACCAGCTGTGACCTCTTTAAGATTACCAATGGCAAAGAGGTCATTTTTAAAAGTCACCTTTCCAATTAGGCTTCTTCCCCTAGAGATACAGTGTTAGAAGCTTCAGAAGTATTCTTACTACTAAGCTTTGAAAAAGATTTGATTTTTTTCTCATTCTCAGATATGTTCGATTAGGGCAACCATAACAGGGTCTCACAGCTAGAGGCCCTCCATGAAGCAGTTTTTTTCTAGTAAGGGAAGAAAATATAATTTGGCTAAAAAGAAAGAAAAACTTGGAATAATTTCAACTCTAGAGTAACAGTGGAGGATTCTGGGGTTCTTTTTGTTCTTTGGGTGACTATACTGCATTTAAAAACAATGAAGATCTGGAGGAGCAAGATGGCAGAGGAGTAGGAGACCTAAATTTCATCTGGTCCCAGGAATTCAGCTAGATAGGGATCAAACCATTCTGAACACCTACGAACTCAACAGGAGATCAAAGAAAAGAAAAGCAGCAACTCTGAACAGAAAAGTGACCACTTTCTGGAAGGTCTCTTCTAATTTGTTTAGTGTATATTTTTCTGGGGTCATTGTTACCCTGTTAGCATTTCGTTCTCTCATTCATCTATTCTTCTCTGGACAAAATGACACGACAGAAAAAATCACCTCAACAAAAAGAAAAAGAGGCAGTACTGACTGCCAGGGACTTAATCAATACAGGCATTAATAAGATGTTGGAAGAAGAGTTCAGAAAGATAATTTTAAAGATACTAGCTGGGCTTGATAAAAGCATGGAAGATATTAGAGAAACCCTTTCTGGGGAAATAAAAGAACTAAAATCTAACCAAGTCAAAATCAAAAAAGCTATTAATGAGGTGCAATAAAAAATGGAGGCTCTAACTGCTAGGATAAATGAGGCAGAAGAGAGAATCAGTGATATAGAAGATAAAATGATGGAAAATAAAGAAGCTGAGAAAAAGAGAGATAAACAACTACTGGATCATGAGGGCAGAATTCGAGATATAAGTGATACCATAAGATGAAACGATATTAGGATAATTGGGATCACAGAAGAAGAAAGAAAGAGGGGGACAGAAGGTATATTGGAGCAAATTATAGCAGAGAACTTCCCTAATGTGGGGAAGGAAACAGGCATCAAAATCCAGGAGGCACAGAGAACCCCTCTCAAAATCAATAAAATAGGTCAACACCCTGACATCTAATAGTAAAACAAATGAGTGTCAGAGACAAAGAGAAAATCCTGAAAGCAGCTCAGGAGAAAAGATCTGTAACTGACAATGGTAGAAAAATTAGATTGGCAACAGACCTAACCACAGAGACCTGGCAGGCCAGAAAGGACTGGCATGATACCTTCAGAGCACTAAAGGAGAAAAATATGCAGCCAAGAATACTATATCCAGCTAGGCTTTCATTGAAAATAGAAGGAGAGATAAAAGCTTTGAGGACAAATAAAAACTAAAGCAATTTGAAAACAGGAAACCAGCCCTCCAAGAAATATTGAAAGGGGTCCTCTAAGCAAAGAGAGAGCCTAAAAGTAACATAAACCAGAAAGGAACACAGACAATATACAGTACCAGTCACCTTACAGGCAATACAATGGCACTAAATTCATATCTTTCAATAGTTACCCTGAATGTAAATGGGCTAAATGCCCCAATCAAAAGACACAGGCTATCAGATTGGATAAAAAAAAACAAGATTCATCGATATGCTGTCTGCAAGAAACTCATTTTAGACCCAAACACATCCCCAGATTGAAAGTGAGGGGGTGGAAAACCATTTACCATGCTAATGGACACCAAAAGAAAGCTGGGGTGGCAATCCTTCTATCAGACAAATTAGATTTCAAACCAAAGACTGTAATAAGAGATGAGGAAGGACACTATATCCTACTTAAAGGGTCTATCCAACAAGAAGATCTAACAATTGTAAATATCTGTGCCCCTAACATGGGAGCAGCAATTATATAAGGCAATTAATAACAAAAGCAAAGAAACACATCGACAACAATACAATAATAGTGGGGGACTTCAACACCCTCCTCACCAAAATGGACAGATCATCTAAGCAAAAAATCAACAAAGAAATAAAGACTTTAAATGACACACTGGAACAAATGGACTTCACAAATATATTCAGAACATTCCATCCCAAAGCAACAGAATACACATTCTTCTCTAGTGCCCATGGAACATTCTCCAGAATTGATCACATCCAAGGTCACAAATCAGGTCTCAACTGGTGCCAAAAGACTGGCATCATTCCCTGCATATTTTCAGACCACAATGCTTTGAAACGATAACTCAATCAAAAGGAAAGTTGGAAAGAACTCAAATACATGGAGGCTAAAGAGCATCCTACTAAAGAATGAATGGGTCAACCAGGAAATTAAAGAAGAATTAAAAAAATTCATGGAAACCAATGAAAATGAAAACACAACTGTTCAAAAGCTTTGGGATACAGCAAAGGCAGTCTTGAGAGGTAAGTATATAGCAATACAAGCCTTTCTCAAGAAACAAGAGAGATCTCAAATACTCAACCTAACCCTAACCTTAAGAAGCTAGAGAAAAAAAGGCAAATAAAGCCTAACCCAGCAGGAGAAGAGAAATAATAAAGATCAGAGCAGAAACCAATGAAATAGAAACCAAAAGAACAGTAGAACAGATCAACGAAACTAGGAGTTGATTCTTTGAAAGAATTAACAAAATTGATAAACCCCTGGCCAGACTTATCAAAAAGAAAAGAGAAATGACCCAAATCAACAAAATCATGAGTGAAAGAGGAGTCATCACAACCAACATCAAATAAATAGGAACAATTATAAAAACATATTATGAGCAACTATATGCCAGCAAATTAGATAATCTGGAAGAAATGGATGCATTCCTAGAGACGTATCAACTACCAAAACTGAACCAGGAAGAAATAGAAAACCTGAACAGACCTATAACCACTAAGGAAACTGAAGCAGTCATCAAAAATCTCCCAACAAACAAAAGCCCATGGCCAGATGGCTTACCAGGGGAATTCAACCAAACATTTCAAGAAGAATTAATACCTATTCTTCTGAAACTATTCCAAAAAATAGAAATGGAAGGAAAACTTCCAAACTCATTTTATGAGGCCACCATTACTTTGATCCCCAAACCAAAGTCCCCATCAGAAAGGAGAATTACAGACCAATATCCTTGATGAACATGGATGCAAAAATTCTCATCAAAATACTAGCCAATAGGATCCAACAGTACATTAAAAGGATTATTCACCATGACCAAGTGGGATTTATCCCTGGGCTGCAAGGCTGGTTCAACATCCGCAAATCAATCAACGTGATACAATACATTAACAAAAGAAAGAAGAAGAACCATATGATCCTCTCAATAGATGCAGAAAAAGCATTTGACAAAGTACAGCATCCTTTCTTGATCAAAACTCTTCAGACTATAGGGATAGAGGGTACATGCCTCAATATCGTTAAACCATCTATGAAAAACCTACAGCGAATATCATTCTCAATGGGGAAAAGCTGAGAGGTTTTCCCCTAAGGTCAGGAACGCGACAGGGATGTCCACTCTCACCACTGCTATTCAACATAGTATTAGAAGTCCTAGCCACAGCAATCAGACAACAAAGAGAAACAAAAGGCATCCAAATCGGCAAAGAAGTCAAACTCACACTCTTTGCAGATGATATGATACTTTATGTGGAAAACCCAAAAGATTCCACCCCAAAACTTCTAGAATTCATGCAGGAATTCAGGGAAGTGGCAGGATATAAAATAAATGCAAAGAAATCAGTGGCATTCCTATACCCCAACAACAAGACAAAAGAAAGAGAAATTAAGGAGTCAATCTCATTTACAATTGCACCCAAAACCATAAGATACCTAGGAATAAATCTAACCAAAGAGGCAAAGAATCTGTACTCAGAAACTATAAAATACTCATGAAAGAAAATGAGGAAGACACAAAGAAATGGAAAAACGTTCCAAGCTAATGGATTGGTAGAACAAATATTGTGAAGAAGTCAATGCTACCTAGAGCAATCTACACATTCAATGCAATCCCTATCAAAACATCACCCACTTTTTTTGAAGAAATGGAACAAATAATCCTAAAATTTGTATGGAACCAGAAAAGACCCCTAATAGCCAGAGGAATGTTGGAAAAGAAAAGCCAAGCTGGTCGCATCACAATTCCGGACTTCAAGCTCTACTACAAAGCTGTCATCATCAAGACAGTGTGGTACTGGCACAAAAACAGACACATAGATCAATGGAACAGAATAGAGAGCCCAGAAATGGACCTCAACTCTATGGTCAACTAATCTTCAACAAAAGCAGGAAAGAATGTCCAATGGAAAAAAGACAGTCTCTTCAACAAATGGTGTTGGGAAAATTGGACAGCCACATGCAGAAGAATGAAACTCAACCATTTCCTTACACCACACACAAAAATAGACTCAAAATGGTTGAAAGGCCTAAATGTGAGACAGGAGTCCATCAAAATCCTAAAGGAGAACACAGGCAGCAACCTCTTCGACCTCAAATGCAGCAACTTCTTCCTAGGAACATAGCCAAAGGCAAGGGAAGCAAGGGCAAAAAAGAACTATTGGGACTTCATTAAGATAAGAAGCTTTTGCCAGCAAAAGAAACAGTGAACAAAACCAAAAGACACCTGACAGAATGGGAGAAGATATTTGCAAATGACATATCAGATAAAGGGCTAGTATCCAAAATCTATAAAGAACTTATTAAACTCAACACCCAAATAACAAATGATCCAATCAAGAGATGGACAGAAGACATGAACAGAGATTTTTCCAAAGAAGACTTCCAAATGGCCAACAGACACATGAGAAAGTGCTCAACATCACTCGGCATCAGGGAAATCCAAATCAAAACCTCAGTGAGATACCATCTCACACCACTCAGAATGGCTAAAATTAACAAGTCAGGAAACGACAGATGTTGGCGGGGATGTGGAGAAAGGGGAACCCTCCTACACTGTTGGTGGGAATGCAAGCTGGTGCAACCACTCTGGAAAACAGTATGGAGGTTCCTCAAAAAGTTGAAAATAGAGCTCTCATATGACCCAGCAATTGCACTACTGGGTATTTACCCCAAAGATACAAATGTAGGGATCCAAAGGGGTACATGCACCCCAATGTTACAGCAGCAATGTCCACAATAGCCAAACTGTGGAAAGAGCCAAGATGTCCATCGACAGATGAATGGATAAAGAAGAAGTGGTATATATACACAATGGAATATTATGCAGCAATCAAAAGGAATGAAATCTTGCCTTCTGCAACGACATGGATGGAATTGGAGGATATTATGCTGAGCAAAATAAGTCAATCAGATAAAGACATGTATCATATGACCTCACTGATATGAGGAATTCTTAATCTCAGGAAACAAACTGAGTGTTGCTGGAGTGGTGGGGGTGGGAGGGATGGGGTGGCTGGGTGATAGACATTGGGGAGGGTATGTGCTATGGTGAGAGCTGTGAATTGTGCAAGACTGTTGAATCACAGATCTGTACCTCTAAAATAATAATACATTATACATTAAAGAAAAAAAAAGAAGAAGATAGCAGGAGGGGAAGAATGAAGGGGGGGAAATTGGAGGGGGAGATGAACCATGAGAGACGAAAGACTCTGTAAAACAAACCGAGGGTTCTAGAGGGGAGGGGGGTGGGGGGATGGGTTAGCCTGGTGATGGGTATTAAAGAGGGCACGTTCCACGTGTTATGCACACACAATGAATCATGGATCACTACATCAAAAACTAATGATGTATGATGATTAACATAACATAATAAAATAAAATAAATAAAAAAATAAAAACAATGAAGATTTAAGGGGTAGCACACAAGATAGTCAGGAAGGAAATGCATCCTTGTTAACCTGATCAATGTTGCCGTATAGCCTAGGAATTAATTAATGCACAGCTAGTGAATGACTTAGCTTTGTTTTGTTTTATTTGGTTAAAGCAGTTCTCTGAAGTCATCATAACCTACATTGCTCAAGGATATTTTCTAAATGCTTTCCTGTTTCTGCTTCTGTGTGATTCTATTAAGTACGCTTGTGCACGCGCAGATGTTTACATGAGCACCTGCGAAGCTCAGTACCTTTCCTTCTTTTTGCATAGGTGTGTTTAGTAAGAATTTATGCATGTTACCATGTGAATATTATTTCATGAATACATAATGATTTATAAACCTGGAATAGTATAATTTATGATTTTGCTCTATTTTTAATCTACATGATTATGAGGAGCAGGATGCCAATCTATTGATTACATTTGACCAGGAGTGAACTAGTTCTTGGACAACAAATCTCTAGGTAACTTATGTACTAGTCGCAAAGGGCGTACATTCCATCATTCCAAGCCTTTTCTCTGGCCCCCAGACCCTCTGTTTGAACTAAGGCGCTGTCATGAGGGGTCCGTGGTGAGCGCAGGGCCGCTAGCTGAGAGCTGGGCGGGAAGTGCCATGGCAGCTGCGTGGGAATGGGCATCCGGTTGGCTGCCTCTCACCGGGTCCAGGGAAGCGTCCAAGACAGTCTTAATGTGCAAGGACGAGAGGCCTATCCAACCACTCCCGAGGGGAAAAGAAGCCTGTGTTACTGATACCTTGGCGAGGACGGTGTTTGGGGCCCAGGGAGGATGGAAGCATGCCCGCCTTGCAGAGCGAAGGGCTCAGGGATGCTCCCCAGGGCGAAGAGGAGATGCTCCCAGCTTCAGAGCTGGCTTGGGACGTCTGCTCACATCTGTCCTCCCTGGAGAGGGGGCTCTCTTGCTCTCATATTCAGGCCAACAACTGCTCTAAAATTCGACAGGGACCTTATCAGACTTATGTAATAGTTTGTAGGCATTTTCTTCAGGAGGCAATTCCTAAAATTTGATGGGAATTTAAAAATTCAAAGTGTTTTAGTACCCAGAATTCATTATACCCCATGATATTTATGTTTTATTATGAAAAAGGTTGATGCTTTTCCTTGTGATAAATATTCATGGTTCTTCCTCAGAAATGTCACACCGGGGAGCCTACCCTTTTCCATGTACATTTTGGTTGTTTTGTCTCCTATCTCTTCGTCTCCCTTACTCTACCCTCTGCTTCACCCATGTGGCCACTTTGTGAAGCCCACATTCTTAAATTCTGTGCCATCAAAATGAGCTTGTTGTATATGTTAGTGGAGACAGAACATCAGAAGTAGAGGATATAAAGGCCTTCTGCCTCTCAGAGTTTATCCTCAGCCTCCACAGCGGGACACGCCTTGGAATACAGATGTTCTAACCTCCAGCTCGATTTTAAGCACAGAAGCAAACAGTGGTGGGTGCCTGGTTGGCTCAGTCGGTTAAGCCACTGCCTTCAGCTCAGGTCATGATCCTGGAGTCCCGGGATCGAGTCCCGCATGGGGCTCCCTGCTCGGCAGGGAGTCTGCTTCTCCCTCTGACCCTCCCCTCTCTCATGTTCTCTCTCTCTATTTCATTCTCTCTCTCAAATAAATAAATAAATAAATCTTTAAAAAAAAAAAAGAAGCAAACAGTGGTCATAGAACACAAGACAGCGTGTGAACAGTCAGGCGCTGCTTTTGAATGGTACAGCTGGACTCGGCCGTCTCCTTTTACCAGAGACACGAGCCTTTGTGACGTGCTCACAGCTGGAGGGAAACAGCACTGGCTGATGTGGAGGCAGGTCAGTCCCCGTCCTGGGCCGGCAATGCTGTCGTTGGCATGGCTGACATCAGGTCTGCCTCAGATGCACATCTTCTAGGATGATGCTGTCCACGTGGCACTTACTCCTTTAAAGTTCTACATGTCCACATCGGTTGTCATGAATCAGGTCACCCTGCAATGACGGATTGCAGGGTGAGGCTCTGCAGAGGCTCACCTGTACCCGGGCCAGCCACTGGCCACAAGGCTCTATCTGAGGCTCACGAGGTCCTTGCAGGAGCCTCTCTGTGGCCGTGATGGGTCAGAGGCCCCCGTGTGTGGCTGGGGAGAGCTGGGCTGGTAACAGCCGGGACCAGAGCTGAGGTTTATTATGTTCGACCCACAGTGGTCTTTGCACCTGCCTCCACTCATCAACTGCTTCCTCACCAAAGAAAGAGAAAATCCTCAGTAAGTACTCACCCAACAAGAAGAAGTAGGCTGGCGACGGGGATGCCTGGGGGCACAGACTGTAAGACTGAGCAAAGGCGGGGGGTGGGGAGGGGGGCGCCTGGGTGGCTCAGTCGTTAAGCGTCTGCCTTCGGCTCAGGTCATGATCCCGGGGTCCTGGGACCGAGCCCCGCATCGGGCTCCCTGCTCCGCAGGAAGCCTGCTTCTCCCTCTCCCTCTGCCCCTGCTTGTGTTCCCTCTCTCGCTGTGTCTCTGTCAAATAAATTAAATAAATAAATAAATAAATAAATAAATAAATAAATAAATAAAATCTTAAAAAAAAAAGACTGAGCAAAGGGGGAAGCAGAAACCTGTAAACAGAGGTTGGAGGATGATGGGGAATCTGCACTGCGGAGCTCAGCCGTGCTGCCCGGGGTCAGACATGCAGCCGTGGGGATGCATAGCCAGGCTCCTCCAGAAGGACCACCTGCCACCAGCCCCGCTCAGGCCAAGGAGAGGAAATAAAACACAGCTGCCCTTTCCCTCTTCCCGCTAGATGGTGGCTCCTGGGCTTAGGCGGGAACAGTTACAGGCTTCAACTGTGGAGTCATTTTTGTGAAAATTATACAATTTTATGACTGGGGTGAAACTTTATGAATTCTAAGTATGCAATCTTTAGAGTACAACTTTCTCTTGTGTTATTTTTGCTATAAAATAAAATAAGTGGCCCTCCCATACTGATGAACTTTCAGAAGTAATTTTAACATAATAGCAAGAAAATTTTTAAATCTCAAATTGGCCAGTATTGAATTTAGAAATGTCATCCCCACACAGCCTAGTTATGGTTGAGGCTTGAAGAGACTTCTAAACATTCAAAGTATTCATCTCTATGAGTAAATATTTAAACTGTTTTACTTGCAAAAGAAAAATCTACACCTTTTAAAAAGAACAAAAAAACTTTACTATTTCATTAGACTTTTAAAAAGAATTTATTTTAAGCAGGCTCCATGCCCGACGTGAAGCTTGAACTCATGACCTTGACATTAAGAGTTGCATGCTCTGCTGACTGAGCTAGCCAGGTGCCCCTTAGTTTATTAGATTTTTAAAGAGATTTTTTTTTCTTATCCTAAAATGAAAACACATATTCACAAAATATCTTGTACATGAATGTTTGGAATAACTTTATTCATAATGTCTCCAAACTGTCAAATAATAACAAAAACAAACAAACAAACATCCATTAAGGATGTTCAGAATGTGGACTATGCATCTGATGTGATACTAAGTCCACCTAATGATATGGAGTCTGAAAATCATGGTGAATGACAGAGGGCAGACACAAAGAGCACATTTAATAGGATTTCATTTACACGCCATCCTAGAGAAGGCACAGCTCCTCAGCACTAGCAAGGACTGAATGAGGGCATGTCACCTGGGATGACAGGTGCACGGGAAGCTTCTGGGGCCAAGGAGGTGGTCTCCATGGCGATTACTGCCGCGGTTACACAGACGTACACATTTATCAAAACTCAATGAAATGTCACAGAAAGTGCCTGTTGTATGTGAACTGTGGCTCAATATGTTTTATTTAACAAGGGAAACAAAAATTTTAGATTACCCTGTTTAGAGCAGAATTCTGTAAGTCATGTGACTTGGTTTTCCTCCCACTTGGCGTCAGACCAGTGGTTATAAAGGGTGGACAGGGCTCAACAGTAATATTTAGAGGATTCCTTAGCTTAAAACTTCATGAAAGTGTGTTAATGGAGAATAAATAGCCCGTCGCTATGCATCTGCTCACTGCTTCGTCCACCGGTCTGTTGAAGCCTTAACCAGACAGGTGGGGGTCCCTGCGCTGGGTCTGAGAGAGGAGGCGTTTGAGCACATCCACTGGCAGGGTGCACTTGTTGTGTCACCTGACAGGTGGGTGAGCAGGGGGCCCAGGAGCACACAGCTCAACTCCAAGACCGGGCTGCTGGAAGGTTCTGGTGAAGGTGGCTCAGCCTGCTCTGTGGCAGAGAGAGCCCCATGGGCCTGGTGCAGGCAGGCAGATGCGGAAACTGGCACCCGCCAGCAATCCAGGGACAGCTGCAGAAACCATCAGAAAGGGCCACGTTCACGCAGAGTATGGAAGGTGCCCTGAGATACTGGGTGTGAGAAACAGGAGGCATCACGACGGCCGAGACTGCACACCTGAGGTAGGGGCTGCAGGGGCAGGAGTTCTGGGGCATAAGAGGGTTGCCCTTGCACACGCACACCCCCAGCACCCTGCCAGGGCCGTCATGTCCAGCAAACAGCAGGTGCACCCTCACCGCGTGGGCTGCATGCTCCAGCAAGGGCGGCAGGCAACCAGCGAGTTGGTTGACAGTGGTGACAGACGGTGACAAATGAATGTGACCCTGAGTGGAGAGGACAGAGGGGAGCGTGTGGAGAGACCCCTACTCCTGCCAGAGGCGCCGCTTGAACTGGTGTCTGGTGTTTGGGCGGCAGTGTGGGATGTGGTGACCCGGGAGGCCTGGGGTGCAGGAGGGCAGGGCGCGGCCACGGTCGGTGTGGACCGCTCCTCATTCCCAGTCATCTCTGTCACTCTCCACAGGCTCCCGGGGCCAGCCGGGGCCCACCCTGAGCACACACGGCTGCACGGATGGTGGGGGGCTTGGAGGTGCCCCGGGGGCAGCAGGACCGGGAGTGATGCCCGCGCTCCGTCCCTGGCTGTGTGGTGCGGCAGCACCAGCCTTGCTCCTGGGCGCCCCGACCTCCCGCTGCACCTGCGGCTTAGCTCGGGTTCTCTTCCAGCCAGTGTCCACCAAGGGAGCATCCTTGCCCAGCACAGCTCATACTCAGAGACAGGAAAAAATTTTCAGTGGCTCAGCCATTAAATTAATTTGAAAAACATTTCAAATATTACTTATTTATTCTTACTTTAATTGTGCTATTAAATCTCTCATAGTTTTCATTCACATGAGGAAATCAAGGTGTTTGAAACAAGCTCACTTAGTCATGGGCAGAAAAACCCGCAACTGATTCTTTTAAGTTTAATTTGCAGATTCCACATTTACACCTGCTAACGTGTGTGACATTGCATAATTTAACATTACACTGTTAAAAAAGTCATATTTAATAAGTGGATCATGTTACCTAATAATTTGTATTATAGGAAACCTAAAAGAGATTCTATATGAGGCAATATGAAACAATATTTTTATAAATAATGCAAAAGCATCAATTATCATAATGACTTTTTTGAACTTGTGCATTCATTGTGTATTATCCTCACCTCAGTTTCAATATTGCATTTCATTAACTTGTTAAGTGGTTCCTTGGCATGTTTGTCTAATTGCAAAGTCATTACTAAATTTATTTTCTGATGTAGTACTGAATTTTAATGTACATTTTTCTTTTTTTTCCTTTAAATTTGTTAATCACCATACATTACATCATTAGTTTTTGATGTAGTGTTCCATGATTCATTGTTTGTGCATAACACCCAGTGCTCCTAATGTACATTTTTATTAATAAAAAAGTAAAACTTTGGCCCCAGCAATTTCTTTCAAGACACATCTCTACAGGCAAGGGAAACAAAAGCAAAAATGAACTTTTGGGACTTCAACAAGATAAACGTTTTTGCACAACAAAGGAAACATTCAACAAAACTAAGAGGCAATCCACGGAATGGGAGAGGATATTTGCAAATGACATTTCAGATAAAGGGCTGGCATCTAAGATCTATAAAGAACTTTTCAAACTCAACACCCAAAAAACAAATAATCCAGTCAAGAAATGGACAGAAGACATAAACAGACACTTCTCCAAAAAAGACATACAAATGACCAATAGAGATGAAAAAAATGTTCATCATCATTAGCCATCAGGGAAATTCAAATCAAAACCACATTGAGATACCATCTTACACCAGTTAGAATGGCAAAAATTGACAGGGCAAGAAACAACAAATGTTGGAGGGGATGTGGAGAAAGGGGAACCCTCTTACCCTGTTGGTGGGGATGCAAGCTGGTGCAGCCACTTTAGAAAACAGTGTGGAGGTTCCTCAGAAAATTAAAAATAGAGATACCCTATGACCCAGCAATTGCACTCCTGGGTATTTACCCCAGAAACACAGATGCAGTGAAAAGAAGGGCCACATGCACCCCAATGTTCATAGCAGCAATGTCCACAATAGCCAAACTGTGGAAAGAGCCGAGATGCCCTTCAACAGATGAATGGTTAAAGACGGTGTGGTCCATATATACAAGGGAAGATTACTCAGCCATCAGAAAGGATGAATACCCAACTTTTGCATCAACCTGGATGGCACTGGAGGAGATGATGCTCAGTGAAATAAGTCAAGCAGAGAAAGTCAATTATCATATGGTTTCACTTATTTGTGGAACATAAGGAATAGTGTGGAGGACCACAGCGGAAGGGAAGGGAAAGTGAAGGGGAAGAAATCAGAGAAGGAGACAAACCAAGAGAGACTCTGGACTCGGGGAAACAAGCTGAGGGTTTCAGAGGGGAGGGGGTGGGGGGAGGGGGGCGATGGGTGATGGGTATTAAGGAGGGCGCGTGTTGTGATGAGCACTGGGTGTTATATGCAACTGATGAATCATTGAACATTACATCAAAAACTTATGTTGTACTATATGTTGGCTAATTGAACATAATAATAATAATAATAAAAGCCTATAGAGGCATACCTCGGAGAGATTGCGGTTCGAGACCACCGCAATAAAGTGAATGTCACCATAAAAAAAAAAGTAAAACATTTACTAATGTGTTGATTTAGGAGTATTCACATTCACTCTTACGTGAGGAAAGCCTTGGGGCTGCCGGAAGGGCGCGGCCTCAGGAACGCTGACCCGCCTTCGGGAGCCACTCTGCGGTGCAGCGGGTTCTCCGAGTCCGACTCTTGGAGAGACCTGTGACTCTGCAGGCAGTCTCAGGGTGGGGGCCAGAGGACGTTGCCAGTTTCCCCAGAGCCGCGGGTGGTCGTTGCAGTTGGCGTGGGGCCCCTGAGCCAGCACTCACAGCAGTGAGGGGGTGCTCCAGCAGCCTCCGCCTCTGCGCCCCAGTCACATGCGGGAACCTGCCAGTAAACCCCCAGGAACCAGCGCTGCTGTGGGAATTCCTCTCTCCTGCTTTACTCAGGACGCCGAAACTGCCCCTGCTTCTGTTCCACACCCTCTCCTGCATTCAGGACCGCCCTCGCTGCTCACCTGGGCGGCGGTGACCTGCTCCCTCCTGCAGGCGCCAGCCTTCTCTGCTCCGCCCGCTCGCTCTCTGGTGGCCCCGCAGCACCGCAGACCCGCACACTCGCAGGGAGGGCGCACCCGGGAAGCTGTCTGTCTCCAAGCAGGTGCCTGTGCACGGTGTGTGCACTTGTCGGTGTGTGCAGATTCAAATCCTGACATCACGCTAACATCAGATCACGGCGGATCAGGAACGCTGGTTAAGCAAGGCTCTGAAACACGCCCTGCGCCTGAGCTGCTGAGCCATCCTCAGGTCCGCTGTCACTTTTACACCTGTGATGTGTGCTCCTGGAGGCGAAGGGAGAAGGAGGCCGGGGAGGAGGACTGGCCGGCTCAGGGAGCGGCAGGGCCGCCCACGGGGGAGCAGAGAAACCCGAGGGAACGCAGACCTCACACAGCTACGTTTTCCTCACGAGCTATCTGAAGCTTGGACAACAGAGATGACCCGACATCAGCGGGGCTTGACGCGAGCACTCAGCACACATTTACCTTATGACTGAGGCAGTGGAGGGGGTAAGGGATGGAAGCTGGCGCTCATCCGCTGGGGGCACCTACCCGGCTCCGACTCGGGCACAGCGCGGGCAGTGGACACTGTGGGGACGGTTCAGCGGGCGCACGGGAGGTGCCGCGAGCACACGGGTGCTTTCACCAGCACCGGGGAGAGTAAAACACTCTGCACTGCAGCCGGCTCCTGGTGGAGAAGGGGCTACCTACTCTCAGCCTGGTGGAAAGAGAACCACAGGGAAGGACCGCTCACTCGGGGTGAAGCCTGCATCCTGGAATTTTTCTAAGATCTTGTTTCCTGACTTCTATTTTTTGCTTATTCAAACTCTCTTCTTTTCCTGCCTTCCTTTAGTTTGAGCTGTCTTGCATCTATTTTTTTCTCTATACCTATATGAAGGCTAAATCTTTTTTTCCTACTTTTAAGATTTATCTTTAAAATTTGAAAGCATATCTAGTTTAGAAAAGTCTGAAATTAAATACCTACTTCTACCCTCATCTCAGATCATACAAGGATCTTAGACTATTTTAGTTTTTAGCAGATCCTTCCCATGGTACATAGCATTGTTAGCCAATGTTCTATTTTTCTCTTGTTACCACCGTCTATTAAGTTAGTACAATTGCAATCAGAACATAATGGGAATAGCATTAAAATGCAGACCATGTGCAGCCACCAGAGTTCCAGTCCTAACGCAAAATAACTCTGACAATCGAGCCCCATGGTCTCCAACGTCTGCAACAGGGAAATGGAACAACTAGGTGGCCACTCTGATTAGTATTTGAATCTTTTATTGTTTCCTATATCACACTTTGGTATATACTGAATTCTATACATTTTTTCTTATAATAATTGTAATTTGCTAGAACTTTGGTCATGTGTTAGCCTTCTACTTTGGCAATATTCTCTAGATAAAATACCCTGAAGAGCCCACATTATAATCTGGGTAACAGGTTCTAATCTTGCCCACACTGACAGAAGAACGAATTCAAGCATCAATGTTCCTCACACTTCCCACCTTCTTTTCAAAACAACAGAGCATTGCCTTGCTTGAAAATCCCCTTTATTTCCAAAGAGTGACGCTCTGCCATAGTCATTACCTCCTGTAGATGTCACTGAACATGTCCCCACCCACGGGCATCACAAAACACCACAGCAGAACAACTCCACTCCACGGCTTGCCTGCCTTCCTGCTCCCAGTAAGAGACACGGAGTAACAAAGCTCGACTGAAAAGGGATAAAGGGAATGAATGTGCGTGACTGTTCAGGTGTCCAAGTGTCCCAAGCTGCCACGGAATCACTAAGACCTCAATTCACATCTCTTCTTTGTCAATAATTGATGATCCGAGAAAATAGCACAACCTCTGAACATAAGGAAAAAAAAAAAACCCTAACTGCCAAATAGTTTAAATTTATCTCTAATCCATAGGTCTGAAGGAGATTATTTTTCAAAGTATTAACTAATAAGCTCTTTTCTGCCTGGAAAGTGTCAAACACCATCTCTCTGCTCATGGGCTCCAGCCATGCCAGGACCACCAATAGACAGCAAGAGGGAAGAGCACCCATGTCTGTGGGAGTGAGTTATAATTGCAAAAAGAAGAATATAGCCTGATTTCAAATCAGTATCCCTCTCCAAAAATGACTGTATGAAATATATAGACCAAGAAACCCTCCCTTATACCCACCCTGTGTTAATAAAGGAATGACTTTAAGCTAGGTTTGGGAGAGGGGTTGAGTTGTACAAGAGAGAAGTATAGAGATTTTATATTTCTTTTTCTGCTGACTGCATACCTAGTACTAATCACAGGGAGGGTGATGAAGTAAGTCTGTGAACGTCTGAGGTCATCCTGAGAAAAGTATGGTGCAGTTAGAGGAAAGGAGAGAATCATTTCCTAATTTCCATTTGATGATTAAAAACAGCAACCCCACAGAGGCATCAGCTTCCTGACTTTGGGGGAGCAAGAGTGACCTAGAGCTCCAGCTGACCCCTGAACTCACCATGTGCTGGTGTGAGCAAGGGGAAGTCCCTCGTGGCCAGTGTGCTCAGGATGAATGAGATGCATTCTCCTCCCCATCCACCTAAACACACATATTCTGCCTTCCTTCACCTCACCAGGCAGTGTCCATGCCTGCAGATCTCACACTAAAGTAAGACAGCGGTGCTTGGTCCCTGTTTCGGTCTAATTCCGACTTCCCTCCTAGGAGACAATAACCCATTTCAAAGAACTGATTATTAACAAAATTAAGAAGTGAACCAAAGTGGGTATATGTAGCAACTTTATCTTTTACCATACTTACCTCAAGATATTTTTGAATTATGCACTTACTTTAGTAAAGTATTAGGTTATATTTTTAATAAATATGGCTAGTTATTTATTACATGAATGTTTATCCAAATATAGTAAGTATGCTGTGAACATACATGGGAATTGGAAATAAAGAGAATATGATGGGAATAAACAAAAATCTTTTAAATGTCTTGATAACTATGTTCATAATGTCATAAAAAGGATTTCTAGGGACCATATGCTCAGGGGATGGACAAGAACCATATCTGGTACAGGACAAGTACCACACCAAATATAGGACAAGAACCACATCTGATACAGGGCAAGAACCACGTCTGATACAGGAAAAGTACCACATCTGATACAGGTCAAGTACCACACCCAATACAGGACAAGAACCATATCCAGTACAGGACAAGTACCACACCTGATACAAGAAAAGTACCACACCAGATATAGGACAAGAACCACACCTGATACAGGACAAGAATCACATCTGATACAGGACAGGAACCTTGTCTGATACAGGACAAGTACCACACCTGATACAGGACAAGAACCACACCTGATACAGGACAAGAACCACACCTGTTACGGGACAAGAACCATATCTGATACAGGACAAGAACCACACCTGATACGGAACAAGAACCATATCTGATACAGGACAAGTACCACATATGGTACGAGACAAGTACCACACCTGATACAGGACAAGAACCACATCTGATACAGGACAAGTACCACACCAGATATAGGACAAGAACCATGTCTGATACAGGGCAAGAACCACGTCTGATACAGGAAAAGTACCACATCTGATACAGGTCAAGTACCACACCCAATACAGGACAAGAACCATATCCAGTACAGGACAAGTACCACACCTGATAAAAGACAAGTACCACACCAGATATAGGACAAGAACCACACCTGATACAGGACAAAAATCACATCTGATAAAGGACAAGAACCACACCTGATACAGGACAAGAACCACATCTGATACAGGACAAGAACCTTATCTGATACAGGACAAGTACCACACCAGATACAGGACAAGAACCACACCAGATATAGGACAAGAACCACACCTGATACAGGACAAGAATCACATCTGATACAGGACAGGACCCACATCTGATACAGGACAAGAACCACACCTGATACAGGACAAGAACAACACCTGATACAGGACAAGAATCACACCTGATACAGGACAAGAATCACACCTGATACAGGACAAAATCACATCTGATACAGGACAAGAACCACATCTGATACAGGACAAGAACCACACCTGATTCAGGACAAGTACCACATATGGTACAAGACAAGTACCACACCTCATACAGGACAAGAACCACACCTGATACAGGACAAGAACCACACCTGATTCAGGACAAGTACCACATATGGTACAAGACAAGTACCACACCTCATACAGGACAAGAACCACACCTGATACAGGACAAGAACCACACCTGATACAGGACAAGAACCACATCTGATACAGGACAAGTACCACACCAGATACAGGACAAGAACCACACTTGATACAGGACGAGTACCACATATGGTACAAGACAAGGACCACACCTCATACAGGACAAGAACCACACCTGATACAGGACAAGAACCACACCTGATACAGGACAAGAACCACATCTGATACAGGACAAGTACCACATATGGTACAAGACAAGTACCACACCAGATACAGGACAAGAATCACACCTGATACAGGACAAGAATCACTCCTGATACAGGACAAAAATCACATCTGATACAGGACAAGTACCACACCAGATACAGGACAAGTACCACACCAGATACAGGACAAGAACCACACCTGATACAGGACGAGTACCACATATGGTACAAGACAAGTACCACACTTCACACAGGACAAGTACCACACCAGATACAGGACAAGAACCACACCTGATACAGGATAAGAACCACACCTGATACAGGACGAGTACCACATTGATACAGGACATAGGCTATATAATGGTGGCACTATTGATCTCTGTGAAGGACACATGTTGGATTAGAATCAGAATAAGTGAAAGTTGTAATTTTTAATTCCTGCACCCAAAGGGCCATCCTCTACTAATACCTCCCCCATCCATACATCTGCCATTTGGAGACATTTACCTTAGAAAACCATCGCCATAGCAACACTAGTCACTGCAAAAACTTTCAATCCTTCTAAAAAACCAGAAAAGCTAGTCTTAAGTGATTTCAATTCGAAGATTGCATGCACGTTCTGTTAGTGTATTTTTGTTTTATGTTTTAATCGCCATGCCCTAAGGAATGGTGAGACTCACACCTACTCACAGTAGGTAGCTGATAATTATAGAACCGCTTATTTAATCATGCTCTTCAAACTGGCTCATCAATGTCACTGACTGGTCAGTGTAGCTGACCTCGCGAGGTCTCGGGCTCGAGGGCCGAGCTGAAGGGTCAAGGCTTTCAAGGGCCTCACCATGCTGTCCTTCCTCCCTGTTAGGATTCCTTTCATACAATCGCTTCTGAAATATAAGTGCTTGTAAACTTCCTGTAAAACTGACTCTGGAAATCATAATTCACATACTCTTTGCTCTCTGGGTCTCAAAATAGCCTTTGGCAAGAGAGAGAACGCATTCTCCTTTCAAGCTCATCTCCAAGCGCGCCGCTCCTGGAGCCTCTCCCTTCCTCCCCTGCTGCACCTGGACCGTTTGCACTCAGCACCTCCAGAACTGACTCTCCTAGATTACAGTCTGGAGTGGCACAGACTTTGTCTGGCAAACTGCCTTTGTACAAGGTCACCACAGGGTTCATTAAAGCCTCACGGACAGTGATGCCTGGTGCGCACAGACATCCCACCATCAGCACCCTGGTGAGCGCTCGCCATTGGGAGGAACGCGGGCCTGGGCTCTAGTGGAAAGACCACCAATCCTCTCTAATGCTGGTCTGAGTTTGCCCACAATGACACTCTCTCCCTGAGACCGCTGAGCTGCTGCACCAAGGGGGGACACCTCCCAACCCACACCACCTTGGTGAGCAACACTGTGCTTCAAACAGGTGCCCCATGTGGCTCCCCACTGAACCCCACTGCAGTCCCCAGCCAGACCCAAGCAGCTACTCCAGGACCCCACTGCTGACTCTGTGTCTTCACACGGGCAGCAGAGACCTGTGAGCAGGTGCAGGTGTCCCAGGGGAAGAGGGTGCCCCCCGGCTGAGGTTGCATTAAGTCAGGGCCAGCTAGGCCCATGGTGCGTGGGCTGTCCCAGGTCTGCTGGAGCCCGCATGGAGTCCCAGGAGTGCTGGTGGGCCCACTCCAGAGGGGTAAAGTGTTGGCCATGGGGGGCCTGGGGCCCGAGGGCCCCCCTGCTTCCTGCCCAGCCCTCCCCCAGCTCGTCAGATTCCGACCCCCGCACCCCTGCCCCGCCCCAGAGCCCCTCACCAGCCAGGCCCGAGCCCACACACCCCACCTCAGCTCCCTCTCCAGGGAATTCAGTGCATACACGTGATTAAAAGTCAGTATTAAGCAAAACCTTAAAGAATAGGCAAAATGAAGTTGGAGTTGGGTGATTAGGGACAAGGATTGAGGGCACTTTTGTTTTCAGGAGGAAGACAGAGATAGTGACTGAGCTCAGACTTTGTTAGGCTGAGCTGTGGACCCCAGCTCTGGAGAGATCACCACAAAATAAAATCAGAACAGGAAGCTGCAGACAGAGAGGGAAGTGGATCAAGAGACAGAAAAATCAAAGAAAACAACAGAAACCACTTCAAGGAAAAAGCAACAAACCCAGGGGGACGGAAAGGCAGAAGAGGTATGGGACAGAGACACGAACCAGGGCGGTCATCAGCCCCAGGACCCGGGACACACAGCCCACCTGCAGGGGCACAGGACTCCCGTGGAGCAGGGTCACGGCCGCGGGCTCCCATAGCCCGGAGAGGGGCAGGGTCCCCTGGCGTGCCGGTATCTCGCATCCAGCAGCAAACAGCACAGAAGACGCTGAGAACATTGCCAGCCTGAGGGAGAGGAGAATTCCAGGCAGTGTGGGAGGCTGCAAGCCTTTCCCCGGAGGCGTTCCCGAGGCTCGCCCAGGGCTTCTGCAGCCTCCCTGAGGCTGTGGCCCGTGGCCCGTCCTCCGCCCCCCGCTGTCGCACACAGGCAGGTCCCCCCCGCAGAAGACATGTCCTGAACCCAGGCGGCACACTGCGGGTACATTTGTCACAGAGGTCGCTGGTAAGAAGCCAGCATCAGGGTGAAAGCTCGATTTCAAGGAGAGTCCTGCTGGACGGGCACTGCAAGGGGACATCCTTCCCTCCCGCCCAGAGGTCTGCACCCTCGTCCACTGAGCAGTCTTGTTTGCTCGGCTGATTAAACTTGAGAAACCTTAGCAAAATTTTAGGCCTGTACTTTAAACAAAGAAAGCACAGACTGGGTGGCTCAGTCAGTAAACGTCCGTCTCCAGCTCAGGTGGTGATCCTGGAGTCCCAGGATCAAGGCCATGTTGGGCTCCCTGCTTCACGGGGAGTCTGCTTCTCCCTCTGCCTCTCCCCCTGCTTGTGCTCTCTCTCTCAAATAAATAAACAAAATCTCTTAAAAACTTAAAATTAAAAATAATAAATGAATAAATAAATAACATATAACTTGCATTGTATTTGCTTTATCTTTTTTTTTTTTTAAAGTCCCAGAGCTCTATCAAGCTCCTCGTGGCCTGGAGCTGGGGGGAGAGCCCCTGTGACATTGTTACATTACATTACGTTATGTTATTATATTTGTTACATTATATTACATGCATACAGCATACCTTGTACTACAGAGAAACAGACGGTATTTTACGTATTGTTTTATTGGCATCAATCCCCCTTCACGGAACAATGTGCTTGTATCTCCGTGGACATCACCTGCCCAGTAAAAATCTAAAGCAAGCCACACATGAATTATAAATTTTCTGATAGTCACGTTTATAAAGCAAAAAGAATCAGGTGGATGAATTTTAATAACATATTTTAATCCAGTGTTTCAAAATCTTATCACCTAAGTATTCAGTCACCATAAACCTATCCATTAGATAACTTAAACCATCTTTGAAGTCAGGCGCCCGTCCGGCTCTTACAGAACCCCAGTTGGGACAAGCGTGCATGGCTCGAGGCTCCCCACGGAGCAGCACAAATGTGTGTCATTCCGCCTGCCCCCAGGTGAGCCAGACCTGTGCTGTCAGGAGACCTGTGTCTAGTGTGAGGAGCCTGAGCTGTCCCCGGGGAAGGGCAGAGCTCGGAGGGCTGGTGGACCCCAGGAGGGGCAGGACGCAGGACTCGTGGTCAGCCTCCATGCTAGCAGGTGGGCCTTCAGTGGTGGCAGAAGGAGGACACTTATGCGACTGGGTCCATGCACAGCCTCTGTCCCTCCCAGCTTGGGCGTTCCACCCGAGGCCCGACTGCACAGTCTGCACCTGCCTTTGCTGGACACCGTGTGAGACCCAAAGTTCACCCTTGTCTGCACTCCAATAATGCAAAGAGTTACAGGATTTCAGGTCACCTGTCCAAGGCACTGGGTTATGACGGTGGACGTGGACCTGCCCTCACCCATTCCAGAATATGTAACTTCCCTCCTAAAATGTCCTTCTGCGCACCCAGGTTTATAACTGGCGTTCTGATAGTATCCATCTCATGACGGGCAGCTCCAGAGTCATAATTACTTGATTTTTCGTGACCAGGTGCTTGGTATACACTAGGTCTACCTTTTTAAATGGTGACTAGCTCCCTCCTGCAGAATGGCTGGGTTTTGCTCCAAATACCTAGGGACCTGTCCACTAATAAGAGCTGTGGGGGCAGAGCCTCTGTTCTCCTTTGTTCAGCACCCCTCTATTAATCGCACCTCTGTTGTGGCATGGCCCATGCAAATATATTAATTGTTACCACAGATTGGTAATGATGTTTGGTAAACTGTGGGGTGCTGTTAAGATTTCTGAGTGGAGTGCTTGGACTATACTTCACAAAGAACCAGGGGAGATGCTTTATCTGCTTCAGCACTGTTAGATTCGAATGACAAATTTGAGAAAGTTACAGGAAGGAAGAGCCAGGTGCGAAATCAGAGTGGAGATGCCTCATCCGGCGTTTCTATATGACAAATGCATAGCAATCCATTAATTTCTCATTTCAGTTTTCTTTTTTATTTTCAAAACAAGTAATTTTATCCTTTAAAAAAGTGAATATGTTATTACTCTTACAAAGTTTCAAAGTCAGCAGTTACAGATCTTAAGTTCTCTCCCAGGTGGCTCCTGAGGGCACAGAGGATGTGTGCTTTCCCATGACGGCATCACCAGCTCCCTGTACTCTGGTGCCAAGTATGGTGCCAAGTTAATTACCAGCTTCCCCTGGACAGCGGCGTGGCCAAGCGGAAGGCCATCTGTTGAGGGCTGGTGCAGGACGGCAGCTGGTTCCTGAAAGCAGGTGTTAGTTTTTTCATAAGGCTCATGGTCAGAGCAATGAGAAAGTCAGCGAGCTCTGGACGACCATCCCAGAGACTGGAATGATCAAAGGAAATGACTTCTCCCATGCGCTCCCAGATTCCTGGGGGCGGACTCCAAGCACCTTCGTGCTGACAGTGGTCTTCGACCCTATGTAAGGCCAGTCACTTATTTCTGAGGATGTGATCAGTTTTGCTTTATTGTGCTAATCTTGTGGACTGGCTTTGTCACTGTGTTTCCGTGTATCTAAGTGTGTGTGTGCCGGTGTATTACCACATCTGGGTACGGCACATTCATTTATATTCTAGTTGGCTCACGCACACAAGCTCATGATAGGGCAGGATTAAAAAGAAAAATTGGGCACTCATTAGCCTTCTTGGCTCCTCTATTTTTTCCAAGAAGCCTCCTATTTTCTATCAACCAATTCATCGCTACCTAGAGGACTTAATAACCATTTCAAAGATACTGAAACATGGAGAGAGTCCTTAAGTGCCCACCACAAAACTGTAACAGAACTTATTGCAGATACACGTGTTTTCTTCTGAACTTCTTTTGAAGAAATAAAACAATTTAAAGAGATGAATCTTGCTATCTTTAGCTCTCAACCATTTAATTCATTCACTCTTAAGCCTCAGTTTTAACAATCATTCCGAAAATAGGATGTCTATTCTGCAACTTGCTTCCCTCTCCCCAGTTTGGAGATTTCGTCATTGAGAAGAGGATCTAGTCATTCACCGGCTTCAACTGTCACTCGTGCTCCGTGATGTCCATAAACAGAGTCTGACTCATCCATTCCCACCTCTGGGATGTGGGCGTGCCTACTTCCCATCACATCATGCAAAGCTGCAGTAAGCGTTCCTGAATCCACCTGCATTGCACTTTGTGGGAGTTTCTCCAGGACAGTCCTGGGCCCCTGTGCTGCTGTGGTGTGCCCAGATGGATTCCAGTGGCCACCATGGTGACACCCAGCCTCGGGGCCACCAGGAGGGTGTGGATATGAGGGTGGGAGATGTGGAGTTATACCTGAAGCAGCCTTTCCTTTCTAACACAGGGCACCATGTAAGCTCTACCATTTTCAATAACCTAGAAGAAAAACAAGTTTGGGAGGCATTACTGTAGGGCATAAATTTGTAAGTACAATGGTTAGGTCTGAGGATATATGTCTCTTCGCTTCACTGGACATCCCCAAATGCCTCCTCGAATTTGTTGTAACAATTTACCTTGTCTCTTTATCAATCAGATAAAGGCAATCAACCCAAAGGGGCGGGGGGATGCAAGGCATACGAAAAGAAAACGCACTGAAAAACGAATACTCATTTGGGCAAAAATTGTAGAAAATGCTGAACATCACCAAGCAAGCAGGGAAATGTAAGTTGAAGGGAGGTGCCACTTCATATCAGTCACGCTGGCATCAAAGCGATGCTTGGTTTTCTTGACTTTTAAAATTTTTGCCAGAGACGCAGGATGGCTCGTGGTGCTCAGGTGTGTCAGCCTCACCGTGCGACCTGCTTTCCTCACCAGCCTCACCAAGGAAGCTGTGCTTGCCCTAGATCAGAACACCCTTGGATTTCGAGGCTTTGGAGTGTGGTTCACTTTCCATTGGTCACTGTCTTGCATCACCTGAGGACAAGTGGGTTTCACATTTCCCTGCAGAACGTCATCATGGTTGTGCTAGCCCAAGGAATTGGGCATCTGCCTCTAGGCTGCCAGTGGCTCTGCAGCCCACCCACTCCGTCAGGGAATGGAAGAGGCCTCGAATCTTAGGTGGAAATTTGAAACCTGGAACCGAGTCTTGCTTCCTGAGAACTCAAGCTCCTGGGAGCTGCCCCTCCCCCCTCACCACGGGAGAGGCTGGCGGACAGACACGCGTGTGCATCTTTTCAGCCTGTGTGCCCATTGTGTTAATTTTCTGGTCTTATGTAATTTGACAGAGATTTAATAGGGAATATATTCTGTCAGTGGAGGTCAGACACTGCAGTGATGGTACCATTTCTCTGGACTGACACCTTGTTATTTTTAGATATTCTATCAACACACGTTAAATGCATTCCCTCCTTAATGTAATTTTCATGCAGTACTTGTGGGTTCATGGGTTTGAGATGTGTGTTTACAGAAAGTGACAGATCCTTAATCCTGGATCCTCTCCAGGTGTGAACTTGGTGCCCATCCAGTGGGGCGTTTCCTCACTGCGCCTCATCCTTTGCATGTCCAGCCGACAGCACATAATAAACTCCTCAGGAATCTGTTAGTCAGCAGTGTGGTCTGCAATCTAGCTGGAAATGACAAGTTTTTATGCCAAAACCTATAACCATGCTTTTCAGTTTTGCCTCTTTCATGAGTAATATTTATTTAAATATAGACACTAAACTAGTGTTTTGTGCAAATTATGATGATTTCTCTTCACAGGTGGCTGGAATTCATTGCTTATTCTATATACAGAATAGAATTTTTTATTAAGCTTTTTTAAGTTTTAGGTTCACAGCAAAATTGAGGGGAATGTAGACAGGTTTCTCATATACCCCCTTCCCTCACACTCACACCCTCCGCCATGATAGACACCCCCCCTCCTCCCCAAATGGTGCATTTATTACAACTGATGAGCTTACAGTCTAATCCCCCAAAGTCCGTGTTTCCTTTGGGGTTCATTCTTGGTGGTGTACATTCTGTGGTTTTGGATGAATGCATAATGACATGTATCCACCATGTGGTACCCTACAGAACAGTTTCACTGCCCTAAGAGCCCTCTGTGCTCTGCTTACTCACCCCTCCCCGTACCCCGGAAACCACAGATCTCTGTACTGTCCTCACAGTTCTGCCTTTTCTGGAAAGTCTAAATTATCTGGTGTGTGCAGCCTTTCAGACTGGCTTCTTTCACTTAATAATCTACCTTTAAGGTTCCTCCACGTCTTTTCATGGCTTCGTAGCTCCTTTCTTGCCAGGACCAAGTAATACTCCCTTGTCTGGACGGACCACCATTTATTCACTACTGAAGGACTTGCACGTTTGGGCATTTGTGAACAACACGGCTATACACATTGTGTGTGGATTTTTGTGTGGGCATGTTTCAATTCCTTTTAGCGAACACCAAGTACAATGAATGGCTGCTGATCGTTTGGTGAGTCTGTGTTTAGTGCAGCGTCTTCCCCAGTGGCTGCATCATTCTGCGTTCCTGCCAGCAGTGAACGAGAGTTCTGGGCCCCACGTCCTTGCCAGCACTGGGTGTTGTCAGAGTTCTGGACTGTGGCCATTCTGGTAGGTGTGCAGTGCCATCTCGTGCTTGTTTTAATTTGTGTTTCCCTGATGCATATGGAGCAGATTTTCACGTGCTTACCTGGCATCTATACATCTTCTCTGGGGAGGAGTCTGTTAGGGTTTGGGCCCATTTTTTATTTGGTTGTTCGCCTCCTTTCTATCAGTTTTAAGAGTCCTTTATCTATTTTGGACAAGAATCCTTTCTCAGATGGGTCTTTTGCAAATATTCTCTCCCGGTCTGTGGCTTGTCCTCTCTCTGACTTTGTCTTTCTCGGGGCGGAGCTTTTCATTGTAATGTATCCAGCTTATTGGCTCTTCCTGTCATGGATCCCGTCTTTAGTGCTGGATAAAAAAGGTCATCACCATCCCCATGGTCGTCAAGGTGTTCTCCTACGTCATCTTCCAGGGGGTTTATATTTTGCATTTTACATTTAGGTTGTGTTTCATTCTGAGTTAATTTCTGTGAGGGGTGTAAGGTCTGGGTGGAGATTCAGCATTTTGCACGTGGACGTCTACTTGTTCCAGCACCACTGGATGAAGGACTACCTTGGCTCCATTGTCAACAATCACTGAATGTATTTATAGACGTCTATTTCTGGGGTCTCTACTCATTCTATTAATCTGCACGTCTGTCCTTTGACCAAGACCACAAGTTTGTGATTGCGACAGCTTTATATTCAGTCTTGAAGTCAGGGGGTAAGTCAGGGGGTGTCAGTCCTCCAGCTTTGTTCATGGATAAAGGACATCACATAATGATAGGAAAAGTTTATCAAGAAGACATAAAAATCCCAAATGTTTATGTACCCAATAAAAGAATTTCTGATATTTAAAAAAACCTAGTAGACCAGAGAGGAGAAATAGAGACATTTACAATTATTCATGGAGACTTCAACACCCCGCTCTCAGTAACTAAAACTCAGCAAGGATACACAAGACCTGGAAACACTACCAACCAAACAGGCCTGCTGACATTGTGGGAACCTCACCCATCCACAGCAGACTCTAAAATCTTTCCAAGTGTGTACAGAACACGTACAAAAATAGAACGTATTATAGGCTATGCAATTAACATTAACAATTTGTAAAAGATAGAAATAATTTAAAGTATGTTCTTTGCCCAGAACAGAATTAAACATGAAATAAATGACAGATATCACCAAAAAAAACCCCTATGTTTGGAAATTAAACAATAGTGTCAACTGAATAAAGTAGAGATATTCGCACATCAAAGCTTTATTTGCTGAGTCTGGCAGGGCTCCCACTTCCTCCCAGATCCCTCCCGGCAGAGTCAGAACACGTGCAGCAACCCATCTCAGGGACCCCACCTCCTTGGGGTCCAGGCTTCTCGGCTGCCTGACTCCTCAACTCCTTGGTAGGCTCAAGAAAAACTCAGATATTTTAGTTTTTCTGACTTTCTTCCAATGTTAGGATGGGGGCAATTCTCTCTCCAGATTTCTACATCCTAAACAAAATCTGAAATCTTTATGCATGTGTTTTTAAGAAGGGAGAAATGATAATGTTTGTATTCTGTTTTAATGATAGAAAGTAGAGAGGGAAACGGTAACAGAGTGAGATGGAAGAACTGGGGGGTGAGCTCTCGTGTCCAAGTGAGGCATTCACCATAGGACCATGGACAGTTTACCTGCAGGAGAGACAGGGCTGCAAATGTGAGAGCAGGGGTGCAGGTAGGCAGGTGTATCAGAGGCAGGGGAGTGTGGTTGTCTCTTCTGACTGTGTCGTCTCCGTGAAATATGAAAGAAGGTCATCAGTTATGATCACAAGTCTCAAATTCCTTATGTTGACTCACATAACAAGGGATAAAGAACATTACCTCCATCATCCACATTTATTAACTGTCTGCTATGTTTCTGGCACTACTGAAGTCAGGGTTGATGGAAGCATCAAGAAAACACATTCTCTGCTCAAGAAGCCCTCTAATCTTGGGCACAAGCTAACCTAAACTTAGTGCAAGGTGACATGTCCTAACTGTGACATGATGGCGGGACCTCAGTTTATAATTACAACGCCCATCCAAGAAGGCTTGTGAACTAAGGTGCATGACTGAATGTGGGAGCTGAGACCCAGAGAGCTAATCACTCTGCAAAACAGAACAAAGTTGATGTTACCCCAGAGTAACCCACGAAGGAGCGTTTATGGACAGAAGCATGGCTGGGAGAGAAGCAAAGGACGGTCCTGAAGGTTGAACTAGCTTCAAAACCAATGTCTTCACGCCCAGCATCTCTGTGTTTGGCTCCACAATCCCCTGGGTTAGTATCTAAGTCAGACACCCTATCTGATCAGAGCCCTGGGAATTTGTCTCCAAGCAACAGACTCCTGTGCTTTCCCTCCCCGGAGTCCTTCCTGGGTGATATCTGCTCTTACTTTGGCTCTTTCAAACAAAATGAGACATGAGTAGTTTTGCACCCAGGCTATAGCATTATTCCAGCAACCGGATGCAGCTAGCGCTGGGCTTCAAGGTCTCCTCAGACAGGCTTCATAGGGTATTTCAGGGGGACTGGAAAGTCGGATTTCTCCCAGTGCATTCATATCTCTGTGCCTGTGCTAGAAATAACTTTATGAAGTAGATTATTTGCTTTTGGAACCCTGTAAGGGCCCAAATGCCAACCTGGGTTACAATCTAACCCAGACGCAGAACGAACAACTATTTGCAACATTTGTAGATGGATTCATTTTAATCTGTTCAAATTTTAATCTGTCAAATCTTTAAACTGTTGCTACACTGTTCTAAGCCAATTTAATTGTTCAACAAAAAGTTAGTTTCTTATACAGAATATCAGTGGTCTCCTGCTACAACTAGAGGAAGGTAAAATCATGTCTTCTCCCTAGTGATTTCACTACCAATTGGCATGCTATTAATATGACCTAATTCTCCTGCTTGTACAAATATTTGTTAACAAGGAAGTTGAAAAGAGTTATTACAATGTTATTCTCAGGAATTGGAGATAGTGACATTCTCTGTGCTAAAGTGCAAGAACATGCTGTTTGCATGACAGATTCACAAAGGGATGGTCTGGACACTGTGATGGTGGCTTGCTGGGGATGTTGTTGACCAGTAGATTGCAGCACAATGACATCACAGCCTGTCAAGTTCAGGCTTCAAGTGGCTTTGTGTGCTTTTGGCTTCTCTCCTAGAACCCAGCACCACGTTGAGAATAACCCCATGCCAGCCTGCTAGGACAGGGGAGACCTCAGGAAGCAGCTTCACGCCCACCAAGATCTGCCAGCAGCCACTTGCCTGCCAGACACATACATAGGCTTGATCTAGACCAGATCCGCAAGATGAACATGGCCAGCAGAGGTGGCCAACAGTTGTGGGATTTTGTTCTTTGTTGTCATTGAAGCATGGAAGTTTTGAGTGGTTTCTTATGTTACAGTAGCCGAAATACCAAAATTGCCAACAGTTATGAAACCCAAACACACACACACACACACACACACACACACACACACACACACATTGAAATTCTTTGGATTAAACCAAATTTTTACCAAAAAAAGATTTATTTATTTATTTGAGAGAGAGAGAAAGAGAGAGATAGAGCAGGAGAGAGGGGCAGAGGGAAAGAGAATCTCAAGCAGACTCTGTGCTGAGCATGAAGCCCAACATGGGGTTCAATCTCACACCCCAGAGATGATGACCTGAGCCAAAACCAAGAGTCAGACGCTTAACTGACGGAGCCACCCAGGGGCCCCTGAAACCAAATTTTTATGTAATAAAAGGCATAAGGTCAATATTTCGTAAAACATTTGTTAAATTATCCTTGCATTTCCACATAAATACCAGTTATTTGTTGTATTATATTATTTGCATATATTGGTTAGCTATTGGTTTATGCAATTTTGTTAGTGTCCATGTTGTGAAATCAGTCCATAGGTTTCTTTTTGGTGTTGTCAGTTCTAAGTTTTGGTGTTAGTAATATGTGAGTATCTTAATAGGCATTGGAAAATTTATCATACCTGCTCGAGTTAGAAAAAAGCTTAAAAACATAGAAGTCAGTTTCTCTTAGAAAATGTGGTCAAGGGCGCCTCGGTGGCTCAGTTGGTTAAGCAACTGCCTTCAACTCAGGTCATGATCCCGGAATCCCAGGATCGAGTCCCACATCGGACTCCCTGCTCAGCAGGGAGTCTGCTTCTCCCTCTGACCCTCTTCCCTCTTGTGTTCTCTCTCTCACTCTCTCTCTCAAATAAATAAATAAAATCTTTTTAAAAAAAAGAAAATGTGGTCAAACTGCCCACAATATTTCCTGGCATTTATTTATTTATTTTTTGATGTAGTGTTCCATGATTCATTGTTTGTGCATAACACCCAGTGCTCCACGCAGAACGTGCCCTCTTTAATACCCATCACCAGGCTAACCCATCTGCCTACCCCCCTTCCCTCTAGAACCCTCAGTTTGTTTTTCAGAGTCCATCATCTCTCATGGTTCATCTCCCCCTCCGACTTACTCCCCTTCATTCTTCCCCTCCTGCTATCTTCTTCTTTTTTTAAGAAAACAGATATTATATTATTTGTTTCAGAGGTACAGATCTGTGATTCAACAGTCTTGCACAATTCACAGCGCTCACCATAGCACATACCCTCCCCAATGTCTATCACCCAGCCACCCCATCCCTCCCACCCCCCACCACTCCAGCAACCCTCAGTTTGTTTCCTGAGATTAAGAATTCCTCATATCAGTGAGGTCATATGATAGAGTTCTTTCTCTGATTGACTTATTTCACTCAGCATAACACCCTCCAGTTCTATCCACGTCGTTGCAAATGGCAAGATCTCATTCCTTTTGATGGCTGCATAATATTCCATTGTGTATATATACCACTTCTTCTTTATCCATTCATCTGTCGATGGACATCTTAGCTCTTTCCTGGTATTTAAAGTTTAGATTTCTTTAATTTAAAATTTCCATATCGTTTATTATTCAAATAGTCTGTTACTAACTAAGATGTGCAGTTGATCCTTGAAAACACAGGGGTGAGGCATGCTGCCCCTCCCCACACAGTTGAAAACCATGTATAAATTTGCACTCCCCCAAAACTTTACCACTGATAGACGACTGTTGACTGAAAGCCCTAATGAGAACACAAACAGTTGAATAATGCATGGTTTGTATGTTATATGTATATTGTATTCTTACAATAAAATAAGCTAGAAAAAAAATGTTATTAGAAAGCCATATGGAAGAAAAACACAATTATGGTAATTGTACTGTATTTATTGGGAAAAAAATCCATGCAGTTCAAACCTGTGTTGTTCAGCATAACTATATTTGATTATTTATATTTACCCTGATACTTTTTGTCTAATGACATTTATGTTTATTGTTATTTATTTATTTTTTATTAAATTCAATTCCTTTGAATCACTTCCTGTCTTCTGTAGTAACATTCTCTCTCTCATACTTAAGGCAGGACATTACTTCTTATTTTACTTAAGAAAATTTATCATTTGGGGATACTTTTTTGAAAAATTAGCTCTTGTATTTCTGTCTATATATTTTTTCAACTTTCTGATTTATGCATTTTTGCCTTTATATCAATTTATCCATCATGTCTCAATCCATGGCTAGATATTTTAATCATGTGTAGTGCTTGGAAGAATAACAATGTTTCCAGAGCTCTGATTTAGTTTGGGTGAAACATCATTCTGCACAGTTTTCCAACATGGACCAGAAGTCTTTGTTGTGTCCTGATCATTAATAAGTCCAAGATTGAACCCACCTCAAAGCATGCTAAAATCTTTGGCCACACAAGTCTCTTTTGCTCATTTTAATGTGTTATTTTATTTGCCTCCTTACCCCCCACCCCTCACATACACCAACCATTTGTACAAGCATTCAGTCCAAATCACCTACATGCTTCTATACACGTCCATGTTTAAAACACACAGTATGTGCTTTAATTTGCCCATAAAAATGTCTTACAAACCTTGCTTGGTTTCTCACTGTCCCTGTGAATGACTCATGCTGCTCTGTGCCTTCTCCTTGTTGCATCATGACTGACTCTTTGTTGCTCTGTTTTTAAATGTCACTCATCCTGGCAACATGATTGCCTCACTTATGATCTCAGCCAATGCTCTGCTGAAGGTCGCTAACGTTCTTCTTGAAATTGTAGGAGTGTTTCTCTGGGGATTTACCTGCCTGTGGCGATGCTGGTCCTGGTTAATTCTGCAAAGCATTCACAAATCATTCTCCAACACAGGGCTCAGTTTACATTCTCACCTTTGATATACCAATGGTGTGTTTCTTGCCCATATGTCCTGCAGTTTGCATCTTATGGACATAATGCCTGCTTGTTACTCCCAGCTCATAGATTTCCTCCATTTTGAGAAGTACAGACCCTTATTTGAGGAGTTGCCTTCTGCTTTGTAAAAAAACAACAAATGTCTTCCATATACTTATATTGGATTTTATTTGTAAAATGAAGTTAATTACTTGAAGATGATTTATAGGATCCAATTATTTCTATAACTTTAGCTATTTAATAAAAGACAAGTTTCTCCCTGTTTGTGCCAACTGTCAGCTATCAGCATGAGATGTGTTGCTTACTAGTATATTCCGGGAACACCATAGTATAAGATGCACTATTTAAAACCTATTTATCTATTTTAAGAACTCCTGGAACTAATGAGTATGCCCAGCCAGGCTGCAGTGTACAAAATCAGCACAGAAATCTAGTTGCATTCTGTATACAAGAACGAACATATGCAAACCAATGAAAAACATTTTATAATCACTCTAAAAATAAAATTCCTATGTATAAACATGCCAAAATATATACAGGATCTAGAAGCTGCAAATTGCAGAATTCCAAAGTAGGAAATCAGAGTAGACCTAAAAAAAAGGAAAGACATACCATGTTCATGGATGAGAAGACTCACCACAGTGAAGGTGTCAGTTCTCCCCAGATGGAATCTATACATGATGCAATCCCTATCAAAATCCCACGGAGGGCTTATAGAATCATAAACTTATTAAGATTTTTATACAGAAAGACACAGGTCCTAGAATAGCCACAACTGTCTTGAAGATTAAGGATAAAGTGAGAGGAAACCCTGTACCCCAGATTAAGGTTGATGCAGTAATTAAGAAAGTCTGGAAATGATGGAAGTAGACAGATAGATCAATGAACCAGAGAACCCAGAAATTGGCCTGCCCAAAATGTCAATTAAATTTTGACAAAGATACACAAACAATTCAATGGAAGAAGCATAGCTTTTTCAAAAATGATGCTAGAAAAATGGACATCCAGAGGCAAATAAAAACTAACTTCAACCTAAACTTCATGTGGACACACAGAAATGAACTCAAATTGATTGTGTACTTATGTGTAAGAATAGACCCTAAAACTTTTTGATAAAAGCATAGTAGCAAATCTTCAAGATCCAAGACTAGGCAGAGAAAGCATGATTCATAAATGGGAAAAATTGATAATTTGGACCTTAACCTTAACAACTTTTGTTCTGAGAAAACCCAGGAGAAGACGGTAAAGAAAAAGGCTCCACAATGTCCAACAGAGGACTAGCATGCAGAACATATAGAGAATTCCCAAAACTCAACCATGAGCAAAAACCCAATTGGTAGTGGCCAAAAATCATGATCAGGCACTTCACAGAAGAGGAGATGCAGATATCAGAGTAGCTCATGAACACATCCAACATCATTAACTATTAGGGAAATATGGATTAAAGTGACAACAAAGGATCACTACAGACTCATAGGAATGACCTAAAAAATACTGAAAGTGCCAAGTATTAGGGAAGATGCAGAGAAACTGGATCACTCACACCTCCCTGGTGGAAATGGAAAATGGTGTAGCCACTCGGGAAAGCAGCTCAACATTTTTTACACAACTGAACATGCAGCTGCCCCCTGACCCAGCAGTTGGACTCCTGGGTATTTATGCCAGAGAAATGGAGAATTATGCTCAGACAAAAACCAGTAAACATACACTGATATCAGTTTTATTTGCTACAACCAAAAACTTGAAAGAATGCAAATGCTCTTCAGGGTGAATGGATAAACAAACTCTTGTCCACCCGTGCCATGGAATACTATTACTTGTGCCAACTTGGATGAATCTCCAGGGTATGATTCTGAAGAAGAGTAGTCCACAAAAAAGCCAATCCACAAATGGCACTGACCATGTGATGCCCTCTGTTGAACATTCTTGTAGTGACAACATTACAGAAAGGAGTAGGTTAATGCTTGCAGGACTCGGTTACAAGGCCTGAGGTGGGAATGGCTGTACAGGGTGACATGGGGGATGTCATGGAAATGTCCCTTGGGCATATCCTGTGTGACATCAGACTGCAGTCCCCTAAGATGTTACCCTTGGGGGAAGCTTGGTAAACAGAGACCTCTCTGCATTATTTCTTAAAACTGCATGTGACTCTACAACCATCTCAAAATAAAAAAGCTTAATTAGGATAAAACAAAAAACAAAAAAAGCCTCTGGGTGAGTATGAATCTCATGTATGTATCGAGGTGCTCATCACTTGTCCCTGTTAAGACAGTCTGTGATTAAGAGGTTTTCTCTACCTCTCCCACACTATACTTAGAACTAAAACTAACTGTATTTTAAAACATCATTTTCTTCCACACAGAATTTGTCTTTTATTTTATTTTTTTATTATTCACGAGAAAAGTGTTTAGAGAGTTGAAAATAAACAAAAATTGACTTTTTATTACTAATACTTTTTCATTGCTCCTCGGAGACTTCAATTTAACAGCATACCCAGGGGTCTGGCTGATACTAGCGAAGCATCATTCCTAACGGAACAGCCCAGTAGACGGTAGGATCTAGGCTGGGCTGTAGGGTCCCCACCACTGCTGTGAGGCACAGCGATACATCTGAAACACACAAATCTGAAATTATATGGACAAAGGGAAACAAAAAGTAGCTACAACAGATCAATTCTGAGAAGCTTAAGATTTGAAACAGATGCCAAACCCTCTGTCAATCATGCAAGAACCACCTCGCTGAGTAATTTCCACATTCAGAGAGAAGTGTAGGGGAGGCCTGTCCCCACTGGGGGCAGGGACATCTTTTCTTCCTGCCTCGCCCACCCCCCTTTCAGCAGGGGAGTCTGAACCCATCTTCCAGGCCACACCCTCCCCAGCTCCCTAGTTCTGTTCTGTTTACAGCTCATGACAGGGTTCAAGAAACCCACTTCAAATTCAGGGTAATTTTTTTGTACTTGAGCTAACAGTCTTCGGGGCATAAAACAGAAATGAAGAAATTAATGGAAATAGAATACATTTGTAAAATACACAGTGATCAATGATTTCATTAAACATCTATTAATATGAAAGCTTCAGAAAGAGTTTCCTATTAATAGTTGTATTTTGGCTTTGGGTTACTCTGCTTTTTTTCTGTTCACTTTGTTTTCATTTTATAGTTTGTAATAATGAGTTACTAGCAACATGTTCTGAAGCAGCAAAAAAGGTGTTTTATCATGACGACAAGACAGAAATTAGGAAAAAACAAGCTTCTCTAGTCGTTCCCAACATAAGGCCTAGAAGTCATTTGTCCCCCTCAAATGTAACTTTTTTTTTTTTACCCGAGCTGGAAGGATCAGAGAACTAATAGGCTTGATTTATTCGTTTATTGACAAATCTGATATATCAGGGCTAAGTTGGCTCCACTGTGGAGAGATTTCTCAGTTAATCTGCCCGCACCTGCATGGAGCGAGCACACCAGAGGCCTCCACAGAAAAAGGAAATGTATTTTCCTCTGCTCTACCTGTAAGAAAAGGTGGCCGTGTTTCCTCTCATCCATCTCCTCACTTTGCCTTCTGCTGCTCATCAGGTCGATAGTAAAGCATCTTCTAAGACTATTTCATCTATGTAGTTATTTTCTCATTGATGGCTATCATAAATGAGAAAAATTCATTTTGTTTTAATTATCTTGGAGCAAAAACATAATAAAATCTCAATATGAAGACAATGAACCTTTTAATTATAATGAAGGAATAAAAATTATAATACTAAGAATCACACTTTTCCCCCCTCTCTGATGTCAAGGGCATGAGCAGTCTGGCTCTGCATGGTCCCTGCATGCAGGAGTCCAGGGACCGTGGTTTCATTATGTGACACCAGCCTCCAACACAAATTCCAGAGCCATTCCCATGGTGCATTCATTGGAATGGCCATGTGAAATACGAACGTTGCTCCTAGCTCCTCGGTCGTCAGATCACGACATGAAATACAGAAGCCTCATGGGTGGGTTTGCAGTTCATGCACAGACAACAAGCCATACACCTGCGCTGTGTCCTTGCCCCTGGTGACAAACCCACATGTCAGCTTACAAAGGCGGAGAGTCAAAAGGAGGTGACGATGGAGCGTGGACAGAGCGTGGGCAAAGAAACAGAAGTGGAGCCTTGGGGGTGGTTCTCAGGTGCACTTCCACAGCCGGGGCACCCTGAGGTGTGGCTGCCATGGGGTTGCCACCAGCGGCTCTCAGCGAGGAGGAGCCTGTGGAGACAAACCAGAAGATAGGACAAGGGAGAATATCCAGGCCACCAACACACTGTGGACAGGAAGGGTCCCAGGAAAGACATGACCACAAAGCTTACTAATGGCGGATCATTCCAAATGGTTCTGGGGCAGTCGTTCTAGAGAAAACACTCAGGATCCTGCTGCAAACCATTTACAGAGATCAATTTTCTGTGAACTGAAGACCTTTGAAAAGAAAAATTTATGTACATATATGAGGGTATGTGTATGTGTGAGAATAAAAATCCGTATACATGCGTTTGTACACTCGTATGTATATAGAAATTTTGTACTTATGTACATAAAGAATGTTATATGTACACACATTAATCTGTGCTTGTATGCATAGAATTACATGCTCACATACAGAAAGTTTCATTTTAAACTTCCAAATGTGATGATAGCTAGATGATGATGATAGATAGATAGATAAAGATTTTCAAGTTTACTATTCAAAACCTTCCTGTTCACTATGCATGCCATAAACAAAAGACAGACCAGACTTAAGATGTTATCATGAATAAATAAATGGTTTCTATACAAAAACTATAGCAATCTTTTACAAATCAACTCTAAAAAGACATACTACTGGGGTGCCTGTGTGGCTCAGTTGGTTAAGAGACTGCCTTCAACTCGGGTCATGATCCCAGCATCCTGGGATTGAGCCCCTCATTGGGCTCCCCGCTCAGCTCAGAGCCTGCTTCTCCCTCTCCCTCTGCCTGCCGCTCTGCCTACCTCTCTGTCAAATAAATAAATAAAATCTTAAAAAAAAGACATACTACTTAAATAGATAAGTTGGCAAAAAATACAAATAGGAAATTCACAAAAATGAATTATTAATGGGGAATCTTGTCCAATGTCACTATTGATCAAGAAGACGTGATTAAAATGCACTGAGGTGTTAACTCACTACATTGATGGTTAGCATTTATGTAGAGAACTGGGAATCATTGTACATGACTTTGGGGGATGCAGATGGGCACAATCAATTTATACTGCAATAGTCTGCTATCCAGTAAAGCTGAAGATACACATTTCAAATCACCTGGCACACTCCTCCTAGACGTTTCCCCTCTGGATACTCTCACACCTGTACTCAAGACACGGGTATAAAATAATCATGGGGCTTTGAGGGGAGTTGCTCACTAAGAATTATATATGCTCCAAATAGATATGACTTGAGCAGGAGTATGTCCCCACTATGAGGATCTGAGACAGAAAACACATGGTGGTGTGGCCAGAAATTTTGAAGAGGACCTCAGCACAACTTCCTCCACCTTCAGGACAACCCAGCTCGGGTGAGTCAGGAGCCCAGTGAGAAGCTTTATATATTCATTAGCTCTGGCTTATTAACTTTACTCACTCATTGGAATGTTGCAGATATACATCAAGAATGTTGCACAGGAAGATAAAGATGCATGTTTGCATTCACACCGAGGAGCTCATTGTGCAGTTTGACGTGGAATCCATTTTCTTGGCCATTTATGGGGCTTATACAGTGCAAGCGACTCCCTTAGGGAATAACGGCATTCATCTACCCCTGGAGAGAACCATCATGAAATACCAATGAGAGGAGAAATCTGGACACAAATCTCCTAAGAGGACAGATGGTCAGTAGTCAGGTCAGAGGGACTGGTTAGCAGAGGTGAAATGAATTGAGACAGTACATCAGGTCAAGTTTAGGGGTCAGTAGCTGTAGAGAAAAAAATGCAAAGGAGCTTCCAAAACTAGTATTTTGACTACAAAACTGGGGTCAGTCAGGGACAGAGGAATCATTTCAGAACTGCTCGTTCTAACAAACACTGGTTATGCCTGGAAATGCCCTCCTTGAAATCTCAAATGCCTGGCATCAAGAGTTATGTGGGTTGTTCCCACAAGTTTGGCAGAATGAGCTTGTTCCTGAATGGAACACAGGGTAGGAATAAACACCATTCTAGAATCATCTGCCTTCTTTAAAACACATAAAAAATAAGCAAGCAATAATAAAGCTTGCTTGTTTCCCAAATTCCTAAGTCTCTTATTCCCTCTCTGTCTCTCCTATTCTCTGTGATTCTGAAATAGTCATAACCAGACACTGTGCCATTGCAGTGACATGGTTGATGTTGTCTAGTTGTGGTGGAAAACCAGATGCTCCCCCACCCACCACAACCCTTGGTCCAACCCCTCAAGAAGAGCTCCTTGGACCCATGGAAGGATTATCCTGTGATCATTCTCATGTCCTTGTATACCTTCCCCTTTCACAAGCTCTGCTGCATCTGAGCATCCAGAGTCCCACTTTATGTGCATGTTCATTTCCTTGAGACACCTTCTCTCAAGATCTCAGGGATGACGTTGTGTCTAGCCCTCTCAGATTTTCAAGCAAACACATAAACTCCATAAGGTCAGGGTTATCATTTTGTGGTCAAAGAGTTCTTTCCAATATAAAGACAAAACTATATGATATTGATCCCTTTTGAAATTGTCAGTAGTTCCCCTTTGTGTTCACCAGGAAAATTCCAAATTCTTTTGTAGTTTGCAAGAGTATCATCTGTCTTTCCTCCTTCTGCAGATTCTCCACTAAATTTCCACATACATTCAGCTCTATGTTTGACACTCTGAAGTTTAGTTTCCAAAAACTTAACTCTTCAGCCCATCCTTGTCTTTGTTTTACTGATACAAAAGCCAGGAAAAAACTCTGCCTCCTCTTTATTCCTGTGTCCACCATGACCATGGAATCAGATATTCTTCAGGGCACAATCCAAAACTCAAGACCTTCATGAAGTATCTTCTTACCAACAGGGTGACTTAGAATCCTGTCCATTGTGTATCCATGGGTTAACTTTGTGAATGACCCACAGCTCTATGCTGTGATGGTCAATGTGTCATTTGTCTCAATAACAAAAGAAGGGTCAACCATCTCATGTGGTATGAAGATCAGCCATATAGTGAGGAGACACATTTATATTGTGGTGTCAGACAGTATTAATGTCATCAAGCATTTGAGCCTAGCTGCTGCCACGTGCATAATCATTGCAAAAAACAATAGTGCATGAATGTATGGAAAAGCTCAAGCTTCAGCATCTTGCCCCCCACCCCTACCTATTCCTAAGAAGCATCCACTTGCTACAATTTTAATGTATGACATTCAAACACCTTTAATGCATAATCACCATTTATTAATAATGGTAAAATCTAGAAATAATCATTTCAATGAATGAATGCCCTTCTGCATTCCAGACAGTCCCTAGTTGATATGTTGAATGCTCACAGGATCCTGCGAGGCAGATACCACTTTATTTCTATTCTATCTGTAAGAAAACTGAGGCCCAAAGGGTGAATACACTCCTCAAGGCCCCACAGGTACAGGTGACTTAGATGAGTCTCCAGTCCAAGCCCACGCCCTGCACCATGTACAGAGAACAGAAGAGAAATAGATGGTAGTTTGCAGGGCCTCCCCTGGCCCCATGCACAACTGTGTCAGGTGTCTTGTGTCCAGCATGGCTGACCCTGTGACCAGTTGGGAAGAACTCCAACCAGAAGAAGGTGGACGCAGCGGGGGACACCCACATGAGCGCATGGGGACCCTCTACCACACGCCAGCGAGGCCTTCCTGCTGCATCATGTCTCCAGAACTCAGGCACAGTGCAGCAGATGCAACCTTGAACTGAAGGAAAGTCCGGAATCGGCACCAGCAACCTTGACTGAGTTTCACATGAATTAATAAAGAGGAAACATCCCTCAGGCAGAAGGAAAGGCAGTTACAGAGAAACAAAGATGCAAGTTCTGGATTCAAGTCAATGACCTGAAAAATTCATACCTGCTCTGTCTTAACAACACACACACACACACACACACACACATGCACATGCACATGAACACACACACACACACACACACACTTTGATATAAGATCAGCGTGCACACCAGGAACTTTGCTGGAGGCCAGAGGCACATGGCAGAAAAGTGGACAAAGCAAAGTAGATGATAATGAACATAAAATAAAAATATGGTCGGTGATTGGAATTTTACTCTTCTCTCTAATGGAGAGATTTGAACATGATGGTCATAGTTCACAGTTTGCACATGCTGGTGCTCAGGTACTCAAAGCTTGAAACATGGGCTCAAACTCACAAAATAAATTTGCACTTGATCTACCCGTAAAAGAACAGCAGGAATAAAGCAGGGAGGAAGGCGGCTCTCGCTACACTAAATCGACATGACTTTTAATGATAAATTTTGCCGATATCCTTAGACATCCAGTCCCTGCTATTCAGATGGTGCTCGGTTTGTGTGAGTCACATTTTCCCCCAAACTAGAGTCACGTGCTGTTGCTTACAGCCAAGGGCTCTCACCAATTCACTCATTTATGTAGACATGTATCCACAACGCTCTCTGTCCGGGCAGCTTCTCAGTCAGAGTATTTTGAAGGAAACTGGATATCTATTAATAGGTTATTAGTAAATAAATTATGATATATGTCATCAACAGACCAAATTTCTCCATTAAAAATAATCGTAGGGGTGGCTGGGTGGCTCAGTCGATTAAGCATCCAACTCTTAATTTCGACTCAGGTCATGATCCCAGGTTCCTGGGATTGAGCTTCACATCGGGCTCCCTGCTCAGCAGGAGAGCCTGCTTCTCTTCCTCTGTCCCTCCTCCTGCTCATGCTCTCTCTGTCTCTCTCAAGTAAATAAATAAAATCTAAAAAAAGTAAATTAAAATAAATAAAAATAATGGTAAATTTCTGTGTCCAATCACAGAAAGATATTCATTCTTTATGATTCATCTATAAATGTCAATTTTTTTATTTAAAAAAAATGTATGTGCCAATGAATTCAAGATGGTACATATGAAAATATTATTCACAGTAGGATTTTAGATAATCTCAACCTTTGTAAGTTGAACTTTTCATGTTTGATATGGTTGTAGATCTGTATACAGTTGAGAGAAATATTGCAGAGAGCCTGTGCACTCTCAGCCCAGAGCCCTCGATTAGAACAATTTGCAAAATTATGGAATGTATCCCAGTTGGGAGAGTGACACTGGTACACGGGGATACGGAACATCTCCATCACCACGAGGACCCCTCACAGCGACATGGGTACAGGGGGATAGAGAACATCCCCAACACCACGAGGATCCCTCACAGTGACACTGGTACAGGGGGATAGAGAACATCTCCATCACCACGAGGACCCCTCACAGTGACACGGGTACACGGGGATACGGAACATCTCCATCACCACGAGGATCCCTCACAGTGACACTGGTACACGGGGATACGGAACATCTCCATCACCACGAGGATCCCTCACAGCGACATGGGTACCGGGGGTTAGAGAACATCTCCATCACCACGAGGATCCCTCACAGTGACATGGGTACAGGGGGTTAGAGAACATCTCCAACACCACGAGGATCCCTCACAGTGACACGGGTACAGGGGGATAGAGAACATCTCCATCACCACGAGGACCCCTCACAGCGACACGGGTACACGGGGTTAGAGAACATCTCCATCACCACGAGGATCCCTCACAGTGACATGGGTACAGGGGGTTAGAGAACATCTCCAACACCACGAGGATCCCTCACAGTGACATGGGTACAGGGGGATAGAGAACATCTCCATCACCACGAGGACCCCTCACAGTGACACGGGTACACGGGGATACGGAACATCTCCATCACCACGAGGATCCCTCACAGTGACACTGGTACACGGGGATACGGAACATCTCCATCACCACGAGGATCCCTCACAGCGACATGGGTACAGGGGGTTAGAGAACATCTCCAACACCACGAGGATCCCTCACAGCGACATGGGTACAGGGGGTTAGAGAACATCTCCATCACCACGAGGATCCCTCACAGTGACATGGGTACAGGGGGTTAGAGAACATCTCCAACACCACGAGGATCCCTCACAGTGACACGGGTACAGGGGGTTAGAGAACATCTCCAACACCACGAGGATCCCTCACAGTGACACGGGTACACGGGGTTAGAGAACATCTCCATCACCACGAGGATCCCTCACAGTGACACGGGTACACGGGGTTAGAGAACATCTCCATCACCACGAGGATCCCTTATGTGATCATCTTATGGCCACATCCACTTCCTTCCCACTGGGACTCCCAGGTTAACCCCAACAACTAACTTTTCTGCATTTCCATAATTTTGTCATTTGGGGAATGTTATGGAAATGTAATCATGCAGTTTGTAGTTTCTGGACATTCATCCAGGCTGTCATGAGTATCAATAGTTTGTTCTGTTTCACTGTTGGGTTGTATTTCAAGGTATGGATATATTGCAATTTGATTAACTTCACTCATTGAAGGAAGTATGGATGGATTTCAGTTTAAACTGTTATAAATAAAGCTGCTATAAATACTCATGTACAGCGGTTTTTTTTTTTTAAAATATCAAAGTCCTCATTTCTCTGGGATAAATACTCATGTGTATAATTACTGGCTCATCTGATAGTTGAATATTGAGTTTCATGAGAAAATGTGGTAGTGGGTTGAACTGTGGCCCCCAAGAGATATGTCTGTCCAGAACCTCATAATGTGGAATTGTTTGGAATTAGGGTCTTTGCAGGTGTAATCAGTTAAGGATATTGAGATGAGATCATCCTGGATTGTCTGTGGGGACCCTGAATCCAAGGGCAGGTGTGCTCAGAGGAGAAAGGCAGAGGGAGATCTCAGACACTCGGGGAGCAGGGGGAGGTGGCCCTGTGAGGAGCTTGGAGCTGTGTGGCCACAGGCCCGAAACGCCCTGCAATGGCCAGGCACCGCCAGAAGGACCCTCCCCTAGAAACCTCCAAGGGAGTGTGACCCTGCCAGTGCCTTGGGTTTGGATGTCTGCCGTCAGAACAGTGAAAGAAGGTATTTCTGTTGTTTTTAAACCACCAGGTTTGTGGTAACTTGTTATGGTGGCCTTACGAAATCACTGTAACCTCCCAAGAGTCTGCCAGAGAGGCTGTCCCCTCAATGCCACCAGCAACGTTGGTGCCCCACTCTCCACAGCCTTACAAGTGCCTGGTGTTGTTGCTATTTTGTGGGTTATTTGAGCCATCCTATCAGGTGTCTGGTGATATCTCACTGCCTGTGTGGTTTTAACGCTTCCTACTTCGTGTGTTGACAGATAAGAGTATGTGAGCTTCGGTGTGCCTCGATTGTTGCTAACTGAGGGATAGCGGTTGTGGTTTAGTTTGAATTTTCCCAGTGGCTGATGATGTTGAAGGTTATTTCATGCTCTTCTCATAATTTTCCATCTGCATCTCCTCTTCAGTGAGACATTTCTTTATGCATTTTGGTCATTATCTAATTGGGTGTTTTTTACTGCTGAATTTGGAGAATTCCTTCTGTGTGGTAGACTCTAGTCCTTGGGGAAACTGTGATCAGCACACATTTTCTGTTACTCTGTGTCTTGTCTTTTCATCAGCTCACCAGGGTCTACCACAGAACAAAATGTTTGGATTTTGATGAATCCGATGGAACGATTTTTCCATTTATGAATTGTGCTCTTGGTGTTGAGAATCTCCTTGCCTAGCTCCGGATCCTGAACACTTTCTCCAACATTATTTTTACTTTTTATGGCAAGTCCCCTGTCCTCACAGCCCAAACCCACCCCCACGGAGGACATAATCTTCCCAAATATGTCCTGCATGTGCTCTGAGCCTCATCAAACAGCACAACAGTTCAGTCAATGTGGGAAATTCAAGAAGAGAAGGAAAGCATGCTGAGTTTGCCACACTTCTGCCCCTGCTTCCTGATGACTGGATGCCTCCTCCATCATACCCCTTCTGCTGGGACATCTGTGCTCTCCCGTTGCGTGGATCCGGTCCTGGTCTCCCTCTGCACCCCCAGCCCGCTGCAGAGCCGCCTCACGGAGCTTTCATGTCACCTCCTGCATCTTTCAGCTCCAGCATTTTGGTGCTTCTTCACATCTTCATCCCGCAGATCTGGTGGGTCCAGCAGCCTCGGGGGGTGGAGGGGTCTTCAGCTCCCACTTGGCCTTGGTGCTGGGGCTGCACTGGGGCCATGGGGTTCTGTGTCCCTATGGCTTCTGGTCAGAAAAGCAGTTGCCTAGCAGTCTCTGTCTGCCTGTGCAGCTTCCATCCTGTTCCTTTGGCCAAGGGCAGCAATAGAAGGGACTTTCAGCCCCTTACACTATGTGATCCATGGTGATCTGGGCTTTGGACCCACTCATAGGAAGTGGACAGGAGGCATCTGTCCAGCTTCCAGAGGCAGAGGTCCCCTTCCCAATCTCCTTCTGTGTAATCTTTCTGATTTCTCCAAAATGACACCTATAATTTGAAAAAATTAAGTAAATGTAAAATGAAAATAGGTGTATTCATTTTATAAGTATCATCATGCATTTTGAGCTAATCAAGTATGGGTATTTTCTTCTGTTTTTTGAATTATTATCAACCCTTAGAAATCTTGACACATTGCAATATTTTATAATATTTTTATAAAAGAATAAACACACAACGTCAAGCACATGCATATGCAACACCAATGTCCTGTCTGGTAATATGCAAATATTCACTTGTACTATTCACACTTCAGAAACTGACCCAGTTTCAAGCCTACCCAGTAATGCAAATATAAGAAGCTACAAGGGGCTCTGACCAGCTTTCACCCCAATGAGGTGTGTGGTCATGAGTAAGAACCAAGTAAAGGGAATCAAATGCAGGTCTCTGCCACTAGGAACTTGAAGCAGGGAAGTGAGACTTTAATTATTGATAGGAATTGATATGTGCTTTTTCTTCCTCTTTTTTTTAAATAGTGTGTGTTTCTAATTGCTAACATACTGCAAATAACTTGCAAGGAGGCCTGAGTGCCCTGCTATGAGAACTCCAAGCATTTCCAAGCAGTATTGATTGATAAACGGCACCGCATGCTCCTGTCTTTGTTTCCTAAGGTTAGGTGGGGCCCCTCCTCCCTAGGACTCCTTACCTGGAGAGCCACTTGGGCTCAGGTCAAAGCTCATGGTCCCTTCCCCTCACTTTCTGGGCACCTGAGAGTTCAAGGTCAGAATGCTGAGCAGCTAGTCAAGACAGGAGGAAGCAGAGAGGTAGCCAAGCGGGTCTTGGTTACAAAAAAGATGGCAGGGAGAGGGTGGGGATCCCATGGGAAATGTCTTCACGACTTTTACATCCATGTGGATGTAAAAGATTCTGGCTAGTTTTAATGACAGGCATCCAGAAGGACTCCCACCTTCCTGAGACTTCGTCATTTACAGTTGTGAGAAGGTGCAGGATAATTCTGATTTTAGGAGAACTCTTTATTGGGTGCTCCATGTGCCAAGAAGTGTGTGGTTAGCACTTACAAAGCTAAGGAGTCAGTGCAGGAGCCTTGCCCAAATAGTTGTGTTTGTTCACAGTGAAGAGCATGCCCATCCCCATGTTTTCTGAAGGAGCACTGTGATCCATCCAGGTGCCAGAGTGCCGATCCTGCTGGCCCTGGACCCCCAAGGCCCTCTGAGTTGGGGTAACAGAAAATCAGAAACACCAAAGGGAAAATCAACACAAGGAAAGAGAACCTACGCTAGAAACTGTGAGAAAGGGAGGAATCCATACCTAGTGAACAACACGCATGTGTGCATTCCTTCATCCCTTGCTTTACACACAGCTCACTCGCTTACTGAGCACAAGCCGTGAGCAGCCAATCCCACAGTCCTGCCAGAGACCTGGAGGCTGGTTGCCCCCTCACATAGACCCACCCCCCAGGGGACTGAGAGTTTTCGCAGCTAAGACAGCAGGTGAGCAACAAGTGAGAAACGCCCCAAGAAAAGTCAGTGGGGGGCAGGAATGGAAAGATCCTGGCAGAATACAGCAGGACGTTGAAGGCAGCACTTGGACGCAGAATAAACAAGTACCAGGTACATGGACAGCAGTCCTTGACTCTTCGAAGGCAAGCATCTGCCATGCAGACCAGAGCTGCGGTCCGCTCCGCCGAGCCCCACCTACGACAGTCTCCTGGATCCCGAGAGTCCTGTGCCCAGCAACTCCTTCTCCCCGAAGCTGGGCCCTGGGCTCTGGGCCTCACCACAAGCTGGAGTCCTGGCACTCCAGGGGGGAGGTGAGTCTTTACTGGTTGGCTGGTGGAAGGACCCCTTCCCCACCATGAAAGGGGCACCAGAACAGAGCTTAAAGAGCAGACTTCCACTGAGCTGCGCAGTCCCAGTGACTGAGATGCCCCAGCGTCAACAGTGTGTCTACAGAGCAGGAACTTGGGGAGCAGGCTTCACTAGGATAACACACCTTTTCTCATAAAGGACCTCTCACACCCCCGTTGTGTATATTACCTTCTCACAACTGTAAATGACGAAGTCTCAGGAAGGTGGGAGTCCTTCTGGATGCCTGTCATTAAAGCTAGCCAGAATCTTTTACATCCACATGGATGGGACTGGAGGACATGATGCTCAGTGAAATAAGTCAGCAGAGAAAGTCAATTATCATACGGTTTCACTTATCTGTGGAACATAAGGAACAGCAGGGAGGACATTAGGAGAAGGAAGGGAAGAATGAAGGGGGGGATTCGGGGGGGAGACGAACCATGAGAGACGATGGACTCTGAGAAACAAACTGAGGGTTCTAGAGGGGAGGGGGTGGGGGGATGGCTTAGCCCGGTGATGGGTATTAAGGAGGCACGTTCTGCCTGGAGCACTGGGTGTTATACAAAAACAATGAAGTGTGGATCACCACATCAAAAACTAATGATGTAATATATGGTGACTAACATAGCATAATAAAATAAAAATAAATAAATAAACTAGCCAGAATCTCCTTCTTCCAAGTATTGGATCAGACGTCCTACTAGAACCAGTGGATGAAAGACCATCCCAGGTGTTTTATGAAATAGAACTGGCCTTATTTTTCAGAAATAGGTAGGCCTGTTCCTCTGTCCTAGATGTGTTTTAGAAAATATTTATTGATTATCATAATGCTACTGTGATTAGATGCTGAGGAATCTGTAAACCCCATTATCACTGAGAACTTTCTCTAAACACATAGTGAAGGACTTACAAGAACCAAGGTAGGGAAGAATTGCATTTGTACAAAATACCTGTATATGCACAATTGTAAGAGCCTTGCCAGGACTAGGAATCCTTATTTGAATTTCTCACTTCTGATGGGTTATCAGAAATCCAAGGTAATGAAGAGAAGCCAGCAGGGCCACGGAGCAGCCGACTGTTCTGTGAAGAGTGTCGGGGGCAGGTCCCCTGCGTGGTGCTCATTAGCGCCTGGAGCACAGCTTGCGGCCAGGGGCACGTCCCGGCTGCTAACGCAGCTCAGCCTGCACAGCTGGTCCTCCATATGGTTTAAAATTTCAAATCATCCTTAGAATCACCATGGAATCTTTAAATAATGTAATTAGTTGGCCTTCACTGTGGCCTTTCTTCTTCTCGTTTGAAAATATCTGGAAACACTGTCCATCACTGTGCGCCCACCGTCTCTGTCCCCGGGCCTCACGCTCACCTGATGGGGAGGCTGTCTACACATTTCAAGCTCTTCATCTTTGTTATTTTGCCCTTTCCAGTTTTATTATGTTTCTGATTGGAGAAGCAGCAACCCTGTACTTGTTATTTATTAAAGGGAGAGAAGCAGATGGAGAAAATTGAATTGCTGAATTGATTTTAAAGCATCTATCCTTTTTACTGCCAGCTATTTGAAATATTGAATAACCTCAAAGCAATAACACTTCTTTATTCAATTGCCTTAAATTTTCTGACTTAAAACACCCAGGCGATGATGAATAATGGTGTTAGGGCAGAAAATTAGTACCTTAGTTTCCCTTTAGGGGCATCTTTATTTTTATCATCTTTACAGATAAAAGGAAACTAAGTGGGTGTGTTTCCAGTGGACCCGCTCTGGGAGAATAAAAGGAGTGATACCAGAAAGAACAGGAGCATCAGGAAGAGAGAAATAACAGAGAGGTAAATATGTGGGCACACAGGACAGATTGCGCTTCTGAATATTTTAAATTTTGCTTGACGGTTGAAAACACAAATTATTAGTTTGACTGAGGATATTGTCAATACATGACTGGTCACATGAACGTCGACTATACCCTAAAGCGGGGAGGACACAGGGAGTTGACTGGTACAGGGCTTCCAGCGCCACACGAAGGGGCACATTTCTGTGCCAGCAGACATGATACATCACACGTGCGTGCTGTGATTCCAGGAGCATAGGAACATACACAAGCAGACATACTCCAAAACACCAGGGATAAATTCAACTGAGATAATAAAAACATTTAAGTAATTCACAAAAAAGCAGGAAAGGGGAATGAGTGGATGATTAGAAGATGAATGACTGAGAGACACACTAACTCCTAATGTGTCGACAGTCATGCTAAATATAAATGGTTGAGACACACAAATCGAAAGACAGATTTTTATCACAAAATAAAAGAAAAAAGGGACCAATTATATGCTGTCAACAAGAAACTTACTTCAATTATAATGATTTGTGCAAGTAAAATGTAGCAGGATTGGAAAATGTGTGCTGTCATGAGAACGTCGAGTGGCTTTATTAACAACAGAAAAGTGCCCTTACTTCTCCCTGGGCACCCCTCACCTGAGCAATTATACCTGTGCTTGGTGACTCTCCTTCTATCTGCAACTGCTCCATATTTTATTTCAGTTTTGGGTATCTCCGACTTCTATACAGAAGCAGTTTTGCCTCCCAACCCTTTGTCCCTGTAAGATATCCAATGGATCTGGGCCAACACTCGTAATTTTTGTCCTGTGTTGTCACCTACTCCCAGTCCAGGTTCCTTACGTAATCATGGGACAGTCTTTTCTAGATTGGTGTAGTATAGAAAACCACTTACAATTTTTAGCCATAAATTTATTGAAGAAACAGTGGCTCCAATAATTCTCAAAATCTCCCCCGGCAAGACACTGGGTCAATAAGGGAGAATATGGACTCTTCCCTCACTTCCTGGAAAGCAAGGTCTGAGTAACACAATTACTAAGCTGACTGTGCTTGTGTCACATGAACTTGGTCCCTGATCAAATTCAAAGCTTTTACAGTTTCCACAGTCCCATATCCAGGCCACTGGAGTGAGGGTCCATTAGTGGCAGGGTCTCTGAATGTGGGGCACATGCAAACTGACCAAAATTGAATTCCCATCTTGTTTTAGCTTTAAAGATGAAATTGCCCATTTTTGACACCTCATTCTCTGAGAATACAAGGGGTTATAGTGTTTCCTTGACTTTGTTTCTCTGTGGTCTGCCAGTTTAGCATTTTACAGCTTCTTCTGAGAGCCTCGTGCTGTGAAAATACAGCTACAACTATTAAAAAATAATTGTAAAATTATAAATAACCAGTATTGCTTGAGTACCAGCTTTGGACAGGCAAAGGGCTATGCTGGGTACTTTCCACATTTTGCCTTTAATTATTTAAACCACATTAATGAAGACTTTTTTGGTTCCCATTTCACAGATGAGAAACTTGAGGTTCAGTGAAGTGGACGACTTGCGCGAGGCACTAAAGTCGAGAAGAGGAGGAAGAGAGCCGTGGGCCTAGAGCAGCTGCTCCTGCAGCCAGGGAGCATTTCCTCCCACCATCAACCTGTGAGTGCGGCGCTCTCCTGCCCTGGGGCCGACCCCACCCAAACAGCTGGAGGTTCCTAGGCATGGAGCACCAGAGATGGCAGGCATCAACCCGTCAACCACTGCTGAAACCAAGACGGAAGCTCACGGGGATCTGGAAAGACCGTCTTCATGTGTCTGGAAGGTGAAGCAATGAAATTCCTGACATCGCAACAAGGCTGTGTCCATCCCTACATTTTGTGTCCACATCTGTCATTTAATAAAGCAACTACATTCTCTTTTCAAGCTGAGCTAAAGTCTAAGTTCTTTGGGGAATTCAGTTTTGAAGATTAATTAAGGTACAAGAGAGTTACTCTTGTATATTCTCCAAAACAAGGCGAGTTTTCAAAAGTAAGATCAATTTGGTTTTCCTGCAAAATCTTCTGTTTTGGATTATCTTAAAGGCAAAAAACCCACTTATGTAGTAAAAACATTCTTCACTTGCTTGTGTAATATACACACACATCTATCATGTAGATTTCATTTCATGTAGAAAGAAGTGTATGTTCTCGTTCATTCTGAAATGTAATATAGAGGGAAGAAAATAAACCGCTCTAATCTCATTAGCCAGTGATAATCAAGTTCATGACTTGTTGAGCGTCATGTGTGATTTTGCTTGTGTAGTTACATATATGAGTAGTTAGTCAAAATGGGATTACACTCTACGTAATAGTCTCCAAGTCGTATTTATTAATCTTTAACTCATCAGTTTCGGTTAACACTTTGAAGGAGAATTTTTAATAACGGCATGACACAAATATAACTTGTATAACCTTCCTTTAGTGTGTGCTGTTTTCATGCTAACAACAGTACTGTGATTGGTAGACATTTAACTTCACGTGTGTATATAACTCATTACTGAGGATAATTTCTTAGATGGGGAATGTGTACCTGCTTGAGGGAAAACACACTGGGCGGCTTTACTCTGCCATGGAAACATGTCAGGAGGATTCTAGTTTCCCCGTGTGTGTGTTTGTGTGTGCGTGCGCATGTGTGTGATTTTGTATGTATATGTCCAATATTTGCCTATTTGTCAGTGAAAATGTCATCTTTAATTTTGACATCTATTATTGCCAGTGGGGCTGAACATTTTCTTCTAATATCATTTGAATTTTTGAAAACATGGTCTTAACTTCTCCTTTGTGCTCATTCCTTCCACTCAATAAGTCAATCTGTTGGTTTCATGCGTTTCTTTTCATTTCATTTTCTTGCCAGCAGTGGCCAGAAATCACACACTCTTGAATAAATTTTTGGTACATCCATTACTACTGGAAAATAGTAAACAAAGCCATCCGTAGCAGTGATGGGTCTTAACTTTCCTTTGTCATTTAGGGGTGAGAATTCCCAAATTTTTAAATTTTACTGTGGTGTCCTCAGACACTCCCTTCTTATGTGAACATTATTTACTAATTATAATTTCCTGAAAATTGTGGGATATTATTGGAGGCTCACCATTTCCACAAATGTGCTGATAGTGTAATTCTCGTGGTAGAAAACATTTTGAACTCCCTGCAGTGTACTCTGATTGTCAAAGACTGTGAACACGGAGACTGTAATGTCTCTTTCCACCCAGCAAGGCGGAGTTCAGCTTTTGGTCCAGAGGCATCTTAGTTTTATGTTCTTAGGTCAAGAATGCTTCTCAGCATAAACTCACCTGAAAGCTAAAAAGATTGTTCTCTGGATCCCTCCAGATCTAGGTGAGTTCTGATGCCTGAGGTAAAACCAGAGGCCCCAGGTGTAGACACTGGACAGTGACGATGGGCAAACCAAAGGGCTCCATGCTGATTTTGCAATCAGTTCTGTCTACATCCATTCCCTTCCTGGAGTGGTGTGTCTTTGCAAATCATTCCCATTCAGGGCAAACACAGAAAGTCATGCTTTAATTTCTATGATAATACATTAGCAACTCCAAAATTGGCTGTTTTCTATTAAAAATACAAAGAGTCTTCCTGTAGAATAAGTCCATCTTGCATTTATGCCGTAAAATACCAAAAGTGTTTCCAGATACTACACTTGCCATCGAAAGAGCAGCAGTGCCCTTTTCTTTGGCAAAGCAGCTCCACTTTACTGGTAGAAATAAGGAATGAGTTATTTCCAGCCACCAGAGGACACCATAGTCTGTGCACCCCACTCTTAATTACTGCTTTCCCACCACCCTCTGATGCTTGTTAGATCTTCCATTTCCATCAGACCCCAACACATATATTCTTTTGTTTTGTTTTGCTCTATTTTGTTTTGTTTTCATTCCAGTGTAGCTACCATAGAGTCTTACATTAACTTCAGGTGTACGATACAGTGATTCAACAATCCCATCTATAACTCAGTGCTCGTCAGGACAATTGTGCTCCTTCATCCCCTTCTCCTATTTCCCCCATCCTTTCCCACCTGCCCCAGAGCCATCGATCTGTTCTCTGTAGTTTTGCTTCCAACACACATACTCTTAATCAGTCCAGTGGTTCATGGAATTTCAATGACTATCTTGTTCAATGAGATGAGATTTCTTACTTATGGCTTCCAGAAAGTGGGTAAAAATTAATGTCTGCCAAACCGAGTTACAGTAGTCTCTTGAGGCACTGGCTAGTTCCCACTGCTGTCCACTGGGTTCTTCTGAACATCCTAGCGAGCCATTAAGAACTTGCATGACCCTCTGTGTTGTCTACTAACACATTTACAGAGTAAGCTGGACGTTCCTGGGGGCAGCATCTTCTTGCAAGTCCTCCGCACAAGTCACTGCATGCATTGACTGTATAGGCAACCCCACAGGTCCTCGTGCATGACTTTTGGGGAAGCGGCGTGGATGAGGGACCGAAACCCAACCATGCTCACAGTCAAGCTGAGACCGGCCCATCCTTCTCCCTTACCTGAGGAGAAGAAAACTCAACTCAGCGGCCATCAAAGAACATGTGGGGAGAAAAACAGTCTCATTTGCACTGGGCACAGCACACATTTCTGGGTATTTTCAGATGGCTTTGGCATCAAAATTTGTGCAGTAAGGGGCCATAGATCTTCAACCTGATTTAGGCTTAATTTTTAAGCAGCTCCCATGCTTATAAGATGAAAATGTTGAAAATGTTTTATTTTAAATAATAATTAGGGCTCTCTCATAAAAGAATTTTTAAAAACTGTTTGAAGGAGCTTCAAAGCCTTCTTAATTTTAGGCTGTCTCAGAAATACAGACTATTTCCATAATTTTTGTTTTTAAAAGTATGGACCTGTCAGTCTTCTGGGCACCTTACAGAAGCAATTTTCTTGAAAGGGTTACAGAATCTTTCTTCCTTCTATCAAATTTCTCTTCAAAAATATTCAGTTTCAAAGAATAGATAGATATTTTATGTGTGCCTTTAAAATCTCCTGTTTTTAACATTAGGAAATGAGATATTTTGTTTGTATTGTAGGTAGCATCTGCTGGAGAGATACATCTATTGTTTATTTTAAAATCCCTGCTGCTTCCGGGTGTCCATCCCGGAGGCCCTGGATCCCTGTGTTCTTCACATGTTCTGCAGGCAAATGTTGCCTTGTAAAGCAAGATACTGCAGCCTCACCAATTAACATTAACATCTAATTGGAAACTTAAAAAACATAGTGACAGAAGGCAAGTGGTCTGGTCCAAATCCAAAGGGACCTCATAGCTTCCCTGACCAGTGGGAGGACGAGGACCCACTTAAACAAGAGGAGGCTCTGAGCTCCCAGGTGCATGAGGTGTGTGAGCAGCCCATGGAGTGGGAGGCAGGATGAAAAGGTCTGCTGCCGAGGGATGGGAAGCAGGGAAAGGACGAGTGTCAGGCATCTGTGAGGCACCCTGAAATCTGGGATGCAGTCACTATTATTCAATCCATGGCTCTCTATTTTAATACATTTAAAATAAAGCAGATTCCTAAAGTTTCAGGGGCAGTGGGGAAGACCCCAGGAATGAAGGGAGTGATGCTTCAGAAACAAGGGGATGACTGGAACAACATGCTGTCAAGGTAAGAAGCAAGCAGTGCTCTGGAGGAGGAATTCTGAAACAGGTTTCCAAGCAGCTATTAGGAACTTCTGAGAGGTTTGCTATAATCACAACAACTGTTACTTTATGTTCTCTTTACATTTCTCCATGTTTCCCAGATTGTCCTTCACATACGCTCTGCCGGAGATGCGGTTCCATTAGAGCGATTTATTGCCGAGGGCTCCCATTACATTTTAGATCCATGGGATCGCTAGTGCACAGTATGGTCATTTCCACATACTTTCTAGGACTTAGTGGATTGTAATTGATTGGGGGAATGCAAACTGAGAGTAAATTTTTACTAGGATAATGGCAATTTTTCAATAATTTCTCTTTCTTTTTAATGAGACTAATTTCTCAGCATTCTTTCTGCCTAGAATGTCTATAGAAGGTCAAGATGCAGAGAAATATATTAACTGATAATGTTTTCTTCTTTGAAAGTATGATTTAATAATACCTGCATTTCAAACAAGCTGAAGGAAGCCCTGATGTACCAGTAGGAATCACTGTGGAGGGACAGCATGCCTGAGGTCTTGTTCCTGCCTCTCCTCAGTGCCCCCTCATCCCAGAAACCGCACGCTGTCCTTCCAGATCTCCCCTGACCCAGGTCCCTTCCATGAGCCACCTCCCTCTCAGTTCTCCGAGGTGGGTCCTCCAAATGCTGATGCTCAGCTCCAGTCCACCCTCTGTGCCTCCTCCTGTCCGTTTCCCAAAAGAAACTGCTCTCACTTCCCTCGTAATCTTACCTTGGCAATTAGAAGTTAGTTCTTGAAAGAGTATTGATGAGGAAGAAATACATAGTCTTTGCTCACAGAAGACACAACTGTATCTGTAGAAAATCTCAGAGATTTGAAAACAACAGCAACAACAAGAAAAACCTCCTGGAACCAGGAAGTGGTGACAACAGGAGGGTAGGATGCACACCTAAAATACAAAAGTGGAGCACATTTCTGTACACCAGCAGCAAACAAATGGAATCTAAAATTAGGAACAAATACCATTTACATAAGAATACCATTTACATAAGCACCATAAAAGAAGAAATATTTAGGTATAAGATTTTTAAAATGTCCAAAGTTAAAACGAGGAAAAACAAAAACCTGATGAAAAAAGTCAAAGAAGATTTAAATAAACGGGGAGGTATTCTTTGTTCATGGGTAAGGACACAGGATTGAAAAGATGTCTGTTCTTCCCAACTCGATCTGGAGATTCCACACAATCCCAATCAAAATCCCAGTTTTTCATGTCGACAGACTGATTCTAGGGTTTGGAGGGAGAGGGAAGAGACCCCAAACGCCCAACTCAATACTGACACAGCCCAACTTTGAGACTTACTATAAAACCCCAGCAATCAAGACATGTGGTCTTGGTGAAAGAACAGACGAACAGATCGATAGAACAAAGTAGGAAGCCTGAAAACAGACCCTGTAAATGTAGTCACCTCACCTTTGACAAGGGAGCAAACATAGTCTTTCATCAAGTGGTGCTGGAACAAGTGGACGCCCACGTGCAAAATAATGAACCTCAACCCAGACCTTGCATCCTTCATGAAAATTAGCTCAAAATGGATCACAGACCGAAATGCAAAATGCAAAATATAACATTCCTGAAACATAACATAGGAAAAAACCTAGATGATCTTAGGGATGGTTATGACCTTTTAGATCCCACAGCAATGGCACGATCTATGGAAAAAAATCTGTAAGTTGGGCTTCACTAAAATACAAAAATTCTGCTCTGCAGAATACACTGTTGGCTGGAAGCGGGGAGAAGATGAGCCACAGAACTAGAGAAAATATTTGCGAAAGGCATGTCTCATAAGGAACAGTTACGTGAGATATACAAAGAACTTTTAAACTCAACAATAAGAATACAAACAACCCAATCAAAAAATAAGCCAAAAATTTTTATGGACACCTCACCAAAGAAGAGAAAGAGATGGCAAATAACTGCACAAAAAGATGCTTCCCATCATCTGTCATCAGGGAAACACAAATTAAAACAACCGTGAGATCACTCTGCACAGGGATCAGAAGGGCCACAATCAGGAGCCCTGACACCCAACGCTGGTGAGGATGCTCACTCATCGTTGGTGGGAACGCAGAATCCTGTGGCTGCTTTGGAAGACAGTTCGGTGGTTTTTAATAAAATTAACATACTCTTAGCATACAATCCAGCAATTGTGCTCCTTGGTATTTACCCACAAAAATCTGTACAAAGATGTTTATAGCAGCTTTTTGATCATTGATAAAAACTGGAAACAGCCAAGATGCCCTTCAGTAAGTGAGTAGATACACTGTGGCCCATCTGGGGAGTGGAATATTATCCAGCATTGAGAACAAACGTGCTACCAGCCATGGAAAGATCTGGAGGAACGTCAGCGAAGTGGAAGAAGCCAGTCTGAAAGACTACATTCAGAATGACTCCAGCTACATGACCTTCTGGAAAAGGCAGAATGAGGGGAGGATGAAGAGGTAGCACAGAGAGCATGTTTTAGGGGAACGCTCTGTGTGATACTATCCTGGGGGTACATGCCATTATACATTCGCCCAAACCCGCAGACTGTACATCACCAAGAGTGACCCCTGAGATGAGCTGAGGACTTAGTTCATAGTAATGCGTCATTATTGGTTCAGCAATTGTTAACAAGGCACCAGACGAACAAGGTGTTAGCAATAGGGGGAACCATGTGTCTGGGGGGCGAGTGGGTATATGGGAACTCTCTGTGCTTTTAACTCTATATAATGTGGACATAACACAGCTCTGAGAAACAAAGTCTATTAATATAAAACCAAACAAAATAGAACAAAAGAAGGTAAATATCTGGCATAAAACTCAAGTACTCAACTTATATTTAAAATCATTGCCTCATGAAGGGTCGTTCCTATTAAGTTTGCACATCAGGTTTTCTGGAGATACTGAAACATCTTGGAATCTGTGTTTTTGTGCCTGAAATGACCTGAAGAATCTCAGAACACAAGGGACAAAGAAGGGAAGTGATTTCAGAGGTCACAGAGCTAAAAGTTTTGGGGTAGCAGCTAGGGCTTACACTGGATATTTGCTCACCACTGGGTTGAGGAACACATGGTTGCAGAGGCTGAGGCACCTGTGGGTCCTTTGGAGCATTTTCTTCCCCAGGCCACACGGTCCTCCTCGCTTTTCCGCAGGTGCACAGCTGTCTGCTCTGTGCTCGCCCATAACCGACTCTCTCTGCGCATCGGCTCACAGAGCTCCAAAACGCCGAGCCCAGGCGGGCACTCAGCGGGCGAGCTGAATCATGCTTCAGCACCAGCCCTACACCAGACTGTATGGGTCTTTCCTTGGCTTGCATTTCTGGGCAGCATTTTGTCAGAATAGTAATGATGGCGAGAAATCCCTCAGAGTTTCCTTGGTACCAACCACCATGCAAGCCCTTCCTCCGTGGCATACCACGCGACCACCAAACAAGCCCATGTGGTTAGAGCCACATGACCCGCGGGGAAAGCAGAGTGTTTGGGTACATCTCCAACAGCACATCCGGTGCTGGGTCCAAGGCTTGCTTGCGGATATATGTTGACTCCGGAGTTCACTTTCTCCATGAATCCGAGAAACAGACATGTCCTCAGAGATGACCTGACCTCTCTGCCCATCCCTGTGGTGGCCTGGTGATAGCAGCGTCAGCCCACCCCTGCAGGGACCATGGACCGTGGACACAGCTCCTGCGGTTCTCCCTGACCGGCCCCCCAGAGGCCACGCCGATTCAGCGAGCGTGAAAACCTAATGGGCCGTACAACTCTCAGCTCTGTCTACCAAGGTTTTAATCTAATGTCCAGCCTCCTGGGAAGCAGAGTGGCCTTGGTCACATCTGTGTCTCTGGGGGATGGCCAGTGTCCTGGTGACACCACAGAAGCAGACTCAACGTGTGGGAGACGAGCAGGCTCCAGACAGAGAAATCCGGCCTCGCCCGTCCCGCACACCTGCCCAGTCTGGACACTGCCTGGCTCCAGGAGCCTCCCCTGAGGGCCGTGCTGGGTCAGCATGCCCACCCTCACCAATGGCCCACACTTGACCGTCTGTAGTTTTGTGGTCAGGATTCAGGAGATGATTCTCCTCGTAAGGAGCTGATTGCCTCTTGTTTACCAAAGATCCCATGTGGTTTTCTGCTGTTGTGCAAGCAGCTACGGAGCTCAGAGCCCTAGTACTTCTCTCAGGGCCAGAGAATGGAGAGTAAGTGCTAAAACGTCTGCCTTTCTTAAAGTTCAACCCATTCTGACCGTGGTATTGATATGACCTTTTAAATAATTGACCTAGAAATGAACCCCTACTATCTGAAATTATATTCATTTGTTGTCATTTTTATTCACAAGTCATATGTCCAAAAGTTTTCATTTCTCTTTTGAACCAGGTCCATCTGTATCTGCCTCCTGATGAGGTTTGCCTTTTTGCAACTCGAGGTAACTATTTCTCGAACAAGTAAAGACATTTTTTTAACTTTGCTCTTAGAAACTCCCTCTTTATCTCATTTTCAGAATGATGAGTAATCTCCTGAACTAATTTATTATCTGAAATCTTAAGATCATGTACTCTGGCTGATAAAAAAATAAGATTTAGGATACCTGCAGATTTTAATCACAATATTCTGAGAATGTAATACCCATCAATGTTTAAAAGACAATATTTAAGAAAAAAGTACATGATTTAGCCCCCTGGTGAGTTTTCCATATAATAAATTCATTATATTCGATAAAGGTGGAGTTTGTACTTATATTTTTAATTCACTTCCTGTTCCTGTGGGATACCAGCAACCTAACCCAAACTCTCTGCGCACCTCCCCAGCCGTAGAGATCAGAACAGAGAGCCAATAAAACGCCCGAACAACGCGGCCACAGCGTGACTGGAGACAGACCACCCTGCGGGATTTTATACGCACGCAGAGGAGTGAGCGTCCAGACGTGCCTGTGACTGCGGGGCCCACGCCGGACTCAAGCGTCAGGTGAGGTCAGGTCCTGGCAGTGCTGGGCCTCAGTGAGGCATCCAGAGTCGGGCCATTACCGTGAACATTTGTGTGACTCAGCCAAATAAATAAAATCACAACACCCAGATCCTGCATAAAGAGGTTCCTGGACGTAGTTGTCACTGCACTTTCCAAGTGGAAAGACCCCGAAAGCCCGCCGGCAGTGGGAATGGTAAACAGGCCGTGATGCTGGGATGTAGGCACCTACCCAGTGCGAACCACCGGCTGTGTCTCCAGCTGCACCCCCGTTGGCCTCGCAGGCAAGATGGTGAAGAGTGTATTCACATCAAGTGCACAAACAGGCCAAAAAAGCGATGACCCCCAGGGACCAGTCAGTAGGTTAGGAATACTACGAAGGGAAGCAGATCTGAATATCACAAAAGCCGGGCGGTTTTCCAGGGAGAAGGGATGACCCTGTGGCCAGGGAGGCACGTGGAGGGCCGGCCATTTACGTACCCAGGAGACACTGAGGACACACAGGTGCACAGGTCTTAGCGGAAGACACGCTCGCACACTTCCCCACATTGTTAGAGTAACGATCTGGGGACGTGCTCGTGGCCCTTCTGACAGGTGGCCCCGTGTGCTCAGATGACAGTGCAAGGGAACGTGGGCCCTGCTGGCACCTGTCAGCTGGTCCGTAGAGGACCTGCCGCCCGACGTGCCTGGGGAGAGCGAGGATGGGGGCCGCTCCGCATCGGGGCTGGTCCTCCCGTAACACAACAGGATACACCTTCTCCTGCATCCCTTTCTTCTGCGCCAGTCCATGGCTCTGGATGTATTTATGGAGCCGATGTTTTTCACTACGGTGGCTTGTGGTAATTCAGAAACATTTTACCACATCCAGAAATTTATATCCCCTTGGTATTGGTTGAACATGCAAACACGTATGTGACACCCACTAAGCATGATGCTGATTCTTCCCAACAGCAAGGAGACAGACGCCGAACCTGAGGATATTTGTATTACTTGCATAAATTAGTAATATTTAATTATATTTTCCAATAAAATGACATTTCTGTTATTCTAAACTTGTGTATACTTTTTAATATTCACAAATTTAAATTTATGCATTAGATCTCTTAATACATGATTTTTAATATTTTATAAGACAGTAACTTTTTAGAAACTATGTATAACAAATAATTTTGTTTGATATTTTATATTTGATTTTACACTTTTAAAATATATACAAAATTTTGAATGCTTTGAATGATTACATTGAGTGAAATAATCATGTTTTATTTTTCCAGTAAAAATCAAAACATGGTAATTCATATTTTGCTGAAAGGAAAGGAAAAAAATTAAATTTGGGGTGCGTGGGTGGCTCAATCTGTTAAGCGGCTGCCTTCAGCTCAGGTTATGATCCTGGGGTCTGGGGATCGAGTCCCACATCGGGCTCCCTGCTCAGCAGGGAGTCTGCTTCTCCCTCTGCCTGCCCCTCCCCCCTGCTCACACTCTCATTCTCTTTCTCAAATAAATAAATAAAATCTTAAAAAAAAGAAAATTAAATTTTGTGGAATAAATATATAATTCATGGGTTATAAAGGTCTTTATTACTCATCCAAATATTGCCAAGACATTATTAGAACCCTAACAAGAGGAGTAATTATTAAATTCAGTCACTGTTTTTACTTTGCTCACTCTAAATCATTTAAAAACGATTGCTTACCATTTTCTGTATTTTTCGAAGTAGGAATATACAATATTTTTCACTTACCAGTTTCCTAGCCAGATGTGTCACCTGTAAGCACGTGGACACACGTATGTCAGACTCTGCGGTTTCCTGCTCTGGATCTGGGGGACAGTGCACCGAAGTTCTGGTGAGGACAGGAGGGCGTCTGCAGTGGCCCCAGGGGAGACGCCCGCTCCGCCCCACGTCCTGTCCTCACCGAAGACCCTTGCCCGCACTGGTGATGACCTCATCCACACCACACACAGCTTACTACTCACACTTGCTTCGGACATGCTTCTCCTGGACGCTTGGAGAAGATGTGCCTCTGGTCACCCTTACCCCATGTGAAAAGAGGAAGGTGAAAAACAAGAGGGCTCGGGGTGGGGATTCACCTTGCAGCAGTAAAATGGGGAAGGCACAGAATCTGGGTCTTTAGCTGCAGATCATCCTCCGGCGCCACAGGGCAGCTGAGTCCCCGGATGCCCTCAGCGGCTCTGTTCTGAGCACCTGTCTACACGGCCATCACTTTCTTGCACAGCCCCTGCTGACCGGAGGGAACGACTTATGGCAGGAATCCCATAGGCGGGAGTGATGGAGGCAAGGGAAGCTGTAGGGTGGGAACTCCCCACAAAAGGAGGGGTCCCAGCCGACGTCCTAAACCCACAGCAACAATCCCAAGCAGCCGGATGGGTTGGAGCCCGAAACGGGCGGCCAGTTCCAAGGACGTACCTGGGTCTCCGTCCCGAAAAGCCATTGCCGGCTGCCAGGGGACAGAAGCCCACCCAGGTGGGCTGGGCAGATTAAGGGCAGGGAGATGCGTGGGAGGCTGCAGAGCTGGTCCCTGGCAAGAGGGGGACGTCCTGAAGCAGGGAGGGGTGCCAGCACCACGACGGCCACCTCGGTCCTGGTCTGGCGAACTCTCCTGCCCAGTGAGGGGCTCAGGGAAGGGGCGCCGCTCTCTCCTGCAACATTTCGCCCTCGTGGTCCGTGGAGGAACCCAGGGAAAGAAGCAAACGCCACCCCTTCTGCGCACAGGGGGAGGCGTGACTGAGTCCGGCTTCCAGCCCCGTCCAGGCGGCCCTCCCAGGGGGCACCTGCCCGCTCGACCCTTCAGCACACTGGTTTCCCCACCAGCGAAGGGAAGAAACAGAGAACAGCTTCAGAGTGACAGCACTCGGTAGCCCGTGCGCTCAGCCAAGTGTTGGCTACAATTCACGTTCCAGGAGGGCAAGAAGAAACAGCAGAGTCACTGCAACAGCACGGTTGGTCAGCGTCTCCAGCACCAAACTCTCAGCATCCTGAATAGAGATCTCGGGTCTCTGTCAGATACGTATTTGCTGGGATGAGCTCCCGGCTGTGGGTCCGTTCAGCATGACAAATGGTCCACAGTACGTTTATCTAAAACAATTTTAGCACAGGAAAGGCAGTTATTATAGAACAATGCCCATAATGTCGATGACAGACGGCTAATTTTCTGCAAGTAGAAGTTACCTATTTTAGAAGAGTTCCCTTTATTCTCCTGAGAGGGAAGGAAAGGAACGTTTCTGGAACCCTGGAAAGCAAGATGCACCGTGTTCTGATTCCCTTAAATAATTTAACATGTGGTAAGATAGGCATTTTGTTTTAAAAGATATGCTCTTGAACTTACTATGCTTTCAACTCATGGCCAAATTCTCCGGATCTTGAAAGTCCCTGTTTATTTATTTCCACCTCAGAAATGTGATTTGAATATAAATCATATTTAAAATAATTTGTGAATATGCAGTGCAGTTTTTCATTGCTTGTCATTCAGCACCATTTGAACACACAAAGTTGGTGCTTCCATGTTGTGGTCCATTGGGCGGACGAAATTCAAGAATGAGCTATAGAACCACACCCTGCCATCCCCATGGGCTGACGTCACAGTGCCATGGTTTCTGTCCAGGACCCCTGGCTCTTGTGGGAAGGCCACACCCTCATCTTGAGAGGCAGTTTAGACCAACAGCATGTACATCAATTGCTCTTCTCTTCAAAACCTTTTAGTGGTTTTTGTTTTCTTACAATATCAAGTTTAGAATGCTTTGCCTCATTCTGAGAACATGCATAAGCTCCCTGTCTCCTGGCTTTTCACTATTTCTGACCCAGTTCCCTGTGGGTCATCCTCAAAGCCCTGTGCCTCAGGGACCAACAAATCATCAGGCTACATGGCCACCCTTTTCCAAGTCCTATTTTCCTCTAAGACCAAATTCAATTTCTGCTATATCCAAGCGCTTGCCTTGACCAATTTCGCCCTCAGTGATGTCCTTCTCTGTTAAATTCCCCAGCATTCACATTCTGGACCCAAAGAAGGAGCTCCCTACTTGACCCTGTCATATTTTGGCTTCTGCATCAGACATGCGTATTGCTCCCACCCACACTCTATGGGAAGGGGCTGCGCAAGCCTCCAGTGACCAACACAGGGTTAAAGCAAAGGATGTGGAGACCACTCACAGGGTGTCTCTGGATTTCAGCGAGGACTTTGGGCAAGTCCCCAAAAGCAGCTTCACGACTCAGAGGAGTGTATGAACTGGCTGCTCACTCTCCTGCCCATGAGGAAGTCCCAGGGTGGTGGGCATGTAGGCTGCTCTAGATGCTTCGTGGAGCCATGGGCAAACACCAGTGATTTTCACCGTGTTCTGATTCAGTGGCAGAAGATGTCTCCGAACACTCTGGTGTCATGTCCAGAGCTGTGAGTGAGTTCAGGAACACTAGGTACGCTCACACCCTGCACTCACCCTACACAGGAGCCTCAGACGTGAGTGTGGGGCCATTCCTATGCTCCTTGTCCCTAAGACAAGCATTGTTGGCAAAATCCAGTATCTTTGCTATTATTCATAATACTACTTCAATACAGCCCAAATGTACACAGAAACACACACATCGGTGCCACATACAAATTAACTGGGCCTCTCGAGGCTCATGCCCGGACTCTCTAGGCTCATCATTGGTATCAGACGCGGTTTGAGGTTTGCTTCGTAAGATGATGGATCACTTAAGCAAACAGTTAACATATATCGGGGTGGAGATTAAGGGATTAGGTAAATGACTGGGAAACCTCCCCAACTGCACATGATTAAATTAAATACAGAAATTCCACTTAATGTCAAAATAGCTACACAAGTGGGATGTTTGGGTTCACCGCTGTCAGACATAAGTCCAGTCATATTCATGCTTAGTGACCACATTTGAGGAGTTTAGGTAAGTGAAACCAACTATGAAGATGAACCAATGTTTGAAGAAATTTGGGAGCACTTTTGTCTTCAGCTTTTTTTTTTTTAACAAAATAAAGTGAAATTTTGTTTAATATGAAGAGCTTTTACACAAATAGTATAAAATCATGGAAGTGGGCTTGTGAGTTAGGCAGTTCCTCAAAAGTAGGAAATTTCCAGAAAAAGCTGTGAGCATTTACTTGACACTGATTTTTAGAAAAGAGTCACACTTGGGGCGTTTGGGTGACAGGAATCAGTGTTCAAAAATCTTCTATGTCAAGATTATCCTTGGAGTGGGATCTAAATTAAGATATCCCAAACCCAGTGAAACTTCTCATTCTGATATTTAGATACGTTGGGTCAACAACTCGCTAGATGGATCCATCCTAAAACACTGTAGGTCCCTGCTACGTTGAGGGCATTCAATAAATTGTCTTGATGGGTGCATTAGTTTGCTAGGGCTGCCATGAACTGGATGTCATAAGCAATATCTTCTCCCATATTTCTGGAGGCTGGAGATCCACTGTCAAGGAATCTGCAAGGTTGGCTCCCCAGAGTCTTTGACGGAGAACCAGTTCTGGGTTACTTGCCAGCCTCTGGTGGTTTGCCAGCAACCTTTGGTGTTCCTTGGCTTGTGGCAACATGACTCCAATCCACATGGCATTCTCTCCCAGGCTGTGTGCACGTTTCCCTCCTTATAAGGATACCACCATAGAGATTATATAGGCCACCTTCATGGCCTCATCTTAACTAATGACATCTGCAAAGATCCTATGTCCAAATAAGGTCACATTCACAAGTATGGAGGGGGAGGTGGTTAACACTTCCATATCTTTTGGGGAGACACAGTTTAAGCTATAGCAATTGGTCTATATATCTGATGGTAAAATGGAACCCCTTTTCTCTCTACATACTACTTTTTTGTGCATAATGGAGATGTGGGAAATTTTGCAAGATGTCCAAACTCTTATCAGAAGGATAATCTCAGTGAAACTTTTAATACATTTTGAAATATTTCCAATTCTATAGGAATGGGTGACCACAGCACACTGAGTTCTTCAGTTACAAAGGGAGGCAGCAGCTCTGTTTCTGTGTCCCCTGACTGTGTCCCCCCTCCCCGAGCAGATGTTGTCCATTTGCTGAAGGAACGCTGGCTAGGTTTCCGCCAGGGAAGCTGCCCTGTTTTGAGCTGTGTTTGCTCTTCTTGCTTTGGGCATCTCTGGTTTACTCGCAAGGATCCTTGGCTACTTGACTGATTCATATTTGTGAGGGGAATCTAGCCATCTGCAGACCAAGTGTTTCTCTGCCACAGGGTCCATATGCTGGCTAACTAGAATTTTGACATCTCCATCTACTCTCTTTACAGAGCACTGCATTCTGAAGAGAGAAGTGAATGGAGGTTGACTCACCACCAACTGTTGCCTGAAAGACCTTGCAAATTAATGTTTTCTCATTTGAGTTTTGTTGAATTTAAAGTAGAGAAGAACTTTACCCCACAAGATTGTTGTGAGGGGAAAGTAAGTGAGCAAACACGGAAGTCATATCAGGGCCCGGTCCAGGTACTTTCAATCACAGCTCCGTTGTTTTCACCGGTGACCACGCTCCCCACAAGGCCCGTGTTTTGTAACAATCTTACAGCGGCTGTGCCAAGCAGACAAACATGTCTCCGTGGCTCCATTCAGCATGGTGTGCCTAGCGGATCATTTACCTTTTGAAGAGCTATCAAAGTGGCTCTCTGTTCCCAGATGGTGTGTAAGTATGTACAAAGGTATTTTAAAAACCATGTTCTTAAAGTAACTAAGGGAATGCAATCAGCAGGGGCGACGCAGTCCTTAACCATTCCAGAATGATTTTCTGCAGGCTGTATCCACAGGACTGTGTAGCCTTAGGAAGCACCTTTTACTTTGCAGTTGTGGCTCAAATACCCCTTATTCTGTCTGTCCACACCCAACAGCTGAAACCCTGGGTCTCAAAATTCAACGAGCAAATATCAGTAATGTGTTCAAACTGAAGACAAGCGATTTTCAGAGGAAATATTAGTGTGCACATAGTTCCTTCTGCTTCTGACATGCAAAAGGAGAAGTCAGAGTAGGAAACTAATTTCCACCCCCAGACCCCGTTCTCCAGCTCAGACCCCTCCGTGGCAGCCCTGCACATGGTCCTGAAGCTGGCTCTGGGCGCCCAGCGGTAGGTACAGCAACGGGATTGATAGTCCATCTCTCAAACTGTCACCTTCAGGTATTTCACATACGTCATTCTATTTGGTTTCCCATCATATTCCAGTGAAGAATTTAAGGCAGGAATTGTTATCTCTAGTTGCACGAGGGCGCAGAGCAAGATTAGCATAAGGAGTGGTCAAATCAGAAAGCGGTGACGTGTCCAAGCCTCACATCCGCCCCACTTTTGTCACTAATTACTACCGAGAGCTGAAAGCCACCGTAAGAGGTATTTTAGTGTAAAGAGTAAGATTGTGGATTCTTGCACCTGCTTGCTTTCTGTTCAGCACATGACTTTGGCCAAGTTACTACAATGTTACAACCCATCACCAGAACCAGGAGCATATGAAAAGCACTTCACTAAAAAGTTGTTATGAAAAGTAAGTGAAACGGCCGCATCAGGCCCTTCGCACACTGAACCGAAAGCCCAGAGCTCACCAGCATGGCCGAGACAACGCCGAGCAGCCGAGAACGGACGTAAGTGGCGACGAGGTAACGGCTGGGGACCGCAGCTCCCCTGCCATGTCTGGCGAGAGAACCTGCAGTGTTCACGTTCAAACATCCTACTCTGGGTCCTGTCTGGGGCATGAGGGGTCGGCGGGGCAGGGCAGTTCTTGGCTCCTGCTGGCCCGCCTCTCCCAGCGGTCTCCCCTCCCGGCCCTGAGATTTCACTCTGCGGCGACGCCCTGCACTGTGGCTGTCGCAGGAGGACAGTTGCTGGAAGGCGGAGCGAAAGCGGGAGTTACAAGAACTGCGCTTGTTCTTGGAAGTACTCAGTATGGGGGGGTGGGGTTCAGCACTAGAAATCCTAAGCTGCCGTGACAAGACAGGATGCGGTGGGGACAGCTGGCCACCCCTGCGATAACTCAGGGGTCCAGCCCGCACCATCGGGGACGGCGACCGTTTGGTTCATCCCCCACCGGATCGGTGGGTGGGAACAGCAGGGAGGCCTCCGTGGCCGGCCCTGGGAGCCGAGTGCCTCGGAGCGGTCGTGGGGCCACACGTGCCCACAAGGAGGACGGCGCGCGGGGGGTGGTGGGTGCATGCGACGCAGACCCTGCCATCTGAGCAACGTTAGCACCTGTGGCCTCATTTCCTGAGTGAGGGTGCAGGACGAGCCCCACCGTCTTCCTATCAGAAGAACATAACCGCGGCCGCACTGTGTGAAGCCTTACTCTGCTGAGAGCCAGGAGTGGTTCCCACAGATTATTTCATTTACTTCTCACCTCAGCCCAGAGGGCCAGTGATCAGCTTTGATACCATGCTTCTCACCTTATCCTGAACACAGACAAGAGGTCTCTGAGCAGACACCAGAGCTGGGACCGCTCCCTCGGCCTCGCCTGTCTGGGGTGGCGCAGTGACGGGGCCTGCATGCGGCAGCTCATGGGTCAGGGCTCCTGTTTGTGGGGGACAGCCTCTGTGTCCGCAGTGAGGAGGTTCTCCTGGACAGAGAAGGCAGAGCCCGAGCGCTCACCCTCTGGAGGGGGGACGAACGTCTCCAGCAGGATGGAGACCGAGGATCTCAGCACAGAGCCCGGGGTTGTGACCTCCTGGGGGTCAACACAGTCCTTCAGGCTCCAAGCCCCTACCAGCTCCTGGCTTTGTTCCCAGCCCAGCTCCCAGACCTCTTTACTCAGAAAGTCCCAACCATACAGCGAGGTGAAAGCATTCTCCATGGCTGCGGAGGGGCCTCTGCACTCTTCCTCTTTCTGGCTCCACCTCCAAGGCGCCGTGCTCTCGGCCCTGACCAAGGGAGGAGGAAACAGACCGCCAACGGCTCAGCGGATGGACAGGAGGCTCTGAAGCCACCTGCCTGGTTCCACTCCACACCGAGGGACCCGGCAGAGGTCACCTGCCCGCTCCGCACGGAGCCCTCCCCTCTGGACTGGGAGTGGCTCTGACCACCTGCAGGGGGCGCTGTGAGCGACAGTCAGGTGAGGAGCCAGCCGCTCTGTGTCGCTCTGCTCAAGCGGCTTCCACGCAGGGCAGAGATGGGCCTCATGCCTGACACTGGTTCAGATGCTCCAGCTACTCTGAGATTCCTGTGCTCGCATCTTCTGGTAAAAAACGTTATTTATCGAGTGGACGGAGGCAGTTGTGAGCAGGGTGTGAGCGAGGAGGCGGCCGGTGACCGACTCAGCTACCTGCTGTGTGAGTAGGATTTGCACTGGCAACGCGGGACCTGGGATTGCATAGGACCAACCAGAGGTTTCGAAATGAGCTGCCGGGGGCTTCCCACCTGGTTCCCTCTGTCGGCGTCGTCGGCCACCTCTGACCAGTGGTCACCACAGGGCACCAGCCACACAGGCCTCATGTGAGGACCAGAGGCAGCAGGTGGGTATGTGAGGCCGGGCATGCACGTCTAACTGGCCTTGTCCGGAGCTGGGCACTCGAGGCTGACAGGTGCCCAGGGTGGCCGTGGCGGGCAGGGCCCAGAGGAGGCAGAGGGCATCAGACCTCGGGGAGCCGGTCTGCCTTGGAAAGGGAAGGAGAGGCAGATAGAGGCCAAGCCAGGAACTGGACGTGAAGAGCAGGTGCACAGAAGTGGGAGAGAAGGTTCGCACTTTGTTAGCCAAGGGCCTCACGGGAACCCCAGATGCACAGCTTCTCTCACGTTGTTCTCACCAACAAAATGAACACGAGCAGAAGCAGGGTGGCTTTGTCAGCATCGTCTTCCTGCAGGTGAGGAGTGAAGGCTCTGGCGCCCATTCATCCCAGACCACAGATCCCTGCTCTCGGGGACACGGATGGGGCTGAAAAGCGCACGAGAGCACCGCCACGAGGACGGGCGGTCCCCTGACGTGAGCGGAATCCCTGGTGGGAGCCTGGGTTTCCAGCTGAGGGAACCAAACAGAATCCCAGTGACAGAGGAAAAAATAAAACAAAAAGAAAAGCCAGTATCCAGAAACCGTGACACAAAACATCGATGGAAGGGCCCGGTGCTCGGCTGGTGAGGGACAAGCCCGGGGCGAGTCTGCATCTCGGAAATGGATTGGTCCTGGTTTTAAAAGGCGAGTCAGTTCCTGGAGTGAGAATTCTGGAACCCTGGCTATGTCAGCTGGAGCACAACAGGGCAGGGAGGGAAGAGGCAGCTCTAATTCCATATTCCTGCTTGTAAGGATGCGGAATGAAAACACCAGCAGGGATCCTATCCAGAGATCGGGGCAAGTGAGCTTTTCATGCTGTCCCAAGTCTTTAGGGCATGTTTCCTGCAACATTAGCTCTGGTTTAACTAGAGTTGCATCTGGTCTACTCCCAGCCTGAAATCTGAGATCCCACCCGGGTCAGGCCACTGCCCCATGGTCCCAGCCGGGCCCCCTTGCCCCCCCGTCACCTCTGTCATCACCCCCAGAATCAGGGCAGATCCGGCAGAGGTTTGCTGTCAAATGTTCAAAATATATCTGTGGTTTTGTTCCGAGACGAATTACGTGCATGTAAGTATAATGTAAAGTGTGTGCAGCACACGAGTGACTAATGATAAATTGTAAACTGTAAGTGGCTTTTGCAGATGCTGATGGCTAATTAGTCCCCCCAGAAAGCTTTTCTTGATTTTTGTTGAGCTCTCTTGTCCTTAGCCAACCTAGTGCTTAAATTTAACCATGATTTGACAAGTGAAGTTGAACTCAATCCACTAACTCTTTGCCCAGTAAATTATTTTTTTATTTTAAAGATTTATTTATTTATTTGACAGAGGGAGGGAGACCAGGGGGAACAGGAGAGGGAGAAGCAGGTTGAGCAGGGATCCCGTTGTGGGGCTCGATCTCAGGACCTTGGGATCATGATCTGAGCTGAAGGCAGACACTTAACCAGCTAAGCCACCTAGGCGCCCTGCCCAGTAATTATATTTAAATCTAATGTGTGACCAATGGATAAACTATTTCTCCTTCTCATACAAATTATATTCATTAAACTGTAGCCCCTCAAACTTCATGGATGGTTTTCTTTGCTGATTGGATAAGAGATTCCAAAAAGTGAAAGGTATTTCCTCAATTTTTCATGATATTTTAAATAGCTAAAGATATGATTCACTTGTAAGCCTGATGTGCATCATTGAGACTTTTTTCCCCACAATTTTAATAAACCAAGCCTGTCAACAAAGCCGTCAGTCAGGCCCTGAGTCACAGCCTGTGCTGAATGCATCCCCAGGGCCTGTCGTGAGCTGCTGGCGTGAACCCCAGGAGGATGTGTGCACGCACCTCACTGGACAATGCTCTGCAAACAGGTGCATGCTAAGGGTGACCTTGGAACGAGGGTAATAGTAAGGTGTGGTGACGAGGATGGGAGGGGTTTGGAATATTTACTATCTTTGCTTTTAGTGTAAATCAAATAATTTAATTTCTTTCCAAATTATACTGTGGCTGGTTATTTCGGTTGCAGTTGAACATGAACTAAATCTCACAGAGCGACGCGCCCGTGATGATCGGGCTGAGTAAGTGTGCTGTGCTTTATTTCAGGGTTTTCTTCAGGGTCTGAATGACAGCAAATTCAAAAATCACATTTCTATCCGGAATATTTTGAACTTTCATCCAAGGATACAAACTTTATTGACTTTTTCCTAATTGCTTTTTAATCATTACAGGGGAGGTAATAAGCCGGCTTGTAATCTGCTACAACACAGGAGCCGATCCGCGAGGGAATCCGTGCCCCAGGTCCTCAGACGGCTTGCCGCTTCAGCCGCCCACGGATCCGCTGGGCAGCAGGGGTCTGGGCGCAGAGGCTGAGAGCGTGGCATCCCGCGCCCAGACGGGGTGCGGCAGGAGGGCTGAGGTGCCCCTGGGGGTCAACGCCAGGGAGGGGAGCCTTGCGCGCGTGACAGAGAGTGGTGTCCGGAGTCCTCAGCTCAATCCTCACAACAATGCGTGTTGTTGGATACGTTCCGTCCCCGTGACTCGTGTGTCTGCATCATGCCGATGGCACCCCCATCATCATCCAGCAGCCCGTGGCCTTCAGACCGTGCGGGAAGGGAGCCGTGCCCTTAGCCATCCACCCAGACGGAGGAAGCAGCCACGGGGCAGTGGGGCCACGAGCACTTAGATGCTGTGAACAGCTTCATTTCTGTTATATGAAGGCTCACCCTTGATCTCAAGGGAGCTTTTCAGTGATTTGATGTTCTAGCTTAGCTTAGGAGAAAAAAGGACTTTTCAACAACAAAGAAATAGGGGGAAAGCGTTTTAAGGGTCAGTAAAGAAAAGGAGAGTGAAAGTCTGTACAACATGCCTTTCCCTCCTTTTCCACGGCCCACAGCCTCCTGTTCCTCCATCCGCGTCGGCCCAGCGGCCGCCTGTCTAGCCCCCAAGCACTGAGGTCTCTTTCCCACCAAGGGGCCTTTGCACCCCTATCCCCAAACCGAAAACCTCCCACTGCTCAAAGCAGAGTCAGCACGGTGGGCCCGGGCTGCTTCTGGCACACGCCCGCAGCCTCCCCTCTGGCCCCACCCGGTTCAGCCCTGTGCCCGGCCTCACCACCCTTGCCCACCCACTGACTGGGCCTTCCTGACCTCCCAGAGCTGACGGTGCTTCCTCCCGAAGCACCCCCCCAGGACATGGGTGGATTCTTCCTTTCCCAAGTGCTTATCTCTCCTACTGGACTCACGAAGGGCAGCTTCTCTGTCTTGTTCACCAAATACACCCACACACCTGCATATGCACATAAACGTTTGATGAACGAGGAATGATGAGTGAATAAACACAGTGTCGGGCCTAGAGAGGGATCTCCGCACAGGACAACTGCCCCAGTTCTGCGTCTTTCCTCCGCACAGGCTGGTAAACCAGCGTCTGACTCACCGGCAAGTGAGACTTTCGTCCATGAGAGTCGGTCGGCCGAAACCCTTTCAACTCTGGGCCAGCCAGCGGGATCGCCTTCCAGCCCCGAGGGTCTGCAGCACCTTCCCTGGAGGCACTGACCTCTGTGCTCTGGGAAATGGTTGCTGCTCAGCGACCCTCAGACATGGGCGTTCACATGTCCTCACAGCTCACATTACTTACATGCCTCGCGGCTCATCAGTTACATAATCATTTGTCTTCCAACTGAATCAATTTGATGGACTATTTAATAGCCTCATGCTAAAAATAAAATTATCCATGAAAATTGTGGTTCTGCTATTTAAATATTGAATTTAATGGCAAGTCAACACCCCTATTCCTGGAACAGTTGGGAGGTTGGGCTGAAGACAGGATTATGCATGAACACTGAAGAGTGTGTCTGAGATGGGGCAAGGCCTGGACAGGCCATGGGAGAGGCAGTCTGCACAGGGTGGGGGGGGAACCGCAGGGCCGCCCAACGAGGAGCCAGAGACGGCACCTCCCAAGGCCCTGTCTAGCCCCAGCTGCAGACAAGAGCAGCTTAGCCAACCCAGGGCAGGAGTTGTCACCACATTTCCTCAAGTGCAGCCTTGATCCCAGTGGACAACTGAAGTCAGAGCCACGTGGGAGAGAAGGGCTCTGGGAAGACGCAGCAGAGAAACCCGGGTCAGAACGCGAGGCCAGAGCTGGATTCAGCATCGCAGGGACGGTCCTCTGCCTCCAGCACCAGTCGGGCTGGGGACCCTGCACCGACTCACTCTCAGCCGGCCCCTGTGATTGATCCTTAGGAGCGGATTTGTACCACTTTTACTTCATCGGTGTATGTGGCAGCAATTATATTGAAAAAGAGAATTAATACTTCAAGAGTGACGTGCTCTAGAATTCCATTTTATGGGTATCATCTTTCTAGAAGGAAAGGGATCGATCGCTTAAGTCTGTGAGATCTTGTGTGTCTTCGGAGCAGAAGGCTGGGGTCCTCTGCCTGGAATCCGTAAAGGACCTAATTAGATATACAAAGTACTGGGCAGCACGGGAGGAGTGAATAGTGGATGACAGCCCACTGCAAGCAGAGAAGGCAAGTCCACCGGAAGTGGTGTGCACAAAACGACCAGTTCAGAGTTCATCCACTGACAACCACAGTTGAATATGGATTAGGACCATACAGTGTACTGGTATTTCTAGTTTCTTAGGTAGCACCACGACCAAAATAGGTCTCAAATCCTGAGTTTAGCATAAAGAATACCGAACGCCATGGTTAAACCAGGTGCTCAAGCTCCAGGGAACGGCACCGATTTGTGTAACTTTGAGAAAGAGCTTGAAGCCTCCTCCAGTTTAAGGTGGATGAGTGACTGGTTAATGAGGGATCTTAGAGCAAATGCAGGTCAGGGGAAGCCAAGTATTAATGTCCCAAAACCTGTTCTTCTCCAGATTTGTGTGACTGTGCTGTACCTAACTGAGGCTCTTCCACTAACACCTGCTCTTCACTCAACACCTGTTCTTCCACTAACACCTGCCCTTCCACTAACACCTGTTCTTCCACTAACACCTGCCCTGCCACTAACACCTGCCCTTCCACTAACACTGGCTGTTCCACTAACACCTGCCCTTCCTCTAACGCCTGCCCTTCCACTCAACACCTGCCCTTCCACTAATACGTGCCCTTCCACTAACACCTGCTCTTCCACTAACACCTGTTCTTCCACTCAACACCTGCCCTTCCACTAACACCTGCCCTTCCACTAACACCTGCCCTTCCTCTAACGCCTGCCCTTCCACTCAACACCTGCCCTTCCACTAACACGTGCCCTTCCACTAACACCTGCCCTTCCACTAACACCTGTTCTTCCACTAACATCTGCTCTTCCACTAATACCTGTTCTTCCACTCAACATCTGCCCTTCCACTAACACCTGTCCTTCCACTCAACACCTGGCTTCCACTCAGCACCTGTCCTTCCACTAACACCTGTCCTTCCACTCAACACCTGGTTTCCACTCAGCACCTGTCCTTCCACTAACACCTGCCCTTCCATTCAACACCTGCTCTTCCACTGAACACCTGTCCTTCCACTGAACATCTGTCCTTCCACTGAACATTTGCCCTTCCACTCAACACCTGCCCTTCCACTCGACACCAGCCCTTCCACTAACACCTGCTCTTCAACTCAAAACTTGTTCTTCCACTCAACACCTGCCCTTCCATTGAACACCTGCTCTTCCACTCAATACCTGCCCTTCCACTAATACCTGCCCTTCCACTGAACACCTGGCCTTTCACTAACACCTGCCATTCAACTGACCACCTGCCCTTCCACTCAACACCATCCCTTCCACTCAGCATCTGCTCTTCCACTCAGCACCTGCTCTTCCACTCAACACCTGCTCTTCCATGTACAATTAGCTCATCATACTTCTGATTCCATGATGTCACAGTAATCATAACCACTACAATCAGTGAGGAGCTTCTTTGAGCCAGAAAACCTGCTGAGCTCTTTACATCCTGGAACCACCTACTGTGGGATATTCCTTTTCTTGTGCTTGAGTTTGGCAACTTACAGCAATTTCCCCAAGGTTTCACTGTTACTAAATGGTGGAATGTGATGTCAAGCTCCAGACTCAGCTGCACCAGAAGAGATAGTAATATCTTTAGAGGCAGTCAGGTGGATGTCTTTGTAAAGATTCATGGTCAGAATCTACCTAACTTTGGGGCCATCCAGCTGGGAAGCGACCCTGACCCTGGGGAAATCACATTTTCTAAGGGAGAGACACTTTGAGTCCAAACTGTCTGGGATATTTTCTGAACATGTCCATCTTCCCACATCATTTCCATCAGCTTCTAAGTGAAACTCAGACCCACACTTACATCAATTCCTTCAAATAATTTTTCTGCATATGAAGGTTTAAGATACTGTTGTCAAGTGTTTGGCATGGTTCATGTATATATATAATAGAAAGACTCTCAGTTTTAGAAAGTTTTCAAAATATGCTCTATCCATGTGGTTTTTCAAGGAAAAATGCTTCAAGGTATATTCTAGAACACAGAAGTTGAAGAGTATATAAGAACACATAAATAGAATATTCATGCTACAAATTGAATGATAGTGAGTTTTAAGATAAGTTAAAAATTGTGTTAAATCTAATATGTTAGTCTAAATATAATTATAAAGCTGAAAGAAAATGTTGCAAATATTTCATGCTGCAGAAGGTATGTCATCTATAATTATTTTGTAACAAATATGAACATTCCGACCTCAGATTATAACAACAGAAGAGGGGAGAAGGATCAAAGAGAAGGAAGAAAAACAGTATGAAATGTTGGGAAAAACAGCATGAAAGAGGGGAGATGTATGATCCTATCTTTTTCTTTGTTTTAATAGTAAATGAAATATGTTAGCAAATTGAAGTCAAATTTATATTATTGACAATAAAGGAAATGTAATTCAAGAAATATTTAAGTAGAATTTATTTATTTATTTATTCGTTTGTTTGTTGACTTATTAAAGATTTGTTTATTTTAGAGCAGGGGAGGGGAGCAGAGGCAGAGGGAAAGAGAAACTCAAGCAGACTCTGCGTCGAGCGTGGAGCTCGTCCTGGGGCTTGACACAGGGTTTGATCCCAGGACCGTGAGCAGAAACCAAGACTCAGATGCTCAACAGACTGAGCCACCCAGGTGCCCCTAAGTACAATTTAAATCACAAAGAAAAGAAATGCAAACCAAATCCAGTACTTGGCAAATAATAGAAATCAGTAGAAGAAAACAGAAGTACAGAGCCCAAGGAGTTGAAACTTATTTACGTAATTGACTTGAATAGCTTAAAATAGCCTAGTTCAAAGGCAAACCTGTCACGTGGGCTGGAGACACAGGAAAGAAACTCAATCTTTCACGGAGGAGAGCCATCTAAAACCAGCTCCAACTCACTAATTTTTTTAACTATGTATATTTTCCTCCATTTTAAACAGGTCCCCTAGATAAGGCCATTTTTTATGTTGTTCTTGGAAGTACTGGAAAAATAATGCTAACGATCATTTCAGTGCCCATTAAAGTATTTTGTTCTGATTTTACTAACAAATCCACTTTAATCATATCATATACATGCATTTCTCAAGATTCCCCATGGCTCCCCTCAGTGATGAGGAAGATCTGGCCCCGGGCACCTCAGATGCATTTATTTATGCAGCTGCTGGAGCAAGGCTCTGCCCATTGAGGGGTGCACCCTCCCATTAGCTACATGGTTCCGGCTTCATAGCAGCCACAACTGTAGGCATTAATGTTTCAGTTCCTGAAACTTTGGTTCAGATACAAATTCTTTGTATTGGATTGAACTTTTTTTTTTAGATTATACTTTTTATTTTATTTGGATTGAACTTTTAATTAAAAAAAAAAGAATGCGGAGGGACTCAAGTACATCAGTGTCCCAGTGAAGTAAGTTAAGTCCTCAAACGGGAAATGTTTTTATCGCTGTTCCCACCTGCGCGTTCTCTCCCCTTAAATGTGCATCTCAACTCTGCTGTCTCACCGATTGTCTGGGCACAGCCCCAGGGGGAGCCCGAAGAAACTCGTCCAGCACCTCAATTTTTAATTCACACCAGGGGAAATCTAGACCCATTTATGAATTAGTTTCAAATATAAACCACCTGTCTTCTCACTTTCAGTTAAATATACATATATATATATGTAATATTTTACTTTATTTACTGGTTAAAATTTTTCTTGCTCAATGTCAGGCTGTAGGCACACATTTTAAGGGTTTAAGTTAAAATATTCTAAATAGTTTGACATGTCAAGTTAAATACAAAAATATTATCTTTGTTAATTAGAAAGACTCCTGCACTTCAGATAGTCTTGATCACATATGAACTGATTTGTAAGAAGTGCTTGTATCCATGGCAATTGCCACTGGATGAAATCAGGATCTGTTTGTCCACATACCACACTAGACTGTGAACAATGGGTCTATATGTGCCCGGTGCACCTCTGTATCCCCAGCACCTGATTTGGTGTTCAGTAAAGCTGTTTGGGTGCTTAGTAACTATTTCGAAGGAAGGCAGGAGCTCACGTGGGGCAGCAGCAGGTATAAACTGGAGTTCACAGGTATGCAGAGACCTGGCACAGAACCACCCCCCCCATAACCCCCTTTGCAAGCCCAGCTCACCTGGACACTGGATCCAGGGAGGGATGTGGTCACTTTGTGCTTTAGAAAGCTGACTAGTTACACAATGGACGTGGGGGTCTTGATGGCTGAGTCCAGTGGGAGCATGTCCCAGGGATGCTGAAGATGTGACCACGGTGAGCATGGCCTCAGCCTCATACCCTGTCAGGGCTTTCACCAGGCACATCGCTCCCTCAGCTCCCTGGCATGAGATCATTAAAATCACTTCTTCTTCCTCACACTGATGGAAATGCAGGTGAAATTTACCAGAACTTCCAGGGAAGGAATCATATTTCCACAGCCAGTGCAGGGCATTTTCTTCTCAAAAGAAGGCATTTTGTCTTAATTAGCTAATTAATGGGTAATGCCTTCCCAACTCTGTGCTTCACTGTGTCTGAGAAAACCCAGTGCATTTGGAGGAGGGAAAGCCCTTTTTTTTTTGGTTATTGTTCCTGAAAATTCTGACAGCAAGTGCATATGACTTAGAAATCTGGTTGACATGAAATGAATATTTAGCATGAATCAAAACAAGAGTTGTGGGCTCACCTCTGATTTCACAATGTCTGATTATTCACTAGGTTTTAAAGCCCTTTCGTTATTCAGAAGTGGCATAGTGAATTAAAAAAAAATCTATGAAGGAGATAATTATTATAACACCCGGTAAGCTTTAATTACCAGCAGCTTCTGAGTCAGCACCTCAGCTGTAATGACGCATGGTGGGCTCATCTCTCATGGGCAAAGCCAGCAGAAGCTCCAGCTTCACAATCAAGGGCAAAAGTACATTTTAATTCCAGCTAACGTTCCCTCCTTATTATTAAATGTGCAGGCACTTATGAAAGTGCTCCAAGTAATGCATTTGCAGGATGACAAATGTCCCCATATTTTCAGTTCTCAAAATGTTAAGGGATTCAGATTCCATACAAATTTTAGCATTGCTTGTTCCCAGCACTTTGAAAAATGTCATTGGAATTTTGATCAGGATGGCATTGAAGTTACAGATTGCTCTGGGTAGCATAGGCATTTTAACAATGTTTATTCTTCCAATCCATGAGCATGGAATATTTTTCCATCTTTTTGTGTCTTCTTCAATTTCTTTCATGAGTGTTCTGTAGTTCCTAGAGTATAGATCCTTTACCTCTTTGGTTAGGTTTATTCCGAGGTATCTTAGCATAATCTCCTCCAGTCCTATCCATGTTGATGTAAAAGTTGGGTATTCATCCTTTCTGATGGCTGAGTAATATTCCATTGTATATATGGACCACATCTTCTTTATCCATTCATCTGTTGAAGGGCATCTCAGTTTTTGGTGCTATTGTAAATGGAATCATTTCTCTAATTTCTCTTTCTATAGTTGCATTGTAAGACCCCAAATCGCCAAGGAAATGTTGAAAAAGAGAAACAAAGCTGGGGGCATCACGTTGCCTGATTTCAAGCTATATTACAAAGCTGTGATCACCAAGACAGCATGGTACTTGCACAAAAACAGACAGATTGGAACAGATTAGGGAACCCAGATATGGACCCTCAACTCTATGGTCAAATAATCTTTGACAAAGCAGTTAAAAACATGCAATGGTAAAAAGACAGTCTCTTCAATAAATGATGCTGGGCAAATTGGACAGCTATATACAGAAGAATGAAACTGAACCATTCTCTTACACCATACACAAAGATAAACTCAAAATGGATGAAAGACCTCAATGTGAGACAGGAATCCATCAAAATCCTAGAGGAGAACTTAGGCAGTAACCTCTTAGACATCACCCACAGCAACTTCTTTCAAGATACATCTCCAAAAGCTAGTGAAACAAAAGCAAAAATGAACTTTTGGGACTTCATCAAGATAAAAAGCTTGGGCACAGCAAAGGAAACAGTCAACAAAACAAAGAAGCAACCCACAGAATGGGAGAAGATATTTGCAAATGACACTACAGATAAAGGGCTGGTATCCAAGATCTATAAAGAACTTCTCAAACTCAACACCCAAAAAACAAATAATCAAGTCAAAAAAATGGGCAGAAGATATGAAAAGACACTTCTCTGAAGAAGACATACAAATGGCTCACAGACACATGAAAAAATGTTCATCATCATTAGCCATCAGGGAAATTCAAATCAAAACATTGAGATACCACCTTACACCAGTTGGAATGGCAAAAATGGACAAAGCAAGAAACAACAAATGTTGGAGAGGTTGTGGAGAAAGGGGAGCCCTCTTACACTGTTGGTGGGAATGCAAGTTGGTACAGCCACTTGGGAAAACAGTGTGGAGGTGCCTCAAAAATTCAAAAGTAGAGCTACCCTATGACCCAGCAATTGCACTCCTGGGTATTTACCCCAAAGACACAGATGTAGTGAAAAGAAGGGCCATATGCACCCCAATGTTCATAGCAGCAATGTCCGCAATAGCCAAACTGTGGAAAGAGCTGAGATGCCCTTCAACAGACGAATGGATAAAGAAGGTGTGGTCCATATATACAATGGGATATTACTCAGCCATCAGAAAGGATGAATACCCAACTTGCACATCAACATGGATGGGACTGGAGAAGATGATGCTAAGTGAAATAAGTCAAGCAGAGAAAGTCAATTATCATATGGTTTCACTTATATGTGGAACATAAGGAACAGCAGGGAGGACATTAGGAGAAAGAAGGGAAGAATGAAGGGGGGAGATCGGGGGGGGGAGATGAACCATAAGACACTATGGACTCCAAGAAACAAACAGGGTTCTAGAGGGGAGGGGGGTGAGGAATGGGTTAGCTTGGTGATGGGTATTAAGGAGGGCACGTTCTGCGTGGAGCACTGCGTGTTATATGGAAACAATGGATTGTGGAGCAGTGTATCAAAAACTAATGATGTATCGTATGGTGACTGGCATAGCATAATAAAATTAAAAAATAAAAAAATTAAAAAAGAAATACATTATATGTTAACTAAATTGAATTTAAATAATTTTTTTAAAAAATGTTAAGGGATTCAGCTCTATTCCAATTCAAATAACTTACTATGATTAACATAGTGAATGAAGTAAGGAAACTCATGAGTTTATTTAATTTCACATTTTACTGTTGATATTTTCACCCTCGACTTTAGAATTGTGTCTAAGTTTTAAATTGTTTCATTACTTTGTAGTTCTTAATTCAAAACTATTTTTTTCCTGACATAAAAACTAAATATGTCTAAACAATCGCATAATGGCACACAGGTGTGTGTCCTGTAGATGACAAATAATGGCAGAGACTTTCAGGAAAATTAGATCTACAAAGAGTGGAGATAAAAAAGCCACTCAGGACACAGGAATAGCTAAAACAGAGCTCCCGCGCTGGGGTGGTCTCCCTGGGCCATGGGGATGTGGGCGCTTTGTCAGAGCAGGTGTGGCCAAAAAGCCAGCAGCGAGGTGCATCACGGAGGTTGTCTGGGCTCAGGCGGAAGGCACACTTCGGCAGTAAATTCACAGGTAGGGCCCTGCCCTCCAGTGCGGAGGGTCAGCGCTGCTGTGTGCAAAACAGTCCCCCGCAGAAGCAGACGTAGACCTCACACGGACACCTCACATTCGGGTATTCTCAGGGAGGCTTCTACTTCACATTTCCAACCGTTTGCTGCCATCATATAGAAACTCAGCTTATTTATATGTAGTGACGGTCCATCCCGCACCCCCGCTGAATTATATGTAGTGACGGTCCATCCCGCACCCCCGCTGAATTATATGTAGTGACGGTCCATCCCGCACCCCCGCTGAACTATATGTAGTGACGGTCCATCCCGCACCCCCGCTGAATTATATGTAGTGACGGTCCATCCCGCACCCCCGCTGAACTATATGTAGTGACGGTCCATCCCGCACCCCCGCTGAACTATATGTAGTGACGGTCCATCCCGCATCCCCGCTGAATTATATGTAGTGACGGTCCATCCCGCACCCCCGCTGAATTATATGTAGTGACGGTCCATCCCGCACCCCCGCTGAACTCACGAGGCGGTCCCGGCCTTGCTCGCACGTGGCTGCCGGATGGGATGCCCCATCCCAAGAGCTCCCGCCCTTCCTCATCTGCACCCCACCAGCGAGCTCGTCCTGAAGGCCCCTCGGAGGAGAGGGCATTCCCTTGTATGCCTTGTTTGCTGAGAGGCTTTCTGTTGAATGTTGTCAAATGTTTTTCTGCATCTATGGAGATGATTGCCTGGTTTATCTTCATAAGCCCTTAGTATGATGTTCCGTTAATTTCACTCGAATGTCAAACCAGAGCATTTATGCAGCGCTGGGCTCAGGTTGCTGGCACCGTTAAGCAGTTGCATCCATACTCCTGAGGACGATGCCACTAGCCCTCCCCAGAAGCCTCTAATCAGGGAGATGTGCTGAGTCTGGAGCTGAGGAGTGGCCCGGCTCGTATGCGTTGGTGGAGGGCTCTGTGTGGACATGCTCTCTCCCTGCTCTGTGTTTGGAGGAGTCGCAGGGAGGCCCTGCCCTGGCACAGTCCCCAGAACTCTGGGGCTGCCTCCTGGGGCCCACGCACTGCCCCACAGGCCCGAGCTTGGCCCCCTCCAGTGCCCTCTGGAAGCTCAGTGAGTGGCAGCCAGAGCAGGCCTGCAGGGGGCCGTCCCCTGCCTGGTGTCCAGGGCCTGAGAGCAGCCTGTCTTACACACCAGCCTCACCAAACTGTGTGCTGGCTCCTCAGGATGGTACTCCAAACAGGCTGCCATAGGCCATCGTGTCCTACCCCCAAGTCACTGCCATGCCCCCGGGGTGTCTGGCAGCCTCGCTCCGGGTCTGGGGGCCTGGTGAGGAAGGCCTCTGGGAAGCCCTATGTGTCAGCCCCTGCGAGGACCTCCACCCCATCTGGATCCACCTGACTTGGGGGTCTTCTGAGTGGGAACAATGACATTCCCCATGGCGACCCCAGTGGCCACAGCGGTCTGTCCCAGGGGGCAGGGGAGCAATAGGGTGAGGGGCCTGGGTCTGTACCTCCTGTACCCGAATGGCTCGGGGCCAGGCTCTCAGTGGCTCTCCACACCACACGGATTGCTGCCCACAGTCCTGACTTGGAGAAAGCAGTCACGTCCGGCACAGACCACACGGCCCTGGACTCCCACAGCCACTAGCTCTGGATGGCCTTGCTCGAGTCCTCTGGAGGCTGCACTGACCACCGCCCGGGCTTCTTGACATGCTGACAGCATCTCGCCCACTGTGGACAGCCAGAACTGCCTCAGCACGGGTGGAGGGGGTACCCCTGGCTGCAGCGGAGCTGTGCCTCATTACACAGGCCTCTCCCAGGTTAGCCCGTTGACAGGTAGGAACACCTCCAACATGGTGGTGCACCAAAATCCTGATCCCCACCAAGCCCTGTTGCCCCTCCTCTGTGGACACACAGCTGGACAGTGGCCTGGCTTTTTGGGAGCATGTCTTGGGCACTAGACACCTGTGGGAGCCAGTGGGCAGCAGAGAACTCCCTGTCCACCAGCATGATGCCACCAGAATGGGGGCCAGGCAGGGGTCCTCTGAACTGGCCGACACCCCAGGGCCAACACTGCCACGATCAGGGCAGCAGCCTGAGGGGCCCCCACTGGCCAAAACCCCCTCTAAGTCCTACCGTGTCTGGTTCTCTGCACATGAGCATCTCCTGGGTTCTGGCCCTGGGCAGCCCCAAGGACTCCCATTCCCTACCCTGGCCTTAGCCACACAAACAGCTCCCCGTCCCTGCCCATCCATGTGAAGTGGCAGGGGAGTGAGGAAGCCCCTCATCAGGCCCTTCCCCTGTGCTGTCATCCTCCACGGGGTGCCCCAGTCTCCCCCGGGGGGGGGGGCAGATTCACAGCAGGCCCTGGTCTTCCAGGTGGACACATAAGGAGCCCGTGTGAATTACACTGGGAAGACGAGCCTCCCATGCCAACGCTCCTCGCTGGACTCTCTTCCAGCGCTGGCTGGGCCACTGGCTAGCCGCTCTGCGTGGACTGGAGGTGCGTGACTCCTGAAAGTGTGTCATTATAATACCACCCAGGCCGTGATTTCATCTTTCTTCTTTTAAAAGGTGAAATCCCCCTTGTATCCCTTTGGTTATAATCCACGGCTCCTGTGCTTGTTAAACTTTAAAGAAAAGAGTAAAATCCCTTGTCACTATTTTATTGTCAATATGAATTTCAAAAGAAAAATAAGAACAATGTAACTATTGCATTAAATTTTTATGATCTTATTATATAGCTACAAGGTAATAGATACTAAGAATACATTACTCTTCCATGTAACGATTTTAAATGGAGCATTTTCTTTATTCCATGAAGTATGACACATTTTAGGGGACACTAACTATAATTTGTGGAATAATAACTTGTGTAAAAGAGCTTATCTCTGTGTGGACAGTGGCATCGGAACACAACAGTGTAGACAGTGAGTGAAAAATACTCATGCTCACCAGTCATTTCCTAAAACCAGTCTCATTATCTTGTGACCATTATGTAAAGGATGAGTAAATTCTACATCAGAAATATTGGTGGGTTACTTGGTACAGCAGCTCAGTGTCCAGAGAACACAGAGGGTGAGGTAAAGAGGCTGTGTGTGTCCCTGGGAGAGCATTTCCAGCAAACAACAGATGGCTTCCTCCACAGTAACGTCTGGCATTTCTTATCACTTAAACATTTCTGGAATAAAGGCAATGAAAAAGAATCCAGCAGAAATTTACAATAGCTTTTCCAGTAAACTATCATTGTATTTTCCTGGTATTTGGATTGCTTATTCATTTATTTCATCACTGGCCTCTATTAAGCATCAGTCAGGTGGATTTGAATCGATGATATAGGAATGTAAGTGTTTACTTTTACTGCTTACAATCTTGTGTGCATCTCCTGCACATCCAATAGAGTATAAAACAGATCCATGCAGTGTTCTACAGTATTAGGTCATTTAATTATCAGTCCTGTGACATGAATTTAACTGTATTTATTTTCAAGGGAGCATAAGAAGACATAGTTTATTTTTCTTTAATTTTATTTATTTATTTGACAGAGAGACACACAAGCAGGGGGTAGTGGGAGACGGAGAAGCAGGCTTCCCATGGAGCAGGGAGCCCGATGTAGGTCTCGATCCCAGGACCCTGGGACCATGACCTGAGCCGAAGGCAGACGCTAACGACTGAGCCACCCAGGCGCCCCAAGAAGACATAGTTTAAACAGGGGGATATGAACACTGGACAGGCAGGATCCAGGGAGTGTCCAGCCGGCTTGGGCAGGTCTCTCCGGGGAAGGTGCCTTTCTCGCGCACCTCAGGCTCCCAGACTTACGCTCTTCCTACACCCACCACCCTCCCCAGAGGGCCTGTCTGCAGTGTCCTCACACTTACCAGGAGAGTCGCTGGTTAGCAAGGGGGCTTAAGATGTGCACTCATTGCCTCGAGCAAATTAAAAAGTCATGGAGTTACAACTAGTCTTATTATTATAAAAGTATAAACAATGCACATCTCTAACGTTAAAAAAATGACTGCCCCATGCTCATATTCAGATCAAGCTTAGCAATTCCCTTGTTGGAACTTCTTAATTCCCAATCATTTTCCATATTCCCAACAAAGGCATCCTATTTCATGTATGTGTTTTATTTCCATGTAGCAATGCCTGAAGACAGTGATCTGTTGATATGAATTACATTGTATCATAATCTGGATGTTAACTTTTTTCCACATTCTAAACAAAGATTAAAAAATCACAGTATCACGTCTGACAGACAAGAAATTCATTTCTTAAATCAATAACACCCAGCCCTAGCCTTCCCAGGTGGAATAATGTTGATGAAGTGGCGGGGTTTACTGAAGGAATTCAAATCCAATCCAAAGAAATCTTACCCAAGAGCATGGCCGGGAAGCAGGGGAACAGAAACTCTCCTCATTGTGAACAGTGTGGCTGAGATGAGTCACCGATTTACATCCAGAGCTGACATCTGTGGATAAGACTCAAGTTCTTAGGACGATTGTCTAGATGTGTCTGCATACATAAATTTTACTGCAAACTGAACTCAGATAATTGAAATCTAAACTCACCGTCCTCCTAGAATGGACGAACGAAGGATAGGGCAGTGCTATCGGCTTGGCCCTGCTGCCTCAGGCAGCCCATGCCTGTGGTTCGGGAAGACCCTCGCTTTGTAGCCTACACCTGCCAGGTCCTCTTAACACCTGGTTCAGGTAAGTCTCCAAGCAGCCTGGTCCCTCCTGTCCTCACTGAAGCTCACGCAGCAGCCTTTACTGCTCAAGCCCACCAGCCGGCCTCGCTGGCAGGGTCTGAGGAGAGACACAGCTCTGAAAGTTACCACACTTTTTTTAAGAACACAGTTTTTCATGGTGGAGTAAAACCAAACTCATGGCCTGGCCAGTAAGATTTCTGTGATTTGAAGACAGTGTTCGTATATTTTCCTGGGATATTTCCAGCCTCTTACACAGCAGAGGATCCGACAACCACCAGGATGCTCTGGCTCTCATGCCTTCTCTCTGCACCTGCCCCGCCCCTGCCCTGCGCCCCACACACAGCCCTCCTGGGGCTGTGCCTGCCCCTGCCTCTGTGAGTGCTGATTCCCTGTAAGGACTTCACGTCTTTACCCCAACCAGGCTCGGAACCCACTGTGATTCAAAGTGGTGGGGCATGTCCAACTGTGGAAAGGACAGAATGACAGATGCATTCATCAACATGGATAAATGGCAATGACACAAGTAAGGGGTGAATAAGCAAGTCACACAAAACACACAGAATTATTCCATGTGTTTAATGTTCAAAACTATTTTAATGACATATACTACCTATGAATATATACGTATGTATTAAAGGTGATTATACACGTGTCCAGTGAAAGCCATAGGTCCAGGGCTGTGGCCAGTGGAGTCAGGATGGGTTAAACAAAGGGCTTTAGGTCCTGAAATAAATCCTTGTTTGTAATTACTCAGTATTCAAAGAAAAGAGGCAAAACCAGGAATGTTGCTTCACTCTCTAGAGTTATTGAAAGGAAAGGGGGGCACAGAATAGAGGCCAACATGCCAGAGGCTCCTGGAGAGTTCTTGAGGGTTCTGAAGGGTTTTGGAGGATTCTGGGAAGGGATTCTGGAAGGTTCTAGAGAGTTCTGGAAACTTCCAGAGGGATCTGGTGGGTTCTGGACAGTTCCAGATGGTTCCAGAGTGATCTGGGGTGTTAAGGGGGGTTCTGGAGAGTCCCAGAGGGTTTGGGAAGTTTCTGGAGAGTTCTGGAATGAGTGCTACAGGGTTCTGGATGGTTCTGTAGTGAGTGCTGGAGGCTGCTGTGGTTGGATTGCTCATCCTTAGAGTCCATCTTGCTGTACCTGTCGGTGAGGGCCGTGCATATACTCTCTGTTCAAGGTTGGTGTGCATAGCTTTTCCATGAAGGGCTATGTTCACCCTCGTGTCCCACCCTGTCTTTCATGCCACCGAACTCTGCCGTGGTGGTAAGGAAGCTGCCATTCCAATGTGGAAAAGAGTGACTGTTCCACAAACAGTTTATGTGAAGTGTAACCTGCAGGCAGTGTGTGTTCATGTGAGTGTGTGTGCACATACACGCACATGTGCATGGGCGTGTGAGTGTGTGTGAGTGTGGACATGAGAACTGCAAGACACATCCCACCAATTACAGCATGTAACAAATAAGAATCACAGGGTATATAAATTCTGTTTTCATCAGAAAAACAAACACGGTAAGGGACATGCATAGAGTTTTCCCTCATCTGTAAATTTCTCTCATTTATATTTTCTCATCTGTAACCTTCATTACAATGACTTTTGTAAAACTAGTGAAATTGAATGACTCCATGAGATGGGAAAACAGCATTACTACTTTCACAAATTATTTTTTGGTATAAAAATAAAAGCAGTTCAACAATTTGGGTATAAAAAATGTGATAGATGACAATTTGTTGAATTACCAATGATGCATAAATGCATTCTGCTAAGTCCATATATTACAAGTGAAACTAACTCAGCGCACTAATGCAAAAATATGCAAAGATACAGGAAACGTGAACACAATTATCTCACGGTCTACACTTAAAACACCAAACCAAAAGAAACTAGTAGTTTTGAGCACATACAAAACACTCACTAAACATGATCCAGCGGGACGTTGCTTGGGGCTCAGCCCTCAGCCCCGCAAGGTCATCTCAGTGCAATAAAGGGACTGTCTCAAGGTCACACGCCTTCTGTTGGGGGTCAGTGCAAAGCTGTCGGAACCCACCTGCCCAGGAACCCCGCAGGAACCCTGTGGGTCTCCCCTCGCCCTCCCTGCCGGCGTGCGGACCCCAAGCCTGCGCCAGCACCCTGCACACCCAGCTCCCCTGGGAGCCTGCCTGTGAATGCCGCTCTGCCTGCTTGTGCTCTCTCTCTGTCAAATAAATAAATAAAAATCTTTAAAAAAGAGAAAAAAGAAAGAAAACCCAGCTCTTTAGACAAATCCTGCAGCTCCTAAGGAGAACGCCCACCTTACAGTATTTGTAGGGACCTGGCTGCCCCCACCTGCGTGTCCTGGGCAGTCATCCCACGACCATAACAGCACAAGTATCTTATTCCTGCTGAGCTGACGTTTCACAAGACTGAGCCATGAGGAAAGTTCCAAGTTACTTCATTTTCTACATATCCCCTACACCAGGTCCTAATCCATAGACTGAGAGAAGACAAGGGCAAACAGATGAATCCTCTCTAGGGCTAGTGAAATAAACAGGCTCCACAGTTAGGGTTGAATTTCTTCTCCCTTTGCTGGGGTCACTGGCTCCAACTCTTCTGGTCTAGACAGTATGAGCTTTTTGTTTTTGGTGTCTATTTCTCAATTCCCTTCCTTTTTTTTTTAATTTTTATTGTTATGTTAAACACCATACATTACATCATTAGTTGTTGATGTAGTGTTCCATGATTCATTGTTTGGGCATAACACCCAGTGCTCCACACAGAACGTGCCCTCTTCAATATCCATCGCCAGGCTAACCCATCCCCCCACCCCCTGCCCTCTAGAACCCTCAGTTTGTTTTTCAGAGTCCATCATCTCTCCTGGTTCGTCTCCCCCTCCGACTTACTCCCCTTCATTCTTCCCCTCCTGCTATCTTCTTCTTTTTTTAAGAAAACAGATATTATATTATTTGTTTCAGAGGTACAGATCTGTGATTCAACAGTCTTGCACAATTCACAGCACTCACCGTAGCACATACCCTCCCCAATGTCTATCACCCAGCCACCCCATCCCTCCCACCCTCCACAACTCCAGCAACCCTCAGTTTGCTTCCTGAGATTAAGAATTCCTCATATCAGTGAGGTCATATGATACATGTCTTTCTCTGATTGACTCATTTCACTCAGCATAACACCCTCCAGTTCCATCCACGTCGTTGCAAATGGCAAGATCTCATTCCTTTTTATGGCTGCATAATATTCCATTGTGTATATACACCACTTCTGCTTTGTCCATTCATCTGTCGATGGACATCTTGGCTCTTTCCACAGTTTGGCTATTGTGGATATTGCTGCTATAAATATTGGGGTGCACGTAACCCTTCGGGTCCCTACATTTGTATCTTTGTGGTAAATACCCAGTAGTGCAATTGCTGGATCGTAGGGTAGCTCTATTTTCAACTGTTTGAGGAACCTCCATACTGTTTTCCAGAGTGGTTGCACCAGCTTGCATTCCCACCAACAGTGTAGGAGGGTTCCCCTTTCTCCGCATCCCCACCAACATCTGTCGTTTCCTGACTTGTTAATTTTACCCATTCTGACTGGTGTGAGGTGGTATCTCATTGAGGTTTTGATTTGGATTTCCCTGATGCCGAGCGATGTGGAGCACTTTTTCATGTGTCTGTTGGCCATTTGGATGTCTTCTTTGGAAAAATGTCTGTTCATGTCTTCTGCCCACTTCTTGATTGGATTATTTATTCTTTGGGTGTTAAGTTTGGTAAGTTCTTTATGGATTTTGGATACTAGCCCTTTGTCTGATATGTCATTTGCAAATATTTTCTCCCATTCTGTCGGTTGTCTTTTGGTTTTGTGGACTGTTTCTTTTGCTGTGCAAAAGTTTTTTATCTGATGAAATCCCAATAGTTCATTTTTGCCCTGGCTTCCTGTGCCTTTGGTGATGTTTCTAGGAAGAAGTTGCTGTGGCTGAGGTCGAAGAGGTTGCTGCCTGTGTTCTCCTTTAGGATTTTAATGGACTCCTGTCTCACGTTTAGGTCCTTCAAGCATTTGGAGTCTATTTTTGTGTGTGGTGTAAGGAAATGGTCCAGTTTCATTCTTCTGCATGTGGCTGTCCAATTTTCCCAACACCATTTGTGGAAGACACTGTCTTTTTTCCACTGGACATTCTTTCCTGCTTTGTCAAAGATGAGTTGACCATAGAATTGAGGGTCCATTTCTGGGCTCTCTATTCTGTTCCATTGATCTATGTGTCTGTTTTTGTGCCAGTACCATACTGTCTTGATGATGACAGCTTTGTAATAGAGCTGGAAGTCCGGAATTGTGATGCCGCCAGCTTTGCTTTTCTTTTTCAACATTCCTCTGGCTATTCAGGGTCTCTTCTGGTTCCATACAAATTTTAGGATGATTTGTTCCATTTCTTTGAAAAAAGTGGATGTTATTTTGAAGGGGATTGCATTGAATGTGTAGATTGCTCTAGGTAGCATTGACATCTTCACAAAGTTTGTTCTTCCAATCCATGAGCATGGAACGTTTTTCCATTTCTTTGTATCTTCTTCAATTACTTTCATGAGTATTTTATAGTTTTCTGAGGACAGATCCTTTGCCTCTTTGGTTAAATTTGTTCCTAGGTATCTTATGGTTTTGGGTGCAATTGTAAATGGGATCGACTCCTTGATTTGTCTCTCTTCTGTCTTGTTGTTGGTGTATAGGAATGCCACTGATTTCTGTGCGTTGATTTTATATCCTACTATTTTACTGAATTCCTGTATGAGTTCTAGCAGTTTTGGGGTGGAGTCTTTTGGGTTTTCCACATAAAGTATCATATCATCTGCAAAGAGTGAGAGTTTGACTTCCTCTTTGCCGATTTGGATGCCTTTGATTTCTTTTTGTTGTCTGATTGCTGTGGCTAGGACTTCTAATACTATGTTGAAGAGCAGTGGTGAGAGTGGACATCGCTGCCGCGTTCCTGACCTTAGGGGGAAAGCTCTCAGCTTTTCCCCATTGAGAATGATATTCGCTGTAGGTTTTTCATAGATGGCTTTTATGATATTGAGGTATGTACCCTCTATCCCTATACTCTGAAGAGTTTTGATCAAGAAAGGATGCTGTACTTTGTCAAAGGCTTTTTCTGCACCTATTGAGAGGATCATATGATTCTTGTTCTTTCTTTTGTTAATGTATTGTATCACGTTGATTGATTTGCGGATGTTGAACCAGCCTTGCAGCCCAGGGATAAATCCCACTTGGTCATGGTGAATAATCCTTTTAGTGTACTGTTGGATCCTATTGGCTAGTATTTTGGTGAGAATTTTTGCATCCGTGTTCTTCAAGGATATTGGTCTCTAACTCTCCTTTTTGATGGGGTCTGTGTCTAGTTTTGGGATCAAGGTAATGGTGGCCTCCTAAGATGAGTTTGGAAGTTTTCCTTCCATTTCTATTTTTTGAAACAGTTTCAGGAGAATAGGTATTAATTCTTCTTTATATGTCTGATAGAATTCCCCTGGGAAGCCATCTGACCCTGGTCTTTTGTTTGTTGGAGATTTTTGATGACTGCTTCAATTTCCTTAGTGGTTATAGGTCTGTTCGGGTTTTCTATTTCTTCCTGGTTCAATTTTGGTAGTTGATACATCTCTAGGAATGCACCCATTTCTTCCAGGTTATCTAATTTGCTGGCATAGAGTTGCTCATAATATGTTCTTATAATTGTTTGTATTTCTTTGGTGTTGGTTGTGATCTCTCCTCTTTCATTCATGATTTTGTTGATTTGGGTCATTTCTTCTTTTCTTTTTGATCAGTCTGGCCAGGGCTTTATCAATCTTGTTAATTCTTTCAAAGAACCAGCTCCTAGTTTCGTTGATCTGTTCTACTGTTCTTTTGGTTTCTATTTCATTGATTTCTGCTCTGATCTTTATTATTTCTCTTCTCCTGCTGGGTTTAGGCTTTCTTTGCTGTTCTTTCTCCAGCTCCTTTAGGTGTAGGGTTAGGTTGTGTATTTGAGACCTTTCTTGTTTCCTGAGAAAGGCTTGTAATTGCTATATCCTTTCCTCTCAGGACTGCCTTTGCTGTATCCCAAAGATTTTGGACAGTTGTGTTTTCATGTTCATTGGTTTCCATGAATTTTATTAATTCTTCTTTAATTTCCTGGTTGACCCATTCATTCTTTAGTAGGATGCTCTTTAGCCTCCATGTCTTTGAGTTCTTTCTGACTTTCCTCTTGTGATTGAGTTCTAGTTTCAAAGCATTGTGGTCTGAAAATATGCAGGGAATGATCCCAATCTTTTGGTACCGGTTGAGACCTGATTTGTGACCTAGGATGTGATCAATTCTGGAGAATGTTCCATGGGCATTAGAGAAGAATGTGTATTCCATTGCTTTGGGAAGGAATGTTCTGAATATGTCTGTGAAGTCCATTTGGTCCAGTGTGTCATTTAAAGTCTTTATTTCCAAGAAGAAGATAGCAGGAAGGGATGAATGAAGGGGAGTATGTCGGAGGGGGAGACAAACCATGAAAAATGATGGATTCTGAAAAACAAACTGAGGGTTCTAGAGGGGAAGAGGGTGGGGCGATGGGTTAGCCTGGTGATGGGTTTTAAAGAGGGCACATTCTGCGTGGAGCACTGGGTGATATGCACAAACAATGAATCATGGAACACTACATCAACAACTAATGATGTAATGTATGGTGATTAACATAACAATAAAAATAATAAAAAAACAATAAAGTCTTTATTGCCTTGTTGATCAGGCTAGTGCATAGATCAGTGACACACACTAGATTTTGGGCATATTTTGGTCTGTTAGAAAAAAGTGCCTCCTAAAATTTTAAAGGAAGAAAGACTTATATAAGTACAAACCAAAGGTTGATACAATGAAGGCATGGAAGATGACTGTAAAGATGAAAATTATAAAAGATTTTATAAAAAGAATTGGTAAAATAAGAAGTTGTTTGAAAAAAGAAAGAAGAAGATTTAAAAAAAAAGAAAAAAAAAGGGAGAGAATGTGATCAGGCAGGACACTAGAACAAAGCCATACACTAGTGATTTAGGGTATATTTTGATCTGTTAGAAGAAGCTGTATCTCAAAATTTCAAAGAGAGAACAACATATATATATATATATATATATATATGCCAAAAATAAGGGTAACTACTATAAAGGGATAAAATATGATTCTAAAAATGAAAAATAAAAAATATTTTTTAAAAAAGGGATTGATAAGATGTTGGTTGAAAAAGGGAAAAAGAAAAATTAAAAAAAAAAGTTAAAAAAATTAACTTTGAAAAACTAATGAATCATGGTAAAAAAAAAGCCATGAATTCTATGTGCAGTATTCCCCTAGCGCTGGAGTTCTCCCGTTCTCCTTGATCGGTAAACTTGGTCTTGGCTTGCTGGCTGTTCGTGCTGATCTTCTGGGGGAGGGGCCTGTTGCCGTGGTTCCCAAATGTCTTTGCCGGAGGCTGAATTACCCCACCCTTGTCGGTCCGGGCTAAGCAAGCTGCTCGGGTTTGCTCTTGGGAGCTTTTGTTCCCTGCAAGCTCTCAGTACAGCTTTGGAGGACCAGGGTGAAAATGGTGGCCTCCCAATCTTTGCCCGGAGGAGCTGAGAACTCGGGGCCCCGCTCCTCAGTGCGCCCCCAGAGAGAAGCAGTCACTCCCGTGTCCCCGGTCTCCGGCCGCACTCCGTGCTCACCCGGCCTGTGACCGAGCGTTTCTATCTCTGGCACCCGACCCCGTGTGGAGTCTCCAAACCCAGCAGATCCCTGCGGTGCACTTCTGCGCCGCTCCTCCCGGGGGAGGGAGGGGAGTCTCCCCGGATCTGCTGCTTGTTGGGTCCCTGCTGGAGGAGCAGTGGCCCGACTGGGCCGCGGATCACAGTTTATGGCCACCCCGAGCTGAGAGCCCGCGCCTCGGCTCCGTCTCTGCAGCCGGCTTCCCCGCTCCGATCCCTGGGAGCTCTGCCGCACTCAGGCACCCCCGGTCTTTCTGTGACCCCGAGGGTCCTGAGACCCCACTGTCCCGCGAGGGTTCCACCCCCCGCTTAGCCACTGGAGCGACGTCCCTCCGCGGAGCCGACTTCTAACAGTTCCGATTTTGTGCTCCGCGGCTCTAGCACTTGCCAGAAGCGGCCGACGGAGACCCCCTCCCCCGCCGTCTATCTTCCCGAAGATCGCCTCGGATTCACTTCTCCGCACGTCCTACCTTCCAGTAAGTGGTCGCTTCTCTGTTCAGAGAGTTGTTGCTACTCTCTTCTTTGATCTCCTGTTGAGTTCGTAGGTGTTCAGAATGGTTTGATCCCTATTCAGCTGAATTCCTGAGACCAGACGAAATCCAGGTCTCCTACTCCTCTGCCATCTTGCTCCGTCCCTCCGGAGAGAGCTCTATTCCCTTTCTTAAAGCTAAGCCAGTTTACGGTTCCACCAAGAATATGTGAGATAGAACAGATTTCCCTGTTCCATTGAATCCAATATTTCACAAAGTCAGAGGAGAGATTCTAGCTCGTGATTTCAGTGCTTGCTTTCATGTGTGTCCTGAAAACATGCGTTCTTCAGGCTGTTTGCATTTCAATTTTTAATGAATTGATTCTACATATATTTTGGCTATTTTTCAATTGGATTATTGGTCTTTTTATTATTGATTTGTATATTTCCTAGTTTGTCCATTTTCTTTGAGACATGCAACTTTTAAGATATTAATCAAATTATGAATGTTTAATTCTCCCCCTTTCTCTCATGCTTAGAGGCATTTCCCATTCTGATATCACAAGAGAACGTTCCAGCTTTCTTCTGGTGCTTGTGTGTGCTTGGTTTTTACCTTTAAATCTTTGATCTAAAAATAATTTATTATGGTGTAAGTTGTGAGATGAGGATCATGCTTATTTTTTTATTAGAAGTACAACCATGTGTTTTACTACAAATTATAGAGTTTTCATAATCTGGTGCTTGTCCCTGAGGTTTGAAATCCACCTAGGAACTGCTCAGGACCACAGCACATCTTCTTCTTTCTCCTGTTGCTGATATTTTTGTTATTCACATACTCAAAGCATGAAGTAAAGTGAAGCATACTGAAAGTTAAAGCAGTTTATTTTGTTATTTGTTGATTCTTAAAAATTATTTAGTTGGGTGGAATTGTTTTTAAATTTGAGTCAAAAAAATAAAAATGAAAGTAAAGGGATGCCAGGGTGGCTCTGTTGGTTAAGCATCTGACTCTTGGTTTCAGATCAGGTCATGATCCCAGGATCCTGGGATCAAGCCCCACGTCAGGCTCTGTGCTCAGCAGGGAGCCTGCTTGAGATTCTCTTTCTCTCTCCCTCTGCTCCTCCCTGCCCCCTACTCTCGCTCTCACAGTATCTAAAAAAACAATGAAAATGAAAACTGTTGTGGTCTCTAGCTATGATTTCCTCCCAGTGGAAAGATCTCTGCTCCTGGAAGAAATGCTGATCTAACTTCTGGGGAAGGAAATGGACAAGAAGGATTTTGGGGAATCTTGTTTTACCAGAAGAAAGCCCACAAGGAATAAGGATGTGTCCCAGAATATTCCTTGCAGCACTGTCTGTTATGACCAGAAAAAGGAAACTACACAAAGCCCCATTAAGAGTAAAACAGATCCGGTTGGAGGAGCAAGATGACGGAGGAGTAGGAGACCTAGATTTCGTCTGGTCTCAGGAATTCAGCTGAATAGGGATCCAACCATTCTGAACACCTACGAACTCAACAGGAGATCGAAGAGGAGAGTAGCAACAACTCTCTGAACAGAGAAGCGACCACTTACTGGAAGGTAGGACGTGCGGAGAAGTGAATCCGAGGCGATCTTCGGGAGGATAGACGGCAGGGGAGGGGGCCTCCGTCGGCCGCTTCTGGCAAGTGCTAGAGCCGCAGAGCACAAAATCGGACCTTTGAGAAGTCGGCTCCGCGGAGGGACGTCGCTCCAGTGGCTAAGCGGGGGGTGGAACCCTCGCGGGACAGTGGGGTCTCAGGACCCTTGGGGTCACAGAAAGACCGGGGGTGCCTGAGTGCGGCAGAGCTCCCAGGGATCGGAGCGGGGAAGCCGGCTGCAGAGACGGAGCCGAGGCGCGGGCTCTCAGCTCGGGGTGGCCATAAACTGTGATCCGCGGCCCAGTCGGGCCACTGCTCCTCCAGCAGGGACCCAACAAGCAGCAGATCCGGGGAGACTCCCCTTCCTCCCCCGGGAGGAGCGGCGCGGGAGCGCACCGCAGGGATCTGCTGGGTTTGGAGACTCCACACGGGGTCGGGTGCCAGAGATAGAAACGCTCGGTCACAGGCCGGGTGAGCACGGAGTGCGGCCGGAGAACGGGGACACGGGAGTGACTGCTTTTCCCTGGGGGCGCACTGAGGAGCGGGGCCCCGAGTTCTCAGCTCCTCCGAGTGGAGATTGGGAGGCCACCATTTTTGCCCTGGTCCTCCAAAGCTGTACCGAGAGCTTGCAGGGAACAAAAGCTCCCGAGAGCAAACCCGAGCAGCTTGCTTAGCCCGGACCGACAAGGGCGGGGCAATTCAGCCTCCGGCGAAGTCATTTGGGAACCACGGCAACAGGCCCCTCCCCCAGAAGATCAGCACGAACAGCCAGCAAGCCAAGACCAAGTTTACCGATCAAGGAGAACGGGAGAACTCCAGCGCTAGGGGAATACTGCCCATAGAATTCATGGCTTTTTTTTTACCATGATTCATTAGTTCATCAAAGTTAATTTTTGTTAACTGTTTTTTTTTTCTTTTTCACTTTTTCAACCAACATCCTATCAATCTCTTTTTTAAAAAAAAAAAAAACATTATTTATTTTTCATTTTTAGAGTCATATTTTATCCCTTCATAGCAGTTACCCTTATTTTTGGCATATATATATATAAGTTGTTCTCTCTTTAAAATTTTGAGATAGAGTTTCTTCTAACAGATAAAAATATACCCTAAATGACTAGTGTATGGCTCTGTTCTAGTCTCCTGCCTGATCACATTCTCTCCCTTTTCTCGCTTTTTTTTAAAATCTTCTTTCTTTTTTCAAACAACTTCTTATCTTATCAAGTCCTTTTATAAAATCTTTTATAATTTTCATCTTTACAGTCATCTTCTATCCCTTCATTGTATCAACCCTTATTTTGTACATATATGTCTTTCTTCCTTTAAAATTTTAGGAGGCACTTTTTTCTAACAGACCAAAATACGCCAAAAATCTAGTGTGTGGCACTGATCTATGCACTAGCCTGAGCATATTTGATCACATTCTGCTTTTTTTGTATTGTTCTCTTTTGTTTTTATCTTTTTTTTCTCTTTCTTTTTTCTTTCTTTCCCTTTCTTTTCCCCTGGTTTCAGGTCTTTTCTCATTTGTATACAGCATATTTGCTGGGGACGTTGTAAACCTGTTAGCATTTTGTTCTCTCATTCATCTATTCTCCTCTGGACAAAATGACAAGACGAAAAAAATCACCTCAGCAAAAAGAACAAGAGGTAGTGCCGTCAGCCAGGGACCTACTCAATACGGACATTAGTACGATGTCGGACCTAGAGTTCAGAATCATGACTTTAAAGATACTAGCTGGGCTCGAAAAAAGTGTGGAGGTTATTAGAGAAACCCTTTCTGGAGAAATAAAAGAACTAAAATCTAACCAAGTCGAAATCAAAAAGGCTATTGATGAGGTGCAATCAAAAATGGGGGCACTAACTGCTAGGATAAATGAGGCAGAAGAGAGAATCAGTGATATAGAAGACCAAATGATGGAAAATAAAGAGGCTGAGAAAAAGAGAGAGAAACAACTACAGGATCACGAGGGCAGAATTCGAGAGATAAGTGATACGATAAGACGAAGCAACATTAGAATAATTGGGATCCCAGAAGAAGAAGAAAGAGAGAGAGGGGCAGAAGGTATATTGGAGCAAATTATAGCAGAGAACTTCCCTAATGTGAGGAAGGAAACAGGCATCAAAATCCAGGAGGCACAGAGAACCCCTCTCAAAATCAATAATAATAGGTCAACACCCCGACATCGAATAGTAAAACTTACGAGTCTCAGAGACAAAGAGAAAATCCTGAAAGCAGCTCGGGAGAAGAGATATGTAACCTACAATGGTAAAAATATTAGATTGGCAACAGACCTATCCACAGAGACCTGGCAGGCCAGAAAGGACTGGCAAGATATCCTCAGAGCACTAAACGAGAAAAATATGCAGCCAAGAATACTATATCCAGCTAGGCTGTCATTGAAAATAGAAGGAGAGATAAAAAGCTTCCAGAACAAACAAAAACTAAAGGAATTTGCAAACACGAAACCAGCCCTGAAAGAAATATTGAAAGGGGTCCTCTAAGCAAAGAGAGAGCCTAAAAGCAGCAAAGATCAGAAAGGAACACAGACAACATACAGTAACAGTCACCTTACAGGCAATACAATGGCACTAAATTCATACCTTTCAATAGTTACCCTGAATGTAAATGGGCTCAATGCCCCAATCAAAACACACAGGCTATCAGATTGCATTAAAAAACAAGACACATCAATATGCTGTCTGCAAGAGACTCATTTTAGACCCAAAGACACCCCCAGATTGAAAGTGAGGGGGTGGAAAACCATTTACCATGCTAATGGACACCAAAAGAAAGCTGGGGTGGCAATCCTTATATCAGACAACCTAGATTTTAAAACAAAGACTGTAATAAGAGATGAGGAAGGACACTATATCCTACTTAAAGGGTCTATCCAACAAGAAGATCTAACAATTGTAAATATCTATGCCCCGAACATGGGAGCAGCCAATTATATAAGGCAATTAATAACAAAAGCAAAGAAACACATTGACGACAATACAATAATAGTGGGGGACTTTAACACCCCCCTGACTGAAATGGACAGATCATCTAAGCAAAAGATCAACAAGGAAATAAAGACTTTAAATGACACACTGGACCAAATGGACTTCACAGACATATTCAGAACATTCCATCCCAAAGCAACGGAATACACATTCTTCTCTAGTGCCCATGGAACATTCTCCAGAATTGATCACATCCTAGGTCACAAATCAGGTCTCAACCGGTACCAAAAGATTGGGATCATTCCCTGCATATTTTCAGACCACAATGCTTTGAAACTAGAACTCAATCACAAGAGGAAAGTCAGAAAGAACTCAAAGACATGGAGGCTAAAGAGCATCCTACTAAAGAATGAATGGGTCAACCAGGAAATTAAAGAAGAATTAATAAAATTCATGGAAACCAATGAACATGAAAACACAACTATCCAAAATCTTTGGGATACAGCAAAGGCAGTCCTGAGAGGAAAGGATATAGCAATTACAAGCCTTTCTCAGGAAACAAGAAAGGTCTCAAATACACAACCTAACCCTACACCTAAAGGAGCTGGAGAAAGAACAGCAAAGAAAGCCTAAACCCAGCAGGAGAAGAGAAATAATAAAGATCAGAGCAGAAATCAATGAAATAGAAACCAAAAGAACAGTAGAACAGATCAACGAAACTAGGAGCTGGTTCTTTGAAAGAATTAACAAGATTGATAAAGCCCTGGCCAGACTGATCAAAAAGAAAAGAAGAAATGACCCAAATCAACAAAATCATGAATTAAAGAGGAGAGATCACAACCAACACCAAAGAAATACAAACAATTATAAGAACATATATGAGCAACTCTATGCCAGCAAATTAGATAACCTGGAAGAAATGGGTGCATTCCTAGAGATGTATCAACTACCAAAATTGAACCAGGAAGAAATAGAAAACCTGAACAGACGTATAACCACTAAGGAAATTGAAGCAGTCATCAAAAATCTCCAACAAACAAAAGACCAGGGTCAGATGGCTTCCCAGGGGAATTCTATCAGACATTTAAAGAAGAATTAATACCTATTCTCCTGAAACTGTTCCAAAAAATAGAAATGGAAGGAAAACTTCCAAACTCATTTTATGAGGCCACCATTACCTTGATCCCAAAACCAGACAAAGATCCCATCAAAAAGGAGAATTACAGACCAATATCCTTGATGAACATGGATGCAAAAATTCTCACCAAAATACTAGCCAATAGGATCCAACAGTACATTAAAAGGATTATTCACCATGACCAAGTGGGATTTATCCCTGGGCTGCAAGGTTGGTTCAACATCCGCAAATCAATCAACGTGTTACAATACATTAACAAAAGAAAGAACAAGAATCATATGATCCTCTCAATAGGTGCAGAAAAAGCCTTTGACAAAGTACAGCATCCTTTCTTGATCAAAACTCTTCAGAGTATAGGGATAGAGGGTACATACCTCAATATCATAAAAGCCATCTACGAAAAACCTACAGCGAATATCATTCTCAATGGGGAAAAGCTGAGAGCTTTCCCCCTAAGGTCAGGAACGCGGCAGCGATGTCCACTCTCACCACTGCTCTTCAACATAGTATTAGAAGTCCTAGCCACAGCAATCAGGCAACAAAAAGAAATCAAAGGCATCCAAATCGGCAAAGAGGAAGTCAAACTCTCACTCTTTGCAGATGATATGATACTTTATGTGGAAAACCCAAAAGACTCCACCCCAAAACTGCTAGAACTCATACAGGAATTCAGTCAAGTAGCAGGCTATAAAATCAATGCACAGAAATCAGTGGCATTCCTATACACCAACAACAAGACAGAAGAGAGACAAATCAAGGAGTCGATCCCATTCACAATGGCACCCAAAACCATAAGATACCTAGGAATAAATTTAACCAAAGGGGCAAAGGATCTGTCCTCAGAAAACTATAAAATACTCATGAAAGAAATTGAAGAAGACACAAAGAAATGGAAAAACGTTCCATGCTCATGGATTGGGAGAACCAACATTGTGAAGTTGTCAATGCTACCTAGAGCAATCTACACATTCAATGCAATCCCCATCAAAATACCAACCACTTTTTTCAAAGAAATGGAACAAATAATCCTAAAATATTTATGGAACCAGAAGAGACCCCGAATAGCCAGAGGAATATTGAAAAAGAAAAGCAAAGCTGGCAGCATCACAATTCCGGACTTCCAGCTCTATTACAAAGCTGTTATCATCAAGACGGTATGGTACTGGCACAAAAACAGACACATAGATCAATGGAACAGAATCGAGAGCCCAGAAATGGACCCTCAATTCTATGGTCAACTTATCTTTGACAAAGCAGGAAAGAATGTTCAATGGAAAAAAGACAGTCTCTTCAACAAATGGTGTTGGGAAAATTGGACAGCCACATGCAGAAGAAGGAAACTGGACCATTTCCTTACACCACACACAAAAATAGACTCCAAATGGTTGAAAGACCTCAATGTGAGACAGGAGTCAATCAAAACCCTAAAGAACACAGGTAGCAACCTCTTCGACCTCAGCCGCAGCAACTTCTTCCTAGAAACATCACCAAAGGCACGGGAAGCCAGGGCAAAAATGAACTATTGGGATTTCATCAAGATAAAAAGCTTTTGCACAGCAAAAGAAACAGTCCACAAAACCAAAAGACAACCGACAGAATGGGAGAAAATATTTGCAAATGACATATCAGATAAAGGGCTAGTATCCAAAATCTATAAAGAACTTATCAAACTCAACACCCAAAGAACAAATAATCCAATCAAGAAATGGGCAGAGACATGAACAGACATTTTTCCAAAGAAGACATCCAAATGGCCAACAGGCATATGAAAAAGTGCTCAACATCGCTCGGCATCAGGGAAATCCAAATCAAAACCTCCATGAGATATCACCTCACACCCGTCAGAATGGCTAAAATTAACAAGTCAGGAAATGACAGATGTTGGCGGGGATGTGGAGAAAGGGGAACCCTCCTACACTGTTGGTGGGAATGCAAGCTGGTGCAACCACTCTGGAAAACAGTATGGAGGTTCCTCAAACAGTTGAAATTAGAGCTACCATTCGATCCAGCAATTGCACTACTGGGTATTTACCCCAAAGATACAAATGTAGGGACCCGAAGGGGTGCGTGTACCCCAATGTTTATAGCAGCAATGTCCACAATAGCCAACCTGTGGAAAGAGCCAAGATGTCCATCGACAGATGAATGGATAAAGAAGAAGTGGTATATATACACAATGGAATATTATGCAGCCATCAAAAGGAATGAGATCTTGCCATTTGCAACGACGTGGATGGAAGCGGAGGGTGTTATGCTTAGTGAAATAAGTCAATCAGAGAAAGACATGTATCATATGACCTCACTGATATGAGGAATTCTTAATCTCAGGAACAAACTGAGGGTTGCTGGAGTGGTCGGGGGTGGGAGGGATGGGGTGGCTGGGTGATAGACATTGGGGAGTGTATGTGCTACGGTGAGCGCTGTGAATTGTGTAAGACTGTTGAATCACAGATCTGTACTTCTGAAACAAATAACGCAACATATTTTAAGAAAAAAGGAAAAGAAGAAGATAGCAGGAGAGGAAGAATGAAGGGGAGTAAGTTAGAGGGGGAGACGAACCAGGAGAGATGATGGACTCTGAAAAACAAACTGAGGGTTCTAGAGGGGAGGAGGGTAGGGGGATGGGTTAGCCTGGTGATGGGTATTAAAGAGGGCACATTCTCCATGGAGCACTGGGTGTTATGAACAAACAATGAATCATGGAACACTACACCAAAAGAAATGATGTAATATATGGTGATTAACAAAACAATAAAAAATTAAAAAAAAAAAGAGTAAAACAGATCCGTTGCTGCTTGTTGTCAGGATGGATCAAGTTGAGGGAGGAGAACTTACCCTAAGGAACTCTGACAGTCTTGCAGGATGACAGCACAAACAGTGTTGACCAAAGTCAGACAGAGAGCTCGTATGTATGATCCCGTTTATGTAAACATGGGCAGGGCTACCTGTGTTGCCCCTCCTGGGACCCTATTTCAGGCATTGCTCTCCCTGGATCTCGTCACTGGTCAAAGAGCTTCTTCAGTGGGTAAAAGGTCATCAAGCTGGACACTTAGAGCTTATACTTCCATAAATTCTTTTTCACTTATTAGAAGTTACTTGAGGGCACCTGGGTGGCTCAGTTGGTTAAGCAACTGCCTTCGGCTCAGGTCATGACCCTGGAGTCCCGGGATCGAGTCCTGCATCGGGCTCCCAGCTCAGCGGGGAGTCTGCTTCTCCCTCTGACGTTCCCCCCTCTCATGCTCTCTATCTCTCTCATTCTCGCTCTCAAATAAATAAATAAATAAAATCTTTTAAAAAAATTTAAAAAAAAGTTACTTGAAAAGTACTTAGGATACAACATAAAAAGGCTTTCCCCTGGAAAGAATGGGACAATTTTAGCACCAAGAGTGATAATAACATCAAGGGACTGGAACACATCTATTATATGAAGTTCATGAATTATTAATAATTCTAAACCAGTAAAATCAAAGGAATCCATGATTGCTTTTGAGAAAAACTAGACAAACAACCCATAATTTTGGAAATGGAAGGAAAGGGAAAGAATAAGTCACTTATACTGCCTTTTATACAAAAACTGTGCTTAAGAGTAACCAGATAGATGATAAAGAGAGGTTTCTCTTTGTAGAAATTTTTTAGCTTATTAGTAAGAAAAGAATGGTAATATTAAAATACTGCAAATTTGCTCCCCATCATGAATCACTGGACCTCGGTCACTACTGTGGTACGATTCTTAACCCTGCTTCACAGGGAGAGATACTGAGGGTGAGAGACTGAGGGTGCACGAGGTACTGCGTATTTCTTGATGGTAGTACACATACCAATGGAGTAGTCTTGCCAAAAACATGCAGTGTGGATCTGGTCAAGCATCTTAATCTATCAATTTACAAGAACATGAAAATACTTAAAAATGTAAACATCAGGAATGCAATCTATGCCAGTTCATAGGACTTCTATAAAACAAAATCCAGTTTCTTGAACAAAAACCTTGTAAGGGAAAAGAAAGAAATGAAGGAGGAATATATCTAGACTAGTAGAGTCTCAAGAGATATATTAGCCGATAATAATTTATGGAATTTTTTAGATTCTCTATCAAATACACCAAGTGTTTAAAAATGTATTTTAAATGCATTAGAACAATGATAGAATTGTGAAGAATGACTGGATATTTGATGATATTAAGAAATTATTGGTGACTGATTTCGAGTTTGATAGCATGTTTTTGGTATGTTTTAAAAACATGTATATGTCTTTTAGAGAAACATGGAACTATTAAGAGTTATGCGCAGGAATATACCTTAGCAATGTTAGCACAATTGTATAAAAACACGTAGAAAGATTTCACTGCAACATTATTTATTACTGTGAAAAGCTGGAAACAATCAAAATATTCAAATAGCAAGAAATGGACAATTCATTTGTGTGGTAATAGAAGAAGACCAGCTCGGGAAGGGGGCTGGGTGAGGAGCTGACAAATGTCCCTTGTGATTTAGAGTTAATAACGCTCCTCTATGTTCTCTTCCATATATGTGTTTGCATTTTCCATAATAATAAGTTACATTAAAATATAAGAATAAAACAAAATATTGTTTACAGACAACAGTGGATCATGAGTTTCAAACCATCATCAAAAAAAATGGACAGGGCAAGAAACAACAAATGTTGGAGAGGTTGTGGAGAGAGGGGAACCCTCTTACACTGCTGGTGGGAATGCAAGTTGGCACAGCCACTTTGGAAAACAGTGTGGAGGTGCCTCAAAAAATTAAAAATAGAGCTACCCTATGACCCAGCAATTGCACTCCTGGGTATTTACCCCAAAGACACAGATGTAGTGAAAAGAAGGGCCATATGAACCCCAATGTTCATAGCAGCAATGTCTGCAATAGCCAAACTGTGGAAAGAGCTGAGATGCCCTTCAACAGATGAATGGATAAAGAAGTTGTGGTCCATACATACAATGGAATATTACTCAGCCATCAGAAAGGATGAATACCCAACTTTTACATCAACATGGGTAGGACTGGAGATTATGCTAAGTGAAATAAGTCAAGCAAAGAAAGCCAATTATCACATGATTTCACTTATTTGTGGAACATAAGGAATAACATGGAGGACATTAGGAGAAGGAAGGGAAAAATGAAGGGGGGGAAATCGGAGGGAAAGATGAACCATGAGAGACGATGGACTCTGAGAAACAAACTGAGGGTTCTAGAGGGGAGGGGGAGGGGAGGTTGGTTACCCCAGTGATGGGTATCAAGGAGGGCATGTACTGCATGGAGCCCTGGGTGTTATACGAAAACAATGGATCGTGGATCACCACATCAAAAACTAATGATGTATTGTATGGTGACTAACATAACATAATAAAATTAAAAAAAAATAAAAATAAATTAAAATTAAAATTAAAAAAAAGGAAGTAAAACATCTTGGGATGCCTGGGTGGCTCAGTTGGTTAAGCATCTGCCTTTGGCTCAGGTCATGATCCCAAGGTCCTGAGATGGAGTCCTGCATCAGGCTCCTTGCTCAGCAGGGAGTCTACATCTCCCTCTGCCCCTCACCCCACTCCATCTCTCTCACTCTGTCTCTCTCTCAAATAAATAATAAAAGAAAAGAGAAGAGAAGAAAAGAAAGAAAAGAAAAGAACCTGACTTTATTTAAGTCTTTATAGAAGTGTAAGACATACATATGGAAAATATTTTAACTATTTATATATTTGATAAAAATGATTTCTATTATCAAATTTGTTTTCCTTTAAACACTAATCAAAATAACTTTTTTGTCCTACTGGTGACTTGAATTCCTTTGTAAGTTGATTCTACTCTACAATAAGCACCCACCTGGACCACGTTTGCTTAAATACACTTTTATATGCAGTGTCCTGTGATATGTTTGCTGCAAAGGACACCACTAGGTAAATTTGTGTGGCCATCCACTCTCTAACTACAGAGTTTTCTCTATTGGTGTAGCCCCTCTTTCTCTAATTAAGAAACTTCTACTCTATTCCCAGATCACTCAGAGTTTCCATCCTGAGAGAACAAAGGCTGTTTTGCATTATTGAGATGATGATATGACCAGGTCAATATGGTGATTTCCTCTGATTGACTTTTCAAAGGTGAAAGGCCCTTTGTATCCTTGGACTTTTGTATCCCTGGAATCAACATTTCATTTCCCTATATTATCTTTTCTGGTGGATTTGATTTGCTCATCTTAGGAACATTTCAGCTATGTTCATAAGAGTGATTGGCCCTAGGCCTTAACTCGTCCTGATGCATGCCAAGTTTGAGTATCCAACTATCCAGATTTCACTTTGCATTCTGTGTCACCTTTGGTAATTTGTGTTTTTCATGGAATCTGTACATATCATCCAATTTATCTCTCTGCTTCAATTTGAATGCTTTCTCTTGTCTTGTCTTCAGTTTATGTGTCCTGTCTTCTGTGTCCATGGGAATTTCCATTCCAAAGCTTCTAATTTTCACTTGCAAAGTGTCTGTTTTGTGATATTTTAGATACCAGATTTTTTTGAAGTTCTATATTTTGTCATTAATATTGTCCTTTTTTCCATCTATTTTCTTGAGCTTACTAACCACACTAGTTTTTTGCTTTTAATTATAACTTGCTGGTCTGTAAATCCAATGTATGGATCACAGCCAATAGGTTTGCCAAGCACTCTGTGCACACAGCATTCGTCCTGTGTTTTATGGTTAGTCTTTTTCCTTCTACTAACTTTGCCAGGTGCCCTACACCTATACTCAGATTTTTGCAGTAAATTACAACTATTCACAGTTAGAGCTATTTTCTGTCACAGTACTTTGTTTTGAATCCCTTAAATGGTGACATCTGAAAGGTCATATCTCCACAAACAAAGGTCTAGATAAACTCTCATGGTCTCCTCTGAGTTTGGCTGGGGCCAAAAAGGTAGTGACTGGGAATCAAAAGTATTTATTTTCATAATTGAGATGGGAAAAAACTTTTGGCTAAAGTACCAAGTCATGAGCAAGTGACCCCATTAACTAAGATGACTTTGCATTAGTGCACATGCCCTGAAAATTAACCAAAATACCATGGTGGCTACGGTTCTGAAAATCACCAGACCCCAAAATCATCACCCCAGGAACCACACTTGTGAAAATAAGCAAACCAAGGACAGCCCAAATCCTGCACATCAGCCAATTAGGGATGGTCCATGCTACAGACCAGCCAATCAAGAATGGCCCACTCTATAGACATAGTTAATGAGAGACAGTCCACACTGTGGATGCAGCCAATCAGCAGTAACTCCCTCAGTAGCCCTTCTGAGTTGACCCTGCTCCAGGGACCACATACCCATAACTGGCCCAGTGAAAACCCCCAGGCCCCAGCCAGCTTCCGCATCCTGGTAGGGCACTCTACCTTTCTGACCTTTAACAACACAGTCAGTCTCTTCAATTCTCCTGGTAGTGCTCTTATATATTTTTATCTGTGTGTATTTGAACCCCCAAATGCAAATACACAGGTGTGCATTTCATGGTGGCTTTCATGAACAAAAGACATTTGTTAAGGAAGAACAGGCTTTTTGAAGATTTTTACAGTATGCAATTATTTGCTCAACATCAAGTAAATTGTGGAAAATTATGTACAAACCACACACACCAGCAGCTAAGTGTAAGGGAAGCATGATTTCCTCAACTAGTATCAGAGAAAGTGATAAAATAACTAATTGTTTGATTATGAGGAATTCAGACAAAGAAGATAAAACATTTGCAATGGAAGTTATCATGCCCTTCAAACTGTGCTCCCACATCTTCCAGCTCAAATGACGGAACACATTGCCTGCTGCTACAGGTATTTTCCCACTCCAAAGTCACAATGCAGAGAATACTTTTCTTTGTTTGTGCAATATTTTTCTCATGAAAATGGCTTGTTTATAAGGCAATTGAGGGTGAAATTTTTTTCAGATGAGGCTTCAGAAACAATAGCAGAATTTTTCAGAGACTCTTGTTAATGAGTTAGGAGGTATTGAGAAAGATTGTATTGTTTTTGACAGAAATAATACAAGTAAATATTTTGGTGGGTGTTGGTGTGAAGGTGCAAACAATATTTCTCAAAATCAAAGCAAATCAGAGGTACTGCCGCTGTTCCTCACATGTGGCTCTGACAATATCTGACGTCCTTACTGTAGACTTTAAAGACACTATCACGAATTATGTTCTTATTTCAGCATATACACTACTTAAACTGAGTGATTAATGAGTGATTTTGTAATTTTCTTGGGATTCAGTGTTCTTTAATTCCTGTGCACTCAAAAACCCAAAGGCCCTCTAACAAATGAAACTGCAAGTATCTTCAGTTTACTTGAAGCCATAAAACTGAACTTTAATTCTAAGAATTAGGCTGAAGAAATTCTTGTTGACTTTTAAATAATCTTTTGATTATTTAAAGTATATTTATTTTTGCTCGTATTTATTGTTACTGCTTTAGGACTGTGTAAGACGGAAGAAGAGAGCAATGTCACTGAAGCTCCACCATGGAAAGCCACTTTGGTGGAAACATGTTCCTTTAAGCATCAAGGATGCTCTGAAATGTGACATTATTTATGAACAGGAAGAGAAATTCTGACTTGAAATGGGTAATTTTTTTTAATTTTTAAAATTTTATTATGCTATGTTAGTCACCATACAATACATCATTAGTTTTTGATGTAGTGATCCACAATCCATTGTTTTTGTATAACATGTACTGCATGGAGCACTGGGTGTTATATGAAATGGGTAATTTTTATGTCACCGGACACACTATCTTTCTGAATGAATTTCATCCTTTGAAGAATTCAGCTCTTTACACAGTGTCAGCACATGCTCTGTGTGGACCTCAGTGGAATCAGCAGGTGCACTGTTGGACAAGGAGGGGACTAAGCTCAATGGCAGTGCTCTCTTCTGCAGAGAAAAATATTTTTTATAAGTCATTGATCAAATTTGGTACCTAATCCTGAAAATAGAGCAAGCTCTGCCATGAAAGATGGTATCTTATGTTCCCATGTAGGCTTTGCTGAGCTGTTCTCAGAGTCCAGATTTGCTAGTTCCTGTTCAGCATCCTGGCTCTGAATGCCAAGGTTGAGCTGTGTTCTCAGTAATGATGTTTAGAGGGCAAAAAAAGAAAAGCATTGTGTGTGACCACTGTAGCAGCTATGTTCCAATGCAATGGAACACAGAGAAGAACTGCAATGAATTTTATAAGCAAATTCTGAAAAGCAAGAAACTTTGAAGGAAAACCTAATTTTCAGGGCAGTTATAATTAAAGAAAGAGATATAAAATTTATAAACTTATTATTTATCACGGGTGAACAGCATAAACTTTTCTCTTATCTCAATGTATATGTGCATAGACAATTAGACATATTTCAGATCTAACCAGCCATGCCATGTGTTTGTCTGCTAAATCTGATGACTCTATCCACATGTCAGTTCCTATTATCTGTTTTTTCTCTTAGTCATCTGATCCTGTAACTTTGAAAGACTAGAAATTTTTGACGAAATAGTAACATTGTTATAAAGAAACCAGATTTTATCTCCCAACAGAGAATTCTTTATTTATACTGGACATAGTCCAGTGTCCTTGCAACACTGACCCCTCAGCACCTCTGACCTTCCTGGTCCATTCCTGAATGTATGAGGCACTTAAATTAGAATTCAATTCCTTCCCTCCATCTACCTGTCTCCCTTCCTTCAAGGGACCCTCCAGTTACTTCAGCGCATCAGAGCTGGCCCTGTGTCTCAGTGCTACTCCCTGGCCCATCCTACACAGATTGCTGTAAGGTCACAGAAGTAAGAGCTGCAGCAATTAGGGCGGCTCATCAAGAAAGTGAGTGTTTTTGCAAAGCAATCCCAGCAGAGGCCCTCAGGTCGTTTGTTTCTATTTTTTGAAGATGCTGTAGAGTCTAAACATTGTTTTCCTGAGAAAACATATTAAGAAATCTGGATAACTGCTTTAGAAATGATCTTCACAACATGAAAATTTGACTGACTGACCATAGACACACAATGTATATAAGACAATGAAAAGAAGTGCGGTATAGAAGGATTCCAAGGGATTTATGCAGATACTCAGCCCTCAGGCAGTGGGGCACAGCCCTCCACCCCATGAGAGTGGGATGAGCAGAGTGACTTCCATCTGGCCAGGACAGTGTGGAAGGGCAGCTGCTGGTGGTGCCAGCCCACAAGTGTCCCTCAGCTGGGTGATGTTGGTCACACTAGCAGTGCGAGTCAGCCTCGACCTGCTGTTATAAAAGCATGCCTCACCCCTATGGCCTTCCTCCCAGCAGCCCATCCTTAACTAATCATGGGAGAAATGTCAGAAGTCTTAACCGAGGACACTATATAAAATTCCCAGCAAGTTCTTCTCAGAAATATCAGGGTGATTAAAACCAAGAGAAGTCTGAGAGGCTGTCACACCCAGGAGCATCCCAGACACATGACAACCAAGTGCAATGTGGTTTTCTCCACCAAAAAGGAATTTAAATCTGAATAAAATATGGACTTTAGTCCATAATAATTACCAATACTGGTTCATGAATTGTCACATATGTACAACATTAATATAAGATGTTAGCAATCGGAGAAACGGTGCGGCATGTATAGAACTCACTACACTATCTTTGAAATTTTTCTGTAAATGTAAAACTATTCTAAAATTTCAAAAGTTTCTTTTCAAAAGTATTTTATCACACATAAAAGACTTTACAAATATAGAATACTGTACAGCCCATTACAAATCGATACAGACTTTGTAATCGTTTATTGTTTGTCTATGCTATAAAATTGCACGTGAATTAGTGGTAAGCTTCCTTCAAGTTTATCTTTTTAATATACTGGTTGAATTTCATTTTACTGTTCTTTCCTGTCTCTAGAGGCTGACAAGGAAAAAAAAAGATGAGTTAAAACTTTTGTAGATCTATAATTTTCCATATATCATCGAGCAATAAAAACATCAGCAAAATATTGAAGATCGTAATTTAGCTTAACTTTGTAACTAATGCATGAGCAATGCATTTAAGCAATTTAAATTAATAGCATAAGTGTTATGGCAATAAAAATGTTGCTTTTTTTTTCCTGAGTCAAATATATACATTTTATAATGGAACTGTAGCTTTTAGTCTCCACAACAGATAACTGTTAAAATCACTGTGGAACTGCCCTGATTAAGTAACATTCTTTCCCTCCATGGACTTGCCCTCTGCCCTATCTCTCAGCCCTACCATGGACCAGTCAGATGGCAGGGGCTATGTCTGCGAGCTTTGCTTTTATATTTTATCACTGGGTTAGCACTTATTAGATATCTTCAACTAAAATAATTTCTCTCCTCTGCAACCCGATAGGCCAACAAAGAGAAAGAACTTTCCAGAAACTCCAAGTGGAATATCCTGGCATGCATGTGTTTTTACACCTGCAAGTACTCATTGCACAAGACTCTTCTGCGTTATGGAAGTGCCCCCACCAGTGCCCTCGGGGTTCAGAGGGAGTGTCAGGAGTCTGCTCTGTGTGAAGTGAGCCAACAACCTTGGCAAAAGTGAAAAACTGCGTCCCTGTGAGCCTCTGGCCTTCTAAGGACACAGTCCTGTTGGAGTGGAGACCACCTTAGCGGCCCTTCTAACCGAATCACCTGGGAAGGGCCCCACCACCACACATACTTTCTGGGGTCAGGACTTCAGTGTGTACATCGCAAGGGGACACAGTTCAGCCCATGACGCTCTGGCTCTCAAATTAAGGCCAAGAATTCTAAAAATGCCTTGCCTCAATATCCTTCTGAATACGGATATTTTACACGCAAAGTATACTGTCTGGTCCCTTCTGGGAACCAGAATTGTTTGTATTATTGGCCATTCCTTCTGGAAAGGGCTTCTTTAGAACCAAATGACAGAAAGGGTTGGAAAGAGAAAGGCAACTGGTGACAGCCATAGTTTTATTTTATCTTAGCAACACCACCCATAAATCAAATTTTTAAAAAAAGTCAAAAATGATGACTTTAATGTCGCACACACTCATCAAGAGCTAAACACATTTTAGCACAGAGACAAACAGATTTAATGAAGTATTACTTTCCAAACTGTTGATGCTTTTTACCCTCTTCTAACTTCATGCATATTCCCTTTCCAGAAATAAGTGGATGTACGTGCATGATTCCTACTTGCTCTTGAAGGTAGCAGGTGCCTATTAAGATGTTTGTGTGTGCTCCCCTCCGCCTGCACACACACACCAGAAGTCAGTTCTCCCAAAATTAGAACATCCAAGAATCCTTCCAGGAGATTGACTTCTTGATTTTTGGCACTGCCCTAGGGTGATGCTCACATAACATGTCTGATCCTCTTCAGAGAAAACATAACTGAAATAAAAGCACTTCTCTGCGATTCTACAGCAGTTCTTGTGGCGACTTTATTCTTACAGACGCTCCTGCTGGGGACCCATACCTTCCACAGCCGCGGGAGCCGAGACAGTGTGCTGTGATCCACCGCTTTGCTTCACTCATGCAGCCACCTGTCTCCTCCTCCCTGTGGCTGAGTCTCCCCTTCACCCCCATCCTGAGTATCAGGCTCCCAGCTTCCCGTGTCTGTGGCTTCAGCTGCATAAACACACGCCCACCCAGGGGCAGAGAGACCTCGCTAATGTAAACCTGTCTCTGACATTTCCTCACGGGCTCACTCATTTGTCAGTAAATATTCACCAAGACCGCGCCCCGCATCTCGCGCTGGCCAAGTGCACTGAAGCTGACTCTTGCTGAGAACAGAAGTCAGTGGTCTCCCCCCAATGTGGGCCTGGGGACCCCTGACACTGAGCGCCTGACCCCACATCATACACTCCAGCAACACTGGTGTATCCTAGATTCTCTGCTCAGCCAGGGGATGGGTCCCCAGGCGTCACCCCCCACCCGCTGTGACGGTGTCACCCCCGCCCTCCCATCAGCCGGAGGTCCTCCACTACCAGCCTGGGACATACAGCACCACTTCCAACACCTAGTGGTTTCCATCTGCTGGATGTGGACATGTGGGAGTGTTTCCTCATCTGTTATGGGAGATATAACCCCAATCTTAATAGTCCCTGAAAATCAACTCTTTAACCCACAAAACGGCACAATGATGTGAATCTATGATTCCAAGACTCTCATTGGCTACATTGTTATTCAGGAGTGATAACGTTCAGTGTTTGCAAACCCTTTTTTAAACTCAGGTTAACAGTAATAACTGATTATATGGAGGGATTTAAAATGCATTCAAGATTTTCAAATCCTCTCACAACTCATTCCAGACATCATTTTCTTACACTGTACATGTGCCCATGACTTTTTTGCACAAATTCTCCCCAATATTAGTGTCATAGATCTGTGCCAGATTTGCATACCTGGGTTTCTAAAGAGTCATGGAATCTACACGTCTACAGGGTGTGTTCCCTGGGCGCAGAGACATATTAAAGGGTTCGCGAGTAGCAGTTCCTACGTCATGCACGAGAGAAGGCAGGAGCCCCCTGCAGACCCTCTCCCCATGCCTCAGCCCCGCCCCCCGTCTCTCTCTGTCCTTGACCTTGGTCCAGTGTGTTCCCTGTCACATGAGCTGGAAGCCCCGGGGCACCTGCTCCTTCCACAGCCACTCGTGATGACATTGCATCCTTTCTCTGGCAGGTGTCCTTGGGCAGCACCTCTCACCCAACATTTGCCTAAACTCCAGAGACTGTGCAGGTCACGTTCACATCTACCAGGGAGCTTTCTTTCCTTCATCAGTGATTTCTCAGGTTTTGATTAGTTGTCTTCAGCAAAGCTTCATTAACTTTTAATGAATTCTTACTTAGTAGCCTAATGAGTAAAACTGATAAAATCAGAGAGGCTTTGATTGGAGCTGCGGCGGGGTCAGGGTCGAGGCGGAGGGGAGGGGGGAGGGAGGGGAGGAGAATCAGGGTCAGGGTCAGTCACCCCCACCGTCCCAGCGGCAACACGGACCACCAGCTGCTAAGGGCTTGAGGCCCAGGGATGAAGGCCAGCCCTTCCCCACACCACACCCACTCCACAACCCCCAGCCCGGCCACTTTCCCGCCTTGGCCTCTCGCCGTGCCGGGAACAAGCCCCACACCAGTAGCCATGGTGGCATGCGCGCTCTCACGCCCCCAGGCCTGGCCTTATCCCGCTTCTACTCCGGCAGCATCCATCCTAGATTCTTCAGTGAGCATCACCCCTCCAGAAACATCCTCCCAAACCCCACCCTCTTCCCCAGGGCCACCTGCAAGACCGGTGCACGGGCTCCCACACTATTCCCCAGGCTCAGGTGCTGTGAGCCTTCTGTCGTCTTGCACGTTGACCCTGGACACGGGAGGGTAAGAAGCTCAGAGTGCTCAATCAGAGAAAGACATGTATCATATGACCTCACTGATACGAGGAATTCTTAATCTCAGGAAACAAACTGAGGGTTGCTGGAGTGGTGGGGGGTGGGAGGGATGGGGTGGCTGGGTGATAGACATTGGGGAGGGTATGTGCTATGGTGAGCGCTGTGAATTGTGTAAGACTGTTGAATCACAGATCTGTATCTCTGAAACAAATAGTACATCATATGTTAAAAAAGAAGATAGTAGGAAGGGAAAAATGAAGGTGGGGAAATCGGAGGGGGAGATGAACCATGAGAGATGATGGACTCTGAAAAACAAACTGAGGGTCCTAGAGGGGAGGGGGTGGGGGATGGGTTAGCCTGGTGATGGGTATTAAAGAGGGCACGTACTGCATGGAGCACCGGGTGTTATATGCAAATAATGAATCATGGAACACTACATCAAAAACGAATGATGTATTGTACGGTTATTAACATAACATAATAAAAAATTAAAATAATAAAAAATTAAAAAAAATAAAGAATGTGAGTGAACAAGTATGCCCAGAAATACTTTTGCTAAGAAAGGAGACTGGCGTACATGCGGGTCCTATATTGCAGATTGCCATGATAAAGTTCCCTTGCTCTAACAGCATGGTTTTCAATTTCTTCCACCAGAATTACACTTCCATTTTATTGGCCATGTCTGTTCAATGAATGTGGAAACATGAAATACAATTTGATTTAGATGATCGAACAGAGACACAGAATACTGAGGGGCTCGTACATTGGCCATCCCACCCGTGACATCATGGAAAAGATCTGGGAGCAGGTATGGCATTGGACCGCATCCGTGGGCATCCTGTGAGCTCAGGGTGTCCATGTGTGTGACATGCAAAGTTGCGTCTACCTGGCAGCTGGATTGACAGGCATCTGTGGGACCTGCTTTCCACACAGCACCATAAATGCACAGATTTTATTAATCTCATTTATTGCCACTTTTTCCACAGCAACTTGTTCCTGTTTCGATGAGCAAGAGATTAGTTGCTGTTAAAATGAAGGTCAAAAGTATCTTTCCTAAGGTTTTCATTAAACTCACAGCATATGGTATAGAGTGTCTACAATTTAAGATGACATAAAACCAATTTCCTTAGATGCTGATATTAATTTGAAAAGAAGAGCACTCACCCAATTTTATTTTCATGCAGGAAATGGGACGTGAAGTCAGGTCCCCCAGCCGTCGCCTCCGGGAGCAGTGGGTCTCCCTGGACGTGGGAGGACTTTGTTCTCAGTCCAATAGCCTCTGTTGGATCAAATGCTAATTATGTTCCATAAACTATCTTTGAGCCAAACTCTGTTTCTAAATAAAAAAAGAAATTTCACAGGTGTGGCAAAATTTTGGCAACACCTATTCTTGTAGGTTGGGAACTGATGGATTTTACATGATCAAAACGGTGACATCCCCGAAGTGTATCCGTGGGCATGGGGCAGACCCCAGTGGCGGGAGCCCACACTGAGGTGCCGGCTCTCTTCACTCAGCTCCCACTCACGCGCGGGAGAGGCCAGGGCCCGCGTCCCCTTAGCCCTAGTTCCCAGCGGAGAAGAGCAAGAAGCAGTGTGTCTCCAGGGGCTACTGGGAGGCTTTAGAATGGTACGGGCAGTGCCCGGCCGGTAGCTAGCACACAGCAGGTGCTCAGGCAATGTCCTTTCACCCCAGCTCCCGTTCCACACGGCAGCCACCCGGCACTCTCTGTCCCCGTCTCTGTCACTATGTCTCTGGCTCTCTGTTTCTCTCTGTCTCTTTCTGTCTTCTCTCTCTGTCTCTCTCTGTCTCCCTCTCTCTGTCTCTCTGTCTCTCTCTGTCTCTCTGTCTCTCTGTGTCTCTGTCTCCTCTCCCTCCCGCCACCATCTCTCTCAGGAGAAGATGCTCAGCAACTGGTGAGGCAATAGGAACTCTGTCTCTGGAACCGAGTGGCTGCGTCCTCTTGGGAAGGAAATCGTGTCAGCCTGTCTGGGACGGGGGGACGAAGCAGGTGGTTATTAGGGGAGGTGGCTGACCCCAGGGCTCCTGAGTGGCTGCAGGAACAGGAACGGCCAGACCAGGCAATCGATCATGGAAGAGGCCTCCTGTGGCCAGATTTCCTCATATTTTCAAGATAAATAAAACTTAGAGGGTTTCGTCTGACGCACATCCATTGGGGGCAGGGAGCTGACTATGGTGCAGGCCTGAAGCCCCTCACAGGAACCGGGTTGTGGGCAGCCTCACGCTGACGGACTTAAAAACAAGAAAGAGGTGGTTAAAAAAACTGGCCCAAGACTTACTGTCTGTGTTTCCCTTTGTCGCTTTCCCCCAAGTGCTCGGGAAGCCGTGGCGCCCGCTGCGGACTGTGGTCAGGTGCGCGTGGGTTCTGGTTCCCGCCGCCGGGCTGGCTCCCCGCACCTGCCGCCGTTCCCGAGCCTCTCATGCCTGTCCTCTGTGTCACACCTGCAGCCCGCCGGTGTCCTGGGGGGATGCCCAGCGGCCGAGTCCAGACCCCGAGAGAGGGGATGGAAGACGGGGACCAGCGCTTCCCCGCGGCCGTCCTGCGAGGCTGCAGCCCGGCTTCCTCGCTGGGCAGGAAAATGGAAGGATTCACAGAATGTCCCTCAATGTCAAGACTTTCTGGCTACTTTACTTACTGTAACATCAGACCTTCACCTGAGTTTTCCCGTACATTTGCCTTTTTCTTGACTAAGCCAGGGGTAGGCAGCCCTACCTCTTACAGCTTTCTCTTCAATTTTGAAACTCTCTGAACCAGTCACCTCTGATAGTCAACAAAACTGTCTCCATCTCCTGCTCCAGCATTCTAGCCGGTGTCCTGAGTGCGGAGGTGACCATGGTGTCCCCAGTCCTTTGCCTTCGGCTGCCAAACCCAAGGTGACGGGGCGGCATGTCTTCCCGCGGACACGGCCTTGACTTTGTCCCGCGAGCAAGACGCGGCTGCTGCCACCTGAGCGGATGCTCTCTGGCTCTGGCCCCTTCTCCTGCTCACTCGCTGCTCACAGGGCAGTGCATTCCCAGGTGCGGCACCTCCAGCAAGACCGCGGTCCCCGAGACCCCGGCCGGCATGCCACGGGAGCACAAACGCACTGTCGCTGGGGCCACTGCAGTCCAAGTGGCAGAGTGTGTCCAGTGCACGGAGGTGAGTGAGTGCAGCCACTGGGGGGCAGACTTCTGTCCCCGGGGACGCGGGCCCAGGGGTCCACTCTGCATAAGAGGCACCAGAGTGACTGGAAAGGGAGCCCCGAGGAGCAGCTTCCAGGGAAGAAGCACACATGTGCTGGAAAACAGGGAGGAGCATGGTGTGTGGCCGCCCCGCCCCGAGGCCGACGGGGCAGCCGGGGATGGTTCAGTGGGGCTGAAGTGAGGCTGGGCATGGGGGAAGAGAGGGGCCCAGCAGATAAAGATTCTGGACAGGGATGGTACTGACGGGGGAGGGCTCCCAGAGTTGACCACCACTGAGCCCACATGGCCAGACGCACCGACACACAGGGAAGCAGCAAAGCGGCAGGTGAGCAAAGCCCGAGACAAGGGTCCAGCGAGGGTCTCCCCCGGGGATGCGGCAGGACCCACGTCTGGAGGAAGCGGAGGAGCACCAGCTTCATTAGGTGTTGGGGGGGGCGAGAATGCCGCCCGGATCCCCCCCAGAGCCACTCCGTGGAAGCCTGTGCCAGTCAGCGAGCAAGGACATGGGGAGAACACGTGGTCTTAGCAAATTCACGGATCTGCCCGCTCTGGCTTCGGAGGGTCCGCCTCTGCTCCTAAGACTCTTCTGCTCAAATCCCATCCCATTTACAGACTAAGTTCCTTTAGCGGGCATTGTGTGAAAACATGGACAATTAAGCACTACAGGAAATGCACGGAACAGGAGTCAATACGGGCACCTTGGAATTAACCGGGCACCGGTGCTCTGTGCCTTCCACGCCTGCCCCCGGATCAATCCAACAACCGCTACCAAGCAGGGCCTCCCTCCTCCGCAGCACGTCCAGCCTTCGACAGCCGGGGCTCCACCCCGGGACGCTCTGCTTCGGCAGGAATACACTTGAACACGGACTGTAACGGTTTCACACTTGAGGCGAGAGTGTATTTTAGGCATGTGCTGCCTGGGTCATATACATCATCCTCTGAGAGGCCTCGTGAAGGTATTTCTTTTGTTCCAGGCTACAGATCGAGCTCGGGGAGCGAAGGAACAAAGGGCATGTTGTTTCAGTCGGCCGAAGTTACAACCACATAGACAGATACAAATTGATTTCCTTCTTTATGTGCAGTCTTTCATCTGTTGCTCAGAAACATGGCCAACCATTCACTGACATTCTCCAAAGACATTAAAGAAAAATGTTTAATCAAAGAAAAAATAGTTATAAATATGGGTATAAAGCAGCTTTTAAGAAAACCACTTCATAACCAGGTAAATGGCTTACAAACATTTCTTTATGTGGGCACATAAAATTATTTTTTTCCAATTGCATTCTTAATGTTGTATCTTTTTTTCAAGCACAAGGTATTTCTGGGTGAAGTGGTTCCAGTGGCTAATACTGCATAGTGGGCCTTGTGTAACTTCAAATTTGAAGAGAAAAATACATTATAATTTAACTTGAGCACATGTTCCCTACTGATCTTTTAACCAAATGACATGGTTTAGGGTATTTATTTTGCAATTTCTGCCTTACCTCAGACTCACAATCATGCACGTGCAGAGTTCAATGGAAATAGAATTCCAGCCCTCTCAACAGTTACCGTTTTTAGCTGCTTAATTGTAGAAAATTTCCTGCTGCTTCAGAAGGAGACTCAGTGGTCACAACTGTGAATTAGTGCGAACACTTCTTTTAGGTTCTCTGTGTTTGAAGGAAGTCTACTCAGCACCCCGAGGTCAGCACGTAGCTAACTGCTTTGTCGGTCCCAGTTGCCTTGGGTGTATAGATTGTGCTTTCCCACGTGAACCGACGGCCCTTCGCTCAAAGATGCTTGGCAACCACGCACCGCGTGCAGACCCCGGGTGGGAGCTAAGTGAACACGTACTGACTGTCAGACTGAGAACTAAGCTGGAAACAAAGGAGAAAAAGTACATGAAAAGTTCGAGTTCAAATGTGGCAAAGTATAAAAATTAGTTTGTTCTAAAAATGGCCAAAACAAGCTAGCTAATGGCCAGTCAGTCAGATTCCACCGAGAACCATGTCTGAGGAGTCGTAAGATCTGTATTGATTATAACACACAACCCTGCATTTCATTCAAATCAGGATCATCCACAGGTTTTGACAGATACCCATCTACCTCGTGGCCTCTTCTGAAAACCAGAGACGGTCTGTGGGCTGCTGTGCATGTACTGGGTTTTATTAGGGGAGGCAGCCCGTGTTGCCCTGTGACCCTTCTTGGATTCGCTCTGGCTTAATCCATCAGGGACTATGCATGTGCTCTAGGGGGGTGAGCCTCCAGACCACCCAGAGATCCTGAGGCTGAACTGGGCGGCTTGGGCCGTTTGCCTGCAGCTAGTTCCTCCTGACACGGCCGTCGGGCAAATCGTCTAGTCAGCCCTTTTGTTCAAAGTAATGAGAGCGGTTTCTATTGCCTGCACGTAGATACAACCTGTGTTTCCACCTCCTGCCTGTCACGGATACACTGTCATGGCCCCGGTTTTGCTGAGTGACAGGAAGTAAGAAGGTGACAATACCACCTGTGTGGCCATCGGTCTCTGTGAGACTAAAGTCCCTCATCTGCAGAAGTGGGTGAAGGAGGACAACGCGTAGATATAAATTACAAAAAAACAATCCCGTGTCGATGTCAGGGACTGTGAGGGTTTTCCGCCTTCACTAGAATCCCAGTCCTGGCATTTTAATCCTAAATTCTTCAGGAATTCTGAACTTGAGAGATTCTATAAAGGAAGAGAGAATGAGGGGGGAGAGCCTGAAATAAGCAACAATCTTGTCATTTGCAGATGGAGTTGCATTATTGAGGTGCATTTTCTTTGCTCTTTTGTTTGCTTTCATCCTGGACCCCTGGCCTTGCTGTCACAGGTGGACCCAAGCTGTACTTACCCTGGAGAAGGTTCAGAGTAGAGCAGCCCTACACCCACTCACAGACTGAGCCACTGCGGGGAAACCAGCCTCGGTGCCGAGCGCCCCACGTACTGACATGCACGCTGAAGGCGACGCTCCATCTTACAGGAAGACAGGGACCCCCCGTGCGTGCACAGTGTTTGTCATCAAGCTGGTTCTCCAGCTGGTCTCAGTCCTTGTTGGGGAGCCACAGTACTTCTTACCCATGCCCTGGGCATGATCTCCTTGGAGTCCTGAGATCTCAGCTGACCGCAGCGTTGGCCGGACTGGGTACAGCACCAGGGCCAAGGCCACGCCACACAGCCTCACGTGCTGCCCAGACATCAGCACGCACCGAGGTCTCAGGAATGGTCCCAGGAAGTCTCAGAACCCAGTGCTTTTCAGAAGCGCTCTCTCTCTCCCTGGATGGTGAGGGAGTCACCCAAACATGGCCACTTCCAAAGGACACCTGGGAGCTGTCTGGATACCTAGGGGCAGAGTCATATGATCTTTGCCTGAATGATCACAAGTAGCCAAGGGTCCGGTAGAAACAGGAATTCAGATCAAGGACCACAGTTTAGATCCTGGATCTTTAATTTCTCAGCTCCTTCATGTTGGGCAATTATGAAGGTGCCATGCTGGGGATGGCCAGTTCTCCTCTCTCCGTGTTGGCAAATCTGGGCAGTGAGGAGGTGGGCAGAGAGCCCAGCCCACCAGTCTTCTGCAGCTCAGTCCTCAGTGCCCAGCATGTCAACCACTGGATGCAGCTCAGGGAGCTGAGCAGGGGCCTTTGCAAGGTCCAGCCTGGACTGCGGCCTGCGTGTCTCCAACTCATGCACAGCCTCAGACTTAGGCTCTGCCCTTTGCTTCCTGCCATCTGGTCCTACTTTCCAGAGGCTGAACTGCCAGGACAAAAGCAGAGCCTCCCTCAGCCTTCTCAAGCTGTGGGACCCATCTGAACCAGCTAGGGCAGGCTCTCAGCCAGATGCAAGGGAAGCCTGCCCCCAGGGCATCCCACTCTTGAGATGAGCCTTGGGGATGCTTAGTGGGGCCTGACCCTGAGCACTTGGCTTCCTCACTTGGATGGTGACAAGTAAGACAAAGCTCTAAAACTCAGTGACAGCAAGAGCCAGGGCAAGGGTGGGGGGCGTGGCTATCTGCAGCACCTGCTTCCAGTGGCAACATCTCTCCTGAGAAACAGGCTCTCCTTCTGCTTCTCACCAAGCAGTGATCTCTGGATACAAGAGACAGTTCTTCTGTTCTTTGTAGCATGGGCCCCTAGATAGGATCGCAACGTCACTTTTACTGTGTTAGATCGAAACATTGAAGGGACGCCTTCTGTCTTTTAAAGTTTTATTTTATTTGGTTATTTATAAGACAAGGTACTTTCATTTTAATTATAATTGCTTTATGGATTATCACAACGATTGTATGAATATTTAATACAACTTTATGGTGTTTACTGACAATATCTTGAAAATCAGCTACTATGTATCAATGGGCCAATGTTAATAATTTATAAATGCAGTCTGACTTTCATTAGCAACAACCACTGTAAAATACGTAAGCATATTATTGGAAATATGAGCACTGGGAGCCACTCAAAAGAATTATTCATGCAAAAACCATGAATAGCTTGGATGTCTGAAAATTCTTAGATAAAATCTCTTTCCCTGTAATGTTGGTATTTTGGAGTTTTAGTAATTTTTTGAAGAAATCATTTCTATTTCTCATCTATGAATATGCTTCTAATCTCTGACTTCATCTACACTGGGATTCTGTACGCTTATCAGACACAGATTTCCATGTAATTAGATGCCCCTGTGCATTGGCGTTTGAAGGACTTCATTTTAGTGTTGATTTTCCATTAATGTTTCAGCTTGCACCTCATGATAATTTCCCGTGGCAGATACCAAGTTTAGTTGTTGGTGATTCATCTAAGTGTTATTTCCCCTGATAGTGATGGAGACACTCGGGATTCTCCGTTCTGTGCCCACAGTTCCAGCGGCTGGGTACTGATTAGCATTTGGGGAGCCCAGCCACTCCAGATGCGCTGGCGTATCACTGCGATGTGCCTGTGTCTCATGTCACACTTTGGTAGCAAAGCAGGCTTGCTGCACTTGGGGGGCACTTAGGGCTGACGAGCTGGCCTGGGGCCCCTCTCCTCATCTCGGGGTGGTCCTCCCACAGACTCGGATGACAGAGGCAAATGACATTGGGAAGCCCTACCCAGTGTAGTTTCCTTACTAATAGTTGGTTTAATTTAAGTACTACTCATTCACTACCCAGTTCCACCAAGGCAGACATCTGTGCTGCTGACCACTGTATACAGGGTGTCTAATAAAGGTCCTGGAATACAGTAGGAGCTCAGCCAATGTTCAGGGGCTTGGTTCAACTTGTCCTGAGCATCTATTTGCTGGTCGTGGCCCAGCCTGCCCCAATCCCAGACCCTTTGCTCTGAGAGTGGCAAGGACCCCAGTGGACCAAGGGGCCAGGGGCAGCCTCTCACAGAGACGGAAACATACCAACAACTGAACTTGGGCCACATCCAGGTCAGCCCTTCCTAAGTCCTGGCTGACTCAGCTTGGGACTCGGGCGTCTCCCTCCCCACACGGCTAAAGTGTCTTAAAGCTGGTCCCACCTTCAGGCTCCCACCCAAGGTCACAAGGACTGAAGCCACAACGCCACACATCTCCCTGAGGTCCCCAGATACGACCTGAGACCATTTTACCTCCATGCCGGGATTTCAAACCAGACTTAGAGTAAGTCACAGTGACCGTGCACATATTCACATGGTTGTCTAGGGAAAATTGGGGGATTAAATAAGGTAATGTGTGGAAGTGCCTGACCCCATACTCTGTGCTCAATAAATTTTACTGTTTTAGGTCATTGTAGAGATTGGTTTGTAAACAGTTACAATACCAGCTAGAACTATCCTACCGCATGTCACAGCTCCCACGTGGCCCCACTGTCCCCGAGGTCAATGGGGGACATGGGGCCTCTGCTGACTTTGACGTGGGGCTTCTCAGTGGGTCCCGGGAGTGGCCGCCGAAGGTCTGCCTGAGCATGCCGTGGCCCTGCACAGAGTTCTGATGATGTCCCATTCAACACCAGCTTGTCACCATAGCTACTTCCCAGCAGTGGAAGAACTTGGCTTAAAAAAGGAATGCTTTCTGCAAAATTCCTATTTCACTTAAGCTCCTACACTTCTTTCATTTCTCTGCACTTTCTTGTTCTCTGTTGTTTTCATTTTATTTGAGAGATGAAATACATTTATGTTCTGTCAAGGGACCTTCAAGGAATATAGAAACCTTTTCATGTGAAGGAGAAAGACAATACAAAATAAATAAATAAGGACTTGGAAAACTTTAAAATTCCACTTCTTTGAGGTGGGAAGCTGCAAGCTGCCACAGAGTGAAGTTTGACTTCTCCGTTTATCAGTTACTGCTCATGTTTTTCTCCATGTTTCATAATGCAAATAACCCAGCATATTAAAATCTCACAAAGAAAGTTTGTTTATCTTTAGCTGAAAATCTACTGGCGCTCATGCATTTTAAGTGAAACCTCTGGAATTCCATCATCAAGCAAACCTCCCTTCTCATTAATCATCGTCATTAAAAAAGTTTAACACCAGGGCTCTCCCGCAGACCCAAGGACTGACTGCCTGTTCCCGTGTAACGGGGGTGTCACTCGATAGTCTTTGAAATGTGATGGGATGGTGAAGCCCTCCAAAGAGCTTGAGTAAGTAGGCTTCAGGCTGTGTTTATGGATTTAAATTTTCTCTTTGTTTTTATGAGATCATACTGCATCCTGGAAATTGATCCAGGGCTGGTTTCCCTGGTACACATGAGTTCTCAGACGTAGGTCCAGGCTCTGCATCCCCCCAGGTACAGCAGCACACACAGCCCCACACTCCCGGACACCCGAGCTGCTGACCCAAGCAACCAGTGTGCTCATCCACAGGCAGGTGTCTGCGTGGGCTCAGCCCTGGTGCAGCGTAGTCCAAGCCCACGTGTGCACCCCCACAGTGTTACCGTCCCATGACCTTGGGATATCCCTGTCCTTTCCCGCCCTCAGGTTCCTCACCTGTCAAATGGAAGATTTCCCAAGCTAAGTCTGCAGCGGTGAAATTGTTTAATTGTGTCCTGCAGGTCCTGCACTAAGACAAATACAACTGGAGAGAAAACAATGTAACTCTCCTTCTAACTGAGGGCAGACTTGTGAACTAGGCTGAAGCCTGCCAAGGGAGGGTGAAGTGTGGGAGAGCTCCAGCTATCAGGGAAGACTGCGTGGAAGAGACTTCAAGTTTGGATACAATTAAAATAGAGAGAGAAAAGTTAGCGACATAGGTGGTGTCGGATGCTGTGCACACACCGTCTTGTCTAACCCTGACAATAATCGCACAGGAAATAACCCCACCGATGGTGACCCAGACCTCGGAGACACCACCACACTTTCCAAAAACCACACTGCAAGAGGGCAGCAGCTGGACGCTTCCAGTCCTCCCTGGAGGCGGGAAAGAACACTCAAAATGAGGGGAGGGAGGGTGCCCGCAGCAATTCATGAACCTCCCATGTTTTCACGTCCAGTCCAGTGACGACCTTTCGCCTCACAAGCCGCATTCTGTGCTATTTTTATGCTTCCTTGAGTCATAAGAGAAACCCTGATTTCAGTAGGGACAGAGGAAGGGACACTTGGCGTCCACCCCGTGAGCCCGCAGGAAGACACACCAATCGCTGAGAGCCGACCTCGGCTCAGCAGTGTGCGGTCCTCCCCGGGGAAAGGCAGCTTTCTGGATCCCACGGCAGACACCACACAGCCCCGGCGTCCGTCACAAGAGTCCACCGAGTCTCACTCCTGGTTTCCGCTGAAAAGGTTCTCATCTCCACTGAATTTTGGATTCTTCTGAGACCAATTTGCTCCTCACTGAGGGTGAGGAGACATAAGCTTTCCTATCAAGGAGTTGTTTTCGTTATACCCATTGGTCTTAAACACCGTCAGGGCCAGGTCCTGCAGTGGGCAACACCGTCAGCAGGTCTCCCGTTCAGGGCACACTTGGCATTGGGAAAGCCCACAGATTCGATGGAAGGAAATGACTTCTCAGTTATCAAATACACCCACAGGGGCCTGAATCTCAGACACTCTTCAGATGATTTTGTGGGAGAACCATATTGCTTTTTCCTGGAAATAAATAACTTTATTTGAAAAGGAGCCTCATAGCTAATCTTTCCAACTTTTCTAAGACTAGCATAAAATGTGTATTTTAATAAACAAGGTCAACCTTTCACAATAAAATGCAGAACTATAAAATCCTGAAAGTGGTTTATAATAGGAGGTCTCTTTCAGTGTGCCAACAAAAACGCAGGCAGGGCCTCTCCTCGTTGTATTCCCTGGCCAATTACAGCTGTGAGTACAGAGCGTCCCAAGGACGGGGCTCTGCCTCTCCCCAAACTCCCTGTACTCTGAAACCCCACACGCCTCAGCCTCGGGGCTCTTCTCTTTTCGCAGTTCACAGTGCCTCCCACTCTGGGCTCCTGAATGAGCTGGAGTCAGCACCAGAAGCACAGGGAATCCCAGGAGGATACATGCAATCTGGCCGCAAACTCCTTGCTGGGCAATCGGACTTCCTACCTGCCATGTTCTGATATAGCACAAACGTGCCCAAGTCCACATGACTCAGCCCTGGTGGCTGTCTCAAAATGCCACACAGGGCGGCTTAACCAACACATATTCCCAGTTCTGGAGGCTGGAAGCCTGACATCAAGGTCGACAGGTGTGGTTTCTTCTGAAGCCTCTCTCCTTGGCTTGTGGACAGCCATCTTCACATCTGCCTGGTGTTCCCCTCTGTGCATGTCTGTGTCCAGATTTCCCAGTCAGGGAAGGACACCAGTCAGATGGGACCAGGGCCCAGCCTAATGACCTCATTTTACCTTAGTCACCTCTTTAAAGGCCCCATCTCTGAATTTCATAGTCTGAGGTGCTGGGGACTTTAGTGAATGAATTTAGAGGAATATAATTCAGCCCAAAACAGTGTCACCAAAATAAGTCCCTGTGTGAGAACTTTAAATGAGAATCCATCTCCAGCCCATGCCATCCAGGACCGTGGCACAGAATCGCTCCCTTGCATGCATCCTTCCCCTGCAGCCCACTCCCCAAGACCTGGTCCATCTGTCCCTTGGGTTTCAGCTTGGACCTCCTCCAAAATCCTGCCCTGACCACCTGCCTAGAGCAGATGTTACCTGACGTTCTGTGTGTCCACCCCAGTCTATCACGGGCTTCGCATCCTATCACAGTTTTAATTAACTGTTAGTCCCTTGCTGATTTTTCTTCCCTCTTTAGCACTTCACGATTGGACTCTGAGTCCCATGAAAATGGGGACCCTACATGTCCTGTCCATTGGTGAAGCCCTCACATCCCAGTTCTGGGTAACAGGTGTCAACCATCAGAGGACCACAGTCATGGGTCATACCCCACCCCAAGATCAGGGATGGATGAGTTCTCTGAGACACAGCAGCTGAGGGCTACTTACCAGCAGCAGAAGCTACTGGAAGCAATGAGTGGTAGGAACATTTAGTAGTACTGATGCACCACTGGGTGTCAACCAGCCTAACAGGGAGAAACTCATGTGGCCTTGTGGCTCTGGCAGGGTTGGGACAGGGGGAATGAGACACAGAGTGACCATCCCAGACCATGTCCACAGTGTTCCTGGGGTAAGGCTTTACCTTCGGGAGATATGGAAACCTCCTCCCACCTGGGAAGGAGACATAAAAGAAGTAAAAAGTACAGTCCACGGGGGACAGGAACTAGATCAGGGATGCTGTGGCCAGGGAATGAATTGGGGGCAGGTTAAGTCTTCTCCTGGAGGAGGGACAGAAACTCCTGTGAAGGCCATGCCCCCAACACACAACCTGCTGGAGGGCAGAGGCCAGTTGGAAGGTTGCACACCAACGCCCTCAGCATGGGAACAGTGGACTCCACCAGAAGGCTGCAGGACAGACTATGGGGGGCAGAACAAAGAGGCCCCAGAGCTGAGGGAAGGAGAAAACTGCAGAGCTCCAGCGCACATGCACAGTGACTCTGCTGGTGGGCGCGAACACTCCCTCCCACAGCCAATGCACTCAGCTCCGGCAGCCAGCTCAACGTGTCTGACTTCCACCCAGAGTGTATAAGGCAAGCAGAGGGCAGGAAGGCCATGCTCTGAAGAGGCACCGTGGTCATGAGAAGCAGAGCCAGAGACGGCAGAGTTGGAATTACCGTACGAGGAACTCAGTGAAGCTATGACAAGTATGTTAGCATCTCTGATGGGAAAAATGGACAAAATGCACTACCAAGTGGGCTGTGAGCAGACAGATGGGCACTGTATGTGTATGAAAGAAGAAGGAAGTACTAGACCTAAAAAGCACTGTAACAGGAATGAAGAAAAGTGCCTTCATGGGCTGTTAGTTAGTGTTAGTTGACTTGACACATCCAGGGAAAGAGTCGGTGAACCTGAAGACAGGTCAAAAGAAACTTTCCAGATGGAAATGGAAAGAGCAAAAGAAGGAGGAGGGTAGAAGCCCAGATGCCCAGGAGCAAGGCGGGACACGTGTGTGGCCAGAGCAAGAGGAGAGAATGGGGCAAGGTAAATATCTGAAGTAAGAACGGCCAAGAACTTTCCCAAATTGGTGATAGACACTGAACCAGCAAACCAGCATCACTGTATCCCAAGCACCTGATCCCCATCAGTGTGGAGGACCCGCCACATGACAGTGACTTTCTCCTGCATCTGAAAAACCAAGCTTGTGTGCAGGTGCCTAATTTGTGGTGTCTAAGGAAGATGAACGTGGCTTGCCTTATGTTCTAGGCTCCAAGCCCCGAGGACAAAGACACAGGAAAGGGTAAGAATCTGCCTGTTATTATTTTTATTACTTTGCCTTATTTGTAGCAATCATTTATTCATTTAAACCTCAAAACAACATAATCTTTGTGGACATAGTTTTTAAAGTCCACGTCATGCTGAGGCCCAGAGAGGGAACATCAGGTGCCCGAGGTCGCAGGGCGAGTGAGTGGGGGGGCCTGGGTCTACACGGGCTGATGCTGGTGAGTCTGAGCTGTAAGCCGTGAAAGCCGTCAAGGCAGCGCCTCTCATCTTGTGCAGAAAGGTAAAAGAGCATTCTAAAACACTAAAATAAATGGAAAACTGAGGAAAAATTTTAATAAAATTAATTTAGGTAATTATTAGGAGTTCAGCAGATCAGTACAATAAAAAAGTAACCCTGTTCCTTATAATTTTGACTAAAAACACACTTGTGAGTCTGTAGGGCCAGGATCAGGGTGAGGGCTTCCTCCACATCTAAGCAACGCCTCTCCTTCATCTCCAGAGCAAAGCACATCCCCAGCAAAGACATCCTGACTTGAAGGCATCGTGAAACCAAGGTGATTTCTGGGGGACTTCATCTGAAATGCGTTTAGTTCCTTTAAACAGAAAACCTGCCTTTTTATATGCTAATTATTTCAGTTCAAAGAACTCCACTGTTTAAAGGATCAGAAATATTCGAGCAGATTTATGTTAGAAACTTCATGCCTGAAACAGACCCCAGCTTGCGGGAAGGCACTGCTTTCCCAACGATTTCCTCCTGTCCGCTGGCTGGAAAGAGCATGAGTGGAATGAAATGAATTGGATTATGCTTCCTCAGTAATCATATCTGACAGACTAATTTTTCAGTAGCAAATGGAAATGGTAAACATTTAGGCAACATAAACAATTCTGAAATATGTAGTCCTAATGCCACTTTTCTCTCTTGGAGGTTAATTCATTCCTAATTCATAACTCCTAAGTGGAGTTGATGCCTTTATAGAAATTCAGCTCACAACATCTTTATTAATTATAGATTTTAATGTTATTTTAATGCCTTGTGTTTCAACTTATTACAAAAATACCTCTACTTTAAGAGAATATTTCTCTTTATGGACGAACTTAGGTGTTCTACAGTTAATTAGAAAAAGAAAGATATGGGAGCCATTCTGCCTTTGTCTGCCTTGTCCTACGGGAAACACACAAATAAGTTTTCCTATAATTTTAGAAGGTGCCTTCATGCTGTTCGTTTCCGACGAGAACTGTTCTGCTTTCATAATATGGTTTGTTTTTTCTTCAAGTTTTTAAAAATTTAAGTGTAGTTAGCATATGGTGTTATATTAGTTTCAGGTGTACGACAGAGTGATTCGTCACCTCCATACATCACCCGGCGCTCTTCACAACAAGTGTACTCTTCATCCCCATCTCACCTGTTTCCCCATCCCCCACCCCTCCCTTCCGGTGACCATCAGTGTGTTCTCTGTGGTTAAGAGTCTGTTTTATGGTTTGTCTCTCCCTTTTTTGTTCATTTGTTTTGCTTCTTAAACTCCACATATGAGTGAAATCGTGTGCTATCTGTCTTTCTCTGACAGACTTATTTTGCTTCACATTATACACTCTAGCTCCATCCATGTTGCACATAGCAAGATTTCATTCCTTTTTATAGTTGAGTAGTATTCCATTGTATACATATACCCACCTCTTCTTTATCCATTCACCTATAGATGAACACTAGGGTTGCTTCCATATCTTGGCTATTGTGAATAAATGCTGCAATAAACATAGGGGTGAATATATCTTTTTGAATTCGTGTTTTCATTTCTTTGGGTAAATATCCAGTAGTGGAATTGCTGGATCATATGGTAATCCTAATTTTATTTTTTTAAGGGCCCTCCATACTGTTCCCACAGTGGCTGCACCAGTTTGCATTCCCACCAACGGTGCACAGGGTTCCTTTTTCTCCACATCTTCACCATCCTTGCTATTTTTTTGTTTTTGATTCTGGACATTCTGACAGGTATAACTTGATATTTCATTGTGGCTTTGATTTGCATTTCCCTGATCATGAGTGATATTGAGCATCTTTTCATGCGTCCATTGGCCATCTATGTGTCTTCTTTGGAAAAATGTCTATTTAGGCCCTCTGCTCATTTGTAATTGAATTATTTTTCTTTTTGTCTTTGAGTTGCATAAGTTCTTTATATATTTTGGACATTAACCTCTTATTGGATAAACTGTTTGCAAATATCATTAATGAAAGGAATTGAAGATGACACAAATAGGAAGATAGTCCATGCTTATGAATGGGAAGAACCAATATTGTTAAAATGTTCATACTACTCAAAGCCATCAACTGATTTAATGCAATCCATATCACAATACCAGATTTCAAGATATGCTACAAAGCTGTAGCGATCAAGACTGTTTAGTACTGGCCCCAAAACAGACACATACATCAGTGAAACAGAATAGAAACCCAGAACAAGCTCACACCTATATGGCCAATTAAATTACAACAAGGTCAATTACAAATTACAACAAGCAGGGAAGTATATGAAATTGGAAAAAGACGATCTCTTCAACAAATAGTGTTGGGAAAACTGGACAGCAACATCCAAGAGAATGAAACTGGACAATTTTCTTACACCACACACAAAAATAAACTAACAAAGACCTAAGTGTGGGACCTGAAACCATAAAACTTCTAGAAGAGAGAACAGGCAGTAATATCTCTGACATCGGCTATAGAAACACTTTTGGATCTGTCTCCTGAGGCAAGGAAACAAAAGCAAAATTAAACTATTGGGACTTCCTTCTCCACAGTGAAGGAAACAATCAACAAAACAACAAGGCAAACTACTGAATGGGAGAATATAATGTGGCTCTCAGGTTCTAAGAGTTTAATAGTACACATACATGCATACATATCTTTTACTGAAAATAGGTTATAAGGTAAGACATTTATCTTGTCACTGCTTGTAGCCCCGCTCAACTTCTAGTCACTGCACATAGAAAATTCCCATCCCCACAACACGGAGGCTCAGCCCAGATCAGTCCCCACATGGGATGCCCAGCACAGGTGGTGCAAGCGAGCTCTCACACTATGTACCTACTTGGCTGGGAGCTGCTCTTTGGATCTGGCCCTTTTCTGACTCTGCAGCCAGTGTGCTTCCCGCGGCAAGGAAAAGTGACTGAGACTTTGCCCCTTCCTGCCTTACTCTCAGGAAGTGCTTGTGTCTACTGACGTCCTGGGCATAAGAGCATCTCTATCACCTTATGCCTGGAGGTGCGTGAGCATCAGGCAGACACGTCCGTGCAGGAGATGCCTGGACCTGCCCCCAGAGGCCCTGATTCCGTGTGTCTGTGGTCAGCCTCAGGATCCCATCTTAGAAACCATCCCAATTCGTCAAGCAGCCACTTCACAGACGGCTAAAGAAAGCAGAGCTTTCGTGAGTTCTGGAATTTCTAATGCATTTAAAGCAGTGCGATGTTTAAGGATGTGAGTGCTGGAATCAGCCAGGCTGGTCTGAGAATTACTTCAACTACCTGCTATGTGACCTTGGCGTTTGGACTTGAAATTTCTGAGTTTTGATTTTTTTTTAATTGAAAACAGGTGTAAAGTCCACACAAAAGTTTTAGCACCAAATAGTCATTTGTGAGGTTGTTTGGTCAAATGTTGTATCAGCACTGAGTTCCTGAAAATAATACTTCAATTTCATTTAAACGGGTTCTGACACGGCGCAGGCACGAAGATTAAGGAGGCAGATGTACATCTTCTGGACTGACTAGGGAGAAGGAAACCATAGACTCATTCTCAGTACACATCAAATACTGAAATTTCATTTTTCTACCAAATCAAAGCAGCATTTCCAAAAATACTTCTAAATGATAATGTCTTTATCACCCTTTATTATTTCCTTTTTTTTTTTTTTGCCTTGCTTAGTTACCCTCGTGTTCTCTTTATTTTTTAATTTTCGAGCCATATCTCATACATAAAGGAATCTTAAAGTATATTGGCTCACTTGTGGGTTTTGCTCTCAAAATGCCTGGATTCAATCCCACCTCTTGAAATTGGTTGAGTTGCTTTGGGCAAAGTACCTGGCCTTTCTATGTTTGCTTCCTCATGTCATGATCAACCTACAAAAGACTCAGAAATCACTCAAGAACGTTAGCTACAATTACAGGCATCGACGAAAACCAAAAATAACTGCTCCGTTAGCATGTCCTTAGTTACAGTGAAGTTAGCCCTAAGAATGCTGTACAAAGAAGAAAGGTCAGGGAAGAATATGTTTCTTTGCTGCTGTGAGTAAATTCAAATAGCATTTGTCCTAATGACACGGAATGAAACACCGCTATCAGGATTTAGATTTGAAAAAATTCACATGGTTTGATTTTCAGAGAGCTACAACCCATTATTTGACAAATTCCGAGATTTTTACCGTGGAGATAGAATGAATTCTAGCCGACGATGTTTTCTGTACTCTCACTAACATTAAGTAAAGGTGATGTTTCAGAGGAGAGAGAAAATGCAAAGTAATGATGCCGTGGGATCACAAGGCACCAGAGAGCCGGCTTAAAGAGGCCAGGCTGGAATCGTGGGGGTAAAATTGGGAAGAACAGGTGAAGGGCAGGGGGGATGCAGCAGAAAGCGAAGCCAACACTGAAGACTGAGATTGAAGCACTTCGGATTATATTGTTTGTGATTAGCACCATTATAACCAAAGTTTCAAAGAAAAATTTTAAACTAAAAGGAGGTTTACAGCAAATACCATAAGAGCAGCTCCTCATAACACAAAACAAGGGGGTTTAGCCTAAAAAGGCCACACCTGTATAATGTGCCCACAGGGACTGAAATCATGGAAGCCACATACTGTTCATTGGGGTGAACAGGTGCACACGACAGGGTGTAACTCAGCCTTTCGTGAAGGAAACCCTGCCGTGTGCAACCACGTGGATGGACCTGGAGAACATCAGCCCTGCAGGAGTCCTCTCACACGGGGCCCTGGGGTCCTCAGGGCCAGAAAGGCAGGCATCGCACGCTGGGTGCCAGGAGCTGGGGAGGGAGGGGAGACGCGGCTCAATGGGCAGGAGTTTCAGTTCTGCAAGATGAGTAGGGTCTCAGATATGCTGCACGGCATTATGCTCTCAGGTCATAATACGTCCTGTATACTTAAAAATGTGCTAGGAAGGTAGGATTCATGTTGTGTGTTCTTACCACAATAAAACAATATTACCAGGGGCGTCCTTTATATTATTTTTATAATGTTCTGCATGTTTGGACAGCTAACAATTAGAGTTTTTCATTATAAGAAAGATGTGACGTGATTTCCTAATTCTAGATGGACTTGACTAATTATATATAAGACTAACATTTTTTAAAAAGTTGTTCTATTCGTCTCAATAACAATTAGAATATTTATGGGAAAAAGATCCCACTTATACTAGAATAGAATACTAAGTTATCTAATGATGATATGGATATACAAAATCTTTAAGGAGAAAAGAGTTTAAAGTTACCAAAAGACAAAGAAACCTGAATAAATGGGGATCTACGGTACAGGTACTAGACGAGAAGTCAGCACAGTCTCTACACCAATGGTCCCTCGGTTCATCTAATGATACAATGCATTTTCCACCAAAATTCCAACAAGATGCTGGAATGGGGGGAGCGCCTGGGTGGCTCAGTCGGTGAAGCGTCTGCCTTCGGCTCAGGTCATGATACCGGGTCCTGGGACCAAGTCCCGCATCCGACTCCCTGCTCAGCCGGAAACCTGCTTCTCCCTCTGCTCCTCCCCCAACTCATGCTCTCTCTCTTTCTCAAATAAATAAATAAAACCGTTAAAAAATGATACTGGAAGAGTATCTCAACTGAATTTAATATTTATATGGAAGTACAGTGAGTTGAGGCCAAAACATTCTAAAGACCAAGAATAAAGTAGAAGACCCCCCCAATGAAATAGTTAGCATTATAAATCTTCTATCAATTACATAATACACTAGATACAAAAAGAAAGGATGGTCAGCAAAACGAAGCGGACGGGGCTAGACAGGCATAAAAATAGTGTGTGGACATGGGGAGAGCTGTCACCACAGAACGACGGGATAAAATGAGCTATTTAGAAATACATTCCATAAAAGACAAGATGCCAGAAAGAAGACATGCAAATGGCAGAAAGAACACTTACAACGTACATTAAAGTATCATCAGCTTGTGCCAAAATCCACCACGTAGCTGCGCTAGTCTGCCAGGACTCTCACGACAGAGCACCGCAGACCAGGGGCATAAAGCACAGAAATTTATGTTCTCCCAGTTTGGAGGCTGGGAGTGGAGATCCGGGCAGGACCGGTTCCTTCCGAGGCCTCCTTCCCTGACTGTGGACGACTGTCATCCCCCCGCATCTTCACACAGAGACACATTCTCTCTGTGCCCCAGTCCTCTTTTCTACAGAGACACCGGTCCTATCGATTAGGGCCTGATTTAACTCACCTCCTTGACAGTCACATTACAAGGTACTGGGGTTCGACGTCAACATGTGATTTTTACAAGGACTAAATTCAGCTCGTAATAATGCAATAAGAAAAGTGAGTCAACTGAAACATGCACAACACATATAACAAGGTAAATTATAATAAGGAAATTCGCAGTTAATCCTTTGAAAAAGTAGTCAGCTTCCCTAACATTCCATAAAACAAAAATCGAAAGAAAAATGTGATGCTGTTTCACGGCTATAGTATTTACAAAAATTAATAGGTGTAAGGAAGTGCAGAAATGGAAACTCTCGTACACTGAGGTAGATGCATAAGTTGGTCAAAGTAATCTGGTCAATACATCAGAAGGACTTTGCAAAGGCTCTCTGACTCTAAGGACCCACATGTGTAAACCCTACAAAGTTTGTCACACTCAGAACTATTGACTTAGAACTCGGAGACTCCTTGCAATGTATTTGTGATAGAGAAACACTGGCATCCACATCAATCCAATCAATAGAGAAATGACCATAACACCCTCAGATGGACAATACTTCTTTAGTGCCCACTGCGTGCATGAGTATTTGTGTGAGGTGCACAGCAGTGGGAAAAATTAAGCATTTTCCTATCCGCATAAAACTTACCATCCAGCAGAGGTAAATATTTAAAACTTTCAGTCTATCATTCCCCCAATTGATTGCAGGGTGAGGGGGAAGGAGGTGCTATCCTTCCCACCCCACAAGGAGAGAAGGACCGGCTATGAGCAAGCCCCAAGAAGGACTCCCCACGACTATTTATTACACCCCCTCTCACATTCTGATGTGCTCGGCACTCGGCTCTTTACATACCTCCCCCCCATCGCAGGGTTTGAGCGCACACCTTGAAATCATGGGTCATGATGTCTCAACCCCACAACCTCAGTGCCCACGACTGGAGTGGGAACTTGGTATTCTATGAATTGAACAGAACAAGAAGGAAAATATCTAATTGTCAGCTAATGCTAAAGGTTTTAGGTAGTGACCCAAGAATTTCAATAAGACACGAATGGGGAAGTGTTTCTTAAAGCAGATGGTGGAGTGTTGGAACATTACTAAGAACAATAGAAATGATTCTAGTGCACAGAATGTATCATTCAAAAGTATCTTGTGACATTGGTGGTTGAGACATTTAAAAGAATGGTTTCTAACAGATTCAACACAACTTTAAATACTTTGTTTAATATAATAAAATGCTTTTAAAACATACTTGAATTAACTGCATAATAACTATAGTAATTCTGTTTTTGCATTACATTTTCAGTTGAACTTTGTTCATTTGTCTAAAAATACCTTTCTCTGAAATCCACCTGTCATCTTCAGACTTCTCATATAAAAATTTTAAAGTGATAATGACGGTAAACGTTCCTATTAAAATCTTAAGTAACTGTTGGGGCACCTGGGTGGCTCAGTCGGTTAAGCGACTGCCTTCGGCTCAGGTCATGATCCCAGGGTCCTGGGATCGAGCCCTGCATTGGGCTCCTTGCTCCGCGGGAAGCCTGCTTCTCCCTCTCCCACTCCCCCTGCTTGTGTTCCCTCTCTCGCTGTGTCTCTCTGTGTCAAATAAATAAATAAAATCTTTAAATAAATAAATAAATAAAACCTTAAGTTACTGTGTAAACCAAAAATATTTTACACTATTTTTCGGATGAAACCATATTTAGGTACAGATCTCTTACTTACCATGCAACAAATATTTCTATGATTCATCGTAAAAATGTGCAATACAGAATTTTCTTTTTTGAGAAAAATCGAAGTCAAAATAGAAGAACATTTATTTTCATGTATCTCTATTCACATATGAAACCTAAACATTTCATTTAGAGTGCAAATTATACATTATATGCACATCAATACTTATGTTGTCCCTTCTTCTTGACTTTTAGAGAAAGCAGATTTCGTGAACCAGTGAAAGAAGTCATCACTAACAGCACCAGAGGGAAGATGGGGAGTCCAGTGCTTTTGTTTTACTTTTGCTGCTACCCTTAATCCAGTGATGAAAATATACACCTGAAGGTTCAGAGAAACTCTGATATCCTGTATTTAGCCAACGTTGTACGGTGTGAGCTATCCATTGGCTGCAGGAAATTCTCGAAGACAGCCCGAGAAACTTACATGTGATAAGGATGGAGAACACCAGGGAGCTACCCACTGATAAACATGTGCCATCCTTAGAAGTTTCCTTCCTACTCATAGAAATATCTAGAATTTTAAGGCTCAAACCAAATATTTTGTTCAGGCTGCTATAGCAAAATCCCAGACACTGGGTAGCTTGCAAACTACAAACATTCCTGTCTCAGTTCTGAAGGCTGGAAGCCTGGATCGGGGGCAGCATGGTCAGGGGCGGGGTCCTTTCCCAGAATCCCGGCCGTGTCCTGGGTGAAGAGGGGGTCAGGGAGACCCCCGGCGAGGGTGGAGCCCTCTCACCCTGATCACCTCTCAACGGACCCACCTCCCAACCCCATCATGCTGGGCACTAGGATTTCAACATCTGGACTTGGGGATGCAAACATTCAGACTATAATACGTCTCAGTGACACCTTGTGAGAATGGAGAGAAATGCGAACAAACAAAAACCCACCCCACCCCCTTGCACACACATGTGCACACTCACACACACACGCACACACATACACATCTGTACACACACACGGGTTTTACGGGGGCAGAGCTCTGCTGTAGGTTCACTTAAAACTTAGATAAGAAATTATCGGCATCACTCGGTTTCCCTCTCCCCACCTCAAAAAAAAAAAAAAAAATAGAGGAAAAAGTTGCTATCCTTAACTCCTTATAAACACACCAGGATGGGGCACTACATTTGGGCAGGCACATGACTTTATCTCTGAACCACCTGTGTTTAGAATAAAATACATGACCAGTGAAAATCTTAAAATCTATTAATTTATAGGGGTGCCTGGGTGGCTCAATTGGCTGAGCATCCAGCTCCTGGTTTTGGCTCACGTCCTGGGATTGAGCCCCGTGTCAGGCTCCCTGCTCAGCGGGGAGTCTGCCCCTCCCTCTGCTCTCACTCTCTCGGTCTCTTAAATAAATAAATAAATCTTTTTTAAAAAAAATCCACTAATTTATGTATTTTTGTAAATTGAAACACCAGATTGTTTATTCATGTATTTATCCCACTTAAAAAATCTGTCTAAAAATATCTTTTACAAGAAGAATCTAACGCATCGGAGCTTTTTTTTCTAATTTGAAAAGTAGCAGACACTGACCCCTGCTACGTGAAGTAACCAGTTCCAGCTTCATCTCTGGACGTAAAAATCTAGAAGATGGGATGGAATATATGAAAACGGGTCCTCAGGCAGCAGAGAGGACCGGCCCCTGACAAGGAGAAGGGACGGGATGTTGCTACGGCCGCCACGGCAGCAAGCCCTCAGGTGGTTTGTCCCGCGGTGTCCCTGAGCTTCGGGGGATGGCAGGCTCCCCGGTGCTCGGCAGACGACCAGGCCGGCCTCCATCCCGAGGGTCCCTGAGGATGCTTCTCGGCCTTGGCCGAGCTTTGTGCTCTGTCCTTGTGAAGATAATGTCAGCTTCACGCCTTTGCCCATGAAAAATATTTGGTATTTTTGCCAAGGCGTCTCTAGGGATTTTTCTTTGTCTTTCAAGGTAAGTAGTTTGCTAGGCTGTGCCCGAGTTAAACACCGAGGCCAACTTCCACGTACCCGGTGGTCCCTGACGTATGGTCACCGCTCTTCCCTTCATGGAGGGTTGTCCGTTCCATCTTGCTAGATGAGCCCTCGGTTTGTGTGGGCCCCTGGGACTGGGTGCACGGGCCCCTGGTCACCTCCCCAACATTGTGCTCTGACCCTTTCCACTCGCCTAATTTCCAGTTTAGTGTTTTTGGTTGTTTTCTTGTCTTTCTTCAATGCTTCTGTTTTTCACTTAATTCAAATTCACTTATTCCTGGTTTTGTCCATTTATGGATGTTGAATAGGAGTCGTTTCCTGTGACAACCAAAGCTTGGCGAGGACAGTTCACTGAATGTGCAGGATTGTGCTGTTCCCTTCTGCTTCGTGTGATGTGTGGCGGTGCGTTTTCACCAGCCGAAATCTTTAGATGCTCATTTTGCCTTTCTTCTAGACACGGCCGCTGCCTGGTGTCCCGGCCAGCACGGGTGCCGTCAGCAGCAGCCGCACTCCAGCTCCGAGGCCTCTCTTCGGTCCGGACGGCCGTCTGTTTCTGCACACACTGCTGCCGCTCCCCCGTCCCTCTCCTCCTCTGTGTGCCCCTCGCCACCTGCCCCCAGGGCTCCTCTCCTGCTCACGTGCCCTCTACTTCCCTGGAAGCCCACCTCGGTCCACTAGGACCCTCTCCGGCCGTTACCCTCCACGGCTGATGTTGGCTTGGCTGTGACCTCCCTCGTGGCCACTCCCTGCCCGCACCTGTCCCGGACTTCCCCAGCTGGGGCTCCAGAGCTGCCTACCTCTCTCCTCACAGGTGACTCCTTGCAGTTATGCAGAGGGAAGTGTTTTACGTAGTTTCAGTTGTTCTTTGTGTGTATCTGTGGAGTTTTTGGAGAAGTTTGGGAGATTCATATTCGGGCGACCGCTAGCAACTTCAGGCAACCCAGAGTCAAGCTAACATTTTTATTAAATATAAAATTATAAAAACTGGCTTTACACATTTGAGAAAAATGATAATCGTGGAGTGATCATTCATCAGTCTGTTAATTTTCATTCACACTGAATGGATTTTTTAATAAGAGCCCCTGAAGTACGGTCAGTTAATGATGGACATACTCTCTCCATCAGGGGCGCCACGGGCCATGGTAGGAGGGAGCAGAGATCCCCATCATTTATCTCTTTTTCTGAAGCATCGGTTTCACATTAGGCACCTTTTCTCACGTCTTAACATTTGTCTCTTCTTCTGCTTTATTCTGTCAATTCTCGGCATGTCATCACCAATGAGCTGAGCTAATCAGTGCTATTCTTTGTTACTTATGTTCACAGAAATGTCGGATATAAACATATTGAGCTTACGAGGCAGACTCTGGCTACCTCATCAACGTTTTAGTTATCATGTACATATATTTTTCTTTTTTAAAAAATTATATGAAGTTCCTCACAGTTGATACATATTTAGCTACTTTCTAGAAATTTTGGGTGATGACACTATGATGGTGCTCATCAATAAACAAGGACAATACAGTATAGGAATGGACGCTGCAGAACGCTCCGATGGGCTGCTGACACGTGGCGCGTGCACGAGTGTTCGAATGCTCCTTCCCCGGGGACAGCCTCTCAGTCATCTGCCCCCTGACATCTCAGCCTTATGTCAACATGCAGATAAACACACACGTTCTTCATGTGGCTTTATGTCCTCAGATTCCGTTTCTCCCTTAACTATTCTTTCATGAAACTTCTGTTTTACTCGTAATACCGTTTCCGTAGCCTTACAGATATGGCACTGACTTTCCGTAGGACTTGTTCCTGTGTGCTGTCTGTCCAGGACCAAGTCTTCACCACGTCTGGGCGTGTGCCCTCTCGGGCTCCCAGGACGGACCTGCCCACGCTGGACGCACGACAGAGATTGGGCTCACTTAAAAAAAAAACAAAACCAGACTGACTTGTTTTTATATTTGTCGTGGAGGCTTATAACATGACGGACGTCTTAAATTGTAACAGCCACTCCCACTCAGGCGAGCGTTGTACATAATTCTATAATTCCAGGTAACTCGGGACAGATCGTGTCGGGAGAGGGCGGAGAAGACATAGGACAGTGTGCAAACCATCTCCCTTTAAAATCAGAGTTAGCTGACACCATCTGGTAATATTGAAACAAAATTTTAAATAAATTTAGAGCCCTTATGGACATAGAGTTCCCAACAAACAAGCTGAAACGTCATTTATGTAAGGAAGAAAGGGATCTTGATGAACTAGAAATACATAAGAAACATGAACTGATTGGGAAGAGGACGCCGAAAAGCATTCGTGAGCCCAGGCGACCCAGCGCTGAACGGTGTCTGTTGTTTCTCACATCTTTGTCACATCCCCGTCTGCCTCTGAGCTGCCTTCAGACCCCGCGCCACTAAGCGCCATCCTACGGCTAGTGTGGGTTCCTTGTTCGCAGCGTGCCCGTGGCCTTCCCTGACACAGCCCTCTCCATACCCCCCTCCACCACCAGCCTTCAGGACAATATTTACTTGTAATCATACCTGCTTCTCCCTTGTTCAGAAAATACGTTGATGAGCATATTGCACGGTAACATTTCACTTTCTCTAAGCAGGTGAAGTAACTGCCAAGTTCACACCACAAGTCTGCAATACACTTATGTGTGTTCCCCAAATTATTGTGTTTTTAAATTAGATCTAAAGCTGGACATTCAATTCCAGGAAAAACACTACTGAATTTGCTGTGCCTTCAGCAGAACCCACCCCATTTCTGTGTTGTGAATCCGGGACCAAGAGAACCTCATTGTCCAACGTGAGGGGATCCTAAACAGCATCTAAGACTCAGTGAGCCCCAAAGAGACCCGTAGCCAAATCCAGAAATCTCAGAAAACCCGAAAACAATATCCCTCTAAACAGTTGTCCTCCATAGATAGTTGAGCTTGACTAAATGTCCTGTCAGCTAAGTCATTTTAGAATTAGGATTTTTATGTTATAAAATTTATATGTTATAAAATTTAATGCACTTCCTACTTACTTTTGATCATATGGCTTAAGTACCTTCATATTAAAACATTTTATTTTTGCAGGCATAATAATTTCTGAGAAATTAAAAGTTCCTTTGTGCCTATGTTCATTTCTACACCCTGTCTCAGCCTTCCTAATTTCAAACTCTATAAAGAGAAGCATTAAGAATAAGAAATCCTTTTGCTGCACAGAAACATGTTGGATTAAGAGAAATTTAGGAAAAAAAATAAGACATTAACAATCAAAGTTGAGTTTTGGCAAGGTGGGACCCGGTTCAGATGCTCCCCGTCCTCCTCAGTGGACACGGACGGAGCGGTCGGTGCTTGGCAGGCTGGTCGCTATCCAGCAGGGCAGCGTCACACATCCCGAGCCAGCGACCATGAGTTTGCAGAGGTTGGGGTCCACTGCAGAAATAATGCGAGGGTAACTCTGCCTTCTTCTATCCACTTTGATTAACCGGGGGCAGAACGCTTCCCAGTGAATTTCACAAAAACATAGAGGAGTTTTGGGAGCTGTTATTAAGACTTAGTTTTGAACTTGCCGGGCATGGAGCCCCTTCCCACACTTTCCTGCCGGGATGGCAGAGGGTAGCCGACGGGTAACCTGCAGGGGTCCTTCCTTACCGCTTGTTCTCCCATCCCTGAGCGGGAGTCCGGTCAGACGTCTGCAAACACGACGCCGCCCGCCCTGTGGGACTGGCCCTGATGGCGGGCAGTACCCACTACAGGGTCCTTTCTTACTAGTGGGAGTCTCCATCAGTTATCCAGCCCCTCCTCCAACTTTTGGGGGACAGAAACGTGGTCTTTTCAAGTCGGAGGTTGGCGAACAGAGAGCCTCCTCCTGGGCTGCTGGCCGGGGCGCGCGAGCGGGACAGGGACTCTGGGCTTGGCGCTGGAAGCAGCGCCTGGATGGGGCTGTGGCTGCCGGCCTTCGAGAAACGGCTTCCCTTTGTGGGGAGAGGGAAAGGACCCCCGTCACCTTCTGCTGGAATTACCAAGCCCGCGTCTTCTCTCCCCGAGTACGGAGCGGCCACTGAACAGGCAGCCTGCCGTATCCAAGAGGGAAAGACAGCACTAGGGCCTTAAACACCCACATCGGTGGACGTGCCTATCACGGCAGCAGACGTTACCCATCTGGTACCGCTGCCACCCGCCTGACGTGAGCCTTCGGCCATCCGCCGTCGTCCCCCGCGAGCGCGGCCCGTGCACCCAACACTCCGCTAACACCCGGGGTGGCGTGGGTGGCTCTAGCTCGGAGCCGGCAGGTGCTGAGGCTCGTATTCCCGTATGAAATCCGAGTCTGCGTGGACGTGTTTCCATCAGCACTCTTGCCCTGCGTGGACCACCTGCTCCATGTTCCTGGCAAGCCCTTCCCTTCTGCGTCCTTGTCTGCAGGGTTATCTGCCTCCCAGAGGGCGAGCCGCAGGGGGGTGACATGCTCTCCCTCCCCGACAAACACTAACTATTCCGTCAGCTGAAAACGCCTTTTATGTTGTCCCCTGCAGGATTCTGTGGCATCTTGACATGAGGGAAACCTATAAGAAATAAACAATTGCTCAGCAGACACTGCCAAGTGGCTTTCTTTTAAACCTAATTTGTGATGAGTTTTTTTTTTTTTTTTTTTTAATTTTGGAAGTTATATAATGATTTGGTAAAAATATATCTTTTCTACTTGATAATGAAAATATAGTGAATATTTATTCTGTTAGTTCTTTCATAAAACATTAGACTTCCTCACGGTCACTAGTATGTGTCATCAAGTAAGGATTTCAGGAGTTTGGGCATAAAATTCCTGAATTTTGGCTGTTAGACCTTAAAGTTTGCTTTAAGTTATTCTAAGGAACTCACACAATGCTGAGGTGCATAGATTTTGACAATCATGGAATTATTTTTCCCTGAAACTACCAGAACATAATTCTATCAATTCTTCATAAAAAAATCAATATGATTAACCTTTCAATTTATCTCTAACTAGGGAGGATGCATATTTCAAAACAGACTCTGGAACTTCCTTTGTCCTGTGAAACCAGCAGTATTTCATGGAAAATATGCAATGCAATCAGTGAATGTCTATTTTTGGCCAAGATTTCTACTAACAGAAAAATACAGTGAATTCAATATGGTTCTTGAGAGCATTTTTAAAAGTTCTTTCTCCCCAGAAAAAAAAAAAACCTCATAAATATGAATAATCTCTTTTTCCATTAGTGTGGTGTGACATTTATCTTTGTAGATTAAAGAAGAAGTGAATCAGCTGGAAACATATTTCTCAGGCAAGATTGCAGCCATTTTATTAGGATGTCATTAGCAGGAACAACAACCGAGTCACCAGGGACAATCCTGCATTCTCTTTCCCCTCCCACACAGAGCACTGGGGAAGATCCTCATTGTACAAATATTTATCAACTTGTTCACTTTTATCCAAACAGCAACGGATGAGCGTCCTTCTTGGCATTGGGGGAAGGTTTCTCTAGGCTACTTATGCAACGTGAAAATAGACAGTAACGTTTTTGTTATCTGTGAAGGAAAACATCTCCTGATATTCAGAACGAGAGTTTGTAGGGCAAGTATTGCTTGGGGCTTTGTGGTTGCAGGCACTTCTCCTGCAAATGAACTTCAGAGGTATTTTAAAGGACCCATCAGCCAGAGAACATGCACACAGGGTGCCGGTCAGAGAAATGAGCAACATAAAGCCTGATTCGTGACTCAAGAGTCACAGTCCTTATGGAGAAATGAAGTGTTCACACACAAAGCATTACAGGAGAAGCTCTAATAAAGGGGTGGCTCTGGCCAACTCTGCAAAGTGGAATCATGTTTCACTGACATTGTTACTGTCCTAGAGACATTGTGACTCCTACAGAAATAACCCAAAGTCTCTGATAGATGATAGATAGATGATGGATGGATGGATAACGGACGGATGGACGATAGATGGGCCGATGATAACCCCGGTGGTGGGTGGACGGTGGCTGGATGGACAGGCAAACACGGGCGTGCACACAGCTGATGTGATATTGCCCACACCGGGTCTGAAGCTCAGACAGTTCTGCGTCTTCTGTAGCCTGACAACCGACAGGTCCGGTAACGGGAATTTTAGCCCAGGCCTCCCCGCTCCGGATCCCATAGCCAGTCTCCCGCCTGCTGAGCAGAGCTCTGGGACCAGGCGAGTAAGGGGGTGTTCCTGCCCGTCCTACCATCTCCCCTCCCCTCCTCCTCCCCTCTCCCCTTCACCCTGCACCTCCTCCCTCACCCTCCCCTCCCTCCCCCCTTCCTCTCTCTTCCTTTTCCCTCCCTCCGGCCCCTACCCCTGCACCTCTGATGTTCACCCATCACCTCACCACGTCCTGTGCCAACGGCCCTCAGCTCTCTCTTTTCCAAGTCGTGGCTGAACTGTGGGACGCCAGGCCCCCTTCTGGGTGGGGCCACCCCTGCGTCCAGGTGCCTGTCTGTTCTGCGTGTGGCCCAGGGACAGGGACGGCGGAGGCCCATCTGTGTGGTTGTATATTGATGCCCCTCTCTTCCTTCCTAGGACTTTACCTCCGCAGCCCCTGCTGGTTAAAGAACGGGGCTCAGAGCTGTATGGCTTTACAACCAAACCCACAGACGCGCTGGCTGTTTCTGGACCAGAAGCGGGTGTGCTGCGCCAGCTCATCCTCCTTCTCTGCCAACTGAAGTTAAGCTGCTCCCTTGAGAAGCGCCCTCACATTTACTCAGAAGGACAACGTGCTCTCCCCAAAGGACTGCACGTCCCTCCCCCCAGACGCAGTCAACGGAGCACGAAGGGAAGCCAGCAAGTGCTGCGTCTCTGGTGCCTGTCCCGTCAAGATAGGCTTTTGGCTGTTTTTCCAACACAAAACTCAGGTCAGCTTCCTCTCGCCCCCCCCAGAGTAAATGTCCACCAGAGGCCAGATCCCAGGCATGGAAGCACCTTCTTGACTAATTATCAGCACACTTCCCACATTGGGATTGAGGCGGGAAGTGCTGATAGGGTGCATGGGGCCGGGGAACTGGGAGCAGCACTGCAGCTTGTGCTCTGAAAGAGGCGGGGGAGAGGGTTGCAGGGCCCGGAGCCTCCAGGCAGGCCTTCCTCAGCACCTGCACACCACCTCCCTGGCCCCCCTCCTCCAGCAGGTCCTGGATGACACACCAGCAGCCTGAGTGAGAGCAATCCCCCATCCCACAGCGTAGGGTCCAGGGCAGAGAGAAGAGCTCCTTCTGCAAAATAATCAGAGTGGAACTAAATGCAAAGTCATACAGGGCCTACCTCATGATGCCACTTGATCCTAATTAGCTCTCTTACACACCTCGTCTCCAAGAAAGGTCCAGGGTGGGGGGTTAGGACCTCAACACAGGAATTTGGGAGACACTACTCAGCTCGTGATGAGGGAAAGCTGTGTGTTGAGAGGATTTGCAGAAGGAGGTCTTGGATGGGACCCAATGGGGCTTTTCGAAGGAGTAGAAAGTAATTTCCTGGAGCCTCCTAAATAAAGGGTCAGTGTGTGCACATCACACACCTGCAGCAAAGGGGCCAGGACAGGGATGACCTCACAGATGCTGCATCCAGGTCGGGGCCGAGGAGGAGGCAGGGTGGGGTGGCAGGTGTGGCCGTGAGGCTGCCCAGCCCTTGGGGAGGATTCTGGGGGCACCTGGAAGGCAGGCAGAGGTCACTGCAGAGACGAGTATGCAACAGCACAAGGGAGTAGCTGTGTTCAGCCCAATGCACCTGCTGCAGCCTGGCTTGATGCCGGAGCTGGCCCAGCGGGACAGAGAGGCTTCCGGAGCGAGGGCTGCACCCCCCCGGAGCCGGCTCCAGGCGTTCCTCTCGCTGGACATTTCTCTGGCCGCAGCTCGGAGGAGATGGCCGGGCTTAAAGTCTGCTGCAGCGGTCACCTGTGGGAAGGGCCCCCGATGCAACCCTTCAGGGAATCCCACCTGCAACCTACTCACAGGCCACCCACAGCATGTGCTTCCACTACTCGAAGATGTCTGGATTGGAGGAGGGGGATCTTGGTAACCCACTTACTCCAGAAGTGGAATGCATATGGGCCCCTCAGAAATACCTGCAATGGGTCAGATTATGGGTCAAGTTCAGGGATATCCATAATCTTTAGAATTCGTGTGGGTGCACCATGGCCACGGACAAAGAGTCCTCATTGTGGCCTCACCGTGCCCTCGCAGGGGATTAGAATTCCCTTCTGTCTGTGTAGGAAGCCCCACTCTTCAGCTACTCCTCCCCACTATCAAGCAAAGTACACCTCGGCTCCAAGCTCTCTGGCTGCAAACTCTGTCCTTCTTCCCTCAGCCCGGAACAGCAGGGCTGGTCCCCCCTCCTCCCAAGACCTTTCCTGACCTGGGGCTCAAACCCCAAGTTTCAGTGCATCCCTTACTTTCTCTTATTATTTCCTGTCATTTTTGCAATATTTCCCATACTCCGCTTGGCATTACAGTTATGAGGGGATGTCTCATCCTGCCTAACATAAATCCCGCGTTCAGGAGTTACCTTACCACACCTCGCATTTCCAGCAGCGGATAGCGCACGGCTGTCCCTTCCGCAGGTAACTGGTCCGTATGCACTGATGGCAGGGAATCCAACATGTGGATCCAGCCAGGAGCCCCAGAGAACAGACCCAGGGCTCTGGAAAGGAAATGAAACGTCTCATGACTCAGTTTATTTGTGGAATGAAGTGTTCAACTAAATGAAGCTAAAAATACAGTACCCTGCAAAATATCTGCATCTAAGATCCAAACACAGGAGACTTTTTCCATGCACTGTGTCTGGCACATTTTCCTGGGGAAACCCCAGTCCTCCTGTTTGCCTCCAGGGTCATTGGCCACCCTAACTCTGTGCGATGCTCGGCCGGTCCCCAGGTGCTTCCCCTCCCAGAGATTATAACATAGCTGCTCTCAATACTATGCTTCCACTGGACATTTTAATATTTTAATATTATTGCAAGACCCCTGACTCTTGGACCAAGTTAGGATAAAGCTCACTGGGTTCATGGTTTCAACACGTTGTACCTGCATGTTGTTTAGCTGTATGTTTACCTGTTTAAACTTCCTGGTTTTTCATACCCAGACACTACATTGTTATTACTAAATTGCTCCAAATCACAGAACTCCAAGAATTGATTTGCCTTTCTGATACATCTCTCTACTGACAGGTCTGCATTTTTTTCCATTGGGGCTTCATAATACAGTTTGATTGATTTGCATGTGTGTGACAACTGTCTCCAGAGATCCTGGTGCAGAATTAGGGTCATTTCCAAGGTTCCCTTGGAGAGACTTGCGAAGCTTTTTCACTCACTTTTGTAAATAGTTTTATTTTATGACATGAACAGCACGTTTATCCAGTTTCCGGTGAACACAAAGCCGGAAGCCGGTCAGCATGCTGTGACGACCGTTACTCATGAGTGTGTGGCGGGTTGGAACCAGGGAGCAAGCTGGTGCCATGATGTCAAACCTGTGTTTACATTAAGAATGAGGAAAAGTGGGTTAAATCACATTTCAGTTGAAAGGATTTATGGGATTTTAATTGGGATGAACACAAATAAGCAATACTGTGGGTAGAAACGGGTGGTACCAGCCCCACCCACCTCGGCCCACATCGGGGAAAACCGAAAATCAGGAGACCCAGGCATCCGACACTGATCTATGGAGTTTTTGGCCAAACAATTAAACAGAGACACAGGTAAAAACACTCTGAAGAGGACTGAGCACTGAGCATTAGGGCAACCGCGCCAGGATCAGCTAGAGATGATAGTGTTCTTAATACTCACATCCTTTTTGTGAAAACTTTATCGCGGAAAGTGGAAGTGATGCTTGTCTCTAAATATCTGAACAGGTGTCAGATGAAACAGGTGTCCTTGATGCTTGGCTGCTCCAAAGGCGGAGATGGAGCTTAGGGAGGGCAGCTGGAGGTGGTGACCAGGGCAGGAGAGCCACTCCGCCTGGAGCAGGAGGGTGTCCAGTCCCAGGCGCCTGGAGACCTTGCATTCCTGGCCGAACGGACACCAGGAAAAAACGTGAGAGAAGAAGTTGTACAACGTTTAAGGCTTCTTCTAAAAGAGATTCAGTGATTATTTGACTCAATACCCTTGTTTGTATTTTAGTAAATTTATACTTCAGGACAACATGCAGAGCTTTAGAGAGAGCTTCTATGGAAAAAAGACAGACTAACGGTCAGACCAGGAGCAAGGCAGTGGTCCTCAAGGAATCTCACCAGGTCCCTGGGGATATAACACTTGGACGTAGCAAATTTATAAATATTTGTCTCCAATAATCTTTTAGATCATGTGTGTTGGGTCTGCCATGTTTGAGTTGTATTCTGTCTGAAGACGTATTTCTTCTGCAGCTTCTACGACCAGGGCGGACAAGTCCAGAGCTGTTTTTGCTAAGAAAACAAACACAACTCCATCATCCCTTTGCCTCTGATGTTCCCAACGTTGCTTTCGAGCTTTTTTATGGAGGGTGGTGAGTGCTTACTGAGTGGAAATGTCCAGTCTTCTTGAGTTCATAATCATCCGTTTGTGGGTTCATCTGCTTTGTAGATCGCTTCTGTTAAAAGATGTGTTTTAAGTTGTAAGTATGTTTGTCATCTTTTGCTTCTAGCCAACTGATTTCAGTGATTCTTACCAAGATCCTCAAACCTCATTTAATAAAGCTGATGGACCCACAAAGCTGGTATCTGACTTGTCACCTGCAAGTTCAGAGTGGATCCATGTTTGCACATCTGCACATACTCATCTTCTAACCTATGGGAAGAGGAGATCCATCTGGTCCGGAGGGTATGATTTCACTCCAGGAATTTCTCCCAGGTAGAATCTCTGTGTGAGGGGCTGTTGGAAACACACAGTAATTTTTATATTCTAGGAGGAAAGGCGTTCTCCACAACGTGTCAAAACCTTTCAATGCAATGAACAGTTTGTCAGAAAACCTGTTTTGGTTTTAAAACCTTAGAAGGAGTTACTTTTAGAAAAACTGGGAACACCATGGCCTCTAGTAAGTGATTTAACAATTGGAGTCTGAAGGTTCTTCATTAGACTGTAGAGGGAGTCACTGCCCGCAGAGTGATTGGTCGCAGGCCTCGGGGAAGACCTGAGCACTGCCTGGGGCCTTGGGCGGGCAGCGAGGACCCGCCCTCCCATGCAGCTAGGGCCTTGGCGCCAGTCACAGACTGCACAGGATTATCTTCTCAGAACATGATCCCTGAGTCATAGCTACCAGAAATCATCGGAAATGTTCAGAAGCCATGAAAGATGACATTCTGCTGCAGATTCGGCTACATCATTCACTCAGATTCTGCTTGTAAGATCTGAAGACATGTGTCTGTTTTTGTTGCATTCTAAATAAGCAGAAAAAAACTAGTTGCCATGCTTAGAAATATCCCGGATCTGTTAATGTTCTTTAGGTCACTTTAAGGGATAATGTTATGTCTTCATTAAGCTACTGGCATAAGAGATTGGCTGAAAGCAGACGAAAAGCTGCCTCCAGTTGGAGATTCATGTGGATCGTCCATGCACAAACTCGCTGCTGATGTCACCAGGCCCCTGAAGGTCCAGGAGCACCCAGAGTTCACGTAACTGTAAAGTTTTCCACTTAGTAAAGGCTGTGGAAAGTGCTGGTGGATGGAAAGAGTCCTACCCTTCTGTGCTCTCCTGTAGCATTGCACACCCATCATTTATAACCCTCGGCACATGTCACCCAGTGCGCCCTGAGAGATGAGTTCCCTGGGCCCCTGCCTCATGGCCCCAGACCCTTGGGGACAGGAATGCAGAGAGTAGGCAGTGCAGACCGAGGAGAAGACACACAAGGTCTGCACAGTGAAGTGGTGCTTTAAGTGAATGCTTTCATTAAGAGAAAGGAAGAAACAGAAATGATCGTCCCCCATGTGTATCCAGAGTGACCTGAGAGTCCAGGGAGCAGAGCGCTACGGCCACATTGAAGTTAGACAGGACCGCTACAGACACAGGTATCAGCAGCTAGTGGCTCGGTCATACCTCCCTCCAAGGGCTCCACTGTGTGACACGTGTCCGGAACTTCTCGGGGACGGAGAGCATCCATGATCCCTCTAATCAGGACAGGTCCCCGGCCTTTCAGAACATGGAGAAGCAGTTGTTGCTCTTGCGGGGGCCACCCCCACGCTGAGCACCCTCTGCAGATTCCAGCATTCCCAGGCGGTCTGCCGCAGCCCCTCCCCAGTGCTCCCCCATGCTCCATGTCCCCAAGGGTTCCATGGAAAGTGCTGTGGCTTCTGCAGGACACTCCTTGTGTCTGCACACCCTTGTCTGCAGAGGAACAGTCACCACAATGCGGGCCCTTCATCCGGGTTCTCTTGAACAGCTAACACTGTAATTGTAGCAGATAAGACCTCCTCAACAAGGCACTAAACTCCAATCGATACGCACCGTCGACATGCAAGTTCAAGATGTGTATGGCATGAAAGAGATCCACCAACGGGGGTAACCTGCTGCCTGCATTTCAGGATGTAATTAGATCCACTGCAAAACTTGCAACCTTTATCACTGAAGAGTCCTTCAAAAAGAATGTTTCTTCTTTTTAGGTTAATTAAATAACATATACTGCTTTAAAGGATTTGCTAACATATTTGTCTTGTATCAGATTTAGAAAGGAGGACCGCAGCTGAGGATGGAAAATGTTCTTCATAAATAAGACATGCGTGTGGTTACGTTAACGAAACACCAGCTTCGGACGTGAGCTTCCCAAAATGGGATGCATTTTACACTTCAGACCTGGAGCCTCCTCTCCAAAGGATGAGCTCTCTATTTACATTTTTATAAGATATTTTCAGAGTTTTCTTACAAACATTTTTTAAACTCACTTTACATATCCCATTTTATGTTATTTATTATAAGCTTACTTTAATCACTTATATAATTCTATAGTAAAAATTCACACTATGCTTTATGTGTATTAGTGCATTTATATTATATTTGTTATATTACATTATACTATACTATACTATATTATATTTAGGATGTTGTTATCAAGTATTTGCTCAGCACAACATTGTCTAAGCTTGGGGTTCTGCAAACTACAACTACAGGCCAATTCCAGCCATGGTTATGTCTGGATGACCTTCAAGCTGAGAATGACTTATCTTAGTCACCTCCTGATGTTTAGCCATTTACCCCATACATAGAGTCTTTTTTTTAAATTTCTTATTTAAATTCAATTTAGTTAACATATAGAGTATCATACTTTCCATACAGTGTAACATACAGTGTAGAGGTTACTGATTCATCAGTTGCATATAACACCCAGTGCTCATCACATCACATGCCCTCCTTCATGCCCATCACCCGGCTACCCTGTACCCCCACCCACCTCCAGCAACTCTCAGTTTGTTTCCTATGAATAAGAGTCTCTTATGGTTTGCCTCCCTCTCTATTTTTATCTTATTTTATTTTTCCTTCCCTTCCCTTACGTTCATCTGTTTTGTTTATTAAATTCTACATATGAGTGAACTCATATGATAATTATCTTTCTCTGACTGACTTATTTCACTTAGCATAATACCCTCTAGTTCCATGAATGTTGTTGCAAATGGCAAGATTTCATTCTTTTTGATGGCTGAGTAATATTCACAAACTGATACAACCACTCTGGAAAACAGCACGGAGGTTCCTCAAAAAGTTAAAAATAGAACTATCCTATGATCCAGCAATTTTATTACTAGGTATTTATCCAAAGGGTACAAACATAGTGATCCAAATGGGCATGTGCACCCCAAGGTTTATAGCAGCAATGTCCACAATAGCCAAACTATGGAATGAGGTCAGGTGTCCATCGACAGATGAATGGATAAAGAAGATATGGTATATAGATAGATAGATGATAGATAGAGATATTGATAGATAGTCTTAAAACAACACACATTTACAATCACACAGTTTCTCTGGGTTGGTGTCCGTGCTTAGGTGCTCAGGATCTCACAGGCTTCTCTCAGGGAGCCAGCTGGGCTGTGTTCTCATCCGTGGGCTCACCTGGGGGCCACCTCAAACTGACTCAGGTGTTGGTGGAATCTGTCCCTCATTGCTGTGACATGAGGGCCTCAGCAGCTTGTGTTCCCTGCAGCTCCCTGACCGGGCCTCTCCATGGACTAATCATAACACAAGTCATTTCTTCCTGGCCATCAGGACAGCAAGAGACCCTGTTGAGGTGTCCTATAACACGGAGTGGTCACCAGAGTGAAACCCCATCACCTCCAGGTTGGAAGCAAGACACAAGTCCCACCCTGAGGGGGGATGGGACTCCCCCAAGGACATCAAAACATGACCATTACAGGCACTTTTGGGCACACATCCTTACTCTTTAAAGGGTGGTAAGCACTTTCAATTAAATTGAAAAGGATGATGTGACAGACACTATATATGGCCCATAAAGCCTCCAATATTAAGAGTTGGCATTTTACAGAAACTGTTTGCACACCCTGGATTTCAAGGGTAATGTTGGAGGTGCAAATGCAGCACACCTCAGCGTAGTGAACGCCCCGGTTTCCCCATGTAAGTCCTGATAAGGAAAAGTAAGTGAGGACAGAATATCAGAAGCATATTCCTGTTCATATTATCAGCATGTATTCACATGTATCCTTAGGGACACAACACCTATGTGCAAAAACAACGGGGAAAAAAAGACATATGGTCCCGGGACCCTGTGTGATGAGACTCACTTTCTCCTATCCTTTATCACCTGAGGCTAACTCATGTTTAAATTAACAATCATTTTATTCTTCAAAATTCCATTTATAGAGAAGCTTTCAAAAATCTTGCCACTGATGGGCACCTTAGTCAAAAGCAGAGAGGGTATAAATTGCTATTAAGGAATCCCTATGTGCTTTGGAGGGAAATTACTGGTCTGTGTGTAAAGCCTGGGTAATTCTGGGTGGAGCAGTGTGATGGGGGGCGCTGGGGAAGGGAGAGAGGTATGCACAGAGCATCAGTGGAGAGGATGCCTCCTCGGAATTTCTAGGATCAGTCATTGGTTATCTCCTCCAAAGGTAAGATCAGGATTGATTCCAAGAAGGAAGCAGCTGAGGAGGGAACACAGAGATGGTTCTCGGGAATCAGCCCCCCATGGGGAGATGCCAGACACTCCCATGGAGGATGGGAGACACATCTAAGCTTGCACTTTGCAGATCAGTAGTTTCTGAAGTGGTCATTTCCAAGGGAGAAGTTAACAGAGCTCTGAGATAAGATGGCTCCTAAATGGGGAAGTGTACGGTGATGCACACATTTCCAGATGGAGTCACCGGGGTTCACGCAGCATGAAACCTGCTGCAGGTGCACTGGCTTCGCCTCACCTGTGTTCCTGTCTGCTCTGGACGTGGGAGAAGTCCTCTCCTTCCCCGACGCAGACACAGCTGCTCTCCTGGCTTCAGGGATTCTTGGAGTTAGTCTACTTGCTTGTCTTCAAGCCACAGAAGCCTGAGGAATGTGCCTGGAAAGGTGGGGGACGTGGTCCCTGGTGGGCGCCGGGAGCCTCAGAGCAGAGCAGATCCATCACGCACGGCACGGCCACTGTGAGGCAGACACATCTCTGCTGCGGGCGGAGCATCTTGCAGGAACATTGACGTGCTGTCACTGGCATGAAAGAAAACGTGGTTCATCTTACAGGCTCCTCTTTTATCAAATGATTGGACTTTTGGATAAGTGTCTCCTGGTGACTGGTTCTGGCTCTTTCCCTTGCCAGGAGTAGAGAGCACGCGGAGGACAGTGGCAAGGGCTAGGTCGTATGGGGCTGGAGCCCAGGACAAGGGCCCCGACTTGGAGCTGCACAGCTTCCCAAAGTGAGAACAAGGCCGTAGGTAGTCGGGGGCACAGACCCAGCCCGTGTCGCGGGGAACTGCGGGGTGTCACCGATTCCAGACAAGGACAAAAGGTAGTGGGCTTGCATGTCATCACAGCTGCTCTGGGCACCGCTGCCCCCCATGGTCAGCCCTCCTGCTTCTGCCTCCAACACACATGCTCCCTTCTGCTGCTGACAAGCTGCACACCCATGCCCTCACAGTCAAGCCATGACTGGACTTCACGTCATTGAGATTTCACTTCCTTCAGGAAACTTCCCCCACAGCCCCCAAAGCCTGAGAAGGAAGCTCGTCCGTCCCACGGCCCCTAATGGCTGTGAAATGTGTCCTTACTTCTCCCTCCCCCTTCCTATGCTAAAACACCAACAGTGAGCAAGAATTGTGTCTTTATTGTTTATTGTCTATTGCTTGTTTACTGCCATGTCTGCAACTCAGCACCATGTCAGGGACAGAGCAAGTGAACATGTGTGTGCATGTGTATGTGTCATGTGTAAGTGTGTGAGTGTTTTACATGTGTGAGTGTGTGCATTGAGACTGTGAGTAGGTATGTGTGTCTGTGTGCACATGTGTGACTGTGTGGTATGTGCAAGTGCACATGTGTGTCTGCATGTATGAGTGTGTATGTGTAGGTGCATCGGCAAGTGTGTGCATGCGTGTGCAGGCATGTGGGAGTGTGTGCCTGTGGTGTGTGCACATGTGTGCGGTATGTGTGAATGTGTATGTGTACGTGCATCGGCATGTGTGCACGTGTGCGGGCATGTGTCAGTGTGTGCATGAGTGTGTGCACGTGTGTGCATGTGCATGTGAAAGTGTAGAATGACCAACCAAATGCAATCGGACTGGACAATGGAGCCTCAAAGCGTCATCTTCTGTTTCGTCTGAAATCTCACCCTGGTCGTCCCCCGAGTCCCCAGCCCTGGCCTGAGCTCTGCAAAGAGGAAACCAGAATCCTGCACAGCATCTGCCCAGAGCATTCAGAAATTCTGGGAAAATGTTTCCCTGCCCTCCCCACCTCAAAAAATCCCATCTGCTAATGACTGAGCCTCATTAACTTCCCACGGTTTTGTGGCTCGTGGTTCTGCAGCAAGACTCAAGGTGTAAACCCTAAGGTCAATAAGCAAAAGGGATTAACAGCAGAAGCTTTCTTGAAAAGAGCAAAGTGCTGGGGCAAAGAAACACTAAAATTCAGAATTAGAAGTGACCTTGTGAAGGGTAACATGTGAGAACAAGAAGAAACAACAGCAAAATGTCATGCATTAAGTGTCTTTTCTCCAAGACCGGGACCTCAGGACCCATGGGATAAATCTCCCTGGAGCCCCGTGGGAAGGAAATTGTCATGAGAGTCTCATATATTGCCATGTTTGGTTCTCGTACTGTTTGCACAATGCTGGCCGCCAGGCTGGTTGCTTTGCAGTCCCTCCAGTGGGCAGCACTCAGGGGCTTCAGACTGGGAGACCCAGGGAAGAAGGCAGCCTCACTAGATCGGTGTGGGTCCAGAGCCATGCAAATCTGAAGAGCAAACACGTGCCGAGTGTCATAGCAGCTATTTTCAGGGAAAAACACCATAACAAGATGCCAATGAAAAAACCCTTTCATGATAAATAAAACTTAGCTATTTTAGCTCTATTACAAGTAATGTAGAAGTCACAACAGAAAAGACTTATTGAAAGTTTTCCCTGGTGCCTACATTTGATATTTGGTATATAACCCCCTTGGGAGCTATATTTTTAGCTCACAAATTTCTTAAGATGTGTGGTAGCAAATAAGCTGCAGTTCTGTCAAGGATGAATTTATTCAGTGTGACTTAAGCAAATCCATTTAAAATGTAGTCAGACCTCTAGAGACATCTTTCTGAAAATAAGTAACTTTTGGATTTAACTGGAGTTGCATAAGCAAAGTCACCTTCCTTGAATGTTGGACTTCACTTCTTCATGCACCTGCTCACCGATGCTCACTGAGCACCTACTATGTGCAGAGCATTTTATTTAGTACTACTGAAAATAAAAGCACAGACATTTTTCCTTCAGATTTTGTGTAGAATAAATATGTGTGTATAAGTAACTATCAAACCAGATACAAAAGGATAAATAAGTTCAAAGAAAGTGGGATCCACTTAAAGGAAGGCAGATAAGAAAACCTCTTTCTGGATGCCATACCACAAACAATGAATTCAGAGATGAGAGCTCCTTGGGCTGCAGAGATATTCAGGAGGACATTCCAACCAATATCACCTAAGACTTTACTGTGAAGAAGCAAATGCTCAAAGAAGTGTGGGGGTTGGTTGGGGAGGGTGTTTCCCTCTAGAGTACTCTTTAAAATTGCTAAGGGGGCTGGAACATCTAAAGTAGCTACATTAGAGCTCTGCAGACAAACAGAACAAGTTAGATATCAGGATAATATTTTAATAATATAATGTGACATGATAATATAATATGACATGATAATATAATAACATTTTAATACAATCTAACATAATAATAATATAATAATGTATAAACTCTGTTCTAAGGAACGGGACCCTGTGATTGTACAGGCTGACAAGTCCCTGTTTTATAAGCTGGAGACCCAGAATGAACCAATGTTTCAGTTTGAGCCTGAAAGCAGGAGAAAGCACACATCCCAGCATGAAGTGAGTCAGGCAGAAAGAATTCCCTCTTACTCAGGGGAGCATCAGGCTTTTCGTTCTTCTCAGACCTTCAACTAGTTGGATGAGGCCCACCCACATTGGGGAGGAAAATCTGCTTTCCTCAGTTAACTGATGTAAATGTGAATCTCATCCAAAAACACTCTCCCAGAAATACCTAGAATAATGTTTGACCATATATCTGGGCACCTCATCAAGATGACACATAAAATTGACCATCACAGTATTCAACAATATAAAACGAGTTAAATATCACATGCCACACCCCAAAATGGGAATGTTATGTAGCAATTAAAGTGATTTAACCTTACAATCACATAGACAAATGTTTAAATATATTTTAGTTGAGAGCACATAATAGAGAGCAATCCTTGATGCATAATAATAATAATAGCACACTGTCAGGTTAGTAATATATATTCAATTTAATGTTAAGTGTCCTCACACATGCAGGACGAGTAATATTTGAGATTTAATTCAATGGTAATAGCAACATAATGGAATTCTGCTTAAAATTTTTCTGTATTTTTGAATATCTGGATTTTCTAATTTTTTTTCTAATATTCCTTTTATTTTTATTTTTTAATTGTTATATTAATCACCATATATTACATCATTAGTTCTTATGTAGTGTTCCATGATTCATTGTTTGTGCATAACACCCAGGGCTCCACGCAGAATGTGCCCTCTTTAATACCCATCACCAGGCTAACACATCCCCCCACCTCCCTCCCCTCTAGAACCCTCAGTTTGTTTTTCAGAGTCCATCGTCTCTCGTGGTTTGTCTCCCTCTCCAACTTACTACCTTTCATTCTTCCCCTCCTGCTATCTTCTTCTTTTTCTTTTTTCTTAACATATGTTGCACTATTTGTTTCAGAAGTACAGATCTGTAATTCAACAGTCTTGCACAATTCACAGCGCTCGCCATAGCACATACCCTCCCCAATGTCTATCACCCAGCCACCCCAGCCCTCCCACCCCCCACCACTCCAGCAACACTCAGTTTCTTTCCTGAGATTAAGAATTCCTCATATCAGTGAGGTCATGTGATACATGTCTTTCTCTGATTGACTTATTTCACTCAGCATAACACCCTCCAGTTCCATCCATGTCGTTGCAAATGGCAAGATCTCATTCCTTTTGATGGCTGCATAATATTCCATTGTGTATATATACCACTTCTTCTTTATCCATTCATCGGTCGATGGACATCTTGGCTCTTTCCACAGTTTGGCTATTGTGGACATTGCTGCTATAAACATTGGGGTGCACGTACCCCTTCGGATCCCTACATTTGTATCTTTGGGGTAAATACCCAGTAGTGTAATTGCTGGATCGAATGGTAGCTCTATTTTCAACAGTTTGAGGAACCTCCATACTGTTTTCCAGAGTGGTTGCACTAGCTTGCATTCCAACCAACAGTGTAGGAGGGTTCCCCTTTCTCCACATCCCCACCAACATCTGTCGTTCCCTGACTTGTTAATTTAGCCATTCTGACTGGTGTGAGGTGCTATCTCATTGAGGTTTTGATTTGGATTTCCCTGATGCCGAGCGATGTGGAGCACTTTTTCATGTGTCTGTTGGCCATTTGGATGTCTTCTTTGGAAAAATGTCTGTTCATGTCTTCTGCCCATTTCTTGATTGGATTATTTGTTCTTTGGGTGTTGAGTTTGATAAGTTCTTTACGGATTTTGGATACTAGCCCTTTATCTGATATGTCATTTGCAAATATTTTCTCACATTCTGTCAGTTGTCTTTTGGTTATGTGGACTGTTTCTTCTGCTGTACAAAGCTTTTTATCTTGATGAAATCCCAATAGTTCATTTTTGCCCTTGCTTCCCTTTCCTTTGGCAATGACTCAAAGAAGAAGTTGCTGCGACTGAGGTCAAAGAGGTTGCTGCCTGTGTTCTCCTTTAGGATTTTGATGGACTCCTGTCTCATGTTTAGATCTTTCAACCATTTGGAGTCTATTTTTGTGTGTGGTGTAAGGAAATGGTCCAGTTTCATTCTTCTGCATGTGGCTGTCCAATTTTCCCAACACCATTTGTTGAAGAGACTGTCTTTTTTCCATTGGACATTCTTTCTTGCTTTGTCAAAGATCAGTTGACCATAGAGTTGAGGGTCCATTTCTGAGCTCTCTATTCTGTTCAATTGATCTATGTGTCTGTTTTTGTGCCAGTACCATACTGTCTTGATGATGACAGCTTTGTAATAGAGCTGGACGTCCGGAATTGTGATGCCGCCAGCTTTGCTTTTCTTTTTCAACATTCCTCTGGCTATTCGGGGTCTCTTCTGGTTCCATACAAATTTTAGGATTATTTGTTCCATTTCTTTGTAAAAAGTGGATGGTATTTGGATGGGGATTGCATTGAATGTGTAGATTGCTCTAGGTAGCATTGACATCTTCACAATGTTTGTTCTTCCAATCCATGAGCATGGAACGTTTTTCCATTTCTTTGTGTCTTCTTCAATTTCTTTCATGAGTATTTTATAGTTTTCTGAGGATAGATCCTTTGCCTCTTTGGTTAAATTTATTCCTAGGTATCTTATGGTTTTGGGTGCAATTGTAAATGGGATCGACTCCTTGATTTGTCTCTCTTCTGTCTTGTTGTTGGTGTATAGTAATGCCACTGATTTCTGTGCATTGATTTTATATCCTGCTATTTTACTGAATTCCTGTATGAGTTCTAGCAGTTTTGGGGTGGAGTCTTTTGGGTTTTCCACATAAAGTATCATATCATCTGCAAAGAGTGAGAGTTTGACTTCCTCTTTGCCGATTTGGATGCCTTTGATTTCTTTTTGTTGTCTGATTGCTGTGGCTAGGACTTCTAATACTATGTTGAAGAGCAGTGGTGAGAGTGGACATCCCTGCTGCATTCCTGACCTTAGGGGAAAAGCTCTCAGCTTTTCCCCATTGAGAATGATATTCACTGTAGGTTTTTCATAGATGGCTTTTATGATATTGAGGTATGTACCCTCTCTCCCTATACTCTGAAGACTTTTGATCAAGAAAGGATGCTGTACTTTGTCAAAGGCTTTTTCTGCACCTATTGAGAGGACCATATGATTCTTGTTCTTTGTTTTGTTAAAGTATTGTATCACGTTGATTGATTTGTGGATGTTGAATCAGCCATGCAGCCCAGGGATAAATCCCACTTGGTCATGGTGAATAATCCTTTTAAAGTACTGTTGGATCCTATTGGCTAGTATTTTGGTGAGAATTTTTGCATCCATGTTCATCAAGGATATTGGTCTGTAATTCTCCTTTTTGATGGGGTGTTTGTCTGGTTTTGGGATCAAGGTAATTGTGGTCTCATAAAATTGAGCTTGGAAGTTTTCCTTCCATTTCTATTTTTTGGAACAGTTTCAGGAGACTAGGTATTAATTCTTCTTTAAATGTCGGGTAGAATTCCCCTGGGAAGCCATCTGGCCCTGGACTTTCGTTTGTTGGGAGCTTTTTGATGACTGTTTCAATTTCCTTAGTGGTTATAGGTCCGTTCAGATTTTCTATTTCTTCCTGGTTCAATTTTGTTAGTTGATACATCTCTAGGAATGCTCTCATTTCTTCCAGGTTATCCAATTTGCTGGCATAGAGTTGCTCATAATATGTTCTTATAATTGTTTGTATTTCTTTGGTGTTGGTTGTGATTTCTCGTCTTTCATTCATGATTTTGATGATTTGGATCATTTCTCTTTTCTTTTTGATAAGTCTGGCCAGGGGTTTATCAATCTTGTTAATTCTTTCAAAGAACCAGCTCCTAGTTTCATTGATCTGTTCTACTGTTTTTTGGTTTCTATTCCATTGATTTCTGCTCTGATCTTTATTATTTCTCTTCTCCTGCTGGGTTTAGGCTTTATTTGTGGTTCTTTCTCCAGCTCCTTTAGGTGTAGGGTTAGGTTGTGTATTTGAGACCTTTCTTGTTTCTTGAGAAAGGTTTGTATTGCTATATACTTTCCTCTCAGGACTGCCTTTGCTGTATCCCAAAGATTTTGAACAGTTGTGTTTTCGTGTTCATTGATTTCCATGAATTTTTTTAAGTCTTCTTTAATTTCCTGGTTGACCCATTCATTCTCTAGTAGGATGCTCTTTAGCCTCCATGTCTTTGAGTTCTTTCCGACTTTCCTCTTGTGATTGAGTTCTAGTTTCAAAGCATTGTGGTCTGAAAATATGCAGGGAATGATCCCAATCTTTTGGTACCAGTTGAGACCTGATTTGTGACCTAGGATGTGATGAATTCTGGAGAATGTTCCATGGGCACTAGAGAAGAAAGTGTATTCCGTTGCTTTGGGGTGGAATGTTCTGAATATGTCTGTGAAGTCCATTTGGTCCAGTGTGTCATTTAAAGTCTTTATTTCCTTGTTGAACTTTTGCTTAGATGATCTGTCCATTTCAGCCAAGGGGGTGTTAAAGTCCCCCACTATTATTGTACTGTTATCAATGTGTTTCTTTGCTTTTGTTATTAATTGCCTTATATAATTGGCTGCCCCCATGTTAGGGGCATAGATATTTACAATTGTTAGATCTTCTTGTTGGATAGACCCTTTAAGTAGGATATAGTGTCCTTCCTCATCTCTTATTACAGTCTTTGGTTTAAAATCTAATTTGTCTGATATAAGGATTGCCACCCCAGCTTTCTTTTGGTGTCCATTAGCATGGTAAATGGTTTTCCACCCACTCACTTTCAATCTGGGGGTGTCCTTGGGTCTAAAATGAGTCTCTTGCAGACAGCATATTGATGGGTCTTGTTTTTTAATCCAATCTGATAGCCTGTGTCTTTTGATTGGGCATTGAGCCCATTTACATTCAGGGTAACTCTTGAAAGGTATGCATTTAGTGCCACTGTATTGCCTGTAAGGTGACTGTTACTGTGTATTGTCTCTGTTCCTTTCTGATCTATGCTGCTTTAGGCTCTCTCTTTGCTTAGAGGACCCCTTTCAATATTTCTCGGAGGGCTGGCTTCATGTTTGCAAATTCCTTTAGTTTTTGTTTGTTCTGGAAGCTTTTTATATCTCCTTCAATTTTCAATGAGAGCCTAGCTGGATACAGTGTTCTTGGCTGCATCTTTTTCTCATTTAGTGCTCTGAATATATCATGCCAGTCCTTTCTGGCCTGCCAGGTCTCTGTGGATAGGTCTGTTGCCAATATAATGTTTCTACCATTGTAGGTTACATATCTCTTCTCCCGAGCTGCTTTCAGGATTTTCTCTTTGTCTCTGAGACTCGTAAGTTTTACTCTTAGATGTCGGGTTTTGACCTATTTTTATTGATTTTGAGAGGGGTTCTCTGTGCCTCCTGGATTTTGATGCCTGTTTCCTTCCTCACATTAGGGAAGTTGTCTGCTATTATTTGCTCCAATATACCTTCTGCCCCTCTCTCTCTTTCTTCTTCTTCTGGGATCCCAATTATTCTAATGCTGTTTCATCTTATCGTATCACTTATCTCTAGAATTCTGCCCTCGTGATCCTGTAGTTGTTTCTCTCTCTTTTTCTCAGCCTCTTTATTTTCCATCATTTGGTCTTCTATATCACTGATTCTCTCTTCTGCCTCATTTATCCTAGCAGTTAGTGCCCCCATTTTTCTTGCACCTCATTAATAGCCTTTTTGATGTCGACTTGGTTAGATTTTAGTTCTTTTATTTCTCCAGAAAGGGTTTCTCTTATAACTCCCACACTTTTTTCAAGCCCAGCTAGTATCTTTAAAGTCATGATTCTGAACTCTAGGTCCAACATCGTACTAATGTCCGTATTGAGTAGGTCCCTGGCTGACGGTACTACCTCTTGTTCTTTTTGCTGAGGTGATTTTTTTTTTGTCTTGTCATTTTGTCCAGAGGAGTACAGATGAATGAGAGAACAAAATGCTAACAGGTTTACAATGTCCCCAGCAAATATACTGTATAGAAATCAGAAAAGACCTGAAATCAGGGGAAAAGAAAGGGAAAGAAAGAAAAAAAAAAAAGAAAGAGAAAATAAAGAAAAAAAAAACAAAGAGAAAAAGAAATACAAAAACAGAACAATACGAAAAAAACCGAATATGATCAAATATGATCAGGCTAGTGCATAGATCAGTGCCACACACTAGATTTTGGGCGTATTTTGGTCTGTTAGAAAAAAGTGCCTCCTAAAATTTTAAAGGAAGAAAGACTTATATATGTACAAAATAAGGGTTGATACAATGAAGGGATTGAAGATGACTGTAAAGATGAAAATTATAAAAGATTTTATAAAAGGAATTGATACGATAAGAATTTGTTTGAAAAAAGAAGATTAAAAAACAAAGAAGAAAAGAAAAAAGAAAAGGGAGAGAACGTGATCATGCAGAGACTAGAACAAAGCCATACACTAGTGATTTAGGGTATATTTTGATCTGTTAGAAGAAACTGTATCTCAAAGTTCTAAAGAGAGAACAATTTATATATATATGCCAAAAATAAGGGTAACTACTATGAAGGGATCAAATATGACTCTAAAAATGAAAACTAAAAAATGTTTTTTTAAAAAAAGGGATTGATAAGATGTCGGTTGAAAAAGGGAAAAAGAAAAATTAAAAGAACAGTAAAAAATTAACTTTGAAAAACTAATGAATTATGGTAAAAAAGCCATGAATTGAATTCTATGTGCAGTATTCCCCTAGCGCTGGAGTTCTCCCGTTCTCCTTGATCGGTAAACTTGGTCTTGGCTTGCTGGCTGTTCGTGCTGATCTTCTGGGGGGAGGGGCCTGTTGCTGTGGTTCCCAAATGTCTTTGCCGGAGGCACAATTGCCCCGCCCTTGTCGGTCCGGGCTAAGCAAGCTGCTCGGGTTTGCTCTCAGGAGCTTTTGTTCCCTGCAAGCTCTCGGTACAGCTTTGGAGGACCAGGGTGAAAATGGTGGCCTCCCAATCTCCACTCGGAGGAGCTGAGAACTCGGGGCCCCGCTCCTCAGTGCGCCCCCAGAGAAAAGCAGTCACTCCCGTGTCCCCGGTCTCCGGCCGCACTCCGTGCTCACCCGGCCTGTGACCGACCGAGCGTTTCTGTCTCTGGCACCCGACCCCGTGTGGAGTCTCCAAACCCAGCAGATCCCTGCAGTGCGTTTCCGCACCGCTCCTCCCGGGGGAGGAAGGGGAGTCTCCCCGGCTCTGCCGCCTGTTGGGTCCCTGCTGCAGGAGCAGTGGCCCGACTGGGCTGCGGCTCACAGTTTATGGCCACCCCGAGCTGAGAGCCCGCGCCTCAGCTCCGTCTCTGCAGCCGGCTTCCCCGCTCCGATCCCTGGGAGCTCTGCCGCACTCAGGCACTCCCGGTCTTTCGGTGACCCCGAGGGTCCTGAGACCCCACTGTCCCGCGAGGATTCCACCCCCTGCTTAGCCACTGGAGCGACGTCCCTCCGCGGAGCCGACTTCTCAAAGGTCCGATTTTGTGCTCCGCGGCTCTAGCACTTGCCAGAAGCGGCCGACGGAGGCCCCCTCCCCCGCCGTCTATCCTCCCGAATATCGCCTCGGATTCACTTCTCCGCACGTCCTACCTTCCAGTAAGTGGTCGCTTCTCTGTTCAGAGAGTTGTTGCTACTCTCCTCTTCGATCTCCTGTTGAGTTCGTAGGTGTTCAGATGGTTTGATCCCTATTCAGCTGAATTCCTGAGACCAGACGAAATCCAGGTCTTACTCCTCCGCCATCTTTCTCCGCCTCCCTCAAATATTTCTTATAAAGAGAAAGTGGGGGGTGGAATTTGTCATTGTCAATAACGGAAACCTTTTTTTGTAAAGACTATACTATGCTATCAATGAATTCACATGTACTATCCCAACTGAGGTTATCTCTGGGTAGGTAGAGATAAGCCAGCACCTTCTACGGATGCTCAGGGACCAATGCAGGTTTCAGAATGACCCACATGGCACCTAGAACTGATGACAACAGAGGACAGATGATGTTTCCACTAGGGCTGGGAATACCGATTTGCCAGTGCCCTCTAAGCAAAGCTGGAAAGAGCGAAGGGCCCAGCCAGCAGGAGATTAACGGTGTCTTGAGGAACCTCTTTACCAAACTGCCTTCATCATCAGTCCTTCCTTGTTTACCTCCATAAGCAGCTCTAGTAACTTTTCCTGTGTTAAGGGCTTATTTTTGAGGAACTGTATTCCAAACACCTATTGAGCATCCAAATGTTTTGAAAAGATATCGTAGTGTGAGTTTGCAAGGGCAGAGAATCTTCTTCAAGGCACTAAAACACTGCAAATAATATATTGCTCATTTCTGTGATGCTGACCTCAACTCCATCTGGTAAAAATAAATCATCCTAATAAAATAGCACAGTGGCTACATCATGCAAATCAAATCAATCTTGCTTTCATTGGATCCACACCACCTAACCAGTTCCCAGCACACAGTAATTACTTTAAAATGTGTAAAGAAATAATACAATTCTTTTTAATATTGCCTTTTAAGTTCTGGATTTTTAAAAACTTTGTATTACTTTTATTTCAATTCTCACAGGTAAGATGTAACATATTCCCTTATAGTAGTACTAAAGAGAAAGAAATCCCATCTGTTTACTTATTTAACAAATATTCACTGTGGCTTTTTTTTTCTGTGCTAATTAATAAGTCTGCAAAGTTAAATTCATGGGGTAAAAGATCCTGAAGGCCTCATTTCCTGAGGAAAGTAACACATAAATGAGAGAGAAATTTTGACAGCACAGTCAAAATCTGCACTCAGATATCAGGAATTGCACACTTATTGGTTTTCTGCCTGTGCCCCAGGGACCTGAGGGAGAATTGTGCAATGAGTTATAACAAGTGCAACTCCAGCCGAGAGGACATATGAAGACACCTTGACCACTCCCGCCTGACATGCACCTATCACATATGGCTATCCCGCCCCGTCGCCCATGACCACAGCCCCCAGACCTCACCACCAGGTTCCCTGTCTCTCCAGCACCTTTCACATCACCTGCTCCCGAGAGAGCATCAGAGGAGAAGAGAAAGTCCTAACGGCCATATTGGAGATGGAAGCTCAGAGCTCAATAAACATGTGGGATTTATAATTTAGTGTTTGCTGGTAAATTGCTCTGATCTCTCACCCCTAAGGGCTAATGTTGCTAACATACTTTCTGTGTTCTGTTTGCCTACATCTGAAAGCTGTTGGGACTATGTAATGAGATAATATTTACAACATGGTTTTATGTGTGTGCATGTTCGTAAGTTTGACATTTTCCAAAAGCACAGATTTGATGTTTGTATTTTTCTTTGACATTTGCATTAAGCCACAGTGAAAAATTCACATTGATTCCTCTATGTAAGTACTGATAATTTTCAAATAGTCATATAAAGCATTTGTAGTGAAGTCATAACTTCTGTTTCCATGAGATTAGATTGATGGAGAATAATCGACATTTCAATAAAGCCAGATAAATTTCAGGTCAGTTGGCTAAAGTTTGCAAAACTCCTTTTGGCTTTGGGAATATTCTAATTAACTCTATATTCTACAACAGCAAAATATAAACAAAGCAGTCTCTTTGAAACACTTTACTTATTTTCACAAAAAGGGAAATTTAAGAAACTCATTGTGACAATTGATGCCAAAGACTCAGGAAATATTCTATTAAAATGAAGTATCTGATGTTGAAATACTATAATAAAAACATAAAGACCATTCTTGTTAAATGGAAAAGGTCAAAAAGCCTGTGATCACATGAATTAAAAAGAAAACATTAGAACAATCAGGCAAGTGAACAAAGAGGAAAATTTCCTACTCTGCAGAATTATTTAGCTTTGGTGAAGTGCATTTAAAGATATTAAGTGTAAAATAAAGACATGCCCCTAACTTGTCTCACGGTTAACAGAGGGATCATCACATAAACTTCCTACAAACAACAAAAAGCCTATTTCTCACATCTGAAATGTTAATGTGAGGAATAATTAAGTAAGTGTAGGACTTCGTTTTTTCTTTTGCTACTGAATAAAATAAACTAAATCAACATTCAATAATCCTTTCCAAAAAAATTAATAAATAAAATATATTCCCAAATTGGGAAGATCAACTGTTATCAAAAAGTCTGAAAATTGTGTCAGTTCTGGCAAATTCTACTCCAAACTCGATCATTTGGAAAATTATAACCATCTGACTGGAAAAGCTATCCCCGCGATTTGGAAACTTGTGTCCACCCTGTGTTCTAATCCAGAGACTTAACTGACACTGCAGGGCACACCTGGTCTAGCACCCCCTCTTGCACCTGTTGGGTCCCTGTCTCCACGGCTAGCTCCTATTCTGACAACTGTCAGATGGTTTTCAGCGGCACGGTGAATACAGCCCTAACACCAGGCTGCCGCTCTGGATGTTTGAGCCCCGACACGCCCCACACGCTCCTCTTCAGGATGTGCTCGGACGACACTGTCTTCACGGCAGGAGAGAAGCTGACCAGCATCACCAACTGTGGGCATCCCAGTGACATCCTGCAACTCACCACTAATCAGCAGTGGTTTCAGGGGATCAAGTAACTCAGGACAATCCTCAAAACATGACGGTGCTTGCAAAGTCAAAAGAGTGCTTTCTTTTGGTCCTAAAATCCGGCTTTCTCTGTGCAAAGTGTCATGCCTGATTCCCAGATCAGTGAGGCTCATCTCGCTGCTCCTGCCTCTCCATCCGGACCCACATGGATAGAAAACAGACCAAACCCTACCAAGAAACGGTTATGGTTTTTCCTCCCAAAGATAAAACAGGCAAAAAGAAATCAGACCTCCTTCCCAAGACCCTTGCCCAACAAGAGAGCCCCAGTGTCTGTCTGTGTCACTCACAAAGAATTTCTGTGTGAATAAATCAGCATTTCATCATAAAATGCAGGCCAAGAAGAGGCACAAAAATTGGGGGAAGAAAAAGTAACAAATCCATCAGATTCTCTAGAGTGAGGCTTAAAAATGTAACATTGGACATATATATTATCAACATTTTTTTCAAGAGATATGAATTTTAATGAATGCGTACCTAGTGTGTATATAAACGAGCCACTGGCAACAGCGAGGCTCAGTGGGCTGGCTCCCACCGGCAGAGCGCCTGCACCTGTCCCAGTCACTAGTGGCTCAGCGCTTTGCACCCACGGCTTCCCGTGAATATTTGAAAATCTCGGTGAAGTCGCTTACCCCCACTCGATCGTGATGGACTGGAGAGGAGAGACGCTCAGAGACTCAACTGTGAGCACAGAGCTGACTAGGGGCGGTTCTGGGCACAGACTCAGGCCTGTCTGATGTGATTTACCAAGCGTGCTTTACTCACTACAAACGGTTAAGTACGTGGTAAGAACAAAGTCAGCCCGGTGAAACCCGGGCAGGACCAGACGATCCATATGTGGTCGTGAACGGGTCTTGTGCTCTCTCGGCAGCTGCTCTGTGCACACATAAATGATAGAGTCAGGATCCGTCCGTGCCGTCAAAGTGCCTGCTATTCGGTTCTTGAATGTGGACCTTCGTGAAAAGTTGCGTCTTAAAGCCTCAGGACCTTTAAGCACTTTGAATGTAAAAGGCGAAAGATTTATACGATCTGAAGAGAAACCAGAGTATAAGCACTTTGAATGGAAAGTGTGAAGAGACACCACAGCTTTGCACCGTTTCCCTTACACTAAATTTGTGGATAAAGTAAGAAGAAAGACAGTATCTATGATATTTCCTATATATTTAAATAATGGTTGTTATTTAAAATTGTACACTCTGAAAATTAGATGATTTAGCCCATTATTTAGGTTATATAAAAACAGAAACTCCCACTCTGGTTTGAGGATCGAAGGTGACAATTCTGAGTTCACAGGAATATTACTTCAGAATGTGAAAACTCTTGAAGAGTAGCCAAGTGATGACAGAATTCTAGAACAGGAGGGAGTGAGAAATGAGTTGGCGCGGAGCAGACCCAGGAATTTACAGTGACTTGTGCACAGAAGGCATGAACCTCTCCTCAGCCCCACCTGCACATGGCTGTCCCCCCTGCGGACACGTCCTCTTCAAACTTTCATTTACAATTTTAGGATTTCTCTTCTTATCTTTTCCTGAAGAAAAGTGCGTCTCCTGCTCTGGACACACCCACAGTACATGTCTGGCCAATGGGATGCATCACGCTGTCCGGTTAGCGATTCCTGTGCCCATGCGTCTTCACCATGAGCTTGTAGGTTTAGGCTAGGCAGGTATTTGGGGTCAGGACCATAGCAGACATTCACAGCGTTTGTCAATCGACTATTGAGAAAACATAAGGTTTGAAATGGAATTTCTTATAAAAATTGCTTATTTCTGAACCTTTATAAAAATATTTTTTATCACAAATGCACATCCACCTAATACCTAAACCCCCTAAACTTATAATGTTGAAAATCCATCAGCAGGTAAAAGTAGTTTCTGGGAAATAAATAATTTTAATTTAAAAGAGGGAAAAATTAATAAACTCTGTTTTCCTCATTAGGGCCTAAATTATTTTTTAATCTCTCTGCCTGACAGATTGAATAATTTAAGACAAGTTGTCCTCTCTAACATTTTTTGGACATCTTTTAAGATACAGATTAAAAATTTAATATTTGGGAACTATATCCACCAAATCTAATAATTCTCATGGCTCTTCCGTGAGTTCCCTCAAGGTACTGAATGGAGCACATCCCGTCCCACATGGACTGCACCTAGTTGTGATGTCTATTTAATACCCCAGCTGATATTTATGGGGTGCTCGCTCTGAGCCCAGGGAGAGCTAAGCAGTTTTCATATTATTTCATGCAATCCTCAAAATGACTCAAAATTAGGAGGCAAAGAAAACCTTCCTGGTGTTACTTGTGGGGAAGCAGGACCAACATGACAGGCGACGTCCTCCAGGCTGTGATTGGGTCCCTACTGAGCCCTGATCCAGTGCCTACGCAGCCACACCCCTGAGGACTGCAGGTGCTTCAGAGGTGTGGCCAGGGGGGCCGCCTCCGCATCCCTGTGGGACCGACGGTCGTGGCCCTCTGGGAAGTCGGGCACCCAGTGTCTGGTTCAGAGGGTCCCAGCACCTGGAACCAGACAGCCTCCTCCCGTATCCGTTAAGTCTCTCCACCTGCGCTTCTTCATCTGTGAGATGGACTGAATGTGAAGCATCTGGAACCCATGCTCACATGTGCACACAACATGCACACATGCGTACATACACTCAGATATGCTCACACGTGCACATAATCTGCACACACGTGTACACATGCTCACACTCAGTGCACACAATGTGCACACACATACGCATGCTCACACTCACATGCTCACACAACACACACACATGCGCACGTGGTCACTTGTGCACATATATGCACACACATGCTCACACTTGCACACGCATGTACACATGGTCACACATGCACAAGGACAGTACCCCCCTCACAAACCCCTGGGAAGGCTGACGCCCTATTCTCCGCATGAAGAAGAGGGTCTTGTGGGGGATGTAGTCCGTGGGATGTGGCGGGAATCTCTGCACCAACCTCCAGTTGCCTCCAGATCTTGAGTGAAGCCTGAAAACCTGTCAGGATGGACTAAGTGAAGGGCCTTCTCATGGACACTCTGGCAGGTGGCCCTTCTGTGTGGGTCTGCCAGGGGTGCAGGCATCATATTTGGGGGTTCACTTCAGGCAGTACAGAGCAGGAGGAAGCAAGCTCCAGACACGCAAACTTCGAGGGTGGGCTCATGAGTTGTTCCAGGCAGTGGACACGGGGTCCGGTCCAAGGACAGCTGGGCCGCACTGACGCGGGGCCCTTGCGGTCGACTGCTCTCGGGCCGTGCATAACGTCCTTTCCCTGTGCTGTTCCATGGGCTAAGCCCACATTTGTGCTGCACCAGACTCTAGACCCCACACGTTACACCTTTGCTACTAAGCTCATGTTTGCAGTAAGGTAGGTTTTGGTCGATACAGTTATATAATTAAGGTAGAACCACCCTATGTTTAGTTTGTTAAGAATTTATCATGAATGGACATTTATTATATCCAAAGCTTTTTTTAATCTACTGTGGTGACCATTTGATTATTTTTCTTTCAATTTGTTAATGTGGCATGTTTGATTGATTAGTTTTTTTTTTAAGATTTTATTTTTTTTATTTATTTATTTGAGAGAGAGAGAATGAGAGAGAGAGCACGAGAGGGAAGAGGGTCAGAGGGAGAAGCAGACTCCCTGCTGAGCAGGGAGCCCGATGCGGGACTCGATCCCGGGACTCCAGGATCATGACCTGAGCCGAAGGCAGTCGCTTAACCAACTGAGCCACCCAGGTGCCCCTGATTGATTAGTTTTTTAATGTTAAACCAACTCTTTATTCCTGAAATAAACCTTGTTTGGTCATAATACTCCCCTTTGATATATATTGCTGGTTATGGTTGCTGCTATTTTAAGGTTTCATCTTTAAGACAAAGCCACCAAATCAAATCTATGTATCAGCCTTACCTTCTTTCTGGTTCCCAGTTGATGTGTTCATTTAACCCTATACAAGCTCAGTTTATGTTTGGATGAAAGTCGTACTTTTCACGTTTTGCACATTAAGAATTCACTGTCCTGGAGGTCCCCCTCGACGTGCAATTGGACTCCCATTCCAGACAAACTGCCCTGCCAGGGACGTGTTTTCAGAGTCGGAACACTCCCGAGTGAGGGCAAGTGCCAAGATAACTTTACCTACGCCGACTTTTTCCCCGACTGTTCTTGCGTCTGTATGAGTCAGGCTTCCCCAGAGACGGCAAGCCGGTACGGCATGTGTATGCACATTACAGAATAGCCTGCTCTGTCTCCCTGTGCCCACTGAGAGGGGGTCTGAGGGCGAGACCCTGAAGGACGGCCCACAGTCTGCATTCTGCAGGGCAGGCCAGCACTTCAGTCTCCAGGCAGAATTACCACCTCTTTGAGAAACCTGTTTTTCCTCTCAACACCTCAACTGATCAGATGAGGCCCACCACATTATGGTGGGAAAGCTGCTTTACTCAAAGTCTGCTGGCCATGTCTACAAAACACCTACAGAGCAACACCCCAAAGGCTTGTTTGGACGACCGGGCCCCCAGCCCAGCTGAGTGGACACTGAAGCCGACCATCACAGTTCCATTTCTGGCTCTCAGACAAGCAAGCATGTGCTGGTTCCGGGGGGTCAAGCTCTCTGCGGTGGTCGGGAACCTGATTCATGATGATAGCTGTCTGGTAGGCACAACAGGGAATCGACTGGGTCCATCTTTTCCTTTGTCCGTTTGTCCAGGACCATGTGCTGCCACCTCCAGGAAGGATCTATTTGTCTTCGCGTTTCTGCGCTGACTTTGGTCTGAGACACTAGGGCTGCAAGGCCTCCGTGAGTCTGTGTGTGCCCATAATTGGAAAAAGCCTTACCTGTCACTGTGATCTTAAATACATTCCTCCCCCCAGAGTGCATTAATAAATTAGATTATGGGGCCTCTTGCAACAAAGGAATGCTTCTCTGACTGGTTTATAGACTAATAAGTGTTTATATAAATCTAATATTCCTTGAATTCCAAGAACGTTGAAAAAAAACTAATGCCTAACACTTGGAAAGTGCTAGAGTTTTATGAAAAAAAGAAAAATTTTCCAGAGAAACTCCTGTAACAAAAGCATTTTTCCCCATAAGAAACCAAATTCAAAGAAACCGAAGACCAACCTTTGACAAATCAATCTGGTTGGATAATTTTGATATACAAAATCAGTGTAGGACACAATTTTTCATTTAAGCTTTTCTAAGATCTCTGTTTTGTCATGGCAATTCTAATTAATTTAAGTTTCCTAAATTTCCTCTACTACTTACTGTTTGGATAAATTAACAATACATTTGCATCATCTTTAAGGTTATAAAAATACATGTGATCATAATAATAATTAAATGTAGTTGTGTTTCTGCACTGATGTGTCTCTTCATGGCAACAGTAGTCATGTATGGTGCGTGGCCTTACAAAGTGGTTGAGATCATCAGTTACACTAAGATCCTGGAAGAATAGAATTTAGCTTTCTCTTGATTTTGCATGTTGTAAAGTGGCTGTACCTTTGGGTCATGTTAAGGAATGCATCCACTTTTATAGTTTAAGTAGGAATAAAAACATGTGCTGAGCCATGAAGAGTCAGATTACACAGCTTTGCTGATCTGCAAGATGAGGTTCTCAGTTGCCTACCTCTTGGTTCCCTCTGTGAAGTAGAAATTAATTTATCTGGTTAGAACTTTCCGTGGTTACGGGTGGTTGAGACTATTCCAGGAGCAATGGTGGTGGATATACAGATGAAATGTCAATTCATTGAGGGAAAAATGAGAATCATTTTCCTTAAAATAGCTGGTTAATCCTGCACATGAATGAGGAGAGCTTGTGAATGGAAATGTTATTTGCCTTGGGTTCTAATGCCTGCAAGTAATGAGTCTCTGAGGAAGCCATGCAATGTGTTAATATCTTGGCAAATTTGGCTCTGTTTTGATAGATTCATTCATCAGTCTTTTAAGAAGGATCTTGGGAATCCATTACAGCCAAGTATTACCTTAATGCAGAACTGATTTCATCTCCGTAAGAGTGACGATCTAGCCGTGGAATATTCCGCCTGTTCTAAGAGCAGGTAACGGCTTGCCTGCCTATAATCTGCCACCAACAGATGGTCCTTATCTCCCCACAATAATGTTGTTGTGTGTGTTCATTGTGTCACTTCTTTCATTAGTAACAGATTTGAAAAGGGTTTCTCACTTCTGAGGGAGCAAACTTCTTCAAAACGTCGACGCCTTCTCTGTTCTTTTTGAAGGGTGTACCGTCTCTGTGATAACAGAGAGACAGACAGCGGTGATCCTATTGTCATCGAGAGACAGAAACTTTTTGATAATTTTTGTTTTGGTTTTACAACCCCAATCTCACCCCTGCCCCCAAAAAGCAATTTTCTTTTCTCCTCTTATGAGGATGACTCTCATACCTAGCATTCCTTTGTGATTCCCCACAGAGCCAGGGAAGAGTGCCTCTGGGATGGGTTTCCCGGACGCTGTGCCTCCTCCAGCAGAGGACGCCGGGTGAGAGCGTGGGCACAGGTGTCTGCGCAGAGGAGACGCTGCGCCCCAGGGGAGCTGTGTCAGGCAGCCGCGGAGGCAGGCAGGGCTCAGAGATGGGCACTGGGGAGGACGCCGGCCGTTCCCAGCACTCTCGCCACGTGTGGTGTCCTCACCGCGGGGCAGAACCCTGCATCCAGCCCTAAGGAAAAGCTGTGTGTTTAACGAAAAGAGAGGGTGATGGCCGTTATTGCAATAAATTAACTATGTGTTCCATCGTCATCAGTAGTCGGTGTCGCATCTGCTCCCGCTCTGGCCCGGAAACTAGAAATGAGGTTTCGGTTAGGAAAGCAGCCTTGTATCCTGCGAGGGGAAGCCTGAGACTGACACCCTGACTGTTGGCACCAGGGCCACAGACCCTCAAGGACAGACAGGCTGGAGTGCAGATCAGACGATCCTGAGCTAGCACCCCGTTCCAGGACGGCCTTCGGTTTGGCAGCAAATGGCTTCATAGAAACATGACCCAAGACCCAGCATAGCGGGAATTAATGACACAGAACTAATTATGGTTATTGGTTTTAGGACAGTGTTGGTGCAGTTCTTCATCTTTATTCCCAGGAGGGTTTGCATGAGGCTCTTTCTAGTTCCTCTGCTCTCCCCGAGGAGGTAACTTAGTAACCAAGCTCTTACCATGGAAATAAAATACTCAAGAGCAAATATTTTTACTGGATCATTTTACTTTTAATGGCAAAGTAATCGCTCTCATGGGTTCAAAAATAAGTGATTCACTTTTATTTTGCCCAAATCGGTTGTGCAAATCATGTAATAATGGAGCATTGCTTTGGGGAATAAATCTCATTTGACCAAGTTTGGAAAGCTCATCATTAAGAAGAGGACTTCCTTCATTAGTGGGAACGGCGCACACCAAGCCTGCCTAGGGGCTGATCTCGTGCGATTCTGCGATTTGGGGTCCTGACACTACAAGTATAAAGAACAACTTCCTGGCCCATCAGGAGCCCTGTCAGCCTATGCAACCTCGAGGAGAGACCCACAGGGCGCAGACTCCCCGGGGTTGCCTGATGTTTCAGGGGTATGCACCTTTCCTTGGCTACCTACATATTATTGCTCTGAGATACCCTATATGGACACATACCAACTTACAGGAAACTAATGGGGACACAAATGACCCTCGTCCCATGGCAGTGCAGGTGTATTTTGTCTGGTGAGCCCGATCACGTCTGCAGTAAGCAGAGCCCCGGGGGCGCCAGTCCCTCTGGCCCACGGGTCATTGATCTGTCTGAGGGTGTACCTGCAGCACCAGCCCAGCATTCTTCAGGAAAGCCGTGGTAAGTTCCTTGTCCTCCGTTTCACTAGCCTTACCTTCCTGCTTGTTAACTCATGAAGGCATTAATTAAAATCGTTGGCATGTTCTCCTCTTAAAAATACGCAGATTGATGAAAGTTGCCCATCTTGTTTTGGTCCTTTGCTGATCTTGCCATTTCTGTATCTAAAGCTGTCAGTGGCTCCCAAAGTATTCAGTCATGGGCCTTCCCATCAACAAGCCATGGAAAATGCAGATTAACACTGGGAACCCCGTGTGGGGTCCAGGGTTTGCCACACACTTCTCAGGGTCTGTGTGCAGGTTCTCTGAAACGTATTTCCTGCCACGAATACACTTGGAATCTGTGTTAACTTGACGTGTGTTGCGGGTTAAGTATCCACATGGCCAAAGGAGATTAAGATTGCATATGGAATTATGTTTGCTAACCAGCTGACCTTGAGATCGGGGGTCCTCCTAGGTTTGGGGGGAGGAATGTAATCACAAGGGTCCATGTAAGTGGAAGAGAGGGGAAATGTCCGATCCCACCTGACGCAGTGTGAGAAAGACTCTACTGGCCACAGGTTGGGGAGGGGGCCGCGCCTCAGACAGGGGAGCCCCAGAGCTGGGAGAGGCGAGGAGTGAACCCCAGCTCATTTCTGGAACACACAGGAATGTGGAATTGGCACAAGGAGCCCCAAAGGAAGAAGCTCGCTAAGTTTTGGTTGTGATCAAATCTAGAAGAAGCCGCGCCCCTGACACATCTGTGGCTTCTGGAGAATTAAAGGACCCTGGAGCCCCCTCCCCGCAGACCAGCTGAGCCTGTGCATCCAGGGGACCCAGGGGCACACGCAGCCAGGGAGTGATACAAAACGAAGGGTCTCAGAGGGGCAGCCAGGGTCACAGAGGACCTGGAGAAAGACCGTCTGCTGGGGAAGGGAACGGAGGCAAGTGTCCTCGGGGACAGAGGCCCAGGCCTGATGCCGGCCTGCATCTCCTTCTAAGGGAGGGTTCAGGGCAGTTTGCTCCTGTTCCACCTGGACAGGGCAGTGGGGAGAGAACCCTTCTTACCACACTGACCTGGTCTACGGGGTTGGGGGGGATGCGAAGACCCCAGGACCCTGTCTCTTGGTGGGGGTGGTGTTGCCCCTGGACGTGGGGTGGGCACATTTGGCATCTGGAAAGGGGGAGTCCGAGTTTGTCACTGTTTCTCCTCTCTGCAGGGCACATGGCCAGTGGGGGCCACGCCTGGCCCTCCTGGAGGGGTGGGGCCGAGCCACTCACTTGGACGATGAGTGTGCGGGAAGTGGCGTGTGTGCCTTCAGGCTGAGCATCTGTGACACAGCCAGACCCCCGGGGCTGTCTCTGGCTTCAGCCCTGCAGTATTTGAGATGGACACTGTGGGGTCAGCCTCCAAACGCCTCTAAACCACAGCAACGGGGTCCTCACCTGGCCCAGGGACCGGAGAAAATACAGCCGTGGTTTGCATCAGTGAGACTGCGCCCATGGCCCCAGCCCATCCTGACTATGCTGCCAGGCCATCCCCACACCCTTTCCCCGCAAAATCAACCAAGCACAGGGCTTTTACTTCTTCAGAGGCTCCAGACCCTAACTGAGTCTTTCTTTTGGCTGGTGGCCTTCTGCTTTAAGGCCAATAAGCCCCCCTGCAGAGCCCAGAGGATGCCAGGCCCACCTCCCACCCCTCACCTCCCCAACACCTGCAACCTCAGGGCCTTTTCCAGCATTCAGGCCTTTGACCCCCTGGGGACAGAGAGCCCAGCAGAGCATGTGAAGCAAGCTGCCTTGAATTTCCCAAGAAAAGCAGTGTCCCTGGAGGTGTCAGTAGATAAACAGGCGAAAGTCCTCCTCCCGGGGAACAGCCCCCACACTGCTTGCTTCCTCCACGGTCCTGCTGTCCCGCTTACAAAAGCCAGGCACACAACGTGCAGTCCGGGCCCTCAAAGTCCCCAGATGAAGCTCTAACACTAAACCCTCAGGATGCGACCTTATTTGGAAATAGGGTTGTTGCAAATGCAATTAGTTAAGTTAAATTGAGGCCATTAGGAGGGACCCTAATCCAGTCCCTTATAAAAAGGGGACATTTGGAGACAGACCGCCAGGACAACACCATCTGGAAGCAGGCAGAGGTTCGGTGGTGCCTCTCTAAACACCAAGAACTGCCCACAACGCACCAGCGGTGGGGGACAGCATCCCTCACATCTGAGGACCAGCCCCGCCGGCTCCTGGATCTCAGAGTTCTGTCCCCAGATTGAGGAGACCATAAATTCCATTGTTTAAGCTCCGAAATCGGCTGTACTTTGTGAGGGCCAAGCCAGAAGTTGCATACGCGGAGCTCACGCGGAGCTGGGGCTAGTATGCGTGGCGGGAGCGCAGGGCCGCACGGCGGGTGCAGGTGCCCTTATAGGCAAACACCGTAAGCAAGAAAACGCACATGAAGGGGGCAGCGCAGCTCTTGGTTCCTGGGTACAGCTCAGAGGACGTAAAACCACCATAAAATCCTTTCTGAAACGTGATTTTATTTCCACATATGGTCTGGAAAGTGCTCTTACCCAGATTCATATTCAGAAATATTGATGTAATAACTCAAAATTAAGGCAGAGATTTACATAAAATTATTCACTTGATGTTATCGTCAGTGTTCATGAAATCTAAAATTACTGGGTTTAAATTTGATAAATAACAATTTTACACACCTCCAAGTATCTCCCCACAAAATATTATTTCCAAAGAAAAAAGAAGTGGCTGTAAGTAGAGACCTCTAATGGGCATCAACTTGATCAGCGATCAGTGTTAATAATCGCCAGGAGTGAGACCAATTCCTCCAGAGACATTTGCTGCTTGTTCTGCCTCGTGGCTCATCCCAGAAGTCTCAGCTCGCCCTGTAAAGTTCTCAGATAACAGAGCCTCAGGAGGACCTGTCTTTGGGATAATAGTGCTTTGGGAAGACGGGTCCTTTGGGATAATAGACCTTTGGAAAGACGGGTCCTTTGGGATAATAGTGCTTTGGGAAGACGGGTCCTTTGGGATAATAGTGCTTTGGGAAGATGGGTCCTTTGGGATAATAGTGCTTTTTGGGAAGACAAGTCCTTTGGGATAATAGTGCTTTGGGAAGACGGGTCCTTTGGGATAATATTGCTTTGGGAGGGCCAGTCTGTCTCAGGGCCCACACAGAGCCTCAGGCCCCTGGCAGACCCTGGAAAAGACCCTGGCTCAGTGATTGTCAGTGGCCAGGCTCATCTCCATGCCAGCTGACTAGTTCAGTCCTCAGGAGTGAGGGTCCCCAAGGACCAGGGCCACCCAGGACAGAGCACTTGTGTTCCTCGAGTTTGAAGTCCAGATGGGAAGACAGAGACGTGTGTCTGTGCACGTGTGCCTGCGTGTGCATGTGTGTGTGCACCTGTGCACCGTTTACACTAATTCAAAATCGTTCTTAATAAGCAGTATTTACAAATGTCTGTGGGACGGAGAGGCTGCAGGAGTGAGACTTTGTTTCTCAAAGCCAGCCTCAGTTTACCCCACATTTTCTATGTTAATTTACAGAGCAAATGGATTGGACATTTCGCATTTACCTATTTTTCAAATAAAAGACCTTGCTTTTCATTCCTGTATAGATTGGGCAATATTTGCCCATAGGACAAGAGCTGTGTGTTATAATCCACAGCCACATATTTTATATTCTTTCAGCTGGACTTGGGCCATTATCAAATCAACACAAAATGAAGCAAACACACAAAAAACATCCAGGGCTGCCTTGAAACCCTGACCTCAGGCCTTTCGGACTCGGCGTGTAGGAAGCATGTGAGAACAACCTTGCTTCCAAGTCATCCGCCATCTGAAGACACAAGCTGCTTGTCACGTTCTAGCTCAAGAAAACATAGCCCAGTCCATTCTGTGTTTCCCATCATCTAAACCAAGAAAATGGGGGAGGGGGCGTTTTTAAAAGGTAAAACTTAAATCAGGGTCAAAACGTATTATTGGGCAACGGAAGAACATTCAAGGCTCCCTGGGTGGGGGTGGCATCCCGTTGGGGACTTCGAGCCTCACATGGTCCAGGCTGTGCTGTGGGTTCCAGCCGTCCCGAGGGGGCTTTGTTCCTGGAGGGTCAGAATTCAGTACGGGCGTGGCCCAGCACAGACAGAGAATTCCTGCTGCAAAATTTGCTTGTTTCATAGTATAGTTTACGGAAGTGCAAATGAGGATTATTATAGTGCACAGTGAAAAGGGTAGGTCAGTAAAAGCAAAGTAGGATCTTGAGCGACTCTGCAATTGAGATTTACAAACTTTGTGCACAATCCCCAGTGGAGGAAGCATGTGATTTATGGGGGAGAAGAAGGTCCAAGCCAGGACATCTCTCAATCCTGCCAGGATTTTTTACGTCCGACTGTGATGGCAGCCGGTCAGTCTATCGTGTAACTAATTGTCATAGCAATTGGTGAAATTTTTAATAAGTACAGTGAATAACTACATTTATTGATTTTCTTTCATATTTCAGGCAACACCAGACATTTTACAAATTAGTTATTATGACAACTTTCCAGAGGAAGCATTACGGTTTTGCCTTTGGAATCCAAACTGCCGTTGGGCACACACGTGGGAGTGGGCTCGGTGCGAAGTGCACGCTCTGTGTTCCAATCCTAGGCTCCCACCCACTGCCCTCTCTCCTGGAAAGTGGGGCAAGACCAGTATCTGGCTCACAGGACACTCAGGAAATAACACGGGCCCTTCCATAGGGCACTCAGCTCCTGGCCCACTGTATGCAGAGCTCTGGAGAGTGTTAGCTGCCCTCGTATCGATTACTGTTATTATGAGAGGTACCCATGGCGGCAGGAAGGCCAGGTCTGCTCCGGTCGGTACCCGCCCAGGCTCACACGTCAGACCAAACCCTAATGCAACACTACCGAGTTCTGAATGAACGACGCACGTTTGGACTCTCCTGCAAAAATTCAAACCACTGACCATCTGAGACAAGGAGCTACCGGTTCACGTTCTGAAGCCCTTTCACAAACAGCTCTAAATACATCTCAAAATTAAAAATCCATTTCCTCCTTCTTTAGAAATAAGTTTGCCAAGAGTTTCCATCTTTCTTTGTGAGTTGCACTGCCTCCTTGCATGACTGGTTTCCAGAATGGGCAACTGTGAAGTGTAGGCATTTGGAAGGATGGCAGACACGCAGATCCCCAGGGCTAGCTACAGGGTTGTTTGGGACATACATGTGAAGACTGTATTTGGAATTTTTTAACATGATAAAACCAGGAGGGATGAGCAACAGCAATGAACTTTGTGTAGGACTGACTGTGTAATTTGTAAATATTAAATAATTTGCCTGCCTCAAAGACACTCTCCATGCATCCACAAGCACATGAGGTGAAAGAATGTCATCGAAATGTTGCTGACAGCAGCAAAAAGTTGGGGATAAGCCAAAGATTCCTCGTGTATTTATCTGGAAAATAGATAAGTAAAAGGACGGGATTCTATAAAGCACTTGAGGTAATGCATTAAGCTTATCTGTCTTATTAAAATAAATCTCAAAAGCCTAGGGAAGAGAACAGTGTTAGAAACTGAGTGATTTCTACAGCAGAATACCCCACACACCACACCACACCGCCGTGCCTCCAAGAACACACTGCACAAGACAACATCCATGGAAGACAGAACGGGCTTGGTGGGGACAGGGGAGCGTGGAGGAGGAGCAGTCGGTGGTGAACATGGAACAGAGCCGGTGTCAGCAGCCCCATCCTGTCACCAAAGAGCCTACAGAATGAAAGAACTGCTGGAAAATGGTACCTGAGCACTCACCTTTATTTCCCATCCTTGGGAAACCCCACTGAAACAGAATTATAAGTGGAATAGAGAAAGATTGTGGTTATAGAAATAAAGTAATAAAGATACAGTGATGTACATATCAGTAAAGAAAGGCCAGTAAATCTCCCAAGATGTAAATCAGACAAACAGCAGGAAAATATGAAAGAAACAGCATCAGATCCAAGCGACTGGACTTGTAGAAAGAAGAAACAGGTATGACATGAGCAAAGGTGGATAAAGGAAATATAAACCCAAACTGTCCTTGGGGTGGAGGTAACAGAGACAGACTCTACACCCCAGATGATGAAGCAAGGGACTCAGAACGTGACCAGTAATGAGGGATTCCAGCACGCAGGTGTCCTGAAGCCTCCCAGAGGGAGAAGGTGCCGGACGGACGCCCCACGAGTCAGGGCCCACATACAGCCTCGCAGGAGGTTTAGACTTTGAGGGGAAATGGTGCTCAACTAAGATTTCCTTAACCATCAAAACTATCAATTAAGAATAAAAACACGGTTATCGAAATATTTTAGACTCAGAAGTACCGGAGAGAAGGCTCAGTGTAGGATGAACACAAGTGGCAGGAGAGACAGCGAGGGCTGCAGGAGATCACAGGGAAGAACCACTCGGGAAAGCCAACTATGAAACAAGGAGAATTACAGTAATGAATACATCCCATGGCCACTGATGGCAGAAACAGTGTCCTCCACGTAGCTGGTCAAGGCGCCAAGCCTTCCAAGAAGGAAGTGTGTCCCCCGCAGGCTGGGCTTGAAGCCGCAGCAGAGGGAAAGCAGCCTGCCGGGGGCACGTGGAGGTAGTTGCGCTTGTGTTTAAAAGGATAAAGTGGGGGGAGCGCCTGGGGGCTCACTCAGTGAAGCGTCTGCCTTCGGCTCAGGTCATGATCGCAGGGTCCTGGGATCGAGCCCCGAATCGGCTCCCTGCTCGGCAGGAGGCCTGCTTCTCCCCCTCCTGCTGCCCCTGCTCATGCCTGTACCCTCTCTCTCTCTGTGTGCCTCTCTGTCAGATAAATAAAAACTCTAAAAACAATTACAAGGATAAAGGGGCTAAAGGGCAAAATAAGATATGACATTGAAATGGTTTTATTTTTTATGGGAGAGCAACACAACCGAGTATCCGCACTGCGTGTATTTGGACATACATTTTATGACGGTGAATAAAAGCAAATATCACCTTACCAGGCAGGACCCTTAAAAGAAAAATAAATCTACTCTCCCCATCATCATTTCAAACAAGAAAGGAAATTGCCTCTGTTGAACCTCACAGTCCAGTGTTTGGAACCGTGCATGTGTCCCCGAGGGTAGATCCTGCTGATGCTAGGGGGGCCCACCCGGCCGTCCTGAGTCTCGGAACTGCTGGCCAGAGGACCGTGAGGTGGCGCACCAGCTGCAAGACCTCTGCGCTTAGTGCTGAGGAAGGGGGGAGTTTAACTCCTGGTGATGAACACAGTATGTCATAGTCCCGCGAGTATTCATCTGCTTGAGTAGATTTAGGGGTAAGTGAACCTTCCGAGGTTCCCAGGGCATCAGTGCTCATGGAAGCCTAGCAGACCCTCCTGGCCGACCTGCATGCTCCAAGATCTTGGTGAGAAAATGCCACTCAATCCTCAAACACTCTCTATGTAGGAACATTCATTGTCTGTTAGAAATTACATTTTTTCCTGTATACTGTGTGTATATACACATCTTATATGTACGTACACTATACATATATATATATAAAATATGTTATACTGGCTTATAAAATAATGATATATAATGGAAGTTAAAGGAAAATAGATTCTTTAAAACAAAGAATCCGAATTTTACATAAAACTTCATAAGGAACTGTAAGTAGTAATCCCTGGGGAAACAACTAGGCAGACTAAGTTATTTTTGGAAATCTGCTATACAATTTCACTGAATGTGAATTAATGTGTATTTTTTTCAAAAGGGAAGATTTATTTCTATATAATATTGATCTTATGGTATATAGCATATGCTATATAGTCTAGATCACATAAAACTATATTGCTAAGACAGACATTATTTTCTTCCTTAGGAAGTAAAAAATACAAACTTTATTAAGGAGATAAAATAATCACATAATCACATCTACTTCTAAGATAGCCACTATTACCATGTTTATAGAGGCATGAATCAAATGCACATAGGCATATATCAAATATATGTTGTTAAATTGGTTCCCTTTTTAAAAAATTGCCAATTTCTCAGGTGTAAACCCCCTGACTGCAGCCAATTTCATGCCACCAATGTGACATGCCTCATCCTCAGGGGTTGGGAAGACATGTAACACACTTCATTTAGACATACACATTTTTATATAAATGGTCTTAATTTCTGCTTTTCATAAAGTGCATGAATGTAGACCCACCTCAGTCTTAGTAACAGCTGCAAAAACAGTATGTACGGACTGCATTTTATTTAATCTCTTTTCATGCACAAACGTGGTGCTTTCTGTTATTAATGGGGCCTTAATAAATGTGCCCACGATTGTTTTCCTCATGGACTATGATGAATTTTTAGATGCAGCATGGCTGAGTCAAAAAGCTGACAGCTGCATTTTCTGTTCCCTCACGCTGCGAACTTCGCTGTGGATGTTAAACGGTATTCGGATAATTGGGTGAGTAAAGGGCTGCCCTCCAGAGTTGTCCTGTGCGAGTCCCACTTTCTTGACTCTGCTTTCCAAAGACTCTGAGACCCTGCTTTTATCTTCAAAAAGGAACGGGGAGATCCCACAGACCTGGTTTAGGGTTCACAGAACTGAGAATACATTTTTTGCTTTGTCTTGATTCCTCCTGAAGGACCCTTGGGCCCCTTTTTATATTTTCCAGGAAAAGTAATTATGGTTTTAATTTTTCAAGCCTCGACTTGCAACTAGGCCTCCAGGTAATTACAAAGGACCTCGCCCTTTTTCATTAATTAGCGCTTCAATTTGGTAATCACTGGAGGCTGACCTGATGCACACAGACCCCGTTGTGGTGAGCTGGACAGGTGTCACTGGGACTTCACTGAAGGGGGAGGCGGCCCCTGGAGAGGTCTGGAGGGTGAGGTGGAGGTGAGCTGCAGCCTGCCTGCGGGGGCCTGAGGGGAGGGGCTGAGCTTGGGGCAACTGTCCCGGGCAAGGCGGGCAAGGGGAGGGAATCCTTTACTCTTCTCAGGAAGGACACATTCCTGAGTGCGTGCGAATATTCCAGTAGAGTGCACAAAGCAGCAGAGAGAATAAATACTTGCAGGAAAAGGCAAAGTGACAGGTTCCATGGCACCCTGAGGACTTATCTCCCATGTGAGTGGCCATCCCGATGTCCACTGGAGAAAGTGGAAGCAGAGAGTGTCTGCAGAGGAGCGGGAAGGGGGTAGACCTGATTTTGTAGGAGAAAGAGGAGTAAGGTTGGCCTACAGCCAATGTGCTCATTTCTGTTCCTCTTTGAGTCTGGAAGCAAGATGAGAGCAGAGGGAATGGTGGGGGGAGAGAGGGGGGAGGGCAGGGGAGGGGAGGGGAGAGCAGGGAAGAGGGGGGAGAGGGGGTAGGGCAGGTAGGGGGAGAGAGGGGAGGAAAAAAGAAGGGGAAGGCAGGGGAGGTGTGGGGAGGGGAGGGGGGAGAGGGCGGGGAGGGCAGGGAGGGCAGGGGAGGGGGAGAGGGCGGGGGAGGGCAGGGAGGGCAGGGGAGGGGGAGAGGGCGGGGAGGGCAGGGAGGGCAGGGAGGGCAGGGAGGGCAGGGGAGGGGGGAGAGGGCGGGGAGGGCAGGGGAGGGGGAGAGGGCGGGGAGGGCAGGAAGGGCAGGGAGGGCAGGGGAGGGGGAGAGGGCGGGGAGGGCAGGGGAGGGGGAGAGGGCGGGGAGGGCAGGGAGGGCAGGGGAGGGGGAGAGGGCGGGGAGGGCAGGGAGGGCAGGGGAGGGGGAGAGGGCGGGGAGGGGGGAGAGGGCGGGGGAGGGCAGGGAGGGCAGGGAGGGCAGGGGAGGGGGAGAGGGCGGGGAGGGCAGGGAGGGCAGGGGAGGGGGGAGAGGGCGGGGAGGGCAGGGAGGGCAGGGGAGGGGGAGAGGGCGGGGAGGGGGGAGAGGGCGGGGAGCGCAGGGAGGGCAGGGGAGGGGGAGAGGGCAGGGGAGGGCAGGGAGGGCAGGAAGGCAGGGGAGGGGGGAGAGGGCGGGGAGCGCAGGGAGGGCAGGGGAGGGGGGAGAGGGCAGGGGGAAGCTGCTTTAGGACCCTGGCCATCAAACACCCGCACAGGTGGCTGAGCAGGGGAGTGTCTGAGGGCCTGAGCTGGAAGTACAGGGTGGAAGCTGGGAGCAGCTATGGCTGTCTGTGATTTCCTCTCTGCAGGTGTTCGGGCACAGGTGTGCAATCGGTGGGCAGCTGGGCCTAAGCAGTCTGCGGCTGCACTGGGCAGGTGTGAGTAAGAATGTTTGTAAGGGACCAGTCCGGGTGGATCTCACCGTTCAAGCAGAATAGGGGAGAATTGGCGATCTTTTTGAGGGAGGGGTCAGTGGGTGACCGGAAGACAGGGCCCATTACCTGACTGGACATGCAGTGAGACCCCTAGGACCTTAGGAAGGCAGGGAGCCCAAGGGCAGGAAAGAGGAGGGTCTGGAAGTTAAGGGGGCGCTGTGGGGATGCAGGTCCCATCTCATGTGGTTGCTGGGGCAGTGGCCCAGGTGACCACCCAGTGACTCTGAAACCCTGGGGCCCTTGCTAGGGGCCCAGGAAGCAGGGAGCTCGGGAGGTGGGTTGGCAGGGGCTCAGGGGTCCAAGGACTCCGGTGGAGGAGCTCAGGGGGCCAGGAACTTTGGGTTCTGGGGGGCAGGGGCTGGGGGCAGGGCTTGGGGGCTGGCAGAGGCTCGGGTCTTGCTACTAAGCCTCCATGTTGGTTTCCTGATGAGTGCCAAGTCTCTGGATTCCCCTATTGGTGCATGTGACTGAGGAACAGGGACTTGGCCTTCCCATCCTTTGTCCCAGGGAGCACAGTGCCTGGTATACAGCACAAGTTCAGCCCGTATTTTTGAATAAATAATGAATGAATGAGATAAATGAATGGTCACCTGATTAAATTATGAAACAAAGGAGCACATATGCCTTGGTTACAGCTGGGTGTTTTATGAAAGCGTTTTCTTATAAAGAATAATCTGTCAATTACAAGAAATTTTCTGTAAGAACAAGTAAAAAAATCAGAAATTCAGACTCCTCAAAATTCATATTCTTTATACATTTCTAATGTACTTATTAAGAAAATTAAAGTATTAAGTGAGAAGATAACCTTATAATTCTTTTATCACAGCAAAAGTTGAGGAGAGCCGTATAACATTGCTCAAATACTTATACTCATCTTACTTAAGCCTGTGAAAATCTAAGTATCTCTGCGTGAAGAAACTAATTCTCTCCTCAGCTTCTGCACACTTACATAACTGAAAATAAGGTTTGAGTACTTGGTTATGAGTCAAGCCTTAATGTATTCATGGTTTATTTCCATTTGGAGACCTTTCTAAAAATTGAAGTGCATATTTGAATATTCCAGTGCCTACCAGATATTTTTTAATATCTTCTCCAAATATCTTACTCAGGTAAGGATACAGTGGCATAATCAGTTATGAGTTCATTTATTCATTTTCAGAAATATTTAACACATGTGTGTTAAGAACCTAATTTGTGGACATTTTTATTACATGGGTAATAAAGTGTCTGCAATCCATCTAGAAAGGAAGGTAGTAATTTTATGTAAGTGATCCACTTGACTCTGAGCTCCATGAGGACCTGCTGCTCTTGTATTAATCATATTCTTGGGATCTACTAAAGCATCTGGACAACATCAGCACTCTATCAATAGTAGCTGAAACTTGTGAATGATCGAAAAAAATATTGCAAATTAAAAGTGGTAAAAGATACAAATATTCACACACAGTTTTAGGCATTCACTCCTGCTGTAGTACTGGCCAGTTGCGAAGTCCTCCGAGCTTGCTGCCAAGACGCCCCAGCCCTCCCTGGGAGAGATTTCCCTGATAACGGCCCTCCCCTTCTTTCCCTTTTTCTGTTCTCAGAGTAGCGTGTTAGTGTGGATTACCTCACACCGTTCTTTATAATGTGACAACATCATCTTTCCAAAAGAGTTTCACAAATAATACTTACTTCAACTCCTTCCCATATAAATACCAACAAATTTCAACAACAGTGTGTGAGTTTCACATATGATTCATCTAAATATCAGTTTTTATAAAGCTAGGAATATCATAAATGATCACAAATGATGTTCTTTTCTTAAAACAATTAATAGATTTTTTTTTACTGTTCAGTGAATTTTCACAGTTTAAACAACACCAAGAAGTGATGTCGTATACAAATATACTTCTTTTGTAGCAAATACAGTTTTAAAACCACACAAGATTTTGCTGCTTGTAGCTAAGCTGGAGATACCTGTATTTGACCATCTCTCTGAAAATGAGCAACTATAAAAGCTGGATATAAAACAACGTACATTTTGAACGCAGAGATGAACCAACGGCACCAGAACCTGCTGGCTGGAGACGCCGGAGAGGGGGGGACGTTCTGAGGTGAGCCTCACATTCCGTGGTTTCTGATCAAGGGCTCTGCCCATCTATAAACCGTGCAGAGCCAAGAAGAAGGGCCATGGATCTGGGGAAATAAGGACTGGAGTTCCATGCTAGCAGCAGCCACCTGGACTCGAGGGACAGAGGCCACAGAGAAGTGAAACCACAGCAGAGGTGGAAGCGAGGTGTCCTGTGTGTGTGGCTGTGCACCTGGTCCTCCAGCCACCGGGTGGGCAGTGGTGCCAGCAGAACATGGCCCCATGAAGAAGGCAAAGACCAGGAGGGGGCTGGCACTGGCTGTGTGAGGTCAGGGGGGGCTGACAGGGGCCTGCGAGTTTGGGGCCAGCTGAGCTGACGTCCAGTGGAGGAGACGCCTTTTAAGAGCTTGGTTAGACACAAGGGGGTTGAGGAAATTGTCAATGCAGTTGCGGATAATGGAGCCCCCGACGGAGAAGGACGACAGAGCTATGAAGGGGGGCAGACAGGAAAACTCTGCACTCACACACTTTCTTAAAATGCAACTTCCATAATAATGCTCTCTCATGCTGCCTTTTCCTGATTCTATGTTTTGCTATAAACAACAAGTAGTACAATATTCCTTACAAATTTATCCAAGAAATGTATTTTGTTTGGGGCATACCATGACTGGGAAAAAAAGACCGAATTTTTGCATTTCAAGAGCTTACATTCTAGTCCAGTAGATTCTGTACAGGATAGATGGGGTTACAAAGGAGAGAGAAATCTGGAAAGCCTAACTCTTTTTGTGCATCTGGGTTAGAAGCCCAGGCCTGCTCACAGTCGAAACAGCTTGTAAATTGGTGCAGCCACTGTGGAAAACAGTGTGACAGTTCCTCAAAAAATTAAAAATGGAACTGTCATACTCTGCAGCAACCCTACTCCTGGGTATATGTCTAAAGGAAATGCAAACAGGATATTGAAGATACCTGCACTCATGTGTTCACGGCACCAACACTCACAATAGTCAAGATACCTCAACAGTAGCATCAATGGTTGAATGGATAAAGATGTGGGGTGTGTGTGCGTATGTCATACCTATGATAAGAATGTAGATACATATATGTGCATATATACATGAATATATATAATGAAATATTCAGCCATGAGAAAGAAGGCAATCCTGCCATTTGCCGCAACATGGATGGACCTTGAAGACACGCTACTCAGGGAAACAAGTCAGACAGAGAAAAAGAAATACTGTCTAGTCTCACTTACAAGTGGAATCTAAAAAGTGAAAGGAGAGTGGGGTTGAAAGGGTGGGGGAGATGGGGGGATGGTGGTCAGAGGGTACAAACTGCTACAAGGGGAGTAAGCTCCAGCCCGGTGGCTATAGTTATTAATACCGTATTCAGTGCTTGAAAGTTGGTGAGAGTAGAGACGGGCATCTCGTGACCTGGAGCGCTCAGCTCCTGCTTGGGTGGTGATCATACTGAGACACAGAAGTGCATCAAATCCACCCGCTGCACTTCTTAAACTTACAGGATGCCACGCCAGTCACACCTCAGTAAAGCTGCAAAAAACCAGGTTGGAGTCTGAAAAGTAGCGTCTTTTGTTTGTTTGTTCAATGTATATCACCCCATCATCTGTCCGAAATTCCAGGCACCTTAGCTTTGGGGCTCTTCTGGCCTTGGTTCCCTAAGGACACGGGCTCCCTGCTGTGGAGCCCCACGTGTGCAAGCTCATGCCCAGCAGTGCGGTGAGGCTGGGGAACACGGGGTTTAGAGAGGGAGGAGGGCACATGCCTACTTCTTTTTAGGTTGGTAGCCTCGTGTGTGTGTGTGTGTGTGTGTGTGTGTGTGTGTGTGTGTGTGTTCCTGAAATTCATCACAAACTAACTTACATTTACATTTAAATTAGGATGGTCTGAGTCTACACCGACGGATTACCATCCAGAGGGCCATTTCCGCGCTAGCCTGGGGGTGGGGGGCTGGTGCCTGACTCCTGACTCGGTCTGCCGCAGGGCGTGCAGGTCAGGTGGGGGCGCGGGGCTGACCTAGGATTGGTGGGTCCCCGCAGGTTGGGGCGCCAGAGCCGGAGCCACCACGCTTTGGGGCGGGTGCGCGGGGGAGTGCGGGGAATTGAGGCTTCTGCGTGCTTTCCTTTGCCAGGCAGTCCCCGGGGTACCGCGTCAGCTGCGGTGTGACCCGCGACTGGGCGGGGGCGCGTGTCGGTCTCCAAGGACGCGAAAGGCCGAGGGACTGGGTCCGTGCAAAGGCGGGGAGGGCTGAGGGGAGCCCTCCAATCAGAGAGCCAAGGGAAGGGATGCGGAGGGGGCGCCCAGCCCGGGGTGGGGCACTCTACTCGTGCCTGAGAGAGCCACGCATCCAAGCGCTCCCGTTCGCCCAGCCGGAGAGCCCCCTGCCTCCGCCTGGCTTCTGTGCGCGGGCCCCCCACTTCACGTGGGTGCGCTCCCCGAGCCCTCCGCCCCTAAGCTCCTTCCCCTGCGGTGGTTGCGATCAGCACCCCGTCCCCCGCCCTGGGAGTGCCCCGTGCCCCCCACCTGGCCGGTGCGCTAGCCCCCCTCCCCGTGTGAGCGAACCCCAGCGAACCCATGTGTTCGTCCCCGCCGTGGGAGCTCCTGGCGCCGATGCCCGGACCAGTGCGCTCGCCCCCACGCCACTAGACAGCAGCGCGCCCCTCCTCCGGGGGCGGGTCAGCGTGGGCGGTGCTCGCGGGCGGAGGGCGGAGCGCCCCCTCCCACTGCGAGCCTAGCCGGAACCCGAGCCCGAGAGGGGCGCGGACCTGGAGCCGGCGGGGCCCTTGGACGCTCGCGCGGGCCCCCGCGCTGAGCTCGCCCGGCCCGGAGCGCGGGCCCCGCCGCTGGGCGGCCATGAGCACTGAGGGACCGCCGCCCCCCGCCGCCCCCAGCGGGCGCCCCGGCCGCCTGCTGGAGCCCGCGCGGGTGAGTGCGGCCCCTCCGTGCCCCCTCCTCTCCCGCGGCCCCGTCTCCCTCTCCTCGCCTCGTCCGCTCAGCGCGTCGGCCACCGCTTCCCTCACCCTTTCCCCCCAGCTCGCCCCCTCCGCTCCTCACGCCCCTTCCCCTCTGCGCGCCCCCTCCCCTCTGCGCGCCTCCTCCCCTCTGCGCGCCCCCTCCCCTCTGCGCGCCCCCTTCCCCTCTGCGCGCCCCCTCCCCTCTGCGCGCCCCCTCCGCCGCTCCCTACGCCCCTTCCCTTCAGCGCGCCACTTCGCCTCAGCGCGTCCCCCTCTGCTTCCCGCACCCCCACTGCCTTCCCTGTTAACTGGGGCAGCTTGTGCCGGTGGGTGGGCGCTGGGACCTTGGGTACAGTGGGCGCACACCTCCTGACCGCCCCTCTCTACCCCACCCCAATATCCCAACTGGAAACTGTGGGTTTGCTGTTTAATGTCCTGAGGGGCTGGAGGGAAGCACAGGGGCTTTAGGGTCCGTGGGAACTGGAGTTTTCCAGAATTGGGCGTTTGGGGTTGGCCCTAATTTCTTCCTGTGAGCGGCTCCTGGGTCCAAGAGTTTCGGAGGTGATTCCCCCCTGGATGGGGCCAGGTCGGGGGTCGTCCCAGCCCGTCCCCCCTCCCCAGGACCTCGTTGTCCCTCCCTGGTGCTGGGTTGGGGGAGGCTCCCACTGAGTTCTCTGGACTTGGGGCAGCTATGAGCGGAATTCCTGGTACTGATGCTGTTTCGACACTTGAATTCCAGTCCTTGCCCCACACAACTCCCATTCCACCTTCTGATTTTGGAGTAGCTAAACTATTGATGGACAGAAAACAGACATGTTGGCTCAAACAAAAGACGAAAAGTTCTTGGAAGCCTTCAAGTTGTCACCCCCAGCGTAACCGAGTGTTCTGGAGACAGCCTAAGAAAGCGGCTGATTATCCAGGCCTTAGGAGGCTCTGGACTGAGAGACTCACTGAGGTGGTTTGCAGGTGCTCCGCCGTGGCTTACGTGGGATCCTTCCCCACAGACCCCCTCATCCCATGAAGGCCAGTGAAAAACAGGGATATATTGACCATCCTTCGGGTCACAGAAATGTTTTGAAAGAGGATGGGCGGAAGGCTTTCACGGATTCCTACTGGTCATAATGCTTCTAAACTAGGGGAGTAGCAGTAACTATGGTTTTTTTTTAAATATATAATCTGTGGAGAGATAGATGCTTTTTCCATCATGTTATGCATTTCTGGGATATTATCACAAAATTTTAAAATTCAGTCCCAGGTAACATTCTGTTTATTTTTTAAAGTACTTTGTGATATGAATAGTTTTCCAGCCATTGCAGATGGTAATTAAACCCTACAAGATGTGCTTGGAGTAATTGGCAGTAAACTGCTTAAGAAAATAGAGAAGCTCGGGAGTGATAGGGTTTCCACTTTATTACAGCTTTGAATTTTGAAACGATTCCCCCCATGGTTAGAATTATACATTCTCCTGAGGTATTCTTGCACCTAGTCGGCTTAGAACCATTGTACTTGTCCTGGAAGAGTTGAAGGGGGTTTATCACACTGCATAATCCACCCAGGTGATGAATTATTGGCAGTGACTTTGGGTTTTAAAAATTACATCAACTGCAAGTCCTCCACTAAATAGTCTCCAGTGCGTTGTGTTGACTCCTTTAAGGCACTAAACATGGGGTGCACTGGTGGAGATGGGTTCTGTTCACCCGTTTGCACACGACGTGTTTAGTGCTTTCTTTGTAATAAAAGCCTCGATTCTATGATACAGCCTGTGTGAATTATACTTGCAAGTAAGCTTTTGTCAGGATTGGAGGCCAAATATTAGGATAATAATGGAGAGCATAGTAAGGCAAGAATAATAACTTTGTATTCTTAAATAGCAAAGATGTGCTCAGTTGAACTGCAGTGTATGAAAAGGTTCAGCTTCTTATTTATTTAAACTGAATCTAAGTATCCGGTTTACACAGGAGGTCTTTAAAAACATGAACATTCAGAGCATGCAGTCGTGGTTTAAATACTTTGGACCTGGTCGGCCGTTAATTTTTACTGGAATGGTTGGTGTCCAGACAACCATGCAGAAGTACTAATTTTTGTATCAATAACTCTGTGTAATATCATTGAATTTGCATAGTTATTTAGTCATTTCTGTTAAGGAAGGAACTTAGTTTTTCTAATTAGAAAAACAATGACAAAAAAAGAGACTTGTTTTAATCCCATTATATTTCTAGTCTCTGTTTTCTGAAGTCAAAAATGCAACACGTTCTTTGTAACGACTACTTGCTGGAATCATGGGAATCTGGCCAAATGTGAACGTCTCACTCCGGGTTGGAGCCGGCTTCCCAGCCCTTCTCCATAGCTGTTCCATGTTGTCTGCTCTTTCTAGCTTCAGCCAGTGCGTGAGCCCGAGCCCCTACTCCCCCATGTCCCCTGCTAAAGTCCAGTGGTGGAGGAGACCCAGGACAATGTGATGAGTGTATTCTGCTTCTTACGGTCAGACGCTGCAGCTGTTGATTACTATCGACAGCACATTTTCGGTTTCTAAATAACATCGCCTCGGTTTCTAAATAACATCGCCTCGGTCCAAGGGGCTGGAAGCACAAAGCAGTGAGAGCTGGCAATGTGCTTGCTGTTCTCTGTGAGGAGCTTGCCCACTGCAAGGTGAGAACAGGTCAGGTCCCTTGAATGTGCGGTTAGTAATGGAACCACTTAATCATACTGTGCAAGATAATTTAAGCATGTCACCTCTAAGGAAGGCTGTCCCTTTGTTTTATGCTTTTGTTCCATGTTTCTTATCCTTGCTGACTCATCTTTGATTTCAATTGTGGAATTTCTGGTGGGGTCTATGATATCATAAGCAAGATTGACGTATTTTAAAATGGGCAACCACCTGGTTTAATCAGGAGGTTTGCTAGTGAGCACTTCCACAAGATCCAGGTTAGAGGAATGCTTATTTATTGAGAATACCAGATGTTAAAATTGCCTTGTTTCCCAACAGTGTGTGTGGAACGGCACCCTTCGAGAGCAGCGTGTCTGTGCCAACATGTAAGCACAGATGCGTTTTCTTGAATTCCGACTTTAGTGTCGTTCAGCTTCGGCAGAGGCTGCCATGGCGATGGCATGACAGTGTATTCCATCCAGGAAGCGAGTTACATACTGAGACACCGAGCTCCTTTTGAATGGGAAGGAGGGAGGAGAGTCTGTGTCGTTGTGTGAGGAGGAACAGACTCACACCCCAGTTTCCTTAACTCTTGCGCAGGTGTTTTTGCTGCAGGGCGGGGAAGCTTACCTGTCCCTGGGGCAGCCTCTGGAAGGGGAGGGGCTTGCCAGGGTCTCAGTGGGGTGGTGGCAGGGGCAGGTCACTGGCCCTAAGTGGTCGTGGGAGGGCGGAGGGAACGGCCTGGAGAATGTGCGGTTTGGGTTCCTCAGGTGGTTTTGAATCTCCGATTCCAGCGTTTGCTATTTAAATAGAATCTGCAGGTATTTTAATGAGATGAAATAAGGAAGGCTAGTGCTTTTGGAGGAAGAATGCATGAGAATTTCATGGAAAAATGTATTTGCACTTTCAACTGGCGTGGACTTTTGGTTATCATCCGGCTGGTCATCCTGACTGTTGTTCAGGTTGTAGTTCTGGATGGAAGACTTTGGGTTATTTTCAGTGAACACTAGATGTCACTTCTGCCCAGCACATGCCATCACGGAGGCCAGTTTGCCCTCTTCTATTTCTCGACCGAAGACTAAGCCTCCCTGCTGGCCCTGCTCCAGGCCCTGCGAGGCCTCACCCTGCCACCCCCGAAACCTGCTGCCTCCCCACCACGCTGCTTCCCACTCTGCCGCAGAACCGTTTTCTCCCCCACATTGTCTTAGACGCTGAAGAAGTGCTGGGGATACTGTGACATGGTGAGTCTTCAACTGAATGGTCGGGTAAAATACTTGTGTTTTCTAAAACATCTGCAGTTTTAGATCCTGTAAATGTTATTACTAACTAGTTATGTTTAATTTAACAAAGAATTAAGATTTAGAGAAATGGACGTGTCGACTTAGAGGACAGTCGTGGAGGACACCGTGGGAAGGATGAGGGCAGGTGGGGACGTGTTCAGCCCCTCCCGGCCCCTCCCCTGGGCCCCGGCCCTGCTCTTCCGGCAGGTCTCCGAGGCAGGTGGGCCCCTTCGCTCCTTTCCTGGAACCTGAGACAGCGTCCGGTGGTTGGTTACAGCCATATTTGTTGTTGTGAATGAATAAACGGGACTCTCTCATGTTGACATTTGACATTGACTCTCCTTAGTTTTGACAGGCAGCAACTCACTTGAAATTTGGACAAATATTGGGGCACCGGGGTGGCTCAAGTCGCTGGGCGTCTGCCTTCGGCTCAGGTCATGATCCCAGGGTCCTGGGATCGAGCCCCGCATCGGGCTCCCTGCTCCGCGGGAAGCCTGCTTCTCCCTCTCCCTCTCCCCCTGCTTGTGTTCCTGCTCTCACTGTGTTTCTCTCTGTCAAATAAATAAATAAAATCTTTAAAAAAAAAAGAAATTTGGGCGAATGTTGTGCTATTACAGATACAATCACACAACATATTAAAGTTCAGTAAGTATCACTGTGCTCATTAACATCCATTATTTATTTTTCCTGAACTTGTGTTAGACTCCAGCTCGGGAAGACAGACATCCCTCTGGTACCCAGAGGGTTAGTAAATGCGCCGAGGAATTAACTCATAAGGAAGTGACCATAATTATTTATATTTTATTCAAAAATAATTTAAATGACAAGTTGTAGTAAGAATCAAATTCCGTCTAGAATGAATGCTCTTAGCAGGCAGATATTTTGTTGTCTACTTTATGAATTATTATAAGTAAAAATATAACCACACAAATGCACCCAAATTCTATATTAGAATGTTTTTGTTCATTGAGTTAGTGTTTAGGAAAATAATCTGCACTTATAAAGTGTGCCATAGCTGTCAGTTATTCCTATCAAAAATTATAACATCTTCCATGGAAAATAAGTAGTTTGTGTTTAGCAATGTTCACACAAAACCTTGGAGGAGAAAGCTTTCAGAAACGAAATACCAGGGATCTGGAGTATTCCATAGAGGGGAAACCAGCTTCCCTTTCTGAAACAGAACCTACCAGATGAAAAGGGAGGCTGAGCCCCTTTCCCAGGTCTTCCCCTGAGTTTGATGCTCCCTAAGCTGCCTCTGCCTGGTCACTGCTTATAGCTGCCACCTGTCCTCAGCCTCCGTCCGTGAGTCACGAGGGCCCCGTGTGTCCCCAGACCACAGTCTGCCTGTCTCCTTCGGGCAGCAGGTTGGAACCACTGCTCGCTCTCCCCAGCACACCTCTCTCCAGCGCCACAGCCTCATCCCTTCCTCCTCAGGAACTTCGGCAACCAGCCCTCGGTTACTTTCCGGGTAACCTCACCCTCCTCCAGGAAAGCGCCCCACGGCCTCCCACGCTGTGCCTTCAGCCGCTCAGCTCCGACTTCTGTGTCTGCCCCCTGCTTGGCTGTTCAGTTAACATTTCTAAAACCAGTCTCATAATCTCAGTCCTGAAACCTGGTTCTCTTTCTGTGTTTACGCGTCGAAGAATAACAGCACCGCCCACAGAGCTCACGGCATTACCCAGGCCCTGCTTTTCTTAAACCTCTGATGCACTGGTGATCCTCCGAGTTGCCTCGTGCTGTTTTCTCTTCCCGACATACATCCCAGCGTTGCCTCCGCCCCAGCCTCCCTCCCGTTGGCCCTTCTAATTCCCAGCTGCCGTTGCAGCTCTCTGCCTCGCCAACGGCCGCTTACTTCTCCTCTTCCTCTGCAAGAGCCCCAGCTTTGTCCTGGCGTTCGGTGCTCCTAGGATGTATGGGCCTCCTTCCTACCATCAGGTTAAAATTTTAACCAATCTATGATTGCCTTTAGAAAGAGCATGTTTGCAGCTTCGCCAGTGATGCTGCTTATCAGTGAATGTGAATATTTCCCTTCCTTTTAGAAAGAGACACAAGACTTGGCGAATCATACACATGGTGCATAACAGCTGACACATGATGTACCAGCCAGATCAGTACATATTTATCTGCTTTTCAGGATGTAATTTTGTGTAGAAGAGAGAGAAAGTTCTGTTTCTGGCTTTTATACTGAGAACTTATATTTATCATTAACTATTTTGGCTTTGAATAAAATTGCACCTTTTTATTTTTGTTACAGCTACCTTCTAATATCATTTTTATGAATGAGCAGAACTGTTAATGGTAAAATATCATTTATACTATTTCTCATCTCTATCCTGCTGAATGTTACCCTTAGTGATTTCTTTTCAGATAATTATACTTTAGCAAATGGCTCATTATAATTATCTTAAGTTTTCTTTATGTACCGGGGAATATAAAATTACTTCTCATACCGTAAACCTGAGGACATTCAGAACCGAGGAGTTAGAAGCATCCTTTCAGAAAGCGTGCAGCGTTGACACAGTTGGTGTTATCTTGATGAAAGAAAGCCGACTCTGGTTTTATTCCTGAAATTATCATGGTTTGTGTAGCAAGGTAGAGAAATACCAGCTTCTGCCCATATGTCACTAGAAATGCCAGAAACGCCCCTGGCCTCCCACAGTGGGACGGACAGGCAGAGGGGGCCTCGAAAGCTAGCAGCACGCAGGGGTTTTCTCAACCTCAAGGGTTTTCCTGAAGAATAGGCTCGCTGATAGCAAAATTGAGTGTCATTTGGAGCGGGGCTCTGTGGTTATAAATGTTACGCAGGTGCACATACACACATTGTTTCAGACCAGTGTCTGAGCTGGGAATTGAGAGGCAGAAACAGAGCAGAGTGGTCCGGACAGGCCAGCCCCGTGCTAGCCAGCATGGGACGCAAGTCCTTCCTGGGGCTTGTCCCTGGGGATACAGTCGGGAATGTGCTCACAGCCTGTCCAGAGGGTTTGCAGAGAGTAAACACATAAAACACGACTGCAGACTTTTATGGGTGTTGAAAGGAAGAGAGAAATATGCTATCATAGGGAATAACATATGTGTTAACCAGTTTAGTTATTATCAGCATTTCCAGATGAGTTGCAAAGCAGTGATGTAGACACTTTAGACTGTCCAGGAGAGCCTTTGAGTCAGCGAAGTTGGGAGCTGCAGAGGAGGGACACGGAGGGTCTTGGATTCAGGGACAGAGGAGCAGTTGTGTCTGTGGGGTTCTTGAAGGAGGAGCAGGAATTCCAGGAGTGTATGCAGGCAGATACCACACACACATGCACACACACGGACACACATGCACACACAGCAGACACACTGCACACACATGCACACATGGCAGATACTGCACACACATGCACACACGACGGGCACACTGCACACACATGTACACATGGCAGACACTGCACACACATGTGCACACTGCACACACATGCACACACGGCAGACACACTGCACACACATGCACACATGGCAGATACTGCACACACATGCACACACGGCAGACACACTGCGCACACATGTACACATGGCAGGCACTGCACACATGCACACACGGCAGACACTGCACACACATGTACACACAGCAGACACACTGCACACACATGCACACATGGCAGGCACTGCACACACATGTACACACGGCACACACATGCATGCACAGCAGACACATACTGCACACATGTGTACACACAGCAGACTCGGCATGCACACACAACATACACATCCTACATGCCCATACACACATGTGCACACACTGCATGCACAGGAATACACACACACACACACACACACACACACACACACACACACACACACACACTGGGTTTCAGGGGTCTTTCGGGGGAGTCTGTTAGAGCCGACATTTCTTTTTTCTCCTCAGCTAGTGTGAAGGGACAAGACCCAGACCCAGGGTCTGAAGATTTTCGTACCGACAAGCAGCTGCTTGTATAAGGAGAGCAGGTTCCCTTTCCAGAGCCAGTCTGTTTATGGGTCAAACGAGCAATATGTTTTACCTGCTTGAATATCAGGTTCGGGGTGGTCAAGCAGAACCTTTCACTTCACCTCTAAGTGAATAAGGCAGAGTGTACATGGAGGCCAGCAAGGGCCTGTGGGATCTTAGCAAGACTCCTGCTGCTTTCTAGTGAGCAGAGTGAGAGATAAGGTCCAAACGATCAGAACTGAAGTGAGAACTTTTCCCTAAATGAGCAATCTGTGCTCTCTGTGGAGTGTGAATACCCCTCACCTCCCTCCAGCTGTGCTTCTGTCCTTCACAACTTCACACATTAGAATCCTTGGGACCTACAGTTTGTTTTCATGCTAACCTTGTCTAGCTCACGTTGTTTTAGGTTGCTCACTGTTCTTTTACGTGGGCCTTTTCAGCGTCTCTCCTGGTCCACATATTCTGGTCTATTTTGTGTTCTTGGCCAGTACAGCAGAAGGACTGAGGCCCACAGCTCATGTGTGAATTGCTGTGTGACCGTGGATAGGTTACTGAACGTCCCTGTGACTCACTGGTAAGGTGGGGAGAATCACAGAACCTCTATTACAGGGTTCTAGTCATGGCCCCATCTGTAAACAAGTGTGTTAGTAAGTGTGTAATGGGGTGTTAATAACATCTGCACACACGTGTTCACTACCATTATTAGGCAGGTGTCATTAAAGGTGAGTCATTATCGGAGTAAGACTATGATGCCTTATACAATTTGTATTCCTAATTTTTTTAATAAGTCGCTATCTTAAGAGCATAGGGCCCAAACTTTGATCTTGTGTGGTTTGTGGGGTTTTGCCCTAATGAAGCTCTTTGGCTGTGGAATACACGGTAACGCAGCATTTCCATGTAGCATCATCTGCCATCGCTGGTACAGCACATAGGCCTTTACTGGCTAGAGGAACAATGCGGCGCCATATGGCTCTAAAAACATACACTCCTGAGTCACTGTTTCTGCTGGGATTTTGCCCCAGGAGTTAGCTGTGTTGACTAATTGCAATGGATTTTTCTCGGTAAGAGAGTTTCCTTAGGAGGTTACTCGACATGGATAGGTTTTTGCTTCTGATTTTCTAGTTGTCAAATGTGTCTTCCGTAGTCGGTTGAGCAGTGGTTCCCAAGAAGATACACCCACGCCCTAAGAATCGCTGGAAAGTTATGTGGCCACGGGTGGATTAAGTGAAGGGCGTTGAGAGGAGAAGCTTATTCTGAATTATCTGAGCAGACCCCAAGTATGAGGACCTGGGTTTTGCTTAAAAAATTTAAAGGTGTAAATTGAGTTTTGAATATGGGAAAGATACCTATATATCTAGAAAATGATTATCAATTAACTCTTGAAGACTAAGGTTTTTAAAGACTCTTTTGAGTTTGTTCAGAACTGTATTTCTGAGGTACCTTTTTTTCAGTATTGAAGATTCAAACATTTTCAATTTTCAGTTTAAAATGATAAAATATGTGGTTTAATAAATTTGGAAAAATAGCATATTTCATTTCTTGGAGAGATTCCTTCATTTTCCATATAAATATTTGTAAATGAAGTATTTTGTTGTTTAACTTTCATTCTGTATTTTATCACAGTGGTGACTGTGGTAAGTACAGAATGCAGGGTTTGGATGTAAATGTGGCATATTTTTTAATTCTGCAAAAATAAGACACATTGGTAAAGTTGAACAACTGAAGCTTTGTGAACTTCCTACAGTTGTTCTAGAAAAATCTCTAGAGTTACCATTATCCAAATTTGTGTTTAGGATCTGAAATGCAATGGGAACCAGGGTTTACAACTAAAATCTGTTGTAATCCAAATAAATGGCATTTAAAAAAGAAATTGGTTCATTTAAAATCCAGAGGGATATTTAAAAAATCATTTGAGCTTCAAGAATTTTTTCTATTTTAACTTTCTGGATGTAATACAAGTAAAAGTTACATATTTTATATTTTGATATTATAATGTCAAACATTCTTAATGGACACTTAGGACGGTGGAATAATATTCACCTAAAACCATTGTGTTTCTCTAAGATTTAAGAAATTGGAACCTAGCTATGAAACACTAATAATGAGCTAAAAGAGAAATGACACACACGTAAGACTTCTTCTCTGTGTAGAGAATACATCGTCCTAGCAACTGAGATGAAATGGGACAAAGTAGCTAATGAAATGGGACATATAGCGAGAGAGACAATGCTTAGTAGATAAGATTTAATTATATTTTTAAAAATTCATTTCTAAATTGGATAATATTGTATTTTAAAATAGAATTTGATATGAAAATATGTAACATGGTAGATTAAATTAAGTGACAGAATACTTAAATGATCATGTTGTCTGCAAATAAGGATGCTGTTCTTTCTCTGTTAGCAGTCTCTAGTCCTGTATTACCTGCTTTTCCCTATCGCGGTGGGCAGGCTTCCCAAACGACGTTGAGGTTGCCCCGTTCTCTCATCCTAAGGGGAAAGCATTATCATTCATCATTGCGCATGTGAATGCATGTCTGTTGTAGATGCTTTTTTAGGTTGAGGGCATTCCCATCTCTTAGTTTATTGAGATTTTTATCAGAAGACATGCAGGTGGTGTGACTGAGCAGTCTACAGGGCTGGGTTTAGGTTCCAGTCTCTTTGGAGGCATGGGTTCAAATCCCACCACTGCCAAGATGCAGTTTTCTGGTGGCCTGTGCTCTCTATAACTCATCAAAAAAAAAAAAAAACCCACAAACAAACAAACAAACAAAAAACCTCTGGGAGGTTTTTATCAGACATACTTGTTGAATTTTATGGGATGTTTTTACATCTATTGAGATAACCTTGTTTTTATTATTAATGATTAGGCTGTTGATGCGGTGAAATACATTAAATGATTTTGAACACAGACGCCACCTTATATCCTAGGGATCAACCCCATGTGGCCACAGAGTGTTATCATTTTATACATGACTAGATTCAGTTTGCTAATATTTTGTCAATGGGTGTTTGTGTCTGTGTTCATGTTGGATGTTGGTTTACGCTGTTCTTTTCATGTAATGCCTTCTTTTGGTTTTGGTGTCAGTGTCATCCCGGCTTCACACACGAGCTGGGGAGCGTCCTTCTACATTCTCAAAGACTGTCTGTAGCATCTGTTTTATTTCTCTGCTGGGTACAATCCACACCGAATGCTTGGAGCTCAGGCTTTCTTTGTGGGATAAGTCACACAAAGTGGGCGACTCTCCGAGATACACAGTCTGCGGGCTGGAGCTGAAGGTCATTGGAAAACAACTTCTAAAATAGAGATATTTTGGCCCAGCTGAATATATTTATTGTGCAACACATGTAACACATATCAGTAAAATTATCCTGAAATTCCAAATGTGCGTAAGCAGCACAGGCTACAGAGCGTTGGAGGGGTAAGGACCCTGACTCTTTCTGTATGCTTTCACAAGTGAGTCAACCCCTATGTCATTTAGGGTAAAGTTTCCTCATCTATGAAATCATTTATAAGGATACACTTGGTTGATGATGTTGGTTGATCATTCAACATTATATACTCATTTTTGAACATTGAGTCCTTGGTATGTCGCAGGCTCAGGACAAGGCATTGGGGGCTCAAAAATGCATAAAGCAGGGGCCCCACTCTCATTAACTCAGTTTCACAGGAAAAAATTAAATGTAATTAAAATACTACCATAAGCTGGATGGTTGGCTGGCACACGGGCGCTCTGATGGAGGTCGGGGAGGAAAGTAAGCCTGACTGTGGGTATGCGCTGATTGCTGGGGTGTAAATACCACAGTGGCTGGTTTCAGGCAACTGTAATTGGTGACATTCCCGAATACTTAACAGTCTGCTCTCCTATGCTGGTACAGGGCTGAATTCCATGCCGTGATCAAATACAGAAGGTCCGCAGACTCCAGGTGGATCAGTCCGGATGCTGGGATAGCTCTTGGGGAAGCAGAGCTGGCGTGTGCCTCGCCGGCCTGCGAGGACGGGCAGGGATGCACTTACCTGTCCTGGCTCGCCGAGCGCCTGGATTCCATTAGCCTCTTTGTGACCACGGTGTCTTTGGGATTGTGTGTTAAGTGTCACATCATGATCTGTCAGGGGCCTCCTGGGAAGCTGGAAGGTGTCTTTAACACACTCAGTTGTTTTGTTGCCTAGGAATATCTTCCTCAGAAAACGGTTTTAGGAGAAACTGTCTGTGGTCTTTTTCTAGTCTCCTTTTTGAAGTTATTTCCCTTTCTCAAACTGCAGGAGTAGGAGCAGATCATTCCCACCTGTAATGCAGATGTGTGGGTTTCTTTCAATAGCCAACCAGGTGATTTTCCCCTCAAAGAGCTTGTCACTCTTAATGTCCTTTTTGCAACCTCTGAATTTGTCGAAGGTCACAATGTGGAACAAAGTCATTGCTGAAATTTACAGAAAGCAGTAATTTGATTGATATTACATTAGAGAAAATAGCTTGGGAGAGAATCATGCCACTTTTTTGGTTATGAATGAAGTAGATATAATCACCATTCAAAATTTCTAGTGGAACAAATTTTTACAAGTCCAGTTATTGTATAATTTAATGCTTTCTGTAGGGCATCTGTGACTTCTCCTGACTTGTATGCTTGAAATAAAACCTATCTCAAATCCAGAATAATCATATTAGCCTCTTTTTATTTATACTTAATTCTTAACCACACACAGACACACACACATACACACACACACACCAGTCTGACCAAGTCTTGCTGCATTAAATGTGTCAGATCATGTTTTCACGTTACAACTCAGTCTTAGGATTCTTTATAGGTCAACAGGTGAGAGATGATTTTCATAGTAGACTTAAAAACATTCCATGATCATGGAAAATTTTCTATTTCCTGCAGATCTGGGTGAAAGGTAGTATCATAAGTACACGGAGTATTCCTGAGTCATGGGGACATTGCCAAAATAGAGAAAAAAAATCTGGATGATAATATCTACCTTCCCATCCTGTTTTATATTTAAGGTGAACATAAAGTGAAATTTTGGTTTATCATCTATTTTACCAAGAATATAGTGGTTTCTACAAAGCTTATATATTCTGCCAGATGCTAACCTGAAGTATTTTAGCTCCAGGAACTACTTGATAAAAGTGTAATTAAATGGACAGATGCAATATTTTTATGTTTTAATGAATAAAAAATAAGTGGATGTAGTAAAACCTTATTTTATTTTATTTTTTTATTTTTTAAAATTTTTTATTGTTATGTTAATCACCATACATTATATCATTAGTTTTTGATGTAGTGTTCCATGATTCATTGTTTGTGCATAACACCCGGTGCTCCACGCAGAACGTGCCCTCTTTAATACCCATCACCAGGCTAACCCATCCCCCCACCCCCCTCCCCTCTAGAACCCTCAGTTTGTTTCTCAGAGTCCATAGTCTCTCATGGTTCATCTCCCCCTCCGTCTTACTCCCCTTCATTCTTCCCCTCCTGCTATCTTCTTCTTTTTCTTTTTTCTTAACATATCTTGCATTATTTGTTTCAGAAGTACAAATCCGTGATTCATCAGTCTTGTACAATTCACAGTGCTCACCATAGCACATACCCTCCCCAATGTCCATCACCCAGCCACCCCATCCCTCCCACCCCCCACCATTCCAGCAACCCTCAGTTTATCTCCTGAGATTAAGAATTCCTCATATCAGTGAGGTCATATGATACATGTCTTTCTCTGATTGACTTATTTCACTCAGCATAACACCCTCCAGTTCCAACCACGTCGTTGCAAATGGCAAGATCTCATTCCTTTTGATGGCTGCATAATATTCCATTGTGTATATATACCACTTCTTCTTTATCCATTCATCAGTCGATGGACATCTTGGCTCTTTCCACAGTTTGGCTATTGTGGACATTGCTGCTATAAACATCGGGGTGCACATACCCCTTCGGATCCCTACATTTGTATCTTTGTAGTAAATACCCAGTAGTGCAATTGATGGATCATATGGTAGCTCTATTTTCATCTGTTTGAGGAACCTCCATACTGTTTTCCAGAGTGGCTGCACCAGCTTGCATTCCCACCAACAGTGTAGGAGGGTTCCCCTTTCTCCGCATCCCCACCAACATCTGTCGGTAAAACCTTATTTTAATATTTGGTGTCGCAAAAAGAAAATACTCTTAGTTTTCCTTGAAAGGAACACGCATGCACATGTGTGCATATAAACATACACATGCATACATACAGGCCTGCACACATGTACACAATACACAGTTGCACATGTACACACGTGTGCACACACATGCATGTACACACACATACGGCTGTGTGTGCACACAAATGTGCACATGCATCTACACGTGTCTACGTACACACGTGCATGCACACACATACACCCGTGCATTGTGCACATCTATGTACACGCGCACACGTGCACATGCATCTACACGTGTCTACATACACATGGGCATGCACACACACATCTCCTAAACATCGCGTTTACATCCTGCATTTTGTCCTCCTGGAATTGCCTCTTCCGTGTGGGCATCTGGCAGGAGTGTGCAGTGTCAGGAGGACATCGCTGAACTGTCCATCTATCTGAGCAAGGCAAGGAGAGGGAGAGTAGACCACAAGTCGAAGTTGAGGTTATGGTGACAGAAAACCCACAGACACTACCTGCTGGACCAGGAGTGGAGCCCATGGTTCTCAGTTGCTGCATTCGGACCTCATGTCCACAGGTCCAGAGCTGACTGTGTTATAGCAGAGCCGGAAGTTTAATCCTGGGATTTAACAAGGATTGACGTGAGCCTATTTGTTCCTTTTAAGGAGTTTTCCTCAAAAGCACTAGAATAGAGATAATACACTCTGCACAATTTGCCAGGAGAGACTTCTGGGCAGAAGTACATTATATGTCATTTTTCTTCCCAGGAAACTTTTTTTTTTTTGGGGGGGGGAAGGAATCACCTCAATTTGTGAAGATACAAAATCTAATCGTCAAGTGTTGCCAGAAAGCCAAATATATATAAATCACATTCATTCTTAGACACAATCTGGCTTCTGAAGAAAAAATTGTATCTCCTGACAGAAATGGGTCCAGCCTCCAGAGGAACTGCCTTTTCTTCAGTTACTGTGTACTGGCTTCTGGAAAAGAAAATCTACCAGAACATATGTGTCTGCTTCCATTAAACATGAAGACTAGGTGGTGTTTTTCCTTTTCGGAAAATGTTGAAACTGGCAAGAACGCATTTTATGCTAGAACAACTTCTGTAATGAAGATATTTCCTTCCTCCTAAATAGGATGGTTTGTTGGCTGACAGTACGTCTTTCCTTCTCTCTCAGTTGGCCTTTTCTTTTCTAAGAAGGGGAAAACTAGCTTCTTGACTTGAATTTTGGGGCCAGTCGAGGTGATAACCACTACACACCTGTTTTGGGGAGCTTGCCTGTGCTGTCATGTGCTGGTCCAGGCAGAGACATCCCAAAAGGTTTCAAATCTCCCAACCGAAGTGGTGTTGATTTTAACGTCAGAGGGTATCTATGGAATAATCTGATTTTAAAAGAGAAACTGACTTGTGAGAAATTGGCCCCTCAGAACTGCAGTCAGAAATTCGGCTTTTTCTCTGCTTGATTCTGTGTGAACGCTTGCTCCCTGAGGGTGGAGGGGCCCCGCCAGTGCAGGGCCCCCGGAGCACTCCCCTGACAGAGTCCCAGGCCGCCTGCCTCCTTGGCCATTCTTTGGATTAATATAAGTGTTGCTGCTTGATCATGAACCCTCATAGCTACTTGCTTTAATTTTCTCACAGGGGTTGTAAATAGTAAGGTCAGTGAATGTCATCACAGTTTCATAGATAAGGAAGAAAATAGAGGAAATTATTGTGTTCAGAGATCCAACATGTTTATTCTTTTTCTGGGAATCGAAGCTCAGAAGGGAGAAGGCGGGAGTGCCTTTTGGTTAGTTCTTATTATTTCTGGGGTGCCTATCACTGTGTAATATGCATTTCCTATAATATCTTTGGATTCCCCTGAGAATAACCATAGAACGTATGCACGCCTCTCCGTGTGTGCGTGTGGTGAGGACATTGGGGGGAGACTGAGTTTGCCAAATGTCCCTTTTCTGGCGGCTTCAGGTGGAGGAATGGGGACAGGGAAGCCAGCCGCCCTTGGGGGTGTGTCTGCGCACCCCCCCCCCGGCTCTGCGAGGGGTGCTTCTGAAATCTCTACGGAATCAGCATTCTGTTTCCACTTTTTTTAAAGATTTTATTTATTTATTTGACAGAGAGAGACCCAGCGAGAGAGGGAACACAAGCAGGGGGAGTGGGAGAGGGAGCAGCAGGCCCTCCGCGGAGCAGGGAGCCCGATGCGGGGCTCGATCCCAGGACCCCAGGATCATGACCTGAGCCGAAGGCAGATGCTTAACGACTGAGCCCCCAGGTGCCCCTCTGTTTCCATTTTTTAAAGTTGGCAAAGATGCTGCTTTATGTGGGTTGACCTACACTCAACAAGATCATGTAAATTTAAATAATTAAATTGTGCTTTCCGTGAAGAAACTGTATTTAGTAAATGCTGTGACTGAGATTGCCCTGGTTAAAAAAGAAAGGAAAGCAGATAAAATACCGAGGGAGGGGTCTGGACAGCTCAGGGTGAGGCAGGGATGCACCCTCACACTGATATCTTTTAAAATAGCCGACCCCTGCCCTTCAAGTGTCTGGGATTCTGTGGAAGAGCCAGGGAGGATTGCTCTGTTAGCATGCAGGACATTGTTTTCTTCCTTAAGTAGAGGACTCGATCATTTGGTAGAAAAGACAAAACGTAGCCCTGTTCTAATTAAAGCACAGGTTTGTTGTTTAAAGAAAATGTCCTCCGAATTTCTGAAAGGTAAAACATGTTAGAGAAACCAGTGATGCTTAGCATTTTTAGAGTGCCTATTTAAGAATATTCTTAAAATATAATAGTTTTCTCTCATTAATAGCTTTAAATTAAAATTGAAATGTTACTTTTATCTACTCTATAAATGAGTGAAGTATTTTATTGTTATGGTTTACGTACATGTATTTAACAAATAATTTTTTGACACAAATTTTTGAAATGCTGATTATGTGCTTGACATTGAGCCAGGAGCGTCGGGGAAGCACGGGCATTGTGGGAGACGGTGTGTGTCTGCAGGAGGCAGCAGCTTTGTGGGCAGGGGAAGCATGTCCCCAGCAGACAGAGCTGGGTGTGCTCTGTGGGGAGCCTGGGGGAGGTGGAGGTCTGCAGGGGCTGGAGCCACTGCATGAGGATAGTCTGGGAAGACTACATGTTTGAAGCCCTCAGAATTGGATGTGGACAGGTGCGCATCCTCATATCGCAGAACCTGGGACATGTCCCTTCGAGTAGTCAGAGTGTTGGCCGTTGTGAAGCACTTAGGGACCATGAGATGGGAGAGGGTCAACCCCGGGCCTGTAAGGGGTGGTGGGAGGGTCTCCAGAGAGAGTTGTGAGGGAAGGGAGCTCAGAGGGAAGCTGCCACCAGCCAGAGGTGCAGTGGGCCCCCTGCCCAACACTAGGAAGCCACGCTAGGAATTCTGAGTCAAGGATGGAGGGCTGGTCTTAGAGGGGCCCCTGGGCGCAAGGACTGGGGGACAGCGTCAGCAGGACAGTCATCCCTGAGAAATTGCCTGGAAAGGGGTGGTCATGGCTGTGCTGGCTCGGACTACCTGGCAGGATGGGAGGCACCGAGGACGGTCGTCCCCCCAGGAACGGAGCCATTTCCTCGCAGACCAGCATCCCGCACTGCCCCACAGGCAGTCTGTGGGTGCTTACACGTCTTGAAATGTCTTCACTTTAAAGTCTGCTACTGACATTCATGCCCACATCACCTAGAGATGCGGACCCACGTGGGACGGCCATCCTGCCGTCTCAGCCACGGCAGGGACCAGCTATCACCCGTCTCCCCGCCGAGCCTCGCAGCGGAGTGTGTGCTGAGACACGGTCAGTGCTGACGAGGGAGTCTCAGCATATCCGAGGTCCTCACCCCCGACTTTTGTCTCTAGAAAGAACCAGTGAACCTGAGCGTGATGCCCATCTTCTGGGGGCAGGCGTGTTGAGGTGGACTTCGTGTGATGTAACAGTGGCACGGAGTCGTTGTGTAGTGTTATCAGTTTCGACAAATAGGATTGTGCCCCACTTCCAGAAGCTGGCATTCTGCTGGTCTCCTTGCAGTGACGCCTCTCCTGACCGCCCCGGTTCCCCAACCCTGGCCTGTGCCGGCTGCTTTCCTGCCCACAGTGCAGCCTGTTTCCGAATGTCTTGTGCGGGGAATCATACAGTATGCTCCTTGACTTATTTTAGGCAGGCTTCTTTCACTTAACATGATGCTTTTCAAATAGCGTGAGGATGCAGGCACCAGGGGCTTGTTCCCTGTTGGGGTTCGTGGAGTGGATGCAGCTTGGGGGTTCAGGCTCTTCAGCTGCTCCTGGCTCTGGGCGGCCACCAATACCACAGTGGGAATGGCTCGTGCACACACTCGCTGCAGGAAGGGCTCGTGCCCACACTCACTGCAGGAAGGGCTCATGCATGCTCTCGCTGCAGGAAGGGCTCATGCACACGCTGCAGACACAGCAGGAAGGGCTCATGCACACGCTGCAGACACAGCAGGAAGGGCTCATGCACACACTCACTGCAGGAAGGACTCGTGCACACACTCGCTGTAAGCACAGTAGGAAGGGCTCGTGCACACACTCGCTGCAGGCACAGTGGGAAGGGCTCGTGCACACTCTCACTGCAGGAAGGGCTTGTGCACACGTCTCGCTGCAGGAAGGGCTCGTGCACACTCACTGCAGGAAGGGCTCGTGCACACACTTGCTGTAGGAAGGGCTAATGCACACACTTGCTGCAGGCACAGTGGGAAGGGCTCGTGCACACTCACTGCAGGAACTGCTCCTGCACACACTCACTGCAGGAAGGGCTCGTGCACACACTCATTGCAGGCACAGCAGGAAGGGCTCATGCACACACTCGCTGCAGGAAGGGCTCCTGCACACACTTGCTGCAGGCACAGTGGGAAGGTCTCGTGCACACTCACTGCAGGAAGGGCTCTTGCACACACTGCAGGAAGGACTCATGCACACACTCATTGCAGGCACAGTGAGAAGAGCTCATGCACACACTCGCTGCAGGAAGGGCTTATGCACACACTCACTGCAGGCACAGCAGGAAGGGCTCGTGCACACACTCACTGCAGGAAGGGCTCGTGCACACACTCGCTGCAGGTACAGCGGGAAGGGCTCGTGCACACACTCGCTGCAGGAAGGGCTCATGCACACACTCACTGCAGGAATGGCTCGGGCACACACTCACTGCAGGAAGGGCTCGTGCACACACTTGCTGCAGGCACAGTGGGAAGGTCTCGTGCACACTCACTGCAGGAAGGGCTCTTGCACACACTCACTGCAGGAAGGACTCATGACACTCATTGCAGGCACAGCGAGAAGAGCTCATGCACACACTCGCTGCAGGAAGGGCTTATGCACACACTCACTGCAGGCACAGCAGGAAGGGCTCGTGCACACACTCTCTGCAGGAAGGGCTCATGCACACACTCACTGCAGGAATGGCTCGGGCACACACTCATTGCAGGCACAGCGGGAAGGGCTCGGGCACACACTCGCTGCAGGAAGGGCTCGTGCACACACTTACTGCAAGAAGGGCTTGTGCACAGACTTGTTGCAGGCACAGCGGGAAGGACTCCTGCACACACTTGCTGTGGGCATATATGTTCATGTCTTGAGTAAACACCTAGGAATCCTGATTCCTGGGTCTTACTTTAAATTGTTTTCCAAAGGACTGTGCTGTTCTGTATTCCCATCAGCAGCGAATGAGGGTCCTGGCACTCCAGGTCCTCACAGTGCTTGGGGACATGGGACGGGTGCCCTGAATCTCTTCCACATATGTGTTTCCTGTGTGGATAGAGTCTTTCATGAATCTTTCATGAAGGGCTTTCCCTTTTTTTCATTGTTTGTCTTGTTATAAATTAAGATGTAAGGTTTCTTTTTATATTCAGGATGAAAGCCTTTTGATTATATTTTATCTGTTTTCTACTGAGTGTCTTTCCTCATAACATTGAGTGGTACAAGTTGTACACTCTGCAGTGATGACTACAAGTTGTCAGACCTAAGACATGTATTTTGTGCAAGTTTTTTCCAAGCTCTTTTGTCTTCTCACTTCTTTAACCCTCCTGTCGTAATGCACACACTGTTCATTTCACTACACTCCAGTTTACCAGTTCTCTTTCTTTCTTGTTTTTTTTTTTTTTACTGCTCTGGCTCCTCTTTCTTGTGCTGAACCTGCCGCCGTAAGTTTCTATTTTGTTCTTGAAGCTTTATACATCTTACTCTTGCATATAAGTCTGGGGTCTGTTTTGGGTACTTTCTGTGGAAGTCATGAAGTGTACGCATTGGGGTTCATTTCTTTCGCAGATGGTTCTCTGATGATTCCAGCAGTGTTTTTTGAAAGTCTACCCTTTCCTCATTAAACTTACTTGGCCATTTTGGTAAAACTCTGTAGGCTCCATCTCTGGGTATATCTCTGGACGATGCTCATGCGTACATATGTGCACTCGTATGTGTATGTGAGTACAAGCATCTCTCCTATACCAGCACCATGCCGCCGATTGCCATAGCTTTCAGGAAGCCTCGCGATCACCTCCGTCCCTCGCCACACTACAGTCGACCCCTGGACCACACAGGTTTGAACTGCGTGGACCCACTTACATGTGGATGTTTGTTTGTTTGTTTGTTTTTCCTTAAATACAGGATAGTGCTGTGAATGTATTTTGTCTTATGAATTTCTTAATAACATTTTCTTTTCTCTCGCTTTATTGTAAGAACACAGTATACGACATGTCTACAAAGTAGATGTTGATCTACGTTTATGTTTTGGGTAAGGCTTTGGTCGGCAGTAGGCTCTCAGTGGTTAATTTTTAGGGGGGTCAAAAGTTATGCATGGATTTTTGACTGTGCTGGGATTCATGCTCCTCGCCCCCGTGCTGTGCAAAAGTAACTGCTTACAGAGATCTGTATGTTTCTGCTAGTAATCAGATAATTTAATACTGAAGACAGAGAAAACCAGATGGCATCTTTATTGCTCCATAACTTTAGGTATTATAGCTAAGTCTCCTGGAAGTCTGTTGCAAGTATTAATGTCTAATGAATTTCAAGGATGAATGCCAATCCCTCAAATAAATGATTTAATTTTCTAAGTCATGTGTGACTATTAAATATAGTCTATGCAAATCACAGCTCTGAGGGAGGAGGAGGTAGAGGAGAAGTTATAAGTTCTATAACATGTGCAAGAACAAAACTATGACTTTAATTCCAAAATTAACAGTGCGTACTGTAGTTACTTTTTCCTCCCCAAAAGCACCTGCCTTCTTGTATTAGGATGCTTATATTCACTAACTCACTGGAGTCCTTTTGGTTTATTTTATTTGCCATAATCCTCTTAAAGCTTTTGACTTCATAATCATGTGTTGGGATGTGAGGCAATTTTTTTTCCCCAAAATAATGCCTGGTAGTAATGTGGACTAACCATAGAAATTAATGTGTAGCCGAGAAAAGGCATCCGCCATATGTAATTCAAAACCAGCCAGTTCCACTGGGTGGGCCCAGGGCTGCTTTAGGACATGACTCCTTCCAGTGAGAAGACCCAGCTGCTTTCCCAGAAGTGAGTTTCCTTGTTACCATCATGAGACCCGGCAGCAGTGGTAAGGATGGATCCCCTCACAGTTCGTGATAACCATCAAGAAATAAATGATGAGAAGTTTCCCGGGAGACCATACGCATCTTGTTGCCTGGAGATTAATTTGGGGGGTGGATCAATTGTGCTCTCAGACAGCAGGGAGAAGACCAGGAGGTCCCTGCTGCTCATGGGGGGACTGGAACAGCGGTAACATTACTTAGCCAGCGGGTGAATGTCTGCGGTAAGGCACACCATGCAGATGAAGAAAAGGACTTCATTAGGGTTTCATGTAGAACACAGCATATTTTTGCATAAATTACCAGCGTCATGTGCCAACTGAAAAGCAAACTGGACTGTTTTATAGAACAAAATATCTTAAAATGCATTAGCAGAAATAAGAAACAGAAAACAGATGTAGAAATTGAATTAGTGGTGTTAAGAAAACTATGATTTCTAAGAATACAGAGCCAAAAAAAGACAAAAATATGATAAAGAGGATAAGAGATAAGGAAGACAGGACGAATTCTAGATATTTCTATAGAAGAAATCAAAGATATGGAACAGAAACAGTAATCAAAGTACAATTACAAAACTTTTTTGGTACAGTATTTATTTCTGGCATCCTCAGAAATATACCATTGACATTAGGAATTTCAAAAGTAAATGAATATAAAAACTTCAGGAATTCCTGCAGAGCAAAATAAGTAAATCAGTAAAATAAAATTAAAACGATGATGATGGTTAATTGAACAGAATTCACCTTCGCTCAGAATTCAACTCTGAGCCACCAAGTGACATTTTGGAAAGAGATTATGACCTGGAAGTGTCCACCAGCCACGTTGTATTTCCTGTGTCTGGGCCTGGAGATATTGCCAGGTTAGTTTAATGAGCTTCACTGCGCCTGGCATTTGGGCAGAGCCTGGCCAAGTCTTTATTCCTACTGCTCTTTATTTTCTTTATAGCAAATATGTAACTCACACACCATACTCTTCAACCACAATGCGCAGTTCAGTGGTTTTAGGATATTCAGAGTTGGGCACTCATCACTATAGTCTGCGTTAAGAACTTTTCACGCCCAACAAAAGGGGCCCCAGCCACTGAGCAGTCACTCCCCATTATGCATCTCCCCAGGGCCATGGCAACACTAACCTACTTTTGATATGGATCTGCCTGTGGTGGACATTGTGCGTTGTTAGGATCACATGGCGGTCTTTGTGACTGGCTTCTTTCCCTTATCGTCACGACCTCAAGGTTTGTCCACCCTGTAGCAAGTTTCAGACTCCAGTTTTTGTTATTGCAAAATATATTCTGTCGTATCACATCCTGTTCTCGGATGTTTGGGTTTCTCCACTTGGGGCTCCTGTGAATAATGCTGCTGTGAACATTTGTGCGCAGGTTGTTGAGTGTCCACCCAAGGTCCCTTGGGGTGGAATTGCTGGGTGTCATGGACACTCTGTGTTTAGCCTGTTTGAGGGACTGCTCAGCTGTTTTCCAAAGATTTCCAGTTCTGTTTCATTAGTTTTGAAGTCCCTATAGTCAGTTCTGTATCTCTGAGAGCTCGTAACGAAAAGTGTATCATGAAGGTTACGCCATCCACATCCCCCGCAGCAGGTTAAGAGAGTTCCAGCTTCTGCACATCCTTGCTCACACTTAATAGTATTCCTGCTGAAGAAAGCATAGTCACCAGAGGGGATGTAGTATCTTAAGTGGTTTTGATTTTCATTTCCCCAGTTAATAAAAATGTTAAATATCTTCCCATGTGTTCATTGGCCATTTGTATATTTTCTTAGGAGAGTTGTATATTCAGATTCTTCACTCATATTTTAATTGAGTTGTTTGCTATATTCAGTTAATAGGTTTTTTAAAAATATTTTGCATGTAAATCCTATGTAGATACAGATGTACAGAAAATAGAAATTTTCTGCCTTTCTGTGGGTTGTCTTTATTTTCTTCATGGTATCCATGACAGTTTTTATTTTGGTCTGCTTTTTCTTTTGTCACATATTCTTTGGTGTTTTATCTGATAAACCAGTGCTTTTCCAAGGTCCTGAAGACTTACTCCTGTTTTCCTCTAAGACTTCTATAATTTCAGTTGTTACTTTTTGCATAAAGGATCCATTTTGAGTTAAGTTTTGTGTATGGTGTAAGGAAGGACTACAAATCCATTTTTCTAGATGTGGATACCCAGGTGTCCCAGCAGCATTGGACAAAAAGTCTATTCTTGCCCCCATTGGATTGTCCTGTCAGTCTTGTTGAAAATGAACTGGTCACGTATGTGAGGGTTTATTTCTGGATTCTCAGTTTTATTCCATTGATCTATATGTCTGCCCTTGGAGACCTTTATATATATCCTCACCCTTTTGCTAGCACCACACCGTCTTGATTATTGTTCCTTGCAGGAAGTTTTGAAATTGGGAAATGTGAGTTCCCCTGTTTTGTTCTTTGTCAGGGTTGTTTTGGCTATCCTGGGTCCCTTGAATTTCCATGTAATTTTAGTATCAGCTTGTCAATTTTTGCAAAGAAGCCACCTGGGATCTTGATAGAGGTTGCACTGAATCTGTAGATCAATCGGGATTGCTGCCGTCTTAAGCCTTCCGATCCAGGAGCATGGATTTTTTTCCATCGATTTAGTTTCTTAATTTCATTTTTAGATTATTCATTGCAAGTGTTTAGAGATACAATTGATTATGTATTGATCTTGCATCTTGCCACATTTCTCAACTCATTTATTGGGTCAAATAATCTTTGGGTGGATTCCTTAGGATTTTTTGTTTGTAAGATGATATCATCTGCAAATAGAGTCTTGATTTTTAATATAGCTGCTCACTAGTTCCTTTTTAATTATCAAGGCCTTTTTTTAGAGACGTTTAAGACTCACAGCAAAATTGAGGGGAAGGTACAGAGATTACCCATGTACCTCTGCCCCTCACATGTGTACAACCTCCCCGACGATCAACATCCCCCGCCAGAGGGGACGTCTGTTACAATTGATGTTTATGGCTATGTCATTATCACCCAAAGCCCATAGTTCACCTTAGGGTCCACTTGTGGTGTTGTAAATTCTGAGTTTGGGCAAACAGATCATGAAATGTGTTCATTGTTATAGTATCATACAGAAGAGTTTCACTTCCCTGAAAATCTGCCGTGCTGTGCCTGTTCCTTCCTGCACTCATCCACGGTGGGGGGCGTGAGGAGCCCCAGGAAGCCAGTGCGCTGGGACGGGCAGGTGGAGAAAGCAGGTGAGCAGGGGCAGTGGAGGCCGTGTGTGGTCAGGGGGCCTGGAGCCCAAGAAGAGAGGAAGCAGTGAGACGTGTGCAGAGCGGGACTCGGCAGGACTTGATCATGTCTGTGTTTTAAAATCATTTGGGTGCCTGTGGAGGAGGCATGGAGGAGGAGTCAGCTAGCTGCAGGGTCCTGGGCAGCGGCTCAGCAGACCCGTGCAGACTGGTGATGTGGACGCCCTGGACCAGGGCCACGCTGTTGAGAAGTAAAGGCCCTCCGGGCTTTGGGAGATCCTGTTTGCAGGTGTTGGTGCTGGATGGGCTGCAGTGTGGCCGAGGGCCACTTGCTCAAGGGGATGAGAGGCAGAGGAGAAACACTTGGAACAGAACCTCCATCCGCATGGCCTAGTCGGCCTCCAGTGTGCACAAATGCCGTGCGGTGGGTTATCCCCGGAAACTGACTTCTGTACTCACACTTGGAGATGTGCCATCTCTCCGGCAGTCAAATGTTCAAAAAATGTTCAGAACAAAACTTAAAAGGATTATGTAAAGGCTTGTAGAACAGACTTTTAGAGCAGATTATAAAACAGAAACTGTAAAGAATCAGAATGAAAATATGACTACATTACAGTGAAAATCTCTACATATACATAGATATATTTTTGGGTTTTTTTTTTCCCCAAAAAGACAGCATAGCTAAGATTAACTGACAGACCATATGCTGGAAAAGCATGTTTCCAATTAATATACACAGGATATATTTCCATATTAGAGAAATAATTAAAAATTAATAAAGAAATTTTTAAAAAGCCCAGTGGTATAAACAGGAAATCCAACACATGGAAATCTGTAAGGGCAATAAACATAAATGAGGCTCAGGTGGCTCACCAGTGATCAGGGAAATATAAATTCTCATTACGGATAAATTGCTTCACAGCTATGAGATTGAAAAATAAAAACATGTTAATCCCAAATGTTGCCTCTCTAGTGGATTGCCAGAGACTCAGACGCAACTTTGTAAATCTTTACAAGTGTTGTGAGGAGCAGTCTGGCTAAAGGCTTGAAAATGCTCATGCTTGGGGTGCCTGGGTGGCTCAGTCCTTAAGCGTCTGCCTTCGGCTCAGGTCATGATCCCAGGGTCCTGGGATCGAGCCCCACATCGGGCTCCCTGCTCCGCGGGAAGCCTGCTTCTCCCTCTGCCACTCCCCCTGCTTGTGTGCCCTTTCTCGCTGTGTCTCTCTGTCAAATAAATAAAATCTTAATAAAAAGAGAAGAAAAGAAAATGCTCGTGCTTTATGATGCAGAAAGTGCATTTCTAGGCGGGTACCTGAGAAGTCCCCACTCTCAACAAGGACACATGTCAGGATTGCTTATGATCGCATCATTTAAAGAGCAAAGCACTGTGAATGGCCTGGGTGCCAGACAGTGCTTGTTTATCAAGGATCAGAGTGGAGTAGTTCCTAATAGAAATAGCTCAGGGTTACAGTCCAGGAGACTGTGCGTATTGTTTCAGTTCATGCGGTGGGATACCATGCAGATGGTCCGACCGTAACCCAAGGGGATGGCCCGACCCCACGCCGTGAGGATGGAGTACCACGTGGACGTGAGGATGAGTGGAGTGGGTCTTGCTCTGTCCACATGTCTCCACTGAGGTGGGAACGTGGATGGTCTATACTATAGTGTACCCTTCCTGAAATTTTAAGAATGTACTAACTACTGTTGAATATTTATTTGTACATAAATATGAAGTAAAAGTATAGAAACTTTCATTGGATGGAAAATTTATCATTGTGGTTAGCTCTGAAGAGGAAAAGGGAGGTGGGCTCCTCAAATGCATTTTTTTAAAAAGTACATATGCAGGGCCGCCTGGGTGCCTCGGTTGGGCATCTGGCTCTTGACCTCGGCTCAGGTCATGATCCCAGGGTCGTGAGCTCAAGTCCCATGTGGGGCCCTGTGCTGAGCATGGAGCCTGCTTGAGATTCTCTCCCTCTCTCCTTTGCCCTCCCCCCACTTATGTGCACCCCACTCTCTCTTTCCCAAAAAATAAGATAAAACAAATTTAAAAAAATAGAAAAATAAAAAGTATATATGCACACACACACATATGTAAGTACACACAGATATGTGAGGATAAACACACACATACGTAAGTACATGTACACATGTATTAAATATACACACATGTATAAATATGTGTATATAAGTGTACACATAGAAATACATAAATATAAAGGCGTGTACCAATATGTAAATATAAATATATACACATACCAATATATAGGTGTAAATGCACACAAATACATAAGCACAAATATGTACACACATACAAGTACATATACAAAAAATATGCAAATATTTTGGTATAAATTAAGGTTATATACATCTTGTATTGAACATATAGACACACAAAATATTTCACTTTTATTAAGTTTTTATTTTTAATTCCAGTGTAGTTAGATACGCAAAATATTTTAAATTTTGCCTGTGAGCTTACACAAAAGAAAACAGCCAGTGGATTTCAGCTTAGCATGTTTTGTTCCTAACCATGGTAGGCTCCTTCCTGGCCAACTCCGTCCTGGGCAGGTGGGTGCTGTCTCGTGCATGCGCCAAGCACTCGGGTTGAGGACACAAAGCAGGTGTTCTAGGAATGGCAGATGTTCAAGTAAACAGCATCTTGTGTCTGGCTGAAGAGAAGGACACGGCCGCCCTCCGCTGTGCTGCGCGCAGACCCTCGAGGCTCTCCCGTATTCTCTGGCATGTGCCTGGCATCCATGCATGACACATACATAGATATGCTTTGGCCAACGAGTTACTTAGCAAAATGTGTGAATTTGAGCACAGTTAGGAGCCTCTGTTGATGGCCACTTACGACCGGCAGGAATGTAATAATTTAAAGATGATGAGTTCACGGAGATGTTTAGAATCGCATTAAAGCAGCTGATTTCTGAAGTAGCTCTTAGGTCCTGCAGGGGAGGGGCCGTCCATCCTGCAGGAGAGAAGCGGGGACAGGCAGCTGTGGGGACCGGACGGTGACTTGGTCTCCCGGCTGCTGCCGCCGGGTTTGCTGCAGGTCAGGGCCCGCCCGGCCGGAACACCGGCTTTCTGCGGCGAACACAGAGGTTCTCACGGTGGCCGGGGCGGCCGCGCTGGGAGCAGCCTGGGGACGCCCGGCAGCAGCAGGGCGTGCGAGTGAGGAGAGGCTGACCCAGGGGAGGCTGGGGCAGCCCTGCCCGTTCCAAGTGGCTCCGAGTGGGCTGTGCGCTGGCAGTGACATCGCGAGGGGACACACGGGGTGGGTGACAGTCTGATCACGGCCCAGCGAGGTCGCAGCGGTTCTGCCGCGTGGGGGCGGGACCCCATCGTGCTGGCTGCTGAGGACGGTGTTCGTGACGTCACCACTGACCCCTCACCAAGCCCGCGGTGGGACCTCAGAGCTGGCCCGCTGTCCGCCTCCAGCCAGGGTCAGGCGCCACAGGCACAGGGAGACACACTGCGCGCGCTAGTTCTGAGGAGCTTCATGTCCCTGAGAGCATCGCCGAGCGGGGCAGCTCTCGGCGATGGGTTTCAGGGGAGTAGTGGTGGAGGCCGTCCAATCTGGGCCTGCAGGGTGACGAGGGGTCAGACTGAGTGCCGCGCCGAGCCGTCCACCCGACCCACCTTCCACCAGGTGACGGGGCCGGAGCAGAAGCCCACATGTCAGAGTGGCGTCCTGACGCCGAGCGCCATGGAGGATGTGCAGAGCAGGGTCCGTGAGTGTGTTCCCGGTGGGAGGCGGTCACTGGTCCTACTGTGACCTTTTGTGATTGTTACCCTGGTGGTGGTGTGCAGGGGTGAGTGGGTAGGAGGCAAGCCAGAGCCGGTGACAGGTGTGATCCCTTTGTGAAGAGAGTGTGGTGGGAAGGGCGTGCATGAGCTGAAGTCACAGAAGGTGGTGGGGGCGTCGTTCCTAACCAAATGTGAGGTTGGGGGGGTCAGCGTTGGAGGCACCAAGCCCTGGAGCTTGCGTAGTGGCTCTGGGGAGAGAGGGGAGAGAAGGGGCAGTGACTTAAAAATGCTGTAGCTGCAGGTTGTTCGGGCTCTCCCAGCTTCATCTCGGAATGGGGTGTGTGCGCACGGTGGTGCTGCAGGGCTCAGATGAGCGATGGCTGCAGGAGACACTCGTCAGCACCAAGACATGGAGCCATCGACGGGCGTTGTCTGGTAGCAGTTCAGGTGTCAGTCCGTCTACAGAGGAGCAGCAGCTAACTGAGATGAATGAGGGCGAGTTTTCCTCATCATGCACCTGCAGGCACAGCCCTGGCCGCATCTCTCAACGCTGGCATCATGGAGCGGGGAAGACTGCCCTCCTCAGTGTCCTCCACAGAAACAGAATCAGTAGGTGCACGAGACGGACAGATACAGATATGGGAAGGGGTTTATTTAAGGAACAGGCTCGTGTAGTTACGGAGGCTGAGAAGATCTGCCCCTGACCAGCCAGAGACCCAGGAGGACCTGGCGTGTAGGTTCTGGGCTGCGTTGGGTGGCCTGAGAGCCAGGGAGCTCGTGATCCGGTTCAAGTCCAAAGGCAGGAAGAACTGATGTCCCAGTTTGAAGACCATCTGGCAGAGGAATTCTCTCTTGTTTTAGAGAGCATCCGCTTCTTCATTCTATCAGGTCATCAGCTGATTGGACGAGGCCCACCCACATCACGGAGAGCAATCTGCTTTACTCTAAGTCCACTGATTTAAAAGTTACTCTCATTCAAAAAGACTTTTACAGGGCCACCTGTGTGGCTCAGTCAGTGAAGTGTCTGCCTTCGGCTGAGATCACGATCCCAGGGTCCTAGGATCGAGTCCCACATTGCTCAGTCTGCTTCTCCCTCTCCCTCTGCCTTTCCACCTGCTTGTGTGCATTCTCTCTCTCTCAAAATAAAGAAATAAAATCTCTCTTAAAAAAAAAAAAAACACTTTCACAGAAACATCCCAAATAATGTTTGACCAAATACCTGGGCACCATGGCCCAGTCAAGTTGCACACAAAGTGAACCGTCACAGGGGCCAGATGAAGTCCGTGAGTTGGTGTCTGGGAATAGAGAGGCAAGCCGAGTTTGCTGCAGTGGTCAGGTACTTCCATGGGAAGACAAGACACCCCAGAGCACCTAGGAGGTCAGGGAAGGCTCTCTGCAGGTGAGGATGTGAGAGCCGAGACGGGATAGGAAAGGTGGGGAGGGAAGGGTTTCTCAAGCAGATGGAACAGTGTGTGCGAATGCTCAGAGGCAAGAGCAGATGACATGTGGAGGAACTGATAGGGTTTAGTCTGTTGATTTGCGTGGTGATTGGTAACTGGGGGCCAGAGATGAGGCTTTGTAGGGTCTGCTAAGAAATTCAGATTCTGCTCCGTGCAACAGAGAACTTCCTATGGAAAGTGGAATTATTGGTTATTTTAATGTGTTTGAATTCATTTTTCAAATACCTATAGGTTTGGTCATGATACAGACAATGTTGTAGATATTCCAGTCCTGGAACCTGAGAGATGGATGAAGTGTTCATTGGAGCAATGTAGGTGAGAGGTGATGCTTTGAATCAGGGAGTTGGCCACGAGATTCAGAAAGTGGAAAGATGGGGGAGCCCCTGAGCCTGGCTGATGACACAGAGACACGGGGTGAGGGGCTGCAGAGCGACCCCCAGCTGTCTCACTTGGGCCACACTGGCAGGTGGCAGGGCCAAACTCTAAGGCATGGTCAGCAACCAGCAGGTCTGGGGTTTGGGACTGGCTCTCCCCTGCCCAGTGTCTGTGCCTTTTCTGTGTGCCTGGCACTCGATGGCCGGATGGTGACAGGGAGGAGACTGAGGCCACTGGACAGCAACAGATCTTGGGATTCATGAATTTCAACCGCAGACCCGTCAGCCTGCCCAGCACATCAGGCTGTCCATTGTCATGATCTCAGTTTCTCACTTGGTTAAGGGAGTAACTCACGCATCTCTCTCGCTCACTCGCTCATGGTGAGTGGCCGGCACCATGAACACATGCTGGTTAGCAACAGGGTTTTGCCTGACAGCTTTTGCATTTATTGGGAATCCTTCTGAGTCCATTAACCCATCAGATCTGGCAAAGTGGTGACTTCCTAGTCCATGGATGAATGGCCTGCCCTCTTGCGCCGAGATGTGCTACGGTTCCTCTTAGAAAGACAAGGTCAGCACTTCTCGCTGTGTCTGGGACCCTGCACTCTGGTGGTGGCAGGCAGGACAGCTTTTCTGTCTGCTTCTCGATTTCTCTCGCTCCATAACTTTCTGAGCCTCCTTACACGTGCTGGGCTGCATGCTTATTCAGTGTGTTCCGGCCAGTTACCATCACCCGGCCGTGGGTGGTGAGGTTCCCCGTGCCCCGATTCGGAGGCTCTGCAGCCCGCCTCCTAGTCTCGACGTGCACCCCGTTTTCGGGTCCTTTTGTTCTGACACTAAATGAGCTCAGGCTCACCCTCGTCAGTTCTTTGCTGGGCCCAGAAATGTGGCCCCCCATCTCCTGAGGAGTTGCGGTTGCTCTTTTTATTGAGCTTAACTGAACATGTAGAAACAACGCTTCTAAGACTATTCACGGGACAGAGCAAGAAAAAGTACCTTTAAACTGCCGAGACTTCCAAATTTCACATCACAGGACTTTTGCCTAGATTTGATTTTTCTTTTCTGTCCTTCATGTCTTCAGTGAAAATCTTGAATTATACTAATCTTATCATGTTTACATACTTATTAGTCCTGTGTGTACATCAAATACTTTCCAGGTTATAATATCAAAATCTCAGCACTAAAATGATTGAAGGTTTATTTATTGCTCACCTTTGCTCTTTAGAATGTAATCAATTATAAATGGACAAACCAGTACGATGTGCACAAGTTTTTTGAAGTTGTTATTTTCTGTTTGTGGTCATCTTATCAGTTTAACATACAGTTAGCTTGGATATTTAAATTAGTTTCTAATATTTGGGTTTTAATATTTTTCTTTGACTTGATTTAATTTTTGAATATGTCAAATAAATGCATGATTTATGAGGTGGCGCATACTTCTCTCACTGGGGTAGGACTGTTTTGCACTTCGCTGAACAATTCAGGAGACCGCAGTTTCCTTCAGATGTTGACCAGTGGAGGGTGTTTTCACATGTTTGTTTGTTTATGGGTGAGATCACTGATAAATCGCTTCATGGGTGACGACTTAGGGCCTGTGCTTCTGGTCAAAAATGTGTATTTTCACGTCTTCAAGCAAACACAAATTTATAGTGTCATCTGTCCCCCGGTCATACCTCAGACACGGGCTGTGGCCGTTTTACCTGCTTTCCTGGGGTCTGCAAGGTTTTTTGAAAGATGTCTAGCAATTTAAATTTAAAAAGCTAGAGTTTTCTAATGAGAACCTGAAATTTACTCTCTAACTTAATTGTGCAAAGTATTTTTCCTTTATAGTAGTATTGCTGCGATACTCTTATTTAATTATATATTGACCAGACATGGGTTTGATTATAAATGTCATTGTATAAAGTGTTGACTGAGCAGTCTGATGGCTATTTCACTTTGGTTCTCTTAGACACCAGGGAACATCGCGGGGCTGGTGTGCGGGAGCAGGGCTGCACAGATGGTGGGAGTCAGTCTGCCTTCCAGGGCATCTCTGAAATGATATCCCCAACAAGGCTGTCATTTTGCTCTTCAACTGCATTTGCTCCCATGTGAAAAGTCTGCTATATGCCACCAAATCGAAATAGACATTTCAGATTACATCTAGTGTACAATTATGAAATTAAGATATTTTATTATAGGATTACCTCCAGACAATTGGTTGAACCGCTATTCAGTTTATTATGATAACATTACAACCATTAAGGATATTAAGTGCGGTAAAGTGATTCCAGAACTTTCCATTAGAACTCCGATTTGCATTAGGTAGCTATATGTCTCCACTTAAAAATGTCCAAAGGCTTCTCTTCCAAATACTACTAAATCATTTGTTTTAATACTAAATGATAATGAACAAAACAAAGACCATTTTTGTAATTGAAAATTATGATGATTTGCTGGCACATGGTCATGCATAATTAGTAAATTCCTTTGAATTCTGGCCACATTATTGTTCAGTGTGTATTTTCTGCACAGGAGTTTTATTTATGTCACACAACACAACCTTTCAGGGTTTGGGGAATGATTGGGACAATCATTTCTAGGGCACGGGGAGTTTGGGGTTACCCACATGCCTGTCCCCTGCATGTGTGTAAGGGTGATTTTAGATTCTGGAATGGAATCCACTTTTCAATGGATTCTGGAAGGATTCCAGCATGGATTCTGCATTTTTGCTTAGTATTTGAATCACTGTTTATTCAAAGAATAAAAACTATATTCATTTCTTATCTTATATCTGATTAACATCCGTTTATTTTTTTGTTAAGAGTTTTCTAGTAAGAAACATGATGTTATATGAAGGAAAAGTCCAAGACTGAGTGTCACATTCATACACTGGAGGACTGAATTTTATTTTTAAATGTAAAATCATGGAATGAAGTACTGGTGTCGGCACCGTAATGGGCATACTGAAGTATTCGAAAAGTTCTTGGACGTTAAGGGGAAAAATGACCTGCGGTTCTTGAGTTCGGTACTGTGAGAGGTTTCATGAAATTAGGCTTGAAGATTAGCTGGATTATTTCATATAGATTTACCCAAAGATATTAAGAAATATCTTAATATTTCTTAATATTAATAAATATATAGAAATCCACTGTCAAGTGCTTGCTTCCACGTATAGAAAAGGCTCTTAGATATAACACTGTCTTCAAAAGAAAGAAGGTTGTTTTTCATGATGCTGTGTTAGCTTACATTATCAGTTCTTTGAGTTGGGAATTATAATGACTTTAATTTGGGAAATGTTATTCCCTTTTTTTAAGTAAAGAACACACATTGGATTTTCTTTCTCCGTTCTGATTTTTCAAAAGAGCAGACCGAGTGCCAAAAGAACCAGCCAGTTCAGTGGAAAAACGTCAGTAAAACAGTGTCGAGTCAAAGCGAGGAGGTCATTGTCAGATGGTGTTTTTCAGATGCAGCAGTTCTGGTGTTCGGTGAAATGTCAGGTACCCAGCGCCTCAGGGAGATACACCTGTCACCACGCCCTCAGTCAGGGATGAAGGGACTCAGCCTGCACGGTGCTCTGCTCTAATCATGGTGGCTCCGTTCTTCTAGGACCGGGGTGTCCAACGAAGCTCCTAAGTAGCTGAAGGGCAGAAGAAGGGCGTGTGTCCGCTGGCCCTGGGCCCTGGAGGGAATGTGCTTCAGAGGCCTTCAGAGGGGCAGGCTGTTCTCGGTCATGTGTGCCCGCCATAGGCCTGGCGCATGAGATGGTGCTCAAGCATATTTGTAAACACGTGATGTGTGCGTGTGATATGTGGTATTCCCAATGTGCAAGGACCACATAGGATTTCTCCACGCCACCATCCGAGAAAGAGAAGTGGCCTTTTCCCGCTGACCTTGCACGTTTCCACCCAGGGGAGGACCTCCCCGGCTGGCCGAGCCCCTGGGGTTTGCAGTGAGAATGCGATCTTCACGGCGGAGATGCAGCTGTAGACCGTGAGGAACAAGGGCTAGGGAAGGGCTAGGGTATCTGACAAGTTAAGATTTACTTCAGGAAGAGAAGAGACAAGAGAACAAGGAGGAGGGACAAGCCCAGGGACAAGATCCCAGATCCAGGATGCAGCCAGTGGCCCAGGAGGGCGTGGGGGTCACAGACGAGCCCGTAGCAAGTTCAAGCTCATGAGCTCCGACGAGGTGACTGAAGAGAGAGGATTCTGCACGCCGTGGTGATGCCTTGAAATGAACCCTTGTTGACTGAATCTTCGAGCCGCTATGAGTAACAAGCAGGTTTGTTTACTGTTGGCCCCTGGACTTCCTTCAGCTGGGAACTGGGCTGGAGCCACAGGGTTTATCCAGGTTGAACTGGAGGGGAGTGAATTACAGCCTCAGAGCCTGGCCTGGGTGGTCACTCGGCTCCTGTGGCAGTGGAGCACATGGATATAGCTCCTAGGGTGTTTTTCTCCCTTTATGCAGCGTGAGGTTCGGGTCCATAAAATGGGGTGGAATTGTTCAGACACGCTGTATTTGAGTCTGGGTGGTGGGAAACCTGTTTTTAAAGCAATTCTCTGCAGTCAGAATGTACAAACAGATGGTGTTGAGACTTTGTTTTGGATAGCAGAGATAAGAAGCCTTTAAACGTTCTGTTAAATGCAGTGTTCTGTTAACGTAGGACGGCCGTGTGCATAAGACAGGTAGTGGATCGCTGTGATGAGAGTGGTTGGCGGCAGCGCAAATCTGGATGTTCTTGTGCTGGGTCGTCTGTCTCTGCACTGCTGGCCCCCTTGGAGCAGGGGTCAGTCTGGAAGGACAGGTCGACTGGCCTTGGCCCTAGTGACTGTCCCACCTGCCAGGACAGCCGTGGCATGGGTATTCAGTCAGGATTCGGTAGATTGTGCTGCCAGGACAAGTGGATTCAGCCTTTAGCCATTTCCAAGGAGAGCTGTTCACCGCTCACATCCAGGTGCTGCAGGTACAGCTCAGGTGCAGCTACAGGGCGGCTCAGGCAGGGCTCAGATGCCGCTGCTGGTGTGGCTCAGGTGTGGCTCAGGTGAGGCTGCTGGTGCAGGTCAGGTGTGGCTGCAGGGTGGCTCGGGTCTGGCTCAGGCATGGCTGTAGTCGGTTCAGGTGTGGCTCCATGACCTCTCGTCCCATGACCACGGGGAAGAAAATGCACTCGAAAGTCTAGGCTGGTACGAATGAGGGAAGTGACGCAGAGTGGCTGGGAATGTGGGAAAAGCAGTTTTGCACCCACAGTACCCACGTCGGTGGAGGGCCTGCCTGTGTGGGCTCTGTCTCACGACCCCGTCTGCCCTGATTGGGGAGTGAAGGCTCGGGGGCCAGGCCAGGTTTGGTGTGAGGGCCAGTCTGCGGATCTCTGATTTCGATAGTAAAGTAGAAGAAAACATCTATTTGGAAAATCCCAAGTAAAGTGAGGACCAACATGAAGAAAATGGAAAGATTTAAATATTTAAATATATATGTGACTTGACTAAGGTTACACCATGATGTGATACAGGACATTGTATTTTCTCTATAAATGAATTCATAGTTTAACTATAACACCAGTCAAAATGCCAAGGGTACTTTTAAATAGAAGAAATTAATTCTGAAGTTCATCTGGAATAATGAACAGGTAAGAATGAATATGGACAAGCCATTTTTGAAAAATAAAAAGACACTGACCTGCCCTAGCGAACTTGAGCAGGTTGCCAAACGCTGTTGTAACGGAAAGAGTGTGGCATGGGGCGTGAGGCAGGTCACGCAGATCGGTGTCTGCAGCCCGTCAGGAGCGAACAGCATGGGAAGTTTGTTAAATAAATAGGTGAGAGTAGTAGATGGCACTGATATAATTGTAGTTATTTTGAAAATAATATTAAGATCTGCTACATGCATTCCAAAGAGATTAAGTAATTGGTGTAAAAAACTACACTCCCACTCAAAACAGATATCAGACTGTGTTTCTGTCAAATCATTGACAAGAGTCTTGCAGAGTCTAATAAAATGGGAGGAAATCACAGGGGACCGACCTGAGGTTTCCCCTGTGGGGCTTCGGGGGTACTGGTAACTGGACAGCATCTGGGTGGGAAGGAAGTTCCAGGTTGGAGCAACTACAGGGACCCCAGGGGCCTGGAGCACCTGGTGACTGAGAGTCACCTGCAAGGTGGGCGCGGGTCGGCGCCGACGGCGTGCAGGGCCGGGCTGGGCGGGCGCCGTGGGAACGCTGTGGACATTCACGCTCCCCTGGAGCTCCTAGGAAGGGTCGGCGCCTGATACCATGGGCAGTATCATTCATTCATGTGTGCGTTCATTCATGAGACCCTGGGACAGACTGCATTTGGGAGATTTGGAAGTTTGGGTCCCACAGGATCATGGATTTGCTAGACTAGGTCTCAAACCCAGAAGTTCTGACGTCCATGTCAGCACCACAAATGGGTTTGTTATTTTGTTTTGCTTCATATTTCTAGAGTTTAAAATATATCATTTAAAACCAGTCCAAGAGCAATAAATCATTTTAATATGATGTGTTACTCAGTGTCTGGAAACGCAAGTAGCTATCGGTCATTACTGAACAGTTAATTTCTGAAAGTTCTTCCCAGCATTCAGTGCCAGATGCAGACACACAGTTTTTAATTGAAAACCACTGTAGCGTTGTTTTGTGGAATTTCAGGATTATTAATCAGACTCTCGAGTCGTGTCCCTCTTCAGGCACTATATGTGAATACTGAATAGAGTAGAGGACAGGAAATTAGTCCTCCCCCTTCCAAATTTCAGGTGCTCCTTGGCATTCGCTCCGTGCCTGCTATTGGATACACAGAGAACTCGGCAGAGGTCACAGTACAAGGACATCCCCCTGGGAAGTAGGTTAAGAAGCTGTAGATTGGCTTTCGCCAACATCCAGAAACACAAATAAATGAGTGAGGGAGACTACGTTTTGAGCGAAAAGGCACTGTCAGCCCCTCGTGTTTCCGGGGCGCGACGCCTTTGGCGACCCTGCATGGCCCCCTCTCCCTTCCCCCTGTTGGAGCCTGTGCTTGCTCCCCCGCACCCAGCCCATCGGGACACCGGATCCCACCGTGTCTCCCCGTCCTCGCCCAGCGGGTGAGGGCAGCAGCCTCCTCCCGCCCTCACTGTCTTTCATCCTTGACCCCCTCTGCCCGTGCCCCTCCTTCTTAGCTTGACCTTTGGTTAATCTTGTCAGTTGTGAATGGTTGAACTTAATGATTTTTGCCAATATTCTCCATCTATCGTGGAGGTCTGGATTTTCGGATGTTCTTAGGTGGCCCAGAGAAATGTTTCTTTGGGACTGTGTCCTGTTAGATGTTCTCTGTGCACCCGGAACAGCCTTCTGGAGGCTTGCTCGTTAGGACGCACCCATGATCTTTCAGTAAGAGACGCAGGAGCGTGTGGTAGAGGCGCTGCTCGGGTCTGAACACCGTGCAGATACGAGAGGGTTTCCAGTTTCCTCTGATCCTCGCCTAAACTTTTGGTTTTGTTGTTTTTACCAATCTGTTGGGTATGCTAAGAAACTTCATAAGCGTTTTGAGGTAATTATTCTCATTCAGTTCATAACCTCCTGTCTTTTCCTGATAAGCCGGTGTTATGTTCTGCAGGATTTCTGAGTATTCATCGTCAGCGATTTGGAATTCCATCTGGTTATGATCAGAGCCTACATTCTGACTGACAGTGATTCTTTGTGGTTGAATTGGGGCGGCATCCCATGGGGGCTCCGAAATGAGTTTTGTTTTGTTCTGAAAGTAACCTCCATGCTGCCCCCTGCACTGTGGGGCTCGAGCTCAAGACCCTGACATCACAAGTCACAGGCTCCACCAGCTGAGCCAGCCAGACACTCCTAAAATGAATATTTTTAAAATTCACAGCTTTTTCTTTCAGGATTCACAATCATGTTTCGAATCTTCTGTACCTTTGATTATTTTCCTCTTATTCTAACAGCAGATGGACTAAAAGGATTATACCCAAATCTCCAACTGCAGTTTTAATTGTTTGTCTGCATTTTTTGGGTATTGGTTTTATATTTAGAATAGTTGTTGGAAATGTGTGTGATCTTGACTGTTGAATCTTCTTGATTTATTGTTCTTTTCTTTATTTATTTAGTATTTTAGAGAGAGAGCGAGCGGGGGGAGGGGCAGAGTGAGAGAGAATCTCAAGCAGACTCCTCATTGAGTGCGAAGCCCGACGTGGGCTCGATCTCTCAACCCTGAGATCTATGGCCTGAGCCAAAATCAAGAGTCAGATGCTCAACCGACTGAGCCACCCAGGCGCCCCTTGATTTATTGTTCCTTTTATCAGTGTTTTGTTGTCATGTTTTCCTTATTGTTGTTGCCGGAATATCTGTTCTTTTTTTTTCTTTTTCATATATGGGTTTAAATTGGTTTGACCCCCTTTGGGGAATTCATATTTCCCTAATTCATGTATCACTGTCCTTTCCTTCTCAACTTTTTCGCATATTTTCATGTGTCTTCAGTTTATTTCTTGTCATTATTTTGTTGTCTGCAGATCTCATGTGAAAAGCTTTCAAACTTGAAACAACCACTTCCCTTCTGTCTGTGGGAAATCTGTTCTTTTCCAAGATAAACCGTTACATTGTCTGCCAATAATGATAATTTTTTCCTCATCTTTCCCAGTCATTAAACACCATACTTCTATTTCCTGCCTTATTAATTTAGCTAGGGATTTTTCAGAGCAACGTCAGACAGTAGTGATGGTAGTTTAATAATTTTTGACACCTGTTAGCAAGATTATCAGATTTTTCCTCCGGTTTATTTAGGTGATTTGTTGCGTGTGGATTATTAGGATATTCTTTTGCTGACATGTAACTGTCTCCATGTATTTGGCATATTATTCTTTTATTCTACTTATGAACTGATTATTGGGGAGCTAAAGACAGTCTATTTATATTCAGAAGTGAGATTCATTCTTCATTTATTTCTGTTCTTTCTCTGTGTTTGTCAGGTTTTTAATTTTTCTGTCGGATGTGGTGAGAGTAATTCCCTCTTTCCTGTACTTTGAAATCCTTTACGCAGCATAGGATTTCTTTCCTTGAAAGTTCAAAAGTCTGTACCCATTACCCATCTAAGCTTTGAGTCTTTTATGAAGAAGGCGCTGATTAAATTCTGAGTTTGTTCGTTGTCTGAAATCTTGCGTTCTGATGAGTCAGTTTCTACGGAAGTTTGCGACTTCAGGGAGATTGTGCAGCGCTGCGCCTCTCCCAGTGTGGCTTCCTACATCAGCCTCTTTCATCCACATATTCTTCTCTACTTTGGTTTACAGGCGTTGAGTTTCCTCAAGTGGCACTGCAAACATTGAATTCAAAATTTAATAAATCGTCTCCTGATTCCTGTGATACTTTTATTTGGCATAACGTTCCTCTGGTTTCCCCAGCTGGTCTCTATTGTTAGCAACTGTATGTTCTTAAATATGCACTGCTTCGCCTCACTGGTTTTCCCACTTCTCAGCGGTGCTGAATTCACAGGCTGGGTTTGTGTGTCTGCAGCAGCAGCAGCCCGGCCACATCTTGTCCTTGCTCCCACGCGTGGGACCCCGGCACACTCCCACGGGACACACCCCTGATCCGTGGCGCATGTTTTCCGGCTGTGCCCACGGGCTACCCCTTGGCCCACGCTTCATATGTACACAGGATGCATAGAAAACACACGTGTATACAGCTGGTTCCTCCTAGGCTCTCTCTTCCTTCCCAGACTGGATGGCACGTGGCTGCACGTGACCCACAGGATTGTTGTTGTTTAAAAGATATTTCACGTGGTTTCTGGTGCGTGAATGTCTCCATTCCCTTGGTATCAGGATTGTGAGGCTTATCTCAACAATATTTTTTTATTAATTCCATGGATCTGAGCTGAGATCAAACTTGCTATCTAACTCAGAAAACCCAAAATATATTTTATACATAATACCCTCAATGAGGTGTAATTCACAGACCATACAAGTTGTACATTTAACGTGCACGATTCAGTGGTTTTAATTATACTTACGGAGCTGTGCCAGAGCATTTCCGTCAGCCAGAGGGAAACGCCACACCCTGGCTGACGGGTCCTTGCACCTGCCCCATCTCCGCCCCGGCAGCCGCAAGTCTGTGCTCTGTGGATTTGCCTTGTCCGGAGCTTTTGTGGCCTTTGGTGGCTGCCTGCTTTCATCGGCACAGTGTCCGCGAGTCATGTCTGTAAGAACTTCATCTCTGCCGTGACTGGGTGTTATTCCATTCGTCACTTGATGGACATTCAGGTGGTTTTCACCTGCTCTGAGTGACACTGCTATGGACACGTTTGATTCTGTTGGTTCCGTACATGGCAGTGGATTTGGTGGGTAGTGTGGGTGCTCAGTGTTCGGTCCCCGGGGGGAAGGGCCAGCTTTTCTGCAGGCGCCCAGGGGGTCCTCAGCTCCTGGGCTTCACCAGCACCTGCTCATCTCCACCTTCTGATGACGGCCACCCGAGGGGTTGAAGTGGCGAGAAACCTGTATTTTAGACATACTTCTTGTGTTCAAAAATGACAAAGTTTGAATGAATGAAAAGCCTAATGGAGAATATAAAAAGTACCCATTCCAGCACAGACAAAAAACTACTCAGCATTTCAGGGTAAAACTCCCCAGGCTTTTTTTCTATGCATGGGTGTGTGTCTGTGACGTTCTTCCCCAGAAAAGGCCCCTACTGTCCTGATAGGTAATTCAGTAGATGTTTTCTGCTTTGCCACGCAAGCCTAATGCCAGTATTTACTACCTCACTTCATATTCTTCTGACTACAATTACTCAAAAATATATTATCGGATAAATGTGTTGCAAAACCATTTCTTTAATCACTCACATTGAGCACTTAGGTGGTTTCATATGTCTCACTATTGTGAATGATTTTGTAACACATTTATCTGATAAGTATTTTTGAATATAACTATTGTTGGCCCCTTAAAATAAAGGCAAGCATTAAATTATTGAGTCAACATTTGTGAGCCTTTAAACTGTTCATCAGGAGACTGTGAAGTGTGTACCACTTGTGCATATATACATGATTTTAAAGAAATACATGCCCTTCCTCAAGCTGAGAAATTATTTATCATTGGTCAAATTTTCCCTCATTTTTGGTCAGAGTTGCTTCCTTATCCTTGGTGCCACTTTATCATCTTTATTAAAAAAATACTCACGTGCCTCAGCTTGATTATATATATAATATCATATATATATTATATATTTATATCTGTATAGATATAAATAAACCAGGATCAATTCAGTGGTCAGAATATTTAAAGTGAACTATTATCATCTTTAATTGTTAGGATATTTGTGCATTATTCATTTCCATAATAATTTTTAGCCAGTTGCTTCTTCTCTAACTACAGCCTGATAGAATGAATCTATCCGTTTCTGCTACCAGATTGAAAAAAAATAAAAGAATAGATTATTGTGGAAAAAGAATGCAGTCATGGCATAGCTAGATCTGCTTGTGAAACGCACAGTGACTTCTCAAAGTACCTTCTTGGAGAACCCTCTTGTGGAACAGGTAGCAACCGCAGTGCCCTCACCCGTGGGGACCGGGTCTTCCTGAGGTCGTGGGCTCCATCAGCCTAGCTCCCACTCGTTTTAATAGCGTCCAGATGAGCCACTTGTGCCATTTTCTTTTTTAATACAATGAGTCCAACTGTAAAGGAATTCACTGTGTTTATGATGAAACTGTCTTCTGAAGAACATGGTTATAGAGGGCCACCAACTGTAGGATCGTCCTGACTTGTACAGTCAGGTGCACGTCCGGTTTTGTGAATGTTCCAGTTGATGCTAGCGAACCTGCTGAATTCAGGAACTCAGGCCATTGTCGTTAAACAAGTCAGAAGCTTATGCCTGATGGAGTCAGAGTCTGATGTGATATGTATCCCCAGTGAAATGTGTGCTACGTCAGTAAAATTTAGGTATATTGCTAGTTCATCATCTGTTTTCCAAGTGCAGTTTGTTCTTCCCAAATGGGTCCATGTTTTGTGGAGGAATGACATCTTTACTCACCAGTACACACCTGGACAATCTATTCCTCTTTGCAAATCCACGTGCGTGTGGAGAATGTGTAAAGCACCTGCAGACTCTGCTTCTAAAAGCAGCGGTACCTCTTATGCAGTAATGAGGGTTTGTCCTTAATTTTGCTTTTTGAAAGGGGTGATAAATTATCATGTAAAATATATAAAGAACTGTTTAAAATATATATATTAGGGGCACCCAGGCGGCACAGTCAGTTTAGCATCCGACTCTTGGTTTCGGCTCAGGTCGAGATCTCAGGGTCATGAGATCGAGCCCCGTGTCAGGGTCTGCAGTGAGCGGGGAGTCTGCTTTCTCCGCCCCTCCCTCCCATGCTTTACTCTGTCTCTCTCTCCCTTTCTAAAATAAGTAAATCTTTAAAAAATATGTATCTATAAAGAATTGTTTTGGGGCGCCTGGGTGGCTCAGATGGTTAAGCATCTGCCTTCGGCTCAGGTCATGATCCCAGGATCCTGGGATCGAGTCCCGCATCGGGCTCCCTGCTCCTTGGGAGCCTGCTTCTCCCTCTGCCTCTCTCTCTCTCTCTGTCTCTGATGAATAAATAAATAAAATCTTAAAAAAAAGTAATTGTTTTGACAACTTCAACAGTAGTATCTGAGTGACTGACAGTTGAATTCTAGAAACGATAAATGGTAATTCATTTATTTTGCTTTGATTGTTTTAATGTCTTTTATGGCTATCAAATGTGTATACTATAGGACTTTTTTCCCAGTAGTTTACTCACAATTGATTGCATTTTAAAATATAGTTTAAGCAGGTGGATATCTATTTTAAATAACATTGAAATGCTATTTGTGTTTGTGTGTTATCAAATCCAAGTTATTCAAATGTTATGCCATTTTGTTAGAGTCTTCTGATCTTTGTGACTTTTATAGCATTCTTTTTTTGCAGAAATAGAAATCAGTTAGCAGCATGAACCCTACCTTCTTTACCCTAAAAGTACATTATAAGTAGGTCATTACTGACAGACCTTGCTTGTTTTCTTTGATAGCTCTAAACTTGCTGGGATGGGGAGCCAATCACCTTATATCAGGGAGCCAATCACCTTGTGTCAGACGGCTGAATGGCAGTTACTGGTCAGTGTTACTGATTAAGATTTGATTTGAAACAACTTTTAAAAACAGACATTTAAGAGACCTAATCTGTGGCACTTTCCTGGATTGTGGGAAAGTATATGTCCCGCTTCGTCACACCACCGGGCAGCCGTGTCTCTGAGAATCGAAGCCGATGCTGTCCCAGGAGGTTTGGGCGCACGTTTGCATCTGTGTCTTTCCATAGCTGGGGTAGTGAGGGTCCGGTTCTGAGATCCTCCTGGCTATAACAGATGGCTGCCCTGTCTGGACTTGAGCTATCTGAGGAAGGATGTTGGTCTTCGAAGAAGTGAGGGTGTTTGCATCCCCAGGTCCTGATTCTCATCCCAGATCTGCCCCCCAGGGCTTGCCTTTTTGTGGATCTGGGCTTCCTTCTTTCATTTCTAACCAGCCAGCTTCCCCATGGTTGTTCTCAACCTTTCTGCCCGCGGCTTTGGATGCTCAGCAGGTGATTTCAGGGGCAGCCCAGTTTAGAACCCCTTGCCCGGCCCTGAGCTTCCGGCCTCGACATTTCTCTCTCCTTTTTCTTGTTCAGTACCTGTGCGCCCTCCCCCATCGCTCCCACCCAGCCCACCATGGCTCTGAGGTGGCTGCCCTTTCCTGGCCTCCAGGTCCCTGGAGAAGCTCAGGGACAGAGGTGGGGTCTCTAACTGCCTTCCCAAAATCCACGATCTACCGATCTTGTTAGTCTATTGCTGGTAGGGAACCGTCTCCTAAGGTACAAATTTCCCTTGGGTTCCAAATTAAAAATGACTTGGGTTTTTTTCTATAAAATTCATATCATACTTGATGACATGAATCATTTCAAAAGATGTGATGGAAACACGGTTTCTCATGCAGCTGAAAGCATAATGGCAGGTGTAGGTAGCGGAGGGCTCCTCCTTCTGCCACCGTGACTTTTGACGCTAATTACGCTTCAGAAACGCACCCCGTGACAAGCGGGGCCTGCTGGCTGTCAGAGGAGCTGTTCGGTTTCTGAGTTTGCTTGCCGTTCACTTTGCTTTTCCTGTCAACTCTGAATCAAGTGAAGTGGATGGATTTTCACTGGAAGCTAATGTTAATTTGCATTTAGAGGCTTGCCGAAAAAGGCATGTCTTCTGTCGATGTAGATCCTGAAGCGTGTGCAACTGGCTGGGCCGAGAGCAAGTGAGCTCCTGGCCTCTGGCTTCATGCCTGTGGCCTGAGTGGCGGGCTCCCCTCCCAGGTGTGTGCGGGGGCCGCCCTGGTGGGTCCTCGGGCGAAACAACGTCTGGCTGTGGTGCAGGTGCCCGGTCTTGCCCCTGTGGTTCTGCCTTGTACACCTTGTTAGAAAAGCCCGATGGTCCACGAGATTCTGGCTGCACAAGTTTCCAGCTTAATCTCAGCATCTCTGGAACTTGGGAGGGTCTGTGGGACTCTAACTCCCGAATTGGGTCTGTTGCTGCCCCCGTGGCATTTCCTCTCGTTCCTGGTGGGCGTCCGTGCTGCCGCGAGCGTCCGTGCTCTCAGGGGACCCTGGCTGGGCTCTTGGGCCGTTTTTCTAACTCTGGGCCATTTTGACCCACAGTTGTAACTCTTACAGCTTGACGATGCCAGAGTTGTTCAATTCTGGGATGCTATCAACAATAACATGAATAAAAACCATTACTTTCTGTAGCACTACAAAGGGCAGGGAAAGCAGCCAAGGAAATGGGGAGAGAATGTCTTGTAGTTGGCATCCTGATGGCGTGGGCACCAAGTCCCAGAGAAGAGTCCTGTGGGGACCCGTGGCGGACTGCAGACACTGATCCCTACCAGAGCAAGACCCCCACCCCTCCTCTGCCCTTCCTGGCCCCCAGGACCCCTCCACTCTAGGCATTCCAGGTCTTTCTGTTGAGGCCCAGCTGATGCACATTCTGACCGGAGCTGCAGTGACCAAATAGATCAGTTCTGGGACAGTTCACACACTTTTCTTTAATTTTCCCGTGTGCAGATATTTCTCTTTTTAATTAGTATTCCTTTAATGTTTTCAATAAAGGATTCAGTTTTCTCCCTTGAACTCAAGTTGTTTTGGTGGATATATTCCTGGGTATCTAGTGGATTTTTGGAGGAAATTCTTAATTTTTTTCTCTTGGTTCTATTGTGTAAATATACAAATTATATTTGCAAAATAACTGTGAATTTTTATTATTGTATATAAATTATTTTTATTGTTATGTTAGTCACCATAATTACATCATTAGTTTTTGATGTCATGATCCATGATTCATTGTTTGTGCATAACACCCAGTGCTCCACGCAGAACGTGCCCTCTTTAATACCCATCACCAGGCTAACCCATCCCCCCACCCCCCTCCCCTCTAGAACCCTCAGTTTGTTTCTCAGAGTCCATCGTCTCTCATGGTTCGTCTCCCCCTCCGACTTACTCCCCTTCATTCTTCCCCTCCTGCTATCTTCTTCTTTTTCTTTTTTTTAAATTTTATTATGTTATGTTAGTCACCATACAATACATCATTAGTTTTTGATGCGGTGATCCACGATCCATTGTTTTCGTATAACACCCAGTGCTCCAAGCAGTACATGCCCTCCTTGATACCCATCACTGGGCTAACCAATCCCCCCTTGGGAATTGGAGGGGGAGATGAACCCTGAGAGACTATGGACTCTGAGAAACAAACAGGGTTTTAGAGGGGAGGGGGGAGGGGGATTGGTTAGCCTGTGATGTATATAAATTATTGTATAAATATGCAACTGTATTTGCAGATTACATTGATCGAGTGTGATTTTATCTAGCCATATAAGTGATTTCTGACATTTGCATACTTCCTGGTTTTATTTGTGGACCTCAATATCACCTGTAAATATTGAAAATGCTGTTGAATTTTTATACCTTTAAACTCTTTTTTCCTGTCTCATGGGAGACAAAGTTGTACAGAAAAATGCTGAATAACAGCAGTGAGGTGGGTATTGTCACCATTTCATGTGAGGTTTTTGGAGGGGTTTAACTGGTCACTCTTTTACAAATTCACAAAATTACTCTTATTTCTGCTGATTTTAGGAGCACTTTGTATGTTCTGTGTATGAGTCTCTATCAAATACATCTAATGCCAAGATCACTCACTCTATGGATAACTTTTTGATCTCTTCGTAGTATCTTTTATTGAACAGAATTTCTCAATTTTATGTAGAACAATTAGTCCCTTTCTCGATTAGAACTTCAAGATTAGAACATTTCCAGGCTAGAACTGTTTTGCATGCTGTTCAAGTCAACTTTACTCTGAGTCCATGGAGATATTTTCACCTGTTTTCTTTTAAACGTTTTGTTGATTTACTGTTCACATGTAGCTCTGAAGTCCAGCTAGATTTGATTGTTTCCTAGGCTCTGCAGTCGGGCGGTGAACTCATTTTTTTCCTACATTCTTTCCGGACATGACTGTCATGCTGCACTTATGACAAGCGAGGAGATCACACATATGTGAATTTTTTTCTGGACTATGTATTCTCTCTTCTCCACTGAGCTATTTTTCTTGAGTAAATACCCCATATTTTAATTGCTACAACCTCAAAATAGTTCTTGATACTTGGCATTATAAGTCTTCAGCTTGGGTGTTCTTCAGGATTGCCTTGACTATACGTGACTGCGTTTCTGTTTGAAATTTAGAATTATTTTGTCAGTTTCTAACAACTTGCTGGTGTTTATGATTTTGTGTTGTTTTGAATCAACAACAGATTAATTCAGAGATTAATTTAGAAAGAAATGACTTCACAGTACGAATCCATCCAGTTCATGAACATGATCTGCAACTTATTTAGGTCTTATTATTTTCCTCTCAGTAACACTTTCAAATTTTTAGTGTAGAGACCTAGTGTGTCAGTTTTCATTAGTTGATTTCTGGATACTGGCAGTTGTTAATGCTACTGGGAATTATATCCTGTTATTTCAGCTGTTATTATTTGTTGCTGATATATTGAAACATACTTTCACAGTACTGTCATAATACACCATTAACTGGTAATGATGTTAAGGCCATAGGCTAAATGTCCAAATGTTCATGTGACAGACATAGACATAGATACTTTTGAATTATCTCCATGCTTAGAGATTCCATCTGTGAACTAGCTTCATTTTTCTTCTTTCCTTTATGCATCATAAATATTTAAAGTATATATTTTATATATAATTGCACTGGTCAGGAGCACAGTGTGGTATTGAAACGGCAAGAGTGAACGCACATCTTTTTCTCAGCCTCTGTCCCTGGAGGAAATCTTTCGATAATTCAACATGGTGAATGACAAGTGCTCTTAGACTTTTAGCTGTTTTCCTGAAGGTTAACCTTTTATATTTAACTATTAATTTAAAGAACTATTAATTAAATATTTAATTAATATATAACTTTGTCAAATGCCATCTTTGGAATTTGTCAGTGATCTTGTAAGTTTCTTCTTTTTCTGTTTCTGTGGTTGGTTGCCAGCCTCGGAGAGTCCTGGTACGCATGCCCCTGCGTGGGCTTTCCTCATGGTCCTGGCCTGAGGGTGCAGCTCCTGACACCTCACTAAGCATCCCGCCCCCTCCTCCCTTCCTCCTGGCCTGCAGGGTGACCGCCTAAGGCTGTTCAGGCAGCAGTCTGCATGCGGCACCTGGTGCTCCAGACGGACAGAAACACCAGCCTGCTCCACCCCTGAGACCCGCCTCCTCGGGCCTGGCGAGGGGCGCCCAAGTGAAGCAGGGCACCTTTAGACGCCGTTGACCGTGACTTGCACACACCAGGAGGCCACCTCTAGTTTGTCCAGAGGTGTCTGTCTGACTTTCCATTCTTCATCTGCTGAGAAGGCCTTTACCTGTGGACGTCCCCTCCTGGTCTGCACTTGCTGACAAACCCAGTTTGCTTTGCCGTGCGGCGGGGGTAGGAAGCCCGCCAGGCCCCAGCCCTCCGGGAGCCAGTGTGTGGGCCCCACTGGGTACTTCTGATAAAGTCGGTTTCCATGTATTGATGAGAACTCTGATACACGTTTTGCTGATTTTCAGCATTTCCTGGTCCAGACCAATAAATCTTCAAACAGTTACTATCTGAATCTTCCGAAAGGGGTGGTTATCATGCAAAGAGCTTTGGTAAAAGTAGGAACTAAAGGCTTTCTAAAGTTAGAAAAGTTGATTTGAACAAAATACTAATATTTTCAAGCTTTTAAAGAAAACCCTAATTTTCTTTTAAAAACATGTTTATTTAAATCCTGTAAAAGCTATTCAGAAACAATTACTCAGAATTCATACTTACTGTGTGTTAAATTAATGAAGCCGTGGCCAGATGGTTGCAGCTGTGCGGTCCCCACGTGGTCCGTCCAGGTGCATGTTCTGGGGGTTGTGGGCGAGTGAGCCATGGTCCTGCCACCACACCTGCGCCCGCTGCGCTCACACCCTCTGCCTGTGTTTCTGCTTTGCCCCACAGACCAGAACTGGCATTGCCTTGCTGCACCGCGAGGGGTCTGGAAGCACCTATGACGTCCGCCTGAAGCTGACAAAGGAGGTCCTCACGATCCAGAAACAAGACGTGGTCTGTGTCGGTGGGAGCAGTCACGGCACACATGTAAGTGCCCCGTGGCTCCGGGCTCTGCGTAGATGCGCCGGGGAGGCCCACTCGGGGAGGCCGGTTACGGCCTCAGGACTGTTTGCTCCCCTGTTATTTAAACATCCCCAGCTGCAAAACAAGACCAGGTTTCTGTCTCCCTGCCTTCCGTAATTTCCTCGTTGATGTGTTTTCCGGGAGGAGCTCTCCCCACACACCACGGTGTGCCGTGGGACACACTCTGTTGGAAGTGAAGACAGAACGTGAGAGTACTGTACTTGCCGAGGGCTTCCTCACATCTGAAACCACGAGCAGCAACAGACAGAGCGGGCACTCGCCCGCGTCAGGTGTCAGCTCTGCCCTGGTCTCCGGGACGTGAACGGCGCTTCCACGCTAAAGCTCCGTCCTTCTTTTGGCTTCAGTCACAGTGAACTTTCCTGAAGGGTAAGAAATGTACTGATCAGATACAGTAAAATATCGAGTAAAGATTAGGGAAAATAATTTTGGCCAGTTTTACATCAGTTTAGGTCAAACAGGACGACCGTAAGTGATAGAGGAAATATGCAGTATACTCTTTTAAAACCATAGTCGGTTTCCTGTTTTCCTTCTTGTGAGCTCAAATAATTGCAGGTATAAATATATAAATATATATATGTATATATTTCTATAGAATCAACATTTCACTGCTCTGTCCTTCAAGTATCCCTACCCAGGACCTACAAAAACTGATATTCAAGAAATCATGTAGCTGAAAATAAGTTGTTTGTGGTGTGTTTTTGAAAGTACCCCTGAAGCGTTCCCATTCCCCGGTTCACAGCTGGGTCTCGTAGAGCGTGGGCCCTGAAGACTGCTTACTTCATCATTTTCTGGGTCCTCATGACCTTCACCTTGGAAACAAAGTAAACAGGGCACTTGCTCCCCATGTCTAATCCCCAAATCGGTGTTTCCTCAGTAGGTGCAGGTGCTTGCAGAGTGTGACGTCTTTCCTGGGCAGGCCCGCTGCGGCCTCCCTCGCCCCCTGCAGAAGCAATGCTGGGCTCATGTGTGCGTCTTACACACGTGCGGCCCCTCCCACATGCATGGAGAACAGAAGTGCTCCTGTATTCCACGTGAACCCCCCGCCGTGTTGGCCCAGACCCATGTCTGCCCCTCTTGTGCCCTTTTTGGGTGTCTGGTCCCATTCTGGATGCTGCCTGTGGGTCCGGGACAGGTGAAGTCACCGCAACAGAGGGCAGAGGACAGCTGCTGCCCTTTCCTGCTACTATTCCCTGGGGCCCCCGGCAGGGTCGGAGGTCAAGGGTCACTAATCCCTCGTTCAACCTACTGTCCCCCCACTTGTTCTGAATACTCAGCAGCAGTGGGTTTGGGGAGAGCAGCGTTAGAGAAGAGTTTGTTACTGTTTTAAAAAATTATCCTTCTTCATAGTGAGTCCATAACCTGTAGAGAATCCCACACAGCTTATAGCAAAAAACATTCGATGTTTCTATGCTAAATTGTCCAGGAAAAGTAAATTACGTTGTTTTATTCAAACATCAGATTCTCTACCTAAGGTTAAGTTCTCCCTCCTAGGAGAAGTGAGTGTGTGTTCACACTTGCAGAGTTGTGTTTATAATTTCCAGTGATTCCTGGATGCCCACGAACAGCCCTGCTCTGAGGAGAGCCGCGGGGCACACGGACTTGTGTTCCACAGCAGCCGGTCCCCTTCCAGCGATCTCTGCCGGAACATGCATCCCTGGGTTGGATGGCTTCGGAGGCAATTTGGGGAGAGTTTTGTTTGCAGGAAGATATGATCCACTCCTGAGATCAGAACCTGAACCGGAACCCTGAATTCTGCAGTTGATAAGAATAACACCATCTTGCCATGAGAATTCATCATGTGTTGGAAGAACAAGAAGAACTCTTTTTAACAACGGTCACAACGGTTTTTAGAGTTCAAGTCAGAGCCCCTCTGGGGGGTCTTGGAGCAGCCGCTCCCTGCATTATAGTGTTGAGTGTGTCCAAGGTACCTGCACCAGGAACCTGGCTGAACATGATTGTTTTCCACTTAAAATTATTCTGAAGGGCAGGAGTGGAAGGTCTGATCAATCCACAGTGGATCAACAGAAGGAATGATGGAGCCTCATGCCTCGCTGAACCTGGAGTCTCTGTGTGGGTCCCAGGAGATGAAAATTGTCAGATTTGGTGCAACACATATTTACTGGGTATACAATATAGATATTAAATTCTAGCAGACATTGATTAGCTTATCAGTCGGACCCCAAGACTTGGATGCTAAACCTACCGTGAACAGTCATTGCTGGCGTGCATGATTCTGTCCCCACTGCCAGGACATTTCTGAGTGTATTCTATACCCTAATTCACCAAAAACCCATGGCATGGTTATGTAGCAGGTGCATCTTGACCCCCACGTCACAGGCGACAGGGTTTAGGGCACGGGGTCAGCTCCTGCGTGTGCACGCGCCAGTCACACAGCCCGAGCCCGAGAGTGCCCGCCCTGCTCGCCAGGCCCGACATCATGGTCCATGCTCGCGTCAACATCCGTGAGCTTTGTGATTCGGCACCGGCCCTGCGGATGCACCCAGAGGGAGCTCGGTTCTCTGGGAATGGACGGCAGAGTCTGCACAGAACTCCATTCCTCCAGCTGCATCCACTTTTTGGGCTGCCTGTTCCAGAAGACACTGCTGGGCAGTGAATTTGAACCTGCTGAAAAATAACCCAAGTGTCGGTTAAGGACAGGTGTTCTTCTCGTCACAAAAGAGAGAAGGCAAAACTAAATTTAGTGGATTTTTAAAATCTGCCAGGGCAGCACCGGAGTTTCAAATCTGCAAACTCCTATTTCATTTATATTTCAATCCATAGCAACAGGACATTTTGAATGTTGAAAATCTGAGGATTTTCTAATTATCTTCTAAAGAAAGTGTGTGCTTTGTTGGGGGAAAGAACTAGCTTTTTCTCATGTTTCAGAGTTTTTGTTTAGATTGTTTTATTTTTATAATCCTCACTGTACATGTGACACATTACATTTTCCTTAATTGTGAGTTTATGCTTGTGGTTTGAATTAATGTGGTGGGAACATGCACACAGAGACAACATCGTAATAAATCTGCGCTGTATTCACTACTTTTAGCGACAGTGAATGTACTTGAGAGGGTTCCGTGTCCTCGTTTCACTGTTTCAGACATGAAGGTTCAGGAGTCTCTGAGCTCAACTCCCAGTTAGTGGCAGAGGTCAGGCAGGATCTCAGTCACTCCTCTGCTCACATGGGGCCCAGGGGATGCACCCAGGAGCCCCGCAGGAGGACGAGCCAGCGGAACGGCCGCCGCAGAGGAGGAGGGCTGCCAACCTGGCGCGGACGGGGCGCTGGTGTCCGCCCGCACGCACAGCCTGGTTTGGCGTCTGCCTGACACCTTGGGAGGCAGTCCAGGGGCTGGGAGGGTACAGGACACCCCGACTCTCTCCCAGGAGAGTTCCAGGAAGTCACATCCTCACAAGCGGACTTGACGACCGGTGCAGACGTTGACCTAAAATGGCCAGGTTTGCATCGCAGGTGTTCACCGTGCCTCTAGACACGAGAGGTTATGGGAGTGGGGCAGGGGAGAAGACGACCCAGCGGACCTGCGAGCGGGGAGCGTCTTGAAGTAAAGATGAAAACCATGCGCGGAACCGGAATCTCCGTGTGTCGGACAAACAACACATTGGACACGAAAGTCGCAGTCTGGGAAACGCCTGAAGAACCCCATGTGAGCACAGATGGGAGACCCTGGGTCGGCGGGTGCTGAGCGCAGGCGAAGGGGGGACCCCTGGAAAGAGCAGCACCGCCACCGCCGCCGCGTGAGGCAGAACAGCCCTTCTCACTGGTGGATGAAAGGTGCGCGGCCCTGGCTGCAGGAGCCTGGAGATTCTGGGAGGAGAGGGCGAACCCTGCAGTCTCTCCTCTGCTTTGCTATCAGGTGCTTGCTCTCCCCTCTCCCCTCTGTGTGTGTTGGGGTGGCTTCACTCTTGTCTTCCTCGTGGGCAGGTTTTGTCTGGCGAGCGTCACAGATCTATATACCGACTGGGCATCTAGATTAGTTCCAGGACATTTTGGCTCCGCATTCTATGCTTCTCGTGTGCTGGCTTTTCAGCTTTTCCCCTATAAGTATGTTAGGTCGTGGCCCACACTCTGACGTTCCGGATATTTGTAGGTTGGCTTTGCCACACCCTGTAGACTTCACATCCAAGACCATGCCTGTTTCCACCTTCCCGCACGTATGTTTACATGCACCAGAAGATGCATTTTGGAATATTTATTTCCTAGGTCCTGGGTGTCACTTATCTTGGTAGAAAGAACAAAGAGTTGATCAGTTTTGAGCACAAAACCCATTCCCTAGAAACGGATCTGTGAAACTCTGTGAGGGGGCCACAGAGCGGCACGGATGGTCAGCTCAACTTACAGTGCCTTCCAGAAAAATTGTCAGCCCCCGCCTTTTTTGCTGAAAAAAAGGCTTAAAGTTTTTAAAAAGTTAAAAAGTTTTAGAAAAAGGAATAAGGAGCATGTAAATTAAGATGTGGAAGAACATCTAGTAGTAGAGTGATTGGCGGTTGCCTGGCTGTTCCTTCAGCGATTCCTACAGATTGTTCAGGTATATCACAACAAATGAACTTAATAAAATCATTTTCAAAAATTAGGTTTATTTCTTACATAACAAGTACTGTGAGGACTATTAACAAACTGATATTTTAGTTTGGAGTAAAGAATTAAACTTGTCTTAAACTTCCCGAGACAGATGGATTTGTCTCACCTGCTGGGGTGCTGATAAATTCTGTGCTCAGCTTACACAACTCCGTTGTTGTTGTTTGTGATAAAATAGACATTATTACCACCTTTATCCACCTAAGTTTATATCCTTTCTCTAGTTCCTTTTTGCATCCTTGTCTTTGCTCCATGAATCAGGAGTCGGTAAATGTCAAAACATAGTTTGGGATTAAATGATAAAACAATATTTTCTTTAGGACCTTATCTCTTATGTTTGTGAAAAACACGGCTGGATTGGGTTGGAAGTGAGTTTATTGAATAGTTACTTTAGATTCCAAACTTCATTCTCCAGAAGTCTCATTATACATTTGATTGAATTCATAATTCGTTCCTCCGGTAAGTGAGAGCAGCCCCCAGACACCGAAGGGAAGCATGTTTATGGGGCAGGTGCGTCTCGCCGGAGGAGGTCCTCCGCTCAGGAGCACGGACTCTGTAGAGTGTGCTCGATGAAGAACAATGGGCTGGTTGAATTAGAAAATGCCTTGTGATGACATTAGCATCTGCATATGTTCACAGAACCGCTTTGGAAACTTCTCCCAGGACTTTAAGTCAATGTGTCCATCTCTCGCTTGGCTGTGAGGTCCTGAGACATTGGGACCCGAAGGAGGGGCCTGAGCCAGGCCGCCCTGTGGACTGTTTCATCACCATGAACCAATTTTTACAAATCTTGTTTTGAAAAACAAAATTCTTAAAAATGACAATGCCACCATCATTCTAGAGCCCTAGTAGTTACGTGCTCTTCATTTGTGAGAACACGGACTGGCTGAACCTTCCTCCCGACGGTGAAATGCGAGATTCCTCCACGCTCCTTGAGGGAGTTGGAAGATTGGGAAGAAGAACTTTTCACTGAGAGACTCGCCATCCTGAGGTTTCTGTGAAACTTGGTGGTTTCCTGTAATTCCCTCGGCTGGCTCGTCTCTGTGGGCCCAGCTGCCCACACAGGGCAGGTCAGGTGCTCTCTCCCTGACAGTGCCCTCCTGCTGTGCCTTCTGCGGCATTACTCTGAGCGCACAGAGAGGGCTCTGGGGTCCCCTTCGTCCTGCTCCTATGGGGACAGCAACCCTGGTGTATGGGGCCCAGCCTGTGACCCCTCTAACCTCAGTTACCTCTAGGTATGGTCCCATGGGGATGGGACTTCGACATAGGGATTTGGGGAGACACAGTTCAGTCTGCGGCGACGTCCCATGGTAGGACACATAACCCTCATTTTCCAGATGCACAAATTCAGTTTTTGCAGAGGGTTATGTGACTGAGACACATTTGCTCGGAAAGGGAATTTTGACAGATTGCATCGAGCAAATATTTGAATAAATAGTACTCTGGCTTAATAACAGATAATTCCGTTCTGTTAACCAGGCATTAAAGGAGTTGATGACATAAAGTTTTCATCTTTCACCTGTTGGGAATTTGGGAATCTTAGTCCAGAGTTTTGGTGTGCGTTAACCCATTTTGCCACAGGTGATCCATTTTCTGATGTTTTCTTTGAATGATCCTCTTGAGATCTATGTGTGGATAAAATGACAGATTTATAATGTCATGTGACAAAGTCTGTCAAAACAGAAACACTCTTGTTTCTTTTCTCTGATGTATATTTGCTTGCTCTCAGTGAGGTTCAAATGCTTCTATTAATGGGAAAAGTTGAAAAACATTATTGAATATTTTGACAAATTCCCTATAGTAGAGATTGTTGATTAGTGTGACATTGGATGACCCAATTTTCCAGTCTTCTTTTGCCCATTTCCTGGGAAAGCCTGAGACGCATTCTCGTGTCACCCCAAATACAGTAGGAACTCGGCGCTTATGGAATGAGTGAGAGCATGAATAAATGATACCCCTCTGCTTTGTTCACTAGTTCACGCTCCCCGAGATGCTGGCTGACTTGGGAGTCCGCTCTGGGAGTTTGTGGAGGGAAGCTCCCCACACGCAGGAGCGTGTCTTCCCGCCATGGGATTTAAATCACCTCTGCTCCTGCTGCCCTTTGTGTGGGAGTCGGGGGGCGGGTTGCTGGTATTTCAGTACTTGGAAAGGACCCAGTAGGAGCCCCATGAGTCTGTCCCGGGCATGCACTGGGCCTGCTCCTCACCGTCACTCACTCGGGTGCGGCTGGAGACAAGGAGAAAATGCGAGCCATCGCCGTCAAGTCGCGTCCCCGAACTGTGATTGCATAAACAGTCAACAGCTGTGAATTTTCCAGCCACAGGGAAGCTCAAAATATAAAATTTTCTATTAAAGTGTTACCTAATGGATGCCTATATGAGCACTTTAAAGGAGCTGTATTTGTTCCAATTTTTGGTTTCTTTACTTTGAGCTTATGGTGAATTCATTCCCAAGAATGGAGTCACACCTGAGTCACATCTGAGACGCGCTGCAGACCCCGGTGTCCTCCTCGGCCAGACAGTTCCCACTGGTCCGTTGCTGGCGGCAAGCAGGCCTTGCTCTCGTGTGGAAGCCCCTCGGGGCCCTGCTGACCTCGGCTTGTCCCTGGTTGCCCTGCTCTGCAAGCACACTCTTGAGCACCATTCAGGCTGAAAGCATCTATGCTGTCACTCAGAAAGGAGGTAGTGCAAGTCATTCTTGATGTTCCCATGGAATCCTTCTGAGGCACAAACATGCTTGACCCTCTGCTTCCTCTGCCCCTGGGCCCGTTTCTCACCCTCAGCCACAGATCTGGTGCATCTGGTTTAGGATTGGTCACTTTAGACCAGCAGGATACGCACTGCTGATTTACTGGAGTGAGAGGTTTGGGGGCGTTGTTGGTTACGGGCACTGCTCGACTTCCAGCTTTTCATCACCACTGGCCCCGTGCTCAGAGGACAGGCAGATGCCCAGCACGCATGGTCAACACCGACTACTTAAAAATGGGCCTAAAAGTGGTTGGTCTGGGCAAGAGGGGCGGTGAGAGGGATCCAGGCTGGGGGTTGGTGGGAAGAACGGGTTTTGAAGGTGGGTTGAGTGTGGGTTGCTGCTTCTCTGGTCCCTTCCTGGGAGAGTGTGGGCCGTTTCTCACGGGCCTGTGGTCCTCTGACACGGAACGGGAAGGCAAGGCCAACGTGCAGGGATTGCCCGCGGATTTTAAATACGGCTGCAGTAGAGCCTGGTTTGTTGTTTGTTTGTTTTGCCTGTTTTTTTAATCAAGGCCTTTGTTCCTCTAGGTAATACCACAGACTGAGGATGTGAAATGGTGTCTTTGCTGAATTTAAGCAGTGTCTCCTTTGCAAATGTGTTTTAAACAGTTGCTTAAGTTTAAATTATGAATTTATATCTGCATTTTGCATTCGCTCTCTGATCATGCATTTTAACCTAAATTTGCTTTGTTTTCTAAAATTTTTTAAAGCACAGAACTGTTACGCTTCGCAGAGAGCCGGTTGGCGGCTTGGGCCTGAGTATAAAGGTATGAACGCATTCTTCCGTGTGACGTTCTTTCTGTGTGGGGGTCTGTGCAGACCCTGACCCCCCTCTCTGCCTGTCTTCCAGGGAGGCGCCGAGCACAGGGTCCCTGCCGTCATATCGAGGATATTCAGAGGCCACGCAGGTAATGCGGCCAGGATGTCCCAAGTACGCCTTGCGGCAGTTTGTGAGATAACATGTGTTTGAAAATGATGGAAATCAGTTGCTGTTCATTTACTTCATCGTTTAGCTGACATTTTATTTTTGCCTCATCTCTTCTCCCCCTGACACGAATGTGCCTAGTGCATTTCCACTAATGCTGCAAGCCCTTAAGAGAGGTACCGATTCCCTGTGTGGCCCATGGGAGCAGTGCCCTGGGGACACATGCCGAGGCTGGGACACTGGGTGTTTGCAGCGGGGTGACAGCAGAGGAGACCTGCCCCCACTGCTGGCCGTCAGCGGTGCCCCTGGAGGTCTGTGGTGAAAATCGCATCCTGCCCTCCAGGAGCAGTTCGGCAGGGAGGCCGGGATGGCTGGACCGCTGGGGCCTCGGGAGGGATGGTCACACCACAGCTGCCGCTGACTGAGGTCACTGTGTGCAGAAGCGGAAAAGGGACGTGGGACTTCTGGTCACCTCCAGTGTTGGGGGTTGTTGTTCATAAGCTGGGAGATCTTTCTAATAAGATCACTTTAATGGATGGCACAGACCAGCTCGGCTTCTTAGTGGGACCCCTACCCTGTCTGTAGGAGCCTGGTCCCTGCAGCTCAGGGACCACGTCCCCTGCCTGGTGTGGGAGCCAGGGGATGCGCAGCCGGTGTGCAGGGGAACTGACTCCTGTCCCCGAGCCGGGGTTGGACAGGACGTGGGAAGGGGCCGTTTCGGGTCCCTGACCCTGAAAACAGGGGTAAGGGTGTGGTGACCCACCGCGGACTGGTAGCCCACACGTTAGAATCGTTCCTGTGTGGGTGAAGAGTGGAGAATAAGCTCACGCTTTTACTCAGTACACTCATACGGTTCACCCCATCTGGCCAGACCACAGCCCGAGGTCAGAGCACACGGCAGCCCAGCGATTGCTGGGAGAGGTGGTGCAGGCCTGGGACCCCACGCTGCGTGCTCTGGAAGTGTGCGTGCACAGGGGCGGTGGTGACGGATCAGTGGCTGGAGTTCTGTTTACGAGGAGTGTGAATTTCTGCACACCAACTTTGACTCACTGGTGCAGAGAAGAAAGATTTGAATCACCACATTTGCATCTGCAGAAAGACTCATTTTCACCAAAAGGACATTGAGGAATCTGCTCAACAATACACATTTTTCCCCTTGTTGAACAAAGTTGCAAACCAGCCTTTGAAGTTTGCAGCAGATGGGATTCTGTTTACTCAGAGACTGAAGCAAATGAGCCTGTAAAGGCACCACGCTCCTCCTGGCCGGGCAGTGGGGCCTCCAAGGAGACCAGGTTATGAGGCGAAGCCAGAGCATGAGACTCCTGAGTCTGCTCTTCCTGGTGACATAAAAGAGTTTCAGTTTTGTAAGAAAATACAGTTTTACTAAAACTATAAATGGCAGAACAGAGCCGCACTGGTCTCTGCATCAAATGGTCATTCTTGTTGACATTTTTAAAGCATCTCCAAACAAACCTTCCACGGCACTGAAGTGTTTCTCTTGTCCATACCCGAGGATCTCTGTGGGGCTGAGATGCTTTGCAGAACACAGTTCTCCAGTGCCTTTAAAGCGAGAATCGGCCAGGTGGAAAGAAATCAGTTCGTTCCTGAATTAGGGTGTCTGGTTACTTCTGCGCCATGGGACCCAGCTGCTTGGCTGGCTGGTAATTGAAGGAGGCTGGCTCAGAGGTATTTGTTTCTGTAATCTTGTGAACATTCACAGTTATTTTGCATTAGTGGGGTTTTTGACTTATGGATATGAATGTAAGTGTCAGAAAAGAACAACAACAAGGAAGTAAGATTAACCAGCAGATAAAAAGCAGAAAGGGATTTCATGCTTAATTTGGAGAGAAGACCTCCTCTATCTGTGGAGCGATGAACGGGTCACTGTGGCCACGTGTGGACAGCTCCTTTGAGAAACCAAGCTGCAGTTTTAAGAAAGACACCAAGTCACCCGAATGCATCTCATCCGCTGTGAGCTGGGGGCTCCCTGGGGGACCTGGGACCCAGTGGATTCCCAGACTTCTTACCAGTCCTGGAGCCAGAACACACTGAGGTTTCCCTCTTGAGCCGAGATTTCCGCCTGCGCTGGTGGGAGTTTCACGAGGGATGCAAGCCCAGCTGGTCTCAGAACAGAGCTGTCCTGTCTTCTCAGGCTGCCTCTGTCTCTAGTGTTGGTGGCCTGCAAGCTGAGAGCCAGGGCCCTGTCCCCACCCCGTGGCCACCTATCCCTCTGCTCCATCGGCCCCACCAGCTCAGGCCACTCTTGGATGCGATGGCTGGTGTCCCCCACCCTGCTGCTGCCAGGGTCTGCCTGCCATCCAGAACCCTCGCTTCCCTTTTCCACCGACTGCATGTTCCACACCCTAAGCGCTTTGAGAGTCAGCATAAACTGCTCAGTGACCTGGGAGCTTGAGAGACCGGGGGCTTGGCCTGGTGTAGTTCACCTCTTCTGAGTACGGCACAGGGTGGGTGTCTCATGGGCAGGGAGGCTCTGGCTGCTGTGAATCCATGCAGAGTTGCCATTGCATCTGGTGCCTGGTGCAAGCGGTGTGGGGCCTCCATGTGCCGGAGCCCCAGGGACACAGCGTGGCCGCCATCACATGTCATCAAAGACTGGTACCCAGTCCAGCAACTTGATGAGTCATGATTTGCTCATGGAGACCAGAGACTCCGGGTGAGCAGTGGGAAGTGGGGATACTGACTGCCCCTGGGGAGATGGCCAGCACCCTCCATAGCTTGGATACCCTCCCTGTCCCCAGAATAAAGGCCTAGATGTTGAGGGATTCTCTGCAGCTTCAGTCTCTTACCATGGGAACGTGACATCTACCTGGCTTTGCATTCAGGAACCAGGGGGCTATAAACTGGAAGGTCAAAGGGGAAATTGGGTTGTCCACTCATTCATCTGCGAATTTTGTGCAACCGTATTCAACAGATAACCTCTTTGGAAGAGGCACTGTTCTGGGCATTCAGTGGTGAGACTGCCATCACAGACAATTGGAGAAGGTGGTGACCACCACTGTTTACGAGACTAAACCGTGTGGGGGTGGACGTGAGGGGGATTGTGTGACGTGGTCAGGGGAAGTCGGCCCTCGGCAGGAGCATTCTGCACACACACAAGAGGACGCACAGCAGCTGGGGGCAGGGAGAAGCCAGGGGCCAGGCTTTCAGGGCTCCGAAGCCCCTGCAAGGAGCCTGGGTTGTATCTGTGAGTGAGAGCGTGGTTTGAGGACTTCCCAAACGTGGGGTGGTAAGATCTGTTTTCCATTAACAAGCAATCACCAGGCTGTGATAGGAAGTGGCCGCGCTAGCGGCTTGGGGATGTGGACACCGGCCACCAGACTCTCCTGTGCTTTGAAGGGGGCCCCCAGGCGCGGTTTTACTGAGACACCACAGGACTCCTGCTGGAGTCCCTGAATGTTTACCTTCAGCTGCATCCAGTGGCATTTGGTAAAATGACACAGTGGGTATTGGTCAGGTGAATGCTGGAAATGAGGGTGAGGGTGGGGATCCGCACTCTGTGGCAGGTGCAGGCTTACTGGGTCCGGTTACCTGTGTGAGGCTCAGGGCAATAAGTAGGAGAAGCATCTGAGTTCATGGGTGATGTCCCAAGGACGCAATGTCCACGGAGAACAGGAGCAGCTGACCACCTGGGCTGTGAAAGGAGTGGGGGCCTGAGCGGGCTGCAGAGGCACAGAGGGAGGCCACGGGCTGGGCTCTGATTCTTCCGCAACAGTTTTTCCACCTCCAGCAAGCACCTGAAGTCCCTCCAGGGCTTGCACGCAGGACACAGCCAGAGGTTCTGCCAGCATGCTTCAGGTACTGTCCCTCCCCGGCTCCATGGAGAGCCCCCAGCCAACCCCAGTGCACCGTGGCCTCGAGCCAGGCTGAGGCATGCGCCTCCAGTTAGGTACCCATACCTAATATAACATAAATTTAAGCTAATGCTTTCTGTGCCCAGGCACGAATTCTAGGACCTTTTAGGACCCTATTGGCTAGGGACTCTTGTGGCCACCCTATTGTACAGTGAGAACACTGAGGCACAGATACACGGCAGAGATGGTCCTCAGACACACGGCCAGCAAACAGCAAAACCGGCCCGTCTCTGAGGTCCTCGTTAAGTATTGCCCTGGTAAGTTAGCATCATGAAAATCTGGATTTACGTTCAGGTAGGGGTGTGTTTGGCTGCGAAGTAACCTAAATGTACAGCAGTCTAAAGGAATGCGGATCTGTTGTTCTCACTCAACGAGAAGTCAGCTGTCCAGGCCCCAGCTTCTCCCTGTCCTTCCCCGGAGCCATCCTTAGCAACTAGGGCTTCTTCTCGAGCTACCTGTTTCACGTTTGCAAAATGGCACCTGCATTTTAAGATGTAGGGCAGAAGAGAAATGGGGGAGGCCACCCCTAGGAAGGGGCATCTTTTCATTCAAAAAGGCCTTCAAGCATCTTTTCCACCTCAGTAACTGGAACTGGACCTCAAATCCACCCCCAGAAAGGCCGAGGGAATGAGCATGCCCCATGTTGTTGGGACAGCTCTTTCCAGCCTGGGTTTAGGGCAGGGCAGGACCTCCTTTCACTAGGAGGAGACCCACCCTCTGCCGAAACAGTACAAGCAGATGCGCCTGTCATGGGAGAGGTGGCTTGGGGGGCCTGGGCAAGCATGGGGGGCCCTCACTTGCACTTTGTCAGCAACTGTGCCTTCAGCAGCTTCATTTCCTTGGAGACAAAGGATCTCATGTGTCCATTAGCTCTGCTTTTCAAAACCTCGACTAATCCTTATTTTGGGGCACACCATTGGATGCTTTTTCTTAATACTTACGACCAGTTCTTCACGTTGTGATGACAAAGTCTCTGCTTGGCCCTTACCTTTTCTAGCTGTGTCCCACTTTCTCGTGCTGCTTCTCTTTTGTTCTTCTGTTAATTAAGCTCGTGACTGGCTTCCCAACCTGTGTGCTTGCTTCTGTGCCACGCATGGAAGTGGCACCTGCCAGGGAGCCCTTTCTTGCTGGTGCACGAGGTCTGGGAGCCAGGGGCACAAGGACGTGGTGACAAGTAGAGAAGCAGGTGTGGCAGCTGTCGGAACGTTTACGTAGTGAGCTGGAAAACACTTCCTTTTACAGGCTCCAAGTTTACACTGAAATTTTTCCTAATTTACTGTATTTTATGCATAAATTTCCTAAAATATGTGGTTTTAACTAAATGAGTTTTTACTCCATTTCTTAATAATTAATGAACCATAAATGGTTACCAACTAGAAAAAAAAAACCTCAGAAATAATGTAGTAAAATTATCCTTACTAAAACTAGAAAACTCCAGCATTTCATACCAGTCCACCCTCTGGATATAGCAGAGACTAGTCAGTGAGCACTTGTTCCTCCAGGCTCTTGTTTATTTCAGTGTCTCCCAAATATGCATCTGAGATGATGCTGCATTTACTTTGTGAAGAAATGTCTAAAATGTATACAGGAAATGCCTATATACTTGTGGGCTTTGTTTTTTTTTAATAATACGAAGGAATATAGGGGTCAAAGGAAATAGTGAAGAACTTAGACCCAGGACACGTAGGGCCCAGTGCCACCTTTCTGCCCATCTGCGTATGGTCCCCCTCTGTCTGGTCCCTCCACCCCTCTCTTCCAACTTTCTCTATCTCCTAAATACATACTGGATGCCTGTTTCCTTTCCAGTCCCCAGGGACACGGAGACAGGATGCACAGGACCTTTGCCTGGAGGAGAACCGCAGACCAGTCCCTGAATGCATGCAAGTTGCCGTGTTTGTGTGAATGTGCGTGTGCACATGTGGATGCCTACATCGGAGCCTGTCCTATGTATCATGTGTACACTGTATGTGTGAGCGTGGACAGAACATGTACATAACCAACAAGAGATTAAGCGTCATAGGTGAAGGTTAATTACCTCTTAAGGTGTGTAGAGCAGATGTGCTGTTGCCAGTAAACAGGATAAGCTGCCCTCAGGTCTGTCTGAGGATGTAATTAAATTTCACGACCCTGGGGCTTTGTGGGTGGTGGACTTTGGATGGCCTTTCAGAAGAGCCAGCCCTGGAGCCTTGAAGCGTATTCCTGAGGAGCTCACTTGTCCTGGTTGGGCTTCACTTTCCTTGCTGTGAAGTCATCAGTGTGGAGATCTTGCCTGTCTCTGGAAGTCAAGCTTCTCTCAGCGGGCACACTGAGATTTCACACGGCAGCGGGAAGCTGGACCAGCTGGGTCCTTGGGTGACCACTGAGGCCGTGGGGGGCATCACAGCCCCCCTGGGTGGGTGCTGTGACTGGGCCTTCACTCCCTCTTCTCTTCAGGTGGGTGCCACAGCTCTGGGGAGCTACACTCTGACCAGCGGCCTCTGCCTCCACAATGCTGATGGTCAGGGCCCCTCACTGGTTTCTCAGAATCCAGGGGTGCACAGAGCTTGTTCCTGGCATCCCCACCTCGTGCAGCTCAAGCGGATCCTGTTGATTCTGCCAGTGAGGAGAGTGGTATTTAGTAGGTGGGGAAGTCTTTCTAGGTCTTGGCAACACCTGGGAGGCGAGAGGGGCCCCACAGAACTTGCTCAGTGCATGTGGCATTCCCCTCACAGCCTAGTGAAGAGGCGCACCGTGCTGTGTTGTGTGCCTTGAGCCCAGCCAGCCCACTGTGTGGGATGAGATCGGTCTCAGACATGAGCTCCCTGCTTCCACCAGGTGTTGAGTGTACCTGCCCAGGCCCACCTGCTGAGGATTCGCAAGTGCAGGCTCATCAGGGTGGCTCCCGGGGTGCTGGCAATGTGATCACCCCGAGTCTCACTTAAAGCCCTGAAGTGGCCAAGGCAGTAGGATTTGGCCCCTTCCATAAAGGTTACTACAAAGATGTCAACAGAGCCTTTCAATGTGGCGCTCACACTGAGAACACACGTGTGTTGCGTGTGTCCACATCCTTTGAACTTAATACTTAACGCTCTGTGTGGCAGCTCTAGAAATTTCCCGTGAACCTCTCCACTCAGAAAACCGTAAATGCTCAGGTGGACATCCAGCCCTTCGAGTGTTGCTGGCCATGGTCACCCGCTGACCCACAGGTCTCCTGAGGCGCACGCCCACCTGCAGAAGCTCCACCTTGCCTGGCTTCCCTGCACCCTCTCGGGATGCGGACCCCCCCGCTTGCCTCCAGTGCTCTGTCACAAACAGGGTCCCCATGAAGGGCGTGTCTTGAGTCACACACGTACCTTCTTAATGATATTTACGTTTTTAAAAAGCAAAAGGAACATCGTAAGCTTCTCTGATTCAGTTGTTGATCGCAGAAACTTCTGGACATGCCCCAGTCTCTGGCCTTCAAGGGGCCGAGCTCCGCAGTTGCAGCATTGTCCTTATCAGACCTCCTCCAGTGTCTGAGCCGTGTGGGGTGCATCTGTGCGTCTCCTGGACTCCTGATTTCTATTTTACTTTTTAAAAAATTATTTATTAGAGAGAAAGTGAGCATGAGCAGGGGGAGGGGCAGAGGGAGAGAGAGAGAGAATCTCAAGCAGACTCCCCACTGAGAGAGTAGGCCGACATGGGCTTGATCTCAAAACCCTGAGATCATGACCTGAGCTGAAATCAAGAGTGAGATGCTTAACCCACTGAGCCACCGAGGCACCCCTCTGTTTTGCTTTAGTATTCTCACTTGTATTTAGCATCTTGCTGCCATGAACATGTCATCACAATATAGGACTGGTGATTGATTTATTTCATGTCCATGATATTTCATCAATTTAACAAATGCATGTTACAGCTTTTCCCGTCTGACCCCTGTTCCATTTGACAGAACTCCTGTATGTGTAGCCCATGTTGAGGTCTTTGCAACCCCTGCCGTCTTGCGTGCCCTGGTAAGTGCACAACAGGTATGAGGAGAGCAGAGGGCCAGCCTCAGGGAGTGGATGGAAGGGTCTGAGCTGCCTTTTTGTGGACTTGAACATTTCACAGCACAGCGTCCTTGGGATGTCGCTGCTCAGACCTGGGGACCTGTGTCCTGGGTTCTGGTGTTGCTGCCCGCAGAGCTCCTCACCTTCCTGTCTGTTCAGTAGAAGAGTGTAGAATGTAGAAGGTACAATGCGGCTAGACATGCAGGCCCGTGCCCACACAGATAGAGGAGTCCCTTCCCCTAACTCTTCCTGGGGGTCTGTGAATCTTGGTAGACTCCTTCTCTTTGAGATGGGTTAACCTGGACCTGACTGGATTTGTGTAGATGTAGCCTGAGAAAGTCCTCTCACCTTGGGGTGGGTGAGTGTGGAACTGGATTTAGCCAAACCTACCTCCCCCTGCTTCTGTAACAAACCACGTTCTACTCTTCATCTCCAGTGAGCAGGCTGTACGAGGGAGAGGGTCCCGGGGTCCAGTCGCGGGCCTCGTTAGAGCTGGAGCAAATTGAATGAAGAGTATTTCAACATTCCTTCTTCTTTATTGTAGACGAATCAATGAAAGGCATGTTTTTACAGCCATCAAAATAAACAACTTGAAACAGACAATAAAAAAGAACTTCAGCGCTGAAGAGAAAGGCTGAAACTTCAGACGTGCTGGTGGATCCCAGGCTCTGAAGGATGGGTGGAACATGACTCCTGTGTGGGGAGAGTCTTCATCTTCAGCAGCCCATGGCAGAGAGCTCGACCGAAGCAGAGCAGGGGACTGGAGGCTGCCGGCACTCCTGCTTCTGAAGGTCACTGCATGTGAAGATCAAGGGAAGCAGGTTTGCACCAAGGACCCAGTCGGCTGGGCTGCAGCACGTGACCCAGCGCGTCCCCCGGTGCATCCCCCAGCGTGTCCCCCATGGCACTGTCTGCCCCAGAGGCACCGGCCTGGGACCTGCTTGGCCATCACTCCTTACATTCTGCCAATTCCATTGACTGCGTCAGCTTCCGCTGCTAAGGGCCGTCTTAGAAGATGCAGATACATTTTTATTTACTTCAAAATCTCTGAAATCCCTTAAATTACTTCAAGAACTTAGGTGTTCCCATTGTCAAAAGCACATCTCCCCGGGGCTCCTAGGAAGGAGGGGAGAGGTCCTCTGTGAACACTTTCGTGGACTGACGTTCAGCCATTGCAGCCCTTGCAGCCCTTGCAGGCCTTCGAGGCAGGTGCACTCAGTCTCCCTTGTGCCCATGGAATAATGGCGTCTGGGAGAGTCTACACAGTGAACAAGGGTGCTATTTTGGAAATGAGCTCAGTGTGGTGCACAGACACTGCCAAGCGCTGCTGGGACTGCGCTCAGACCCGAGGACCGTAGCTCTGTGGGGCCCATCTTCTGACTGGCTACTGCAGACACCACCGGTTTGCCTCTACCTGATGTGAAATATCAGGTGAAACACGTATGACCACAACATGAGGTCACCGCGCACATGGCTCACGGACTTGCATGCGCTTGGACCAGGCATCTTGTGGGGCTCAGGGTGTGGAACTGAGGTTGGTGATCATGAGCTTTTAGGGCTTCCTTGGTGAGCATCAGGGTTGGTGCGTGTCCCATACCTGCAGAGATGGTGGAGACTGTGTGGGTGGTGGCCTCTCCCTCTGCATCTCACCTGCCTCACAGCATTGGGAGGATACGTAAGCAAGGCTGCCCTTGAAGTCCGGGCTGAACATGGTGCCAAGAATCACGTGGAGCCCCAGTGCTGATGTGAGCCTGTGCTTTAGGCAGAATTGCCGAGAATGGGGGATGTCCTGGATGTGGGCTTGTTTTCAGAAAGTTAGACCAAGACCACAGAAGATGATGAATCTCTCTCTGATAATTCTGGTTTTGCAGAGCCTTGGGTGGGTTCTTCTTGAGATATCAGTCTCAAAAAGGTATCAAATGACTGATTATTTTTAACAGATCCCTAACACTATCACATTTTTGTTATTGCTTAATTTTAATAGAAAAAACTTTTACTTTTGTCCTTTTCTTTCTCACAAAAGCAAAGACAAGAATATTTGTTTAAGTACCTGAGCAGAGGTCAGTCTCAAAAACCATAGGTCCGCTCTGCAAAGGAGCAGTGACTTGAGGTGGGCGGTGCACGGCAGGGACGGGGCCATAGACTGTAGGGAAGGGCAGGGGCTGTGCAGCATCTTCAGGGAGGCCTGACCGCAAACTGGCCACCGCCTGAGGCTTTTCCTTGGTCAGCGTCCTGCGGAAAGGAGCAAGACAGAGACCCCTGAGAGCTGGCAGAGGGCTTCCTGTGCAAGCACTGCCACATGTTGCACAGAGAGGAAGTCAGTTTGATCACACCGTGAGACTATGGCCCCAGGAAGAGTCAAGCGGATGGCTCAGTTATAAGGCTGATCCCCACAGCCAGAGAGGGGCTGGTTCTACCGCCAGGGAGGGGCTGGTCCCATGGCTGGAGAGTGGGTGGTCCTATGGCCAGAGAGCTGAGAACTGGGGGTTCGGACGGGTCAGGTGGGGCTGGGAGTCAGTGGGTTCTAGGCGCAGACATGTCAAAGAGATAGATCATATATACACTTGAAACAATTACATGTCCATATACAAATATGTGAATATTTATTGAGTAGATTTGTGTAATTTTGCAAATAAGAACCTCATTATTCAAACTTAAGACTTTGTATCTGAATGTCTGGAAACAAAAAAAAATATTTTTTCAGATAGTGTTGAACTTGTCACTGCCTGAGTTCACTGTTCATATAGATGAAATTTTCCCAGAAAGACTCGGGATAAGTGTCCTTCACTGACATTGACTGAATGACAAGTATGTGTAGGTCACTAAGGGAGGGTTTGAGAGGGGTAGCCCAGCTCTGAAGGATGCACGATAGCAGTGAAATTAAGTCCCTTCCTGTGACGTGGTGTCTAGGGCCTCACACCGTGACCCATGACCACCTGTCCTTAGCACTCCCTCCCTTGCCCGTCTGGTCTCACCCCGTTCCACACGACTGAGCCTGGTGTGGACCCCCCTTGTTTCTGTTCAGCTTCAGGGCAGAACTGTGTCTGTGTTCTAGGTTTTTCCGAGGTCCTGCACGATTAAATCCTGCACCTGGGGTTCACCAGACCATCTGGACCTCTCGTGCATGTCAGAGCTATATGTGGATGTGGGTGCTACTGTGCATAATTTTACAAAATATTTGTACAGTCAGTAGTCAGTAATCCTTCTGTTGCCTTGTGTGGATTTTCACCTGATAGACTTGGAGCCCCTTCCACCAGCATTGTCCTGTTCCCTGCCCCCAGCTCAGAGCTGGACAGGGTTCGGAAAACAGAAAGTGTGGGGAGAGCGGAGAGAGACGGGTCACACTGCCGGGTCATGCGGGCTTTCTGGGCAAAGTTGCCGTGTAAATGAGAACATTGCTAATTACCTAAATTCAGTACCATTACATTTAGTCAAATAAAGGCTGTACTGTATTTTCAAAAAAGTTTAATATTTGTCAATGACCAGAAATAATATAACAGTTAGCATTAAATGCATTCAGGGAACATGGAGAATTGCAGTGTTAAAAGAATAGCTTATTATTTGGTCTCCAATATTTAACCAAAGACTAAAAAATTGAAACAAATTCATAGGAAGGTGGGAGGTCGAGATGCTTTGCATTTTGGGCAGATGTGCTCATCTACTGGAAGCCGCTGTCCCCGCCTCTGAGGACTGGAGGGGCAGTGGGGACGGTGCCGTGAGCCTCTGTTGGGCTCCCCAGGGCATGTCCCCATCTGTGTTCTTCACACCGTCTCCGTAATTACAACTGTCTGTGTAAATTTGTTCCCGAGAAAGTGCGGAAATGCTGAACAGCTTTTGGGATTCCTGTTCCATTGTCTGTGCCGACTTAATGAAAACCGGGAATCAGACTTTACACATAAGGTGGTGAAATTCTTCATGAGGAGGAGGTGACATTCGTGTTCCATATTAAACAACACTTACATGTCTGCGAAGTAACTCTCTTAATGTGCTTAAGATTGGCTGGCTGTTCAGCTTGATGGGTGGGGTGCCTGCTGCTTGGCTGCTGACATTTTCCCACACCTACACAGGCCCATGCACCTGCGTGTGCACCCATGCAGTCCACACATCCATGCACGCCCAAGTGCACTCACATTTGAATGCCCCATGCACACTGACACAGTGCTCACACGCACATGTTCACACATATTCACCAATTTGAGTGCACACACGCTCACCCACACACATGTATGACACATTCTCACCCATACATGCATGTGTGCATACACTCATGGGCACACACATTCCCCACACATGTGCACACTCATGCATGCATGTTCCCATGCACACATTCACCCACAGACTTGCACACATGCATGTTCCCACTCATGCATGCGCATGTGCCCACACACAAGCCATTCCAGTTGCTGCTGACACTAAGCTTGGACAAGCGCCCTAACAAAGCATGACGTCCCTGAATGTTCCTTAACACCTGTATCCCTTTTGCAACCCTGCAGCTGACCAGACAGGGATGTTGTTCGTAGGAGATGCCGTGCTGCAGGTCAGTATTGCAAACGTTAGCCCTTGGCTCTGTTGTTTACTTTACACTTCTAGTGACCAATATCATCCTCAAACTTTTCAATTTGTTGTCTTTTCAGGTTAATGGCATTAATGTAGAAGATGCAACCCATGAAGAAGTGGTGAGTGTGCCTCATTTTGTAACTTTTGTTCTGCTTGTTGTATATTCTTTTGCTGTGATTACTTTTCTCTGTAAATCATATTTCACTGAGTTTATTTGTGAACTGGAAAGAACGCTAGAAAAGACTAAGCAGGTGCCGTGCTGGAGGCCCTGTGAGATGCCCGTGTGTGGGGAGGTGCATCATGGACACTACGACGGGCCTTCACAGGCTGTGCAGAGGGGGTGGCACCGCTCCCATTCTAACCGGGAGGACTGAGCGTCGGGCAGTGCGGACGCTGCCTGGCCGGTGGTGAGACGTGTCTGTCAGGTGTCCCCTTGCTGGTTTGCTCTCACACGCTCGTGTGTAACGTGGGCAGACACCCTGCAGGATGTCTCGTGATGCACACGCCTGGTGATACCTGGGACGAGGGCTCATAAGCATGCGTTTGCCCTGGACTTCCTTCTGTGGAGAAGGACTCTGTCCAGGTCAGGTCAGACCGCAGGACACAAGGAAGGACGGAATAGACACACTGCGGGATGCTGGGCACAGAGAAGCTCTGATGTCCGTGCACAGGGTGTGGCTGACGCCAGGACAGCACCAAGGAGCGGTGGGGTCAAGGTCGTGCACAGGGTGTGGCTGACGCCAGGACAGCACCAAGGAGCGGTGGGGTCAAGGTCGTGCACAGGGTGTGGCTGACGCCAGGACAGCACCAAGGAGCGGTGGGGTCAAGGTCGTGCACAGGGTGTGGCTGACGCCAGGACAGCACCAAGGAGCGGTGGGGTCAAGGCCGTGCACAGGGTGTGGCTGACGCCAGGACAGAACCAAGGAGCGGTGGGGTCAAGGCCGTGCACAGGGTGTGGCTGACGCCAGGACAGCACCAAGGAGCGGTGGGGTCAAGGCCGTGCACAGGGTGTGGCTGACGCCAGGACAGCACCAAGGAGCGGTGGGGTCAAGGCCGTGCACAGGGTGTGGCTGACGCCAGGACAGCACCAAGGAGCGGTGGGGTCAAGGCCGTGCACAGGGTGTGGCTGACGCCAGGACAGCACCAAGGAGCAGTGGGGTCAAGGCCGTGCACAGGGTGTGGCTGACGCCAGGACAGCACCAAGGAGCGGTGGGGTCAAGGCCATGGGTGCTGTCAATGAAGGAGGGTGACGTCGATGAGGGAGGACGACGGGGACAGCCACGGGGGCAGCTCGATGCAGCAGTGGCACCTGGGAGGGCGGGGGCGAGACCGGGAGGAACGACTGGTCCCTGAGGCACTGGTGCGGACGCCTCTCAGAGGGAATTTATTCTGAGGATTACAGGGTTCCCGGCACACTTTCAGTCTGTGAACATCCCCTGAAGGGTCGGCGTGTGGACATCCCTGCCTCAGGGTTTGTTTTTCCAGGAAACCAACCATTAGCTCCAGGTGAGGGCAGACAGCCGCTTTGCTGGAAATTCCCCCGAGATGAAGCACACTGAGCTTCCAGGACACCTGCTCACAGTCCGTCTTGTTTGCTCGCCCGCAAAGAACCCGTATGCACCCCCACCTCTTCCTGTGGGGCCCATGCACGGCCCCCTATCTGCACCGGGCCTGGAGAAGGCACTCGCAGTCGGCATAAACACGTACTGGCTCTCGAGGGATGCACAGTTTGGGGTGTATGTGCACGTGCATGGAGTGTTTCCAATTGTCCATGTTCTAAGCTGCACGTCTGTGTTTTCTCTGCAGCTTTGCTTTCTTAGGGTGAAGGAAGACATGACTCAGAGGGCCCCGTGCACCCTGCCCCAGCCCAGAGAAAGCACACAGTGTTCACCCAAAGGCTCATCCTTGAGTGAATGATGGGCAAACCTTGTAAACAGAGCTATTCCAGTATTTGGTACAAATATACCTTTAAATCAAATTATTAAATGATATGTCTAGATTCTTATGTGACAGAACAGATGTGGTTTTAGCACTACTACTGAGACAGATTCCATTTTTCAGATTCATAAAGTTCATAAAAATATTAAGTTTGTGAAGGCTTCATAAATCACATAGCCTCACACCCTCATTTTTCAGAGTAAATCTTAGCTTCAGTTAATTCTAAAAGGAAGAATGTCAGCGCTGCTTGAACACAAAGGATCCACAAAATGAATCTTCCTCATGCACATACTGTCCCAAGCTTCAGAATAGTTTTGCTACATGACAGGGACAGAAATCTGCTTATTTCCATGTAATACATATGTGAGGATAAGCCTACAGCTTCCCTCTGTTTAGTACACTCGGGTTTTTCTCCACATTGGTATCTGCTGTTAGAGTAGCCGCAACAGGGAGCAGACAGTCCGTGGGCAAGTTTGTGTCTTGGGCAAATTCTAAGACACGTCACCCGAGACAAAGGAAAGTCACTGAGTCTGACGTGCACGGGGAGGAGCAGGGCCCGGGGCAGGTCTGCAGGTGGGGCTCACGGGCGGGCTAGGCTGAGTGGGCTGGGCTGACAGGACCTCAGAGTGGCCCACCTGACGGATTTCATTTTCCCTGCAGTATGGTCAGAACTTTTAAAAAGACCTTTCAGATATGAGAGCATCATGGTAGAAAGTTACTTCTAGTCTGATGTAGCAGACTGAGTTCTTTTTTTTTTTTAGATTTTATTTATTTATTTGGCAGAGAGATAGAAAGAGAGAACAAGTAGGCAGAGCGGCAGGCAGTGGGAGAGGGAGAAGCCGACTTCCCGCCGAGCAGGGAGCCCGATGCGGGGCTCGATCCCAGGACCCTGGGACCATGACCTGAGCCGAAGGGAGTCGCTTAACGACTGAGCCACCCAGGTGGCCCGCAGACTGAGTTCTTAGGTACTATGAACACATTGGTGAGAACGGCCCTGATCAGTAAAAATTCATGAGCCTCCTAGTTGAGTCAAAATCAGTCCTTTTTCACGTTTCCATATCCATCCGGCCTCAGTAAGGCCTCAGGGGAGAAATAAAATCAGTCACGTGTGTTAAACACAGAACAGAAGATGGTGTGGAGCTCAGAGCAGCTGTGTGTCCCAGGCTGTGCCCACCCACAGGAGCACCACCACTCACCCGGTCCCTCTCCACGGTTCACTCCATCTGTTAGAAGGGGGGCTTGCTCAAGATGTCCATGGACAGATGAATGGATAAAGAGGTGGTATATATACACGATGGAATATTATGCAGCCATCAAAAGGAATGAGATCTTGCCATTTGCAACGACGTGGATGGAACTGGAGGGTGTTATGCTGAGTGAAATAAGTCAGTCAGAGAAAGACATGTCATATGACCTCACTGATACGAGGAATTCTTCATCTCAGGAAACAAACTGAGGGTTGCTGGAGTGGTGGGGGGTGGGAGGGATGGGGTGGCTGGGTGATAGGCATTGGGGAGGGTATGTGCTATGGTGAGCGCTGTGAATTGTGCAAGACTGTTGAATCGCAGATCTGTACTTCTGAAACAAATAATGCAATATATGTTAAGAATAAAAAAAGAAGAAGATAGCAGAAGAGGAAGAATGAAGGGGAGTAAGTTGGAGGGGGAGATGAACCATGAGAGACGATGGACTCTGAGAAACAAACGGAGGGTTCTAGAGGGGAGGGGGTAGGGGGATGGGTTAGCCTGGTGATGGGTATTGAGGAGGGCACGTCCTGCGTGGAGCACTGGGTGTTATGCACAAACAATGAATCATGGAACACTACATCAAGAACTAATGATGTAATGTATGGTGATTAGCATAACAATAAAAAGAAGGGGGCTCGCTTTCCCCAGGCCATTCTCACTTGACAAATATTTATGGAACGTCTCTTATGCTGGAACTAAGGGCATCGAATCGTGCATAAGCCAGGCCTTGCCCTCAAGGGTAAGTGTGGTCTGATAGGGAGCAACGTGCTGCGTTCACGTTGGAGGAGAGCCACCCGATCCTGCCTCTGCACTCAGCTCAGCTCCTGGCAGAGACGCCCCTCTTCCTGTCCCGGGGCAGTCGCCCTCTGCCTCCTCCCACCGCCTCCCCACATCCTCTTTTCTGGGATCAGGTGTTATCGTTCCCTGCGTCTATGCTCTGTTCTGAGAACGTGCCCAGAAGTTCCATCACTGTGAACAGACAGGTGGCTCCAGAAGCCTTTCCATCCCGTGAAAAGGAGCCTTAAAGCTGGATCAGACATGAGCCAAAAAGCATGGATTAGACTGATGGATGGGTGGGCAGGTGGATTATAGATAGAAGATTAGATGATTGATGGATACAGAGACATGTGTAGATAGCTAACTGACAATATTTTCTTACTCGTGAGCTGGAAAATTGTTGGGGGAGGTGGTTCTCCGCCCCAGGGCACATTAGACTCAGCACCATACAGGGATTTCAGGAGATAGGTACCTTAGTTTCAGCACAATGTCTCTGTAATTTCCAGACCTCTTAATTAGTAATGTTAAAAATCACAGGAGTGGGGAACACAACTTGTGGTAAGGTCGCAGGTGTGGTTTATGGGACAGGTCATGTGGCAGCGGTAGGGGGTCGAGACTCCTGCTCATGTGCTCACTTCTTCCACCGAGACCTGGTCCAGCCCAGTCTTGTATAGACCAGTCCCCCTTGGTAACATCGGTGCCCACGTCCAACTTGTGTGGCTTTGTGGGGCAGGTGACATTCAAGCCTTGGTGGACAGTTGCTTTGTGTTGTGGCTCGTGGACCTGTGGTCAAGCATTCAGACCCTGCCAGAGCCCAGCAACAGCTCGCTATCCCAAGGAGCTTCTCAAAAAAGAGAGCATTTACTAGCAGATATGGTTTTATTGACATGGCTTTATCCCCAAACCCAAGGGTATGCATGTGGCTGTCCTGTTAGCCTCCCCCAGATGTCACCCAGCAGTCCTGTCTACGTGCACCCTCCAGCACCTTGGGTCTTGAGTTGTGCTGCCCACGTGGCAGAACCCTTGCATGACGGTAGCGTGGATATGCTGCAGAGCTTCTCAAAACTGGCTGCCTGATGGATTGTTGGGTAAGTGGGCAGAGCAGCATGGCCAGATGTGGTTTCTGTTCCCATCAGAACCCACAGAGACCAATGGGAGTTTTGTTGTCTTCCCAGCCGGAGGTCCGACCTGCAGCAACTCATCCTTCAGCCTGGAATGCTTGACGTGCCCCAGGCCACCAGCAAACAGCAAATGCAAGGAGGTTGCAGGCTGGGGTCTGCTGTGGGGCCGTGTCTTGCTCCCCCCAGCATGTTACCAAATTCTCCGAGGTGTTGCCTCATTTTCCCCAAGTGGAATAAGCATGATGCCGCCGATGTAGCAAACCAGCAGACGGCCCTGGCAGAGGTCCCATTTCCTGTAGATGATGGAAGGACAGGCAGACAGATGGCCAGCAGAGCCCTGAGGCAGGAGAGGAAGGACACAGTGCTTTCAGCTGGCAAGGACGGAGAAAGCAAGACAGCCACATAAGCGGTTGCACCCGAGGGAGCGGGAGCAGGGCACGTCGGGGGCAGTGCCGTAGTTGTCATCGAAGTCCGTATGTTCATGTTTACGGTAGAGCGCCGTCATCACAGCTGACTCACCTGCTCCGGAGAGGCACACAGACTGGGAACATAGGATGAATCGCCATTCTTCCAGTCCTTCCTGTGGCCCGGTGGCTGGGCTTCTGTTGTGCCAGGAGAAGCAGTTCTGAGGGTTTCCACAGGCCCCTTCTGACCATGAGTCAGGAAGCCAGCGTGGAGATGCCTCTGGTTAGTGAATACGTCTCTTCAACTGTATGCAGAAAAGGGAAGAATCACCGCAGACCATGTCTAGAGCCACCAGGACGCGTGTGCGGTAGGCTCAAGATGAAGGAAAGGCGGCTGTTGCCTGGCCCACCATCATGGGCTCAGGTCCCTGGGAGGTGGCCTCAGTTCGGATCCAGCACCGATGCCGCACGTCCTTCTGTGGGAGCCAGTGGGGAGGCGGGCGGTACGAACATTCCTCCTGAGGACTCTGTCCCGGATTTGAGAGCATGCGGTCCTTGAGTCGACTCTGTTCTGGAGGCTGACTGAGGCTCCGTGGCTCTGCTGTGAGAAGTCAGGTCCGTCCCATGAGAGCTCAGGAATGTGAGTCTCGGGAAGGCAAGCGACTGCCGCATCTGTGAGTTGCTGTGGGATGGAATCTGCACTCACCAGGTGTGGTGACCCTAGATCACCTCCTGTGTCCCCCTAAGCTGTCCTGCCCCCAGCCGCCAGAGCAGACGTGCTGAAGAAAGTGTTTTCCTTCTTTGAAACTGATTTATTCTCAATTTTGGTTCATTCCATACGTTCTCAATTCCTTCTCAAGGTGGCTTCTGTTGGCAGAAGACCAGCATCCTGACAGAGAGAAAATGACGTGGTTCGTCCGTGGTAACCCACGGTGTTTTTCCTCCTGTGCTGGGACTTCAGGCATAAGAGCCACCAAGCAGTAATCCAAGGACGATGTCAAGGATCACATACAGCAAAGGAAATTTTAGATGATTTACCCAAAACAGTGCAAGTTAACACAGAAGGGAACTCAGAGTTGTAGCCGCGTGGTGTAAGATCCTGAATCGCTCGGATGTGGTGACACCACGTGGAAGCGCCCGTTACCTTCACAAATATTATTCTGGGAGAGTCAAGAAGGTGAAATTTGCTGAGGCAGTGGAAGATGATACAGGCCTGATTGTGGTCTTTCTTGAAGGAAGAGAATCAATAGTTGGAAGTGTCTTATATTTTAATTTTACATTTAAAGGAACTAAAGTAGTAGCTGTGTTTTTTAAAGGGAAGGGTTGAAATGAATAAACTCCTTGTGCATTCTGTTTGGGTTTTTCATCTCTGTTATTGGATTGAGTAAGAGCAGCTCCTCAGCTAAGATTTCAGGAGCAAGCACAGCTTGAGGCATGACCTCCTTGGTCATCGCAGAGCAAACTGTCCTGTCATGTGGACCTGGGGTTGTTTTAAAAACATGAAATATGGAGAGACCTCATGGATACCTGGTCCAGCCCCTCATTTTACGCAGGAGGATTTTGAGGCGACCAGGGACCTGGTGGTCTGCTCTTGTCTGTGTGGACGAACGTGGACAAGAAGCAGGAGAGGAGCAGGGTTGCCAGGGCCCCAGGAGGTCCCACTCCCGCGCACAGCTGAGAGCCCAGGATGGGTGGTGAGTGGGCACACCATGCTGCACGTGGTATGTTCTTGTGTTCGGCCAGCACAGTGCTAAGCAGGAGTCACATGAAGGACACGTTTTTAGGCTGCTCCCTTGTGAGGTCCTCAGGACTGTGTGATCAGGACAGAGCAGGAGAGTGTGCCGCCAATTCCTGCAGAATCTTCCTCAAAAATGAGAAAGACGGGCCAGCAGCTCCTTGAGGCCACGTGGATGTTCCTTACGGCGGGCTGCACTCCTGCTCGCACAGAGCGGGCTTCTGGGGATGAAGGAAGGACACAGAAGCCAGGAAGGAGGAGGAGGGCCAGGGCCGTGTGGGAAGTCCCTGTCCAGCCCATGGCTGCGGCCTCACCTGTGCCCCCAGGTTGACCACAGCTTTGGGTGCCACCTTCCCTGTGAAGCCCAGGTGGTGATGCTCAGCAGGCCCCTGGGAGTGCACCCCTTTATTCCAGTTATTCCCCATGGACATCAATAAATTATTAGAAACACGTCCTGGGAAGCAAAGTAAATGAGTGATCCCCTGGTTCATCCCGTGGGGGTCGCTGGACTGGTCAGTGCTTAAATTGAAGTGAAAATGCGGATGTTCTTCTTGTCAAGTGTGTAGACACGTGCATGTGGGCGCATGTCTGCGTGCCGGTTTGGGAGAAGTGAGGTTAGGGGTGGCGAGGTGGGGGTTTGGCAGTGTGACACGTGGACGTTTCTGGCACTTGCCTCACCATTGAGCCAGTTCTGATTACATCATGTAAGTGATATCAGTGTTAATAGGAGTGGAAGCCAACAGGGTCACTCTAAACCAGTCAACTCCAACAGGAAGGAAACCCAGGCGGTAGAGAGGATCACAGCTCTGCCTTGTTCCCGTCAGTAGACCCCCATCTGTGGATCTGCACGTTGTGGCCACTCTCACGCCCTTAGAAGTCTATGGCTCTGAGATGTGGGGAACCAGCAGGCCGGAAGAATCTATCTACTTAGGTGCTGGTGACAAAATTATCTATGCCCACCCTGAACCGAGGGGTAAAGTTTGATCTTGACTTTTTAGCTGACATTTCTCCATTATTAAAATGTTGCTACCTGATGTCATAATGTTTCCTTGGGAAAGACTGCATAATCACAAGTCCCGTAATAAATAGTGAATCACACTTAACAGCCTGTACTTGAAGGTTTGGAGAACTAGTTTCAGATGCTGTTTTGACGCGGATGGTTTACAGGGAACAGTCGGAAGGGGCCAGTGGGACACCTGAGCTCATATTTCTGACGCTTACCAAGCGAACGCTTGCCTAGCAGACGGTTGCAGGGAATGCCAATGAGCATCTTGCTTCATAAAACACGGAGACCCATTCATGCTTATCCTGGGACCCCCCTGGGCCGTGCATGTCCCTGTGGGGTTAGCGTGTCAGGAAGGAAGACAGAGCAGTTTGTGACCCAGTCTCTGGCCTCCCTGCCCCAGCTTCCTTGGGTGCATGGCGTCGTGCAGAGCATTCTGTAGAAATGCCCTTTCTTGGGTGTAGGACGTGCTGCTCATCAAACTCCCCATGTTGGTCATGAGACTCCCACGTGAGGGTGCATCAGCCAGGAGGAGGCCCAGCTGGAATTGGGAGTATCATGGTGAGAATCAGAGCAATCCCTTTTCCTGCTATCTGAGAGAGTACACTGCCTTGCTGGGGCAAGTCCGTGGGCATCCTAAGGGCTTCCTTACCAACATCCATGGACTCGAAGAGCGTGACCCACGGCCGGTGGGTGTCAGGGTGGAATTACAGAGTGTGCTCACTCATCGGTCGTGGTCTGAGGTCATGGACTGGGGGCCTGATCGGTTGTCATGTGTTTGACCAACACTTCTACTTCCTTCTGAGGTAGAACAGGATGGACCATGTTCTGTGATCATGTGGAAAATATCTACCATCCTGCATCCCTTTGAAGGAAGCCAGGCATTGACAGGACACTTAGAGATTCCCTGCCCCATCTTCATGTCCCAGAAAACCAGCATGCTCCAGGTTCTGTCCAGATGCACGGCACCGAGCTGGAATGGCCTGGAATCCCACCTGCGCCAGCCCTCTGCTCTCGCCACTGCATGCATACCATCCATCCAGGACGCCTGCTTCATCCAACCTGCATTGTCCCCATGCCACCTGCCAACACCGATGTGGGGCCTTTGACTCATCCTTGCTCCTCATTTGATCTGTTTCCAAGTCCAGCCTATCCTCAGCAGAACCCCCGGCAGCCTCTGCTCACTGGAGTGGAGCTGGGACATTTGGCTCTGGGAAGACCAGTCAGGTTTGAGTTCTGGCCAGTAGGTTCTATGCACCACGTCCATCTGAGGGACAGTAACATGCTTTCTGCTTATATTTAGATCATTTATTCTTCCATATATTTATATTCCTAATAACATATTGTCTTTATAACTCAAAGGAGTAGATCCTTCCCATGTGTCATTCAAACAAAGATAATCCAATTTTTAAAATGTGGCTCTTTTCCTTTACATATTTTTAAATAACCATCATATATCAATATGTCAGTTTATTAACAGTTTTATCTGTTCATGTGGCTAGGCTACAGCACCCAGCTCCCTAGTCAAACATTAAGCTAGGTGTTGCTGTGAAGGTATTCGGTAGATGTGGCTGATGTCTACAGCCAGTGACTTAGAGTTGAGCAGGTCACCCTTCATAATGTGGGTGGGCCTCATCTAACCAGATGAAGGCCTTAAGATTAAAAAAATTTGAGATCTCTCTGAGGAAGAAAAAACTCTCACTATCAGCTGAAGCCACAAATTCTTTTTTTTTTTTTAAAGATTTTATTTATTTATTTGAGAGAGAGAGAATGAGAGATAGAGAGCATGAGAGGGAAGAGGGTCAGAGGGAGAAGCAGACTCCCTGCTGAGCAGGGAGCCTGATATGGGACTCGATCCCAGGACCCTGGGATCATGACCTGAGCCGAAGGCAGTTGCTTAACCAACTGAGCCACCCAGGCGCCCTGAAGCCACAAATTCTGTTGAAGGTTTCCAGCCTGAATTCTGACCTACAGAGTTCTCTCTCTCTCTCGGTCTTGCACACAAATCCAGTATCTCCCTCCATGGCTCTGTTTCTCTAGTAGAACCCTAATACATCACCCATCATCAACTTCTTTCAAGATACATCTACAAAGGCTAGTGAAACAAAAGCAAAAATGAACTTCTGAGACTTCATCAAGCAAAGGAAACAGTCAACAAAACAAAGAGTCAACCCACAGAATGGAAGAAGATATTTGCGAATGACACTACAGACAAAGGGCTGGTATCCCAGGTCTATAAAGAACTTCTCAAACTCAACACCCAAAAAACAAACAATCAAGTCAAAGAATGGGCAGAAGATATAAACAGACACTTCTCTGAAGAAGACATACAGATGGCTCACAGACACATGAAAAAATGTTCATCATCATCAGTCATCAGGGAAATTCAAATCAAAACCACATTAAGATACCACCTTACACCAGTCTGAATGGCAAAAATTGACAAGGCAAGAAACAAATGTTGGAGAGGTTGTGGAGAAAGGGGAACCCTCTTACACTGTTGGTGGGAATGCAAGTTGGTACAGCCACTTTGGAAAACAGTGTGGAGGTGCCTCAAAAAAATTCAAAAGTAGAGCTACCCTATGACCCAGCAATTGCACTACTGGGTATTTACCCCAAAGACGCAGATGTAGTGAAAAGAAGGGCCATATGCACCCCAATGTTCACAGCAGCAATGTCCTCAATAGCCAAACTGTGGAAAGAGCTGAGATGCCCTTCAACAGATGAATGGATAAAGAAGGTGTGGTCCATATATACAATGGGATACTACTCAGCCATCAGAAAGGATGAATACCCAACTTTTACATCCACATGGATGGGACTGGAGGAGATGATGCTAAGTGAAATAAGTCCAGCAGAGAAAGTCAATTATCATATGGTTTCACTTATTTGTGGAACATAAAGTATAGCATGGAGGACATTAGGAGAAGGAAGGGAAAAATGAAGGGGGTGGAAATCCGAGCGAGAGATGAACCATGAGAGACTATGGACTCTGAGAAACAAACAGCGTTCTAGAGGGGAGGGGGGTGGGGGGATGGGTTAGCCTGGTGATGGGTATTAAAGAGGGCACGTTCTGCGTGGAGCACTGGGTGTTATACGAAAACAATGGATTGTGGAGCACCACATCAAAAACTAATGATGTACTGTGTGGTGACTAACATAATAAAATAAAATTTAAAAAAAGAATATAAATAATGGAATAAATACAAATCATTATGTCATAGCTAAGAACGGCGGTCATATGTATGGGGGGAGGGCCCAGGGACTGCCCCTTACAGTCCCACCATTCCGAGTTCTGGGAGACCAGGAAAGAAACCCCCGGGGGGAGCAGGGAGGTGAGGATGGCGTCGATCCTGAGGCCAAGGGGAATGGACACAGGGCAGAGTGTGGGGAGGCTGGCAGAGGTGCAGACTGAGGACCGGCCTTGCAATTTGATGGTCGGGGGCCGGCTTGGGGAAGTGAGGGGCTGGCGGGGGGCAGTCTTTCAGGGTTTTTCTGTCGCCGCAGCTGTGCACACGGATGTGCATGAAGGGACGTCTGGGGTGGGAGGTGGTCTGTTCCTGCTCCGAGGGGAGCAGGTCGCCAGGTGACGGGGGCTGCAGGCTGCGCGGGTGGACTCACAGTCCGAGGGGCCTCCCTCTGCAGAGAAGGGAGGCAGGGCCACTACGCACTGTGACACGGGTCACGATGGTGGTGCAGGCAGTCTTATTTCTAGTGAATCACGCCCTGTGACCCACAAGGACCAGCAGTGGGAAGAGGAGGCGACGCTGGGGGTTCATCTGAGGGGAGACGACCAGGAGGAAGGTCCCCTGCGGGAGCGTGGATAAAAACGCCTCCTGATGCCCCAAGAGCCCACCCGAGAATAGCAGCCATGAGTGTGGTATGAGACTCCTCAGCCAGACATTGTTCTTCTCCAGCCCCACTGTCCTGCCTGGGTGTGGGGGGTGGGCAGCTGCTTAGCGGGACACCTGGCGCCGTGGCCAGACTGGAGACCCCGGCAGGCATCGCTGGTGAAGAGGGAGGCATTCTTAGTCTCTGGGGTATGGGGCTGTGGTGGGGGGAGCATGAGGTCCCGTAGGGGAGAAGGCAGGAGCGTGGGCGTGAAGTCACGTCAGTGGGGAGCCCAGCGGCTGAGGCATTCTCTCGGAGAGGTCGTGATTAGGGAGCACAGGAGTGTGGGAGGAGAAGGGGCATGGACACCTGGGCCAGGCTGGGCAGCTGGAGTAGGCTGTGAGGAATGGGCTTCTCACGATACCGCCGGGCTGCGTAGGGCAAGAGCGTGAGGGACCCAGGGAGAATGTGAGCATGAAGCAGGTGTTACCAATGACAGCAGGTGTCTGGGAGCTTGTGAAGGGGCACGACTAGAAGCTGGGGACGTCGTGTGGGGACCAGTCCACAGCAGCGTCTGATGTGAGGTTCCCTGCAGACATACTTGGTGAAGGACAGATGCGGAGGCCACTGGGTGTGCGGGGAGCCCAGGCTCAGGGCGAAGCCACTGTTTCCCAGGGACTCACCATGTTGTGAACCACACCTCCAGTGCCTCTTTAAACACAAGCTTCAGAGGGACCCCCGAGGGCGTGAGGGCCAGGAACCCACTGTCCGAGTCACTGGCCCCTTCCTGGGGCATGAAGAGATGACACATCAGCAAACGAATAGTCACAAGGGGCCAAGTAAGGTGGCGGCCGAGCTTTATCTGGTTTTGGTAAATAGTGACCCATGTGCGCTGGGTAGGCCTGAGGGTGTGATGCGCCACCAGACTCGTGCACAGGCATCCTTGCGATTCCTGGCGCAAGTGACTTTTACTGCCAGTCTCTGCACAGTGTCCAGCATTTTATTCTCAGGGACTGAAGGAGTTCAAGATGCTGAGAGTGGACAGTGGGGTCACGGAGGTAACAAGTTGGCAGTTTGTGGTTGGTGTGGTTTGCAGAGACACGGGTAAGAGCGGAGATCCCTTGAAGAGGATTTCACAGGATTGACTCTGGGTCCCATGCAGACTCTCGGTGCTCAGGCAGGTGTCATGTGGACCCACGCGCCAGGCTCACATGTGGAAGGAGCAACGAGAGGGAAGTTATAGCGCAGAGGCATTAACACGTAAGTTCTGTTTGGGGATAAGGCAGCGATTCAGGTAGAAACAACTAACATCATGCTCCTTTGGGAAGCACAGTGCAGTTCTGTCTCTGTTTGGGCAAAACCCTTTCTCCAGACTCTTGAAACAGTTCCGTCATGCACACACATGAGGAGTGTGAGGCGTGGGCGCTGGCTGCGACCAAGGGCAACAGCACCCTGTGCAGCGGTGCTCCCGGAGGCTGGAGACAGATGCTGAGCTTCCCTTCCCTGCAGAGATTTATAAGGCATGGTAGTTGGCCCTGCACGGTCTCCTCTCTGCACAGAAGTTCGTGCGTCAAGGTCACCTTGCCAGCTAGGCTGGTACCTGGTCCATCAGGTGCATGGATGCACCGGTGTCTGCTCGGTTCCCCGATCCGGCAGATCTGGCGTGGCTCCCACGGCCCAGCTGCACGAACTGTCTCTGACGTAGGATTCCCTGCTGCTGACTGTGGCAATACTCATTTCCAATAACATAGCTTCTTTGTTCAAAGTGTGTTGGTTCTACAACTGAGCTTAAGGGGGAGCGCTCATAAACTAACCTTTCTTTTATTCCCCTGCATGCGTGGGAACGAAGCACTGAAGTCCTACGGTGAACAGGCCGGTTATTTTAACAGACTGTAGCTGGTGAGCTCAGCATGCCAGGCGGTTGGGGGAAGGAGGATTTCATGTGGGGCGCCCACCGTGTGCACCAACCGTTCTGTCTGCCGGCGGGAGGAGGCTCGAGACGGCACGCGCGTGCGTTTGGGCCTGAGCTCAGCTTCCATAAGAGACAAGTGCTGGGCCCGCAGGGCCGACCGCTGGGACCCCGTGGCAGGCACCCGAGCCCGTCCGAGCTGTGCGTTTCCGGGGACTTAGCGGCGGGCGGGTGGGGGGTCGGTTGAGCGTGGCTGGTGCAGCGCTGCCGGGGGGTGAGGGGTAGAGTGACGGATCTTGGAATTCACGCTGAACAAGGACGGGTGTCAGGGGCTAGCTTGGGGCGGACGGTCCCAGGGACGAGTGTTAGTGGGGTCAGCCTCGGGAGCGAGCTGGAGGACAGACGTGGTGGTGCAGATGTGGACACACAGCAAAGTCGACGTATGAGCTTGTTTGCACGGTCGGGTGAGCGGGTCCCACCCCAGGGAGAGGAGAAGGCCCGGGGGCCGAAGGGCCGGGCAGGCACCTGTGTGGGAGCACGTGCCTGTGCGCGTGTGGGAGAGAGCATGCGCCTGTGTGGGACCTGCGCGTGCGTGCGTGCATGCGTGTGTGAGACAGCATGCGCCTGTGGGGAAGCCTGCACATGCGTGCGAGCGTGCACCCGTGTGCGTGCGTGCGTGCATGCGTGTGTGAGAGAGTATGCGCCTGTGGGGGAGCCTGCACATGCGTGCGAGCGTGCACCCGTGTGCGTGCGTGCGTGCATGCGTGTGTGAGACAGCATGCGCCTGTGGGGAAGCCTGCACATGCGTGCGAGCGTGCACCCGTGTGCGTGCGTGCGTGCATGCGTGTGTGAGAGAGCATGCGCCTGTGGGGAAGCCTGCACATGCGTGCGAGCGTGCACCCGTGTGCGTGCGTGCGTGCATGCGTGTGTGAGACAGCATGCGCCTGTGGGGAAGCCTGCACATGCGTGCGAGCGTGCACCCGTGTGCGTGCGTGCGTGCATGCGTGTGTGAGAGAGCATGCGCCTGTGTGGGAGCCTGCGCATGTGTGCGAGCGTGCACCCGTGTGCGTGCGAGCGTGCATGCGTGTGTGAGAGAGCATGCGCCTGTGTGGGGGCCTGCGCATGCGTGCGAGCGTGCATCCGTGTGCGTGCGAGCGTGCATGCGTGTGTGAGAGAGCATGCGCCTGTGTGGGGGCCTGCGCATGCGTGCGAGCGTGCATCCGTGTGCGTGCGAGCGTGCATGCGTGTGTGAGAGCATGCGCCTGTGTGGGGGCCTGCGCGTGCGTGCGTGTGTGAGAGCATGCGCCTGTGTGGGAGCCTGCGCATGCGTGCGAGCGCGCACCCGTGTGCGTGCGTGCGTGCACGTGCGCCTGTGTGGCGCGTCCGCGGCGTGCATGCCCGCACGAAGTAGGTTTTTCGCCTCAAGAGGCCTCGTGAATTGAGGTGAGTTTGTGAGGCGCCGTGGAATCGTGGCGCGCTTGCCCTGCGCGTGTCCAGCCCCTGACGTGACGCAGGGCTGGTGCCCCAGTGAGTGGCGTCGGGAGGTGGTCGGGGTTCAGTGGGGCCGGGCGTCCCCGGGCGGGGTGGCTGTCCTCGCGGGCAGGGGCCTCGCAGCGTGCGCCGCCGCGTGCGCACCGGCCTCGAGCCCCGGGCCCCCGACCTCGGGCCCCGGCTCGGAACCCTGGCCGACGAGCTGCCCGCGCAGCCGCTCAGACGCCCGGCTCTTCGAAGGCTTCGGGGCCTTTGGTGGGAGCTCGGGAGAACTCGGGAGGACTCGGGAGGACTCGGGAGAGCTCGGGAGGACTCGGGAGAGCTCGGGAGGACTCGGGAGAGCTCGGGAGGACTCGGGAGGACTCGGGAGGGCTCGGGAGGGCTCGGGAGAGCTCGGGAGGACTCGGGAGAGCTCGGGAGAGCTCGGGAGGACTCGGGAGGACTCGGGAGAGCTCGGGAGGACTCGGGAGAAGCCGACTCCTTTGGAAAGGCCGGCCGTTGACGTCGCTGCGCGTTCTGGGGGCGCAGCAGCGCGTCAGGCTGCAACCAGCTCCCGTTTTCCTGGGGGGTGGGGGACGGAGCGGACGTGCCCCGCGGTCGGCGAGTGATGGCGCGCTGCGGGCGCGGCGGAAGGCCGCTCCGTGTCGCTGTGCGCGGAGAGGGGGCGTCTGGCCTGGACGCCGGCGTCGCGGGCTCCTCCGCGCACCTGCTCTGTCCGGTGAGGGTTCGGGGGAGAGCGGCCGGGGCCGCGCCGCTCGGCGCTCACAGGTGTTTTCGAGCGCGCTTTGCCCTGAGCTGGGGAAGCGCCCCACGTGTGCGAGTCCCGGGCGCCGCCGCGGCGGGCTCAGGAGGGGAGGAGAGGCCCCTCCTCCCGGGAAAATGCCCGCTCGGCCCGGGCCACCCGCCACGCGCTTCGCCGCCACGCGGACGCGTCGCGTGCAGGGCGCGCTCTCCGTGAGGGCCCAGCCAACCGAGCTCGAGGGCGGAGTCGTGGCCAGTGCGGCGGGTCCTGCTGCGGTCCGCCAGCCTCCGGAGTGGGGGGGGGGGCCTTCGTGCTGCAGAGCGGCTTCGTCTTCAGAAAGGCTGGCCAGAGTTACTGCGCGCGGGGTTGCCCGGTACTTGGGGCGGGGCGTGCCTGTCTCCTTCAAGAATCTGGAGCAGGCTGGCTGGGACGTACCCGCCTGCTGCGCTGGGGCCACGGGCTGGGACTCCTGCTGCGCAGGGCACGCTTGCTCTTCGAAGTTCAAATCTGCGTGAGCGCGGGACGTTCCGGGTGCTTCGGAGCCGTCCCCTTCCTCGGAAGTGCCGTCTGGGGTCCCACCGCCATCCGGAGGGCGGCTGCTTACGGCCCGTGGGGCTGTCTGGGGTCTCTCGGTCAGACGGAGAGAACCCCGTTGCGCGGAGCTTCCCACAGGTGCATGGTGGGTCCCTGGCATCACGGCGGTGGTCAGGCCCTGCTGCGTCCTGTCAGCGAGGAGACGCTGGTGCGGACGGGCGGCTGCCGGCCTGGGATGCCCTCGACGCGCCTCCTGGTCTGGGGGCTGTGACCTCCCCCATGAGTTCCCTGGAGAAGTGCGTCCGTTTCCGAGTGAGTTGGTCTGTTGCGTGTTTGAAGGCGGGTCTGGACCTCGCACCCGACAGGGCCGAAAACGGCCTGTGTGTCCCGTGTGCACCTGCGTCCAGGCAGTGGGGGGACGAGGTGGCTGCACGGAAGGCACGGCCTCAGCTGCCTTGGCCACATGTGCGGTGGAGGTGAGGCCCCAGGATCGTGCAGCTTAACCCTCATGAAGCACAGGGTGGCATGCGGGAGGCAGGGGGCTGTCCATGCACCGCCAAGGGAAGGAGTAGGGCCCCAGGGAGGTGCGTCTGCAGCTTTGCTGACTCCAGCCTGGCGTTTTGGAGGGGAATTCAGGGCCTGGGTCCCCAGGTGTGAGGTCAAGGTCAAGGGGACACGGGCCATGGACAGGCACAGTCCGTGGGGCGGAGATGCTGGTGCCCACGAGGGTGCGTGTGATGATAGAGAAGAGCATGTGTGTGGCTCTGGGCTGTGGGGCGGATGATAGCAGGTGTCTGAGAAAGCTGTGGTATCCATGTAAGATGCTGGCCCCGGGGTGATGGGACAAATAAGGGAGTGGGGGAGAGCCGTGCCGACGAGGGCGGGCTGGCCGTGCACCAGCCGGACTCTGGTGAATTCCAGTCCCCTCTGGGCTCTGGAGCGGCAACATCACGCTTGCTTCCATGTCAGTGAGTGTGCAGAGATGTGACAAGAAATGGAAGCCCAGCGATAGTGGATGGAGTGACCAAACACTGAAGATAACATGATGCTCAGCAGAGAAGCATGGGCACGTTGAAGGGACGCCCATTCATGTCTCCAGGATTCAAATGTCATTGAAACCTCGAAGCTCGTGCTTATGATCTGCTGTGTCTTCATTACCTAGCTCACCTGGGTTCTGCCAATGTCTGAAAGTTGGCCGTTTGTGCCAATAAACGGATGCCTCACCTGACATGACTTTCTAGTAGATCATCCTGGAGTGAGCCCGGTCTGTGGTTGAATGGTGGCATGCCCCCAGTGGTGCGCATGAGCGTCCGTGTAGATGGCTCACTGGTGTTGTGGACTGCGGGCGTGCGGCTCCTTCTGGAGCCCGCAGGGTCTCAGTGTCTCGGGTAATCACCAATGTAGAGTTGTTGAGAATTAGGCCAGGTGCATAGGAATCTTGTTTTTTTAACGCTGTGGTCCTTTTGTGATGGTAAAGTAGCTGTTTTTTGTCACATTGACAGGTGCATCTTTTGAGAAATGCCGGCGACGAAGTGACCATCACTGTTGAGTATCTCAGGGACGCGCCGTCATTTCTGAAGCTCCCATTAGGTAAGGGGTGGCGAGATCTTCAGGGGCCCAGTGGCATTTCCTGCTCCCCATGCTGTTTATCCACACGGATGGCGGTGGCGGACGGGTGTGACTCAGGGCCCGAGCTCGTGCTCAGGGGGAGGAAGGACACAGATAGACACCTCAGCCGTACGTGTCCCCGAGACCCAGCATTTTCACACATCCCCAGGCCTTTCTAGAGAAGGTGCCCTCAGACTGCTGTCTGTCGATTGATTAGCTGTAAAGCTCCTTTCTCAGGTTGGCTTGTTGGTTGTAGTCACCTACACACACACACATACAGAAAAACTAAGTTTGCTCTTAAAATATCAATGTTGACTTGAGGAATTTATGCCGAGAAAGGGTTATAGTAAATCTATACTGTGAAGTGCCTTCCCTACGCTCACACCAGGATTTAATTGTCTCTCGTGCCTAAGATGTGATCCAGTTGTAAGTGATGAATCACACATCCATGAGGATGTTTTACTCCAAGTAGTCACCATGACCTTTACTGACTCTACGCAACCGCCATGTTTTTACAACATGTGTGAGGTTATCTTCCTTCCAGGGGTTGAACAGGGGGTCAGGGTGCTGTCCTCGGCAGCCAGAATGGGCATTAGGCACCTTCATGCTCACAGGGGCAGTGGCTCTGCTGGGGGCCCCTCGCAGTCAAGTCTCTGGCTCGCCAGGCGTGGGCCCTGCCCCCCTTTCCCTCACGTGGCAGAGCAGCCCTCACCCTCGTTTCCTGTCCCTCTTCCCCTGCTCCCCTGCAGTGGAGCCCCCCGTCTGCTGCCGTCCGTGGGCTCAGGTGTGGCTCTCTGGGCACATCTGTGGAAGGAGGATCCTCGTTTGACAGCAGGTCGTTGAACTCATTCAGCTTTCTGCTTTCCCTCCCTGAGAACCTGGGCTGATGAATTTCAGAAACTGCATGTTTTCCCATCAGATCCCAGTGGGGTAACCTCACCCCTATTCACTGATCTTGGGAAAACGGCCATTCCTCTTGTTACTCTACAAATACGTCAGGAAGATTTTCCGCATGGCCTACCTTCCTACAAGCCTGACCGTTGCGACTGGGGCATTCAATGAAAGTGCTCAGAGGGTTCTGGGGTCAGGAGAAAAGCCTACGGGGCTGGAGAAGTGGAAGGCAGTGCGCCCAGAGTATCGGAAGTGGGAGTATTAGCCATCGGGCCAGCCATCCAAAGACAAGTAAAGAACATACGTAGCACCGCGTCACATCCCGTGGGGTTTGGGGAATATGGACTGCAAGGGGAGCAGCCGCAGTGCAGGACGTATGCAGGTCCTGGGAGCCGGTGGGGCTCCAGTCCTGGGTGGACTGTCGGCACTGTCACCCCTGGCCTGCAGGTGATACTGGTAGCTCCTCCAAGCTGCACTGGGTCCTGGGGCACAGGGACTGGAGCCTGCGGGCGTATCCCGCAGTTTGAGTGAAGAGGCAGGCAGGCATGGGCCAGTCTGCTCGGCTGCAGGAATAAAACACCTCATCTGGGCGGCTTGGACAGCAGATGCGTCTCGCTCCAGGTTCTGGAGGCTGGACGTCGGGTGAGGACCTGGTTCGTACAGGCCTCTCCTGACCATGTCCTCATGTGAGGAGGAGCAAGGGAGGCTGTGGGGGCCTTTTACAAGGTGACCTCATCACCTCCCACAGGCACCCAGCACCTTCATGTCGGGGGACTGGGGACACAGACATTCAGTTCACGACAGAGATGAGGTTCGGGTGAGACATGGAGGTTAGCGTAGGTGGGAAGGTGCAGCGGAAGATTCCTTCCCTGACAGCAGGAGGGCTGCAGAATTGTTTGTTCTCTTTCTTCTAAATCTCAGAGTGTTGTAAAGAAACATGGCTGGAAGAAGCTGATTGCACATGGCTTAGTGGTCTCCTGATGCTCTGGGCCTGGGTTCAGACTCTGTGAGCAAGGGCTTCACAGTGATTCTTTCCAGAAGAATGTAAAGGCCAGTGAGCATTGGGTGTGCATATGGATATCACGCATGTGGCAACATGTCCATGGAAGGCCACAAGGTGGTTTGTGTGTCCGCCTCTCTATCAGTTTGTCTAACTGCGCGTCTGTCCTGTTGGTGTCTTCGTGCGTGGCTAGAAAGCTTATCACGTAACATTGCAGCAGAAGGCACGGGGTGATGGGCGGGGCCTAGCACGTTGACACAGGACGGTCACGTGTGGGATTCATCTGCCGTGTCTTCTAGGGGAGGTTGACTTCTGTGGCAGAGTGCGATGGTGGGGTTTCCAGGCCACCTTTCACTAACGTGACTGACAGCACAGAATTTAAACAACCACAGTAGCATCTTGAAGCTCTGGTCGGAGAGGGATGCCCGCAATGAAGCCTCTCAACAGGGAGCCACCCCCGGCCTGAGGTGGCCATGCCACCATGGGCACAGGAGAGTTGTGGAACTCTGACACGTCAGCCGGAGCTGCTGGAGGCTGTTCTGTTGAGAGACGGATCACAATGATGCATAGCCAGCAGCCTCATCACTTCCCCCGTGCTGCTGCGGATGTCCCGGCAACACCTGGCTGAGTCCTGCGGGACCTGCATGGTGAGCTCGGCTGGGCACATGGGTCAGCATTCCTGTAAAGGTGCTCACGGTTCCCATGGGGCGTAAGACGTGGCCTGCCACCTGAGCCACGTGAGCTCTGCCTCCCAGGCTTCCCACGTGGCAGGGACATTGAATTCTCTATCCATTCAGTATAAATGTCTGTTCTGCTGTTATTTGGTTCTTTATAATCTACAAGAGTTAAAACCTGGGGCGGAGCAAGATGGTGGTGGAGTAGGAGACCTGGATTTCGTCTGGTCTCAGGAATTCAGCTGAATAGGGATCAAACCATTCTGAACACCTACGAACTCAACAGGAGACCGAAGAGGAGAGTAGCAACAACTCTCTGAACAGAGAAGCGACCACTTACTGGAAGGTAGGGCGTGCGGAGAAGTGAATCCGAGACGATATTCGGGAGGATAGACGACGGGGGAGGGGGCCTCCGTCGGCCGCTTCTGGCAAGTGACAGAGCCGCGGAGCACAAAATCGGAACTTTTAGAAGTCGGCTCCGCGGAGGGACGGCGCTCCAGTGGCTAAGCGGGGGGTGGAACCCTCGCGGGACAGTGGGGTCTCAGGACCCTCGGGGTCACAGAAAGACCGGGGGTGCCTGAGTGCGGCAGAGCTCCCAGGTATCGGAGTGGGGAAGCCGGCTGCAGAGACAGAGCCGAGGCGCGGGCTCTCAGCTCGGGGTGGCCATAAACTGTGATCCGCGGCCCAGTCGGGCCACTGCTCCTCCAGCAGGGACCCAACAAGCAGCAGAGATGGAGAGACTCCCCTTTCCTCCCCTGGGAGGAGCGGCGCGGGAGCGCACCGCAGGGATCTGCTGGGTTTGGAGACTCCACACGGGGTCGGGTGCCAGAGATAGAAACGCTCGGTCACAGGCCGGGTGAGCACAGAGTGCGGCCAGAGACCGGGGACACGGGAGTGACTGCTTTTCTTTGGGGGCGCACTGAGGAGTGGGGCCCGAGTTCTCGGCTCCTCCGGGTGGAGATTGGGAGGCCACCATTTTCACCCTGGTCCTCCAAAGCTGTACCAGAGCTTGCAGGGAACAAAAGTTCCTGAGAACAAACCCAAGCAGCTCACTTTAGCCCAGACCGACAAGGGCGGGGTAATTCCGCCTCCGGCAAAGACATTTGGGAACCACGGCAACAGGCCCCTCCCCCAGAAGATCAGCAGGAACAGCCAGAAAGCCAAGACCAAGTTGACCGATCAAGGAGAACGGGAGAACTCCAGCGCTAGGGGAATACTGCACATAGAATTCATGGCTTTTTTTTTTACCATGATTCATTAGTTTTTCAAAGTTAATTTTTTTAACTGTTTTTTTTAATTTTTTTTCCCTTTTTCAAACAACGTCTTTACAATCCCTTTTTTAAAAGAAATATTTTTTATTTTTCATTTTTGGAGTCATATTTTTATCTCTTCATAGTAGTTACCCTTATTTTTGGAATATATATATAAGTTGTTTTCTCTTTAAGATTTTGAGATACAATTTCTTCTAACAGATCAAAATATACCCTAAATCACTAGTGTATGGCTTTGTTCTAGTCTCCTGCCTGATCACATTCTCTCCCTTTTTTTTTCTTTTTTTTCTTTTTTCTTTTTCTTTTTAAATTTTCTTCTTTCCTTTTAAAGACAACTTATCAATTCCTTTTATAAAATCTTTTATAATTTTCATCTTTACAGTCATCTGCTATCCCTTCATTGTATCAACCCTTATTTTGTACATATGTCTTTCTTCCTTTAAGATTTTAGCAGGCACTTTGTTCTAACAAACCAAAATATGCCCAGTAGCTAGTGTGTGGCACTGATCTGTGCACTAGCCTGATCATATTTGATCACATTCTGCTTTTTTTTGTTTTGTTCTGTTTTTGTTTGCTTTTAGCTTTTCTTTTTCCTTTTTTTTTTTCCTCTTTCTTTCCATTTCTTGTACCCTGGTTTCAGGTCTTTTCTGATTTGTATACAGTATATTTGCTGGAGACGTTGTTAACCTGTTGGCATTCTATTCTCTCATTCATCTGTTCTCCTCTGGACAAAATGACAAGACGAAAAAAATCACCTCAGCAAAAAGAACAAGAGGTAGTACCGTCTGCCAGGGACCTACTGAATACTGACATTAGTATGATGTCGGACCTAGAGTTAGGAATCATGACTTTAAAGATACTAGCTGGGCTTGAAAAAACTGTGGAGGTTATTAGAGAAACCCTTTTCTGGAGAAATAAAAGAACTAAAATCTAACCAAGTCAAAATCAAAAAGGCTATTAATGAGGTGCAATCAAAGGTGGGAGCACTAACTGCTAGGATAAATGAGGCAGAAGAGAGAAACAGCGATATAGAAGACCAAATGATGGAAAATAAAGAGGCTGAGAAAAAGAGAGATAAACAACTACAGGATCACGAGGGCAGAATTCGAGAGATAAGCGATATGATAAGACAAAACATTAGAATAATAGGGATCCCAGAAGAAGAAGAAAGAGAGAGAGGCGCAGAAGGTATATTGGAGCAAATAATAGCAGACAACTTCCCTAATGTGAGGAAGGAAACAGGCATAAAAATCCAGGAGGCACAGAGATCCCCTCTCAAAATCAATAAAAATAGGTCAACACCCCGATATCTAATAGTAAAACTTACGAGTCTCAGAGACAAAGAGAAAATCCTGAAAGCAGCTCGGGAGAAGAGATATGTAACCTACAACGGTAGAAACATTAGATGGCAACAGACCTATCCACAGAGACCTGGCAGGCCAGAAAGCACTGGCATGATATCTTCAGAGCATTAAATGAGAAAAATATGCAGCCAAGAATACTATACCCAGCTAGGCTGTCATTGCAAATAGAAGGAGAGATAAAAAGCTTCCAGGACGAACAAAAACTGAAGGAATTTGCAAACACAAAACCAGCCCTACAGAAATATTGAAAGGGGTCCTCTAAGCAAAGAGAGAACCTAAAAGCAGCATAGATCAGAAAAGAACAGAGACAATACACAGTAACAGTCACCTTACAGGCAATACAATGGCACTAAATTCATACCTTTCAATAGTTACCCTGAATGTAAATGGGCTCAATGCCCCAATCAAAAGACACAGGCTATCAGATTGGATTAAAAAACAAGACCCATCAATATGCTGTCTGCAAGAGACTCATTTTAGACCCAAAGACACCCCCAGATTGAAAGTGAGGGGGTGGAAAACCATTTACCATGCTAATGGACACCAAAAGAAGCTGGAGTGGCAATCCTTATATCAGACAAATTAGATTTTAAAACAAAGACTGTATTAAGAGACGAGGAAGGACACTATATCCTACTTAAAGGGTCTATCCAACAAGAAGATCTGACAATTATAATTACCTATGCCACTAATGTGGGAGCAGCCAGTTATATAAGGCAATTAATAACAAAAGCAAAGAAACACATTGACAAGAATACAATAATAGTGGGGGACTTTAACACCCCCCTCACCGAAATGGACAGATCATCTAAGCAAAAATTCAACAAGGAAATAAAGACTTTAAATGACACACTGGACCAAATGGACTTCACAGACATATTCAGAACATTCCATCCCAAAGCAACGGAATACACATTCTTCTCTAGTGCCCATGGCACATTCTCCAGAATTGATCACATAAGGTCATAGGTCATAAATCAGGTGTCAACCGGTACCAAAAGATTGGGATTATTCCCTGCATATTTTCAGACCACAATGCTTTGAAACTAGAACTCAATCACAAGAGGAAAGTCAGAAAGAACTCAAATACATGGAGACTAAAGAGCATTCTACTAAAGAATGAATGGGTCAACCAGGAAATTAAAGAAGACTTAAAAAAATTCATGGAAACCAATGAACATGAAAACACAACTGTTCAAAATCTTTGGGATACAGCAAAGGCAGTCCTGAGAGGAAAGTATATAGCAATACAAGCCTTTCTCAAGAAACAAGAAAGGCCTCAGATACACAACCTAACCCTACACCTAAAGGAGCTGGAGAAAGAAGAGTAAATAAAGCCTCAACCCAGCAGGAGAAGAGAAATAATAAAGATCAGAGCAGAAATCCATGAAATAGAAACCAAAAGAACAGTAGAACAGATCAACGAAACTAGGAGCTGGTTCTTTGAAAGAATTAACAAGATTGATAGACCTCTGGCCAGACGTATCAAAAAGAAAAGAGAAAAGGCTCAAATCAACAAAATCATGAATGAAAGAGGAGAGATCACAACCAACACCAAAGAAATACAAACAATTATAAGAACATATTATGAGCAACTGTATGCCAGCAAATTAGATAACCTGGAAGAAATGGGTGCATTCCTGGAGATGTATCAACTACCAAAATTGAACCAGGAAGAAAGAGAAAACCTGAACAGACCTATAACCACTAAGGAAACTGAAGCAGTCATCAAAAATCTCCCAACAAACAAAAGCCCAGGGCCAGATGGCTTCCCAGGGGACTTCTATCAGACATTTCAAGAATAATTAATACCTGTTCTCCTGAAACTGTTCCAAAAAATCGAAATGGAAGGAAAACTTCCAAACTCAATTTTACGAGGCCACCATTACTTTGATCCCCAAACCAGACAAAGACCCCATCAAAAAGGAGAAATACAGACCAAAATGCTTGGTGAATATGGATGCAAAAATTCTCACCAAAATACTAGCCAATAGGACCCAACAGTACATTAAAAGGATTATTCACCATGACCAAATGGGATTTATCCCTGGGCTGCAAGCCCGGTTCAACATCCACAATTCAATCAACGTGATACGGTACATTAACGAAAGAACAAGAATCATATGATCCTCTCAACAGATGCAGAAAAAGCCTTTGACAAAGTACAGCATCCTTTCTTGATCAAAACTCTTCAGAGTATAGGGATAGAGGGTACATACCTCAATATCATAAACGCCATCTATGAAAAACCTACAGCGAATATCATTCTCAATGGGGAAAAGCTGAGAGCTTTTCCCTAAGGTCAGGAACGCAGCAGGGATGTCCACTCTCACCACTGCTATTCAACATAGTATTAGAAGTCCTAGCCACAGCAATCAGACAACGAAAAGAAATCAAAGGCCCCCATTCGGCAAAGAGTCAAACTCTCACTCTTTGCAGATGATATGATACTGTATGTGGAAAACCCAAGACTCCACCCCAAAACTGCTAGAACTCATACAGGAATTCAGTGAAGTAGCAGGCTATAAAATCAATGCACAGAAATCAGTGGCATTCCTATACACCAACAACAAGACAGAAGAGAGACAAATCAAGGAGTCGATCCCATTCACAATTGCACCCAAAACCATAAGATACCTAGGAATAAATTTAACCAAAGAGGCAAAGGATCTGTACTCAGAAAACTATAAAATACTCATGAAAGAAATTGAAGAAGACACAAAGAAATGGAAAAACGTTCCATGCTCATGGATTGGAAGAACAAACATTGTGAAGATGTCAGTGCTACCTAGAGCAATCTACACATTCAATGCAATCCCCATCAAAATACCATCCACCTTTTTCAAAGAAATGGAACAAATAATCCTAAAATTTGTATGGAACCAGGAGAGACCCCGAATAGCCAGAGGAATGTTGAAAAAGAAAAAGCCGGCGGCATCACAATTCTGGACGTCTAGCTCTATTACAAAGCTATCATCATCAAGACAGTATGGTACTGGCACAAAAACAGACACATAGATCAGTGGAACAGAATAGAGAGCTCAGAAATGGACCCTCAACTCTATGGTCAACTCATCTTTGACAAAGCAGGAAAGAATGTCCAATGGCAAAAAGACAGTGTCTTCCACAAATGGTGTTGGGAAAATTGGACAGCCACATGCAGAAGAATGAAACTGGACCATTTCCTTACACCACACACAAGAATAGACTCCAAATGGTTGAAAGACCTAAACGTGAGACAGGAGTCCATCAAAATCCTAAAGGAGAACACAGGCAGCAACCTCTTTCACCTCAGCCACAGCAACTTCTTCCTAGAAACATTGCCAAAGGCTAGGGAAGCCAGGGCAAAAATGAACTATTGGGACTTCATTAAGATAAAAAGCTTTTGCACAGCAAAGGAAACAGTCCACAAAACCAAAAGACAACCGACAGAATGGGAGAAAATATTTGCAAATGACATATCAGACAAAGAGCTAGTATCCAAAATCTATAAAGAACTTATCAAACTCAACACCCAAAGAACAAATAATCCAATCAAGAAATGGGCAGAAGACATGAACAGACATTTATCCAAAGAAGACATCCAAATGGCCAACAGACACATGAAAAAGTGCACAACCTCGCTCGGCATCAGGGAAATCCAAATCAAAATCTCCATGAGATACCACCTCACGCCCGTCAGAATGGCTAAAATTAACAAGTCAGGAAACAACAGATGTTGGCGCGGATGTGGAGAAAGGGGAACCCTCCTACACTGTTGGTGGGAATGCAGGCTGGTGCAACCACTCTGGAAAACAGTATGGAGGTTCTTCAAACAGTTGAAAATAGAGCTACCATACTATCTAGCAATTGCACTACTGGGTATTTACCACAAAGATACAAATGTAGGGATCCGAAGGGGTACGTGCACCCCAATGTTTATAGCAGCAATGTCCACAATAGCCAAACTGTGGAAAGAGCCAAGATGTCCCTCGACAGATGAATGGATAAAGAAGATGTAGTATATATATACAATGGAATATTATGCAGCCATCAAAAGGAATGAGATCTTGCCATTTACAATGACGTGGATGGAACTGGAGGGTGTTATGCTGAGTGAAATAAGTCAATCAGAGAAAGACATGTATCATATGACCTCACTGATATGAGGAATTCTTAATCTAAGGAAACAAACTGAGGGTTGCTGGAGTGGTGGGTGTTGGGAGGGATGGGGTGGTTGGGTGATAGACATTGGGGAGGGTATATAGCATATGGTGAGCACTATGAATTGTACAAGACTGATGAATCACGGATCTGTACTTCTGAAACAATGCAATATATGTTAAGAAAAAAAAAAGGAAGAAGAAGATAGCAGAAGGGGAAGAATGAAAGGGAGTAAGACGGAGGGGGAGAGGAACCATGAGAGACGATGGACTCTGAAAAACAATCAGGGTTCTAGAGGGGAGGGGGGTGGGGGGATGGTTTAGCCTGGTGATGGGTATTAAAAAGGGCACATTCTGCGTGGAGCACTGTGTGTTATGCACAAACTATGAATCATGGAACACTACATCAAAAACTAATGATGTATGGTGATTAACATAACAATAAAAAATTATTTTAAAAAAGAGTTAAAACTTTAGTATCCTAAAAATCTTAGAGTGGCCATAATCCCTCCCAAAATTCAAGCAGTTTCCTCTGGTGAAGCCACAGCGTGAAGGCATACTTGCTCTTGCCTGCTCGACCCCAATCCTATACTGGGTCCTTGCTGGTGGGAGCCAGCCACACACTAGGGCAGGGAATGAGCCTGGGACCCATCCATCCCATGTCCTCTGCATCTGCAGCCCTGACCTCACGCCCCATCCGTGTCTGTATCTGGAACCGTCAGTCCCGTGTCCTCTGCAGCCGCAGCCCTGACCTCACGCCCCATCCGTGTCTGTATCTGGAACCATCAGTCCATGTCCTTGGGAGTTGTGGAGGGTGCAGGGAATTAGGGAGGTGTTGACTCTGCTCTCGAGTCAGTGATGAGCCAGTATGGAGAGCCCAGGGTGAGACGCTGAGAGGCAGACTCGGTGCTGGCCTGGGGCAGCACTGTGCAGTCGGCAGCTGGTCGAAAGCAAGAAAGAAGTGTGGTTGTCAGACATGAGCGAGCACCACTGTTGGAGCAAAGGAGGACAGTGTGCATTTCCCCCGAGTTCTGGGGGCTGTGCACTTCACCATGCACATAGAAACATGGTGTTCAGTGGGAATGTGAGGTCCTCACAGATTTTATATAGACGGGAGAGGGATGCCACAGAGGTGTATCAGCGGGTGCCCCATGCGTCACACAGCGACGGGGCAGGATTGGAGGCAGGGAAGGCTGGCTGCTGAGCTCCGCATCGCCCAGCACACATTTCTGTCTGCCGTCAGCAAGGCTGGTGGAAAGTCAGAAATCTGGATTTTTAAGCAATGCCTTGGCTTTTCTCACACAAAACAGATTTGTAGAGGTGCCAGGGTGGCTCCGTCGGTTAAGCTTCTGACTCTTGGTTTTAGTTCAGGTCATGATCTTGGGGTCCTGAGATCGAGTCCCGCATTGGGCTTTGTACTGCGGGCGGAGTCTGCTTGAGATTCTCTCTCTCCCTCTGCCCCTCCCCGACTCCTCTCTCTCTCTTCCTCTCTCTCAGTAAACAAACAGATTTACAGATCAGAGTCAGCTTCCCCTTGCCAGTTGGGTGGCTCCACTGAATGGGATTCATTGCCCTATAGCTGCTGCAGGTGCCCGTGGCTCCCCAGCTGGGGGGCCTCGTTCAGAGGGGCAGGTGGAGGTGACTGAGAAGAGAAACCCTTAGCTCAGAGTGGTGACTGGCTGACCGCAGGTGAGGTGCGGGCATTTCCCGGCCCTGGCCCTCTGCTCCTGGCCCGATCATAAGGTGTTTGTTTTTAAATACCACTGTCCACAAATCTATCCATTTCACCTTTGTGTTTTCTACTAAAGCACTTTGCAGTGCCAACGTAGTCAGAAAATGTCAAACAAGTAAGAATTTGAAGATTAAGAATAGAAAATCAGGACTAGTGTTTAAAAAATCAGCCGACGTGATGCTAGTGCTGGAAAGGACAGGGTAGAGTCCCCAGGACCCACGCTGACAGTCCCCTGTGCCCTGTGGATGCAGGCTCTGGGCCCCGGCACTGCAGCCTCCAGTCAGGTGGCCAGTCACCCGCCATCTGCCCCATTTTCTGTTTGAGGCCGGATTGGTGGGGGGAGGCCACAGGGCCCAAGGCACACTCCGCGTGAGGGGTGGGTGTGGGGTCCTGGGTGCCTGCCTGATGCTTTGGGAAATGGCAGGCGCTCTAGTCCGGGGCTCCCCGTGCTCTGTCTGAGTGAACGTCTCTGCTTGTTCGCAGGGTCCCCAGGGCCAGCCAGCGACCACGGCAGCCGGGCCTGCTCTCCACTGTTTGACAGCGGCTTGCATTTGAACGGCAACCCCACCAGCAGAGTAAGCGCGGCTTCTCTTCCTCTAACTTAGCGGGGGTATCAGTCAGCACAGACGCCCCAGGATGGAGAGGTCACGCGTGGTGACAGATGCAGAGGACAGACGTGGGACAGGATGGGGGAGGCCTCGGCACCACATTGTAGTGTGCTGTACTCGTGATCTGTTATATCTCAGCAAGCAGGTGGGCACGCTCAGCTCTGAGGCAGACCTCACAGTCCTGCTCTGGTTTGCCCGAAGGCTGACCTTGTTTTCAGGCGCCCTTGACGGGGACGCTGCACAGGGTTTATTTCCGAATCAGTAGAAGCCCCCACAAGCAGGCACGATACTATGTACAAGCATTGAGTGTTCATCATGCTCCAAGTCCCCTTCACGCCCAGAGAACCGCGCAGCTGGGCCAGAGCAGGGCAGTGGCCTGGCCGCAGGGCCTCCCCCCGCAGGGGCCCAACCCCGCTCCCCGCACAGAGGGCCTGCCGCAGCCTCCTTCCAGGATGCGGGCTCCTCGTCCACGGTCATCAGTGGACACAAATCAGAATCCCATAAACAGTCTGAGAATGTTTTATCGGAAATCATACCTAGTTGCACTCCTAACACCACCGGATCTGGGCCTGCAGTGGAACCTGAGAACAAGGTCTGTGTTCAGACATAACATTCTGAAAATAGCATTGTTTTTCATTTTAACCTTTTAATGTAGCTCTTGATATTTAAAGATTGCATTTAGGATCTTTGTGAGCTGTGAAGCAAAATATACAAAAGGCCACAAACTCAACTCAGATAAATAATTAGAATATTGTCACTAGCTTTTTAATCTACGTGTCACATCTCTGTACCATTTTCTGGCCCACCCAGAAATAAACAGCATCCTGAACCTTCTGTTGTCATCCCCTTAACAGAAGATAGCTCTGTGTGTGTATATATATGTATATGTTTTTGTCTGTGTATATGTATATGTGTATATCCTTAAAAAGATGCCGTTTCATTTTGAGCCTTACAAAATTTTACTCTGTTACAATGTTCTGGGATTTACACTTTTAATTAGCGTTACGGTTTTAAGATCCACAAATGTTGTGGCATATGGGTCTAGTGTTTTGTTTGCTCGTTGCTATGTGGTGTTAATTCTCTGAATATACTACAATTTATTTATCGATTATTGATCAGAAGTGGACATTTGACTTGTGCTGTGGGCTTTTCTCAGTGTGTTGTTGAAACCGGGCTGCCACAGACAGGTCGAGTATGCCAGTGTTTGGTTTCCAAAGTAAATGCTGCCTTCCCTCCACACACGTGCAAGCGTGCACGCGTGCACCTGCTCCCCCTCCCAGCAGCACTGGGGAGTCCCTGCTGGCCCGTGGCTCCCGCACTGCTAGGTATCTTTTGGGGCTTAATGCTTTGAAATCCAGTGTGTGTAAAATGGCTGTTTCGCTGGGGATTTATTTTCATTTCCGCCATCACAGAGGAGGTCTCCTTGCTTCGTCCTCTGTGTTTACCTTTGGTTTCTCGTCTTCGGTGAAATGCCGTCCACCACGCTTGCATGTGGACATGAGGTTGTCTGTCTTTCCCTCTCAGACCCATCAGGATTCTCCACATATGCTTGCAGCTAATACTCTGCTGATTGTCGGTCACAGACCTCTCACAGTTTACGGCTAGTGTTTTTGTTGTACTTACACTATCTTCTGGTAAATAGAAGTTAATTTCAGCACAGCTGAACACGTCCACGTCTTCCTGTGTGGGTTTAGAATCCGGTTCAGGGAAACTTTTCTTATCACTTTGTTCATAAAAGATAACTTGTATTTTCTTCTATTTTTTTTAAGATTTTTAATTTATTTATTTATTTGAGAGAGAGAGAATGAGAGATAGCACGAGAGGAAAGAGGGTCAGAGGGAGAAGCAGACCCCCTGCCGAGCAGGGAGCCCGATGCGGGACTCGATCCCGGGACTCCAGGATCATGACCCGAGCCGAAGGCAGTCGCTTAACCAACTGAGCCACAATATTTTCTTGTTTACTTTCCGCTTCATATCTCTAAAGCATATGAGATTTGTTTTTGTAAAACATGGGAAAAATAGGGATCAGATTTGTTTTCTTGTGTAACCACTTGTCGTGACCTGTTTCCTCGGGGGCCGTGGTGCCACCTGGATCCTCGGCCACGTGTCCTGGCCGCAGGTTTACCGCTGAGCCCTGGTTGTACGCTCTTTGTCAGTGTTGAAGCCAGTACCACATTAGTCACTACGTGTTTACAATACACTTTTATCTGCAGGCCAAAGCCTTCCCTCCCTTTAATTCACTCTTGTTCCCGTCCTCTCTCCCTGTTTTTCTTGTGGATTTTAAAACCTCTGATCAGATTTCACAGAAGTCTTGGGATTTTTATTGTAACTGTCTGAAATTTAGATCTATAGTGGGGGTCATCTTTCCTATTGCTGAAAGAATCTTAGGCCTTCTTTAATATTTTTCATTTGGGTTTATTTTTTTTCCTTTTTGATTAATTTCAACAGAAGATTGTTCATTTTACCACCTTTTGGCTCCATGGATCCACATACAACAGTTTCCACTCATTTTTGTTCCCTTATTCCTTTCATTTTATTTGCATTTTTGTGCTTTCTTATTTCTTACACTCCAGTCTGACAGTCTGTGCCCCTTGGTGGAGTGTGTGGTGATGACTGATGTGTATTCTAGCTTGTTTCTGATCACGGACTTTGAATTTTTATTGGTCCCTTTTTACTATACTCCTTCTCTTCTTCTTGATCTTTATATTATTTTGGTTAAGTTTTTCATGTGTCTTTTTTCTAAAATTCTCTGCACATTTGAAATGTATACACTTGCATTTATTTAGAGCTTGCACTTGATTTTTTTCCATATATCTACTTTGTTTACAACATAGAAACATATGTCTTTCAGTCCTTCTGGAAGGATGCAAGGACCTTGTAACTCTGTCCTTGTAACTTCCCTGCTGCTGCTGTGTGTGTGAGGCCACTCTCACCCCACACAAGTCATGAGTTCTAGGGTCGCTCCACGTGGAGAAGTTTGCAGCCTCCTGTCCTCATCAGGACACCTGCATTTGATGCTCTTACAGAGTCAGCATCCTCTCGCCTCAAGGACTCTGACTGGAAGTCAAGGCCTGTGGGTGGCCAGTCTGTTTCAAGTTATTTTAAAATGGGTTATTTTCTCTAAACTTGAGCCTGTTTCCACTGTCTGTGGTTTCTAGTGACAATGCCAGGAAGTTTTCTCTTCACATGGCTGCGGGTCCGGGGGCATTTGCTCAGCTTCCAACGTGGTGATGGGATACAGCCTCTTCTTTGTCTCTGATATCCTGTGTTTGCTGAATCTGCATCCTTGGCCTTCATCAGGGCCCACGGCTCCCTGCGGGCCTCCCTCCAGCCCCCACCCTGGAACTCGGAATCCGTGCATGCTCAAGCACCGCCTTCTGTCAGTCAGAGCCCTTACTTCTCCATGTTTCCTTTTGTTTCTCATTTGGCTACCTTCTGGGAAATTTCCTAAGATTTTTATTTCACTACTTTTTTCAACTTTGCACAGTATCCTGTTTGAATTGTCTGCTGAGGGCTGTTTTTTTTAAAACTATCAAGGATCACGTTAATGTGATTCCTCTTAAATGAGAGAGTTGTACAGAGCGTGGGACACATGCCCAGGAGTCACTCAGGAAAGGTGATGCAGTCTGTGGGAGATGGGGTGTGCACTTGAGAAAGGAGCAGACAGGTTGGGGAGAACCTACCCACTGTCTCCCCAGCACCTCCCTCTCACGGCCTCAAGCCATCTCTGTCCTTGGGCTCAGTGTGTGGTGTGGGCACAGTGCCCAGTGCGCAGTGCTGTGAATGCGTGTCCTCAGCCATCTTCCTCCTCCTTATCACAAAAGGGGGAAAGAGGGATGCACAGCTTATCAATCTCTCTAACTAGTCAAACAGTTCATCTTCAAAACAAAATGTCAGAGCTGTTCAAAACGCATTACAGAGAATCTGAATCTCAGAGTCGAAAGATAGTCATTTTTAAAGACTCAAGACTCAAAATCCTATAAAAAGACTCGACTCAAAATCCTAAAAGACTCAAGACTCAAAATCCTATAAAAATTTTAAAGACCATCTATTTGGTTCTCCAGATGGAAGAACTAATTATCTCATTAATAATCCAGCAGCCAGCTTGCTCCACATTCTTAGCTGTTGGGCTTTTTCTCTTCTAAATGCTATTTAGCACTGCGATCATCCTTTGCACTCAACAGTGGATTATGTCAAACACAGCAAAGTGGTCATGCATCTGTGGGTCAGAGAATAAACAGACTCTGCCCTGCACTTTGTTCTATGGAAAAAGTGAGTTGGAATCATTCTCAGACTCTCAGGATTTAGACCATTTCTAATGGTGACATTTTCAGAATTGCTCAGATTGCTTTCATTCTCCCAGGACTGAACCCAGCTGAGCAAGAGACAGAGTTCAGAGCAGCTCTGTAATCACAGGATCCCTCAGGGCTGGGTTTCCGGCTCTCACAACCTATGCCACTGACCCCGCTGCATCTGCAGCCTCGTGTGCAGAGGTGGCCGAGCCTTGTGGAATGCACGTTCTCCTGTCCGCCATTACTGGAGGGGTTTCCTGTGCTGCCTTGTTTATTCTGAACTAAACTTTTAACCACCCCTTCCCCTTCCCAGTGTGTGTGCCTCACACAGTTTAAAATTCTGACTTCATCTGTTTGCTACACTATTTCTCTATCAGAAATCCTCGCTGAATGTTTGCAACAAAGAAAGTCTTATTCACGTCATATCATCTGTTTAGGTGATTTCTCCCCTGTCCCCTTGACCTCCCACTTACAAGCCCCCCTGGCTCCCTACATCCCTGGTTAGTGCTCATGCGGGCCTTCAGGGAGGGCACAGAGCGGGCCACTCCTTGACGTTTTCATGTCAGGAAGGTTTCCGTTGTCCTGAGTTGAGAGTGGGTGCTTTCACTGTGTGTTCTCACTCAGGTTGTCGGGCGCCCACCTGATCCTGAGAGACCAGACCCTTGCCTGTTTCCTGCTGCACCTGTGGCAGAGGCAGAATAACTCTGCTCTGAGTACTTCCCCTCATAAGAAAACTTACCAAAAATGAATAAGGAGCTGCAATTAAAGAAAAAATATCTCATAGAAAATACCTGCATTTCCAAGTTACAAATTTCAAAACAAAACAAAAAACCCAGAAAACTCGAAAAGACTGAGGTCATTGCAAAGAACTGAATGATTCAAGAAATGTATAGGAAAAATATATAAAGCACAAAATAAAATTTTACGGAAATTATATGAGAACAGATAAAAACTAGTAAATAATTGTGAAAAAGAAAAAGCAGACAAGACATAATAAGAAAAATAATTAAACTAATAAAACAATTTAACAAATATGAAATACATAAACAATGAGTAAAGTTTTCTGGATGAAAGAATAGATGGGCTTCAAGGCAGAGATAATGAGTGAATGATAGTTAACTTTTATTGAAGGATGAGGCACATACAGGGAAGTATACAATTCGGAAGCAACAGCTCAAGAAATTTAAAGCACCCTAGTCAACCTGTAGCACATCACAGGATCTCAAAGCTACCCCTCCCCCGACAAGGAAAAGTAATCACTACTTTGACCTCAGTCAACATAGATTAATTTTTAAAATTTTTGAATTTCAGATTGATGGAATCATATACTTTTGTCTGACTTTGTTGCCAAAAATCAATCTTAAAATCAACTAGAGAAATCGTAGATCACTTATGAGAAATGACAATTTTATTGACAACAAATTTCTCAACAGTAACAGAGGAGGACATAGAACAGTCCAGTTTCAAAACTATGGAGACAGGAATAACTGTTGGTATATCTTTGTGTTCCTCCTAAAGCCATCTCTCTAGAACAAGGTAAAAATACAGATGTGGTAATATGAAGAGAATTCGAAAGACTGTGTCACCAGAGAGTTTCACTAACAGAATTTCTAAGGAACATATTTCAGGAAGAGAAATTAAAGTGATCTCAGAAGGGCAGTCAGAGAGTAAAAGAGGCAAATACATATGTGAATCTACACAAACATACTCTGTGGGAAGTACTAGCAGCTAAAGAGTACAGAGATACAGACTAGTGAACATGGTGTGTGTGACTGAGTCAGAGGACTGGATTGAACATGCGGAAGTCTCTCTGTTGTTAAACTGCTTCACAGGGGCGCCTGGCTGACTCAGATGGCTGGGCGTCTGCCTTCGGCTCGGGTCATGATCCCGGGGTCCTGGGATTGAGCCCCACGTTTGGTTCCTGGCTCAGCCGGGAGCCTGCTTCTCCCTCTCCCCCTGCTTGTGCTCTCTCTCTCTCTCTATCTCTGTGTCTCAAATGAATAAAATCTTAAAAAAAAACTTCACAAATTGTAAAACTACCAGTGAAGTTAAAAATCAAAATAAAAAGAGCAAATTGCAAAAAACTCTTAGTTAAAAATACACAAAGAAAAAAATAATAGAAAAATAAGGCAATAAAAGACCCAAAGTAAGAAGCTAAATATGAATACAAATATAGTAGTAATAAAATATGTATAAATAGGCTAAGTTTACTAAAGAGCCACAGATGATTTCAACCTTTAAGAAGATTGAAATTATATCAGAAATCTTTTCCAATCACAGTGATATGAAACTAGAAATCCACTACAAGAAGAAAACTGAAAAATTCACAAATATGTAGAGAATAAAACACATGCTGCTGAGCAACCAATGTGTCAGTGAAGAAATCAAAATAGAAATCCAAAAATAGCGTTAGACAAATGAAAATAGAAATGCAGAATACCAAAGTGTATGGGATGCAGCCAAAGTAATCCTTGGAGGGACACTGATAGTGATGAATACCTGCATCAGGAGAAAAGAGAGAGCTCAAATAACTCAACATTATAACTCTAGGAGCTAGAACCAGAACAGACAAAGCCCAAAGCTGGTAGAAGGAAGGAAATAACAAAGACCAGGGTGGATATAAATTAAATAAGAACTAAACAGACAATAGATTGGTGAAACCAAGAGCTGGATTTTTGAAAAGATAAACAAAATAGACAAAATTTAACCTATACACACCATGAAAAAAAAGAGGGGACTCAAAAGGAGAAACAACTGATCTTACAGAAATACAAAGAATCACAAGACCACTGTGAACAATAGCATGCCAACAATCAGAGGACCCAGCCAAAACAGATACATTCCCAGAAATATATGACTGACTGGAACTGAATCATGAAGAAAGGAAATATCTCAACAGACCCTTTACTGGTGAGGCAACTGAATCAGTAAGCAAAAACTCCCAACAGAGAAAAGTCCAGGACCAGGTTACTTCAAAAGTGAATTCTATCAAACATTTAAAGAATTAACACCAATCTTCTCAAACTCTCCTAAAAAATTGAAGAGGAGGGGAGAATTCCAAACTTACTGTGTGAAGTCAGCATCAAACTAGCTCCAAAACCAGGCAAAGAAAAGAAATTACAGGGGATAGGAGCAAGATGGTGGAGGAGTAGGAGACCTGGATTTCGTCTGGTCTCAGGAATTCAGCTGAATAGGGATCCAACCATTCTGAACACCTACGAACTCAACAGGAGATCGAAGAGGAGAGTAGCACCAACTCTCTGAACAGAGAAGCGACCCCTTTCTGGAAGGTAGGACGTGCGGAGAAGTGAATCCGAGGCGATGTTCGGGAGGATAGACGGCGGGGGAGGGGCCTCCGTCGGCCGCTTCTGGCAAGTGCTAGAGCCGCGGAGCACAAAATCGGACCTTTTAGAAGTCGGCTCCGCTGAGGGACGTCGCTGCAGTGGCCAAGCGGGGGGTGGAACCCTCGCGGGACAGTGTGGTCTCAGGACCCTCGGGGTCACAGAAAGACCGGGGGTGCCTCAGTGCGGCAGAGCTCCCAGGGATCAGAGCGGGGAAGCCAGCTGCAGAGACGGAGCCGAGGCGCGGGCTCTCAGCTCGGGGTGGCCATAAACTGGGATCCGCGGCCCAGTCGGGCCACTGCTCCTCCAGCAGGGACCCAACAAGCGGCAGATCCGGGGAGACTCCCCTTCCTCCCCCGGGAGGAGCGGCGCGGGAGCGCACCGCAGGGATCTGCTGGGTTTGGAGACTCCACACGGGGTCGGGTGCCAGAGAGAGAAATGCTCGGTCACAGGCCGGGTGAGCGCGGAGTGCGGCCGGAGACCGGGGACACGGGAGTGACTGCTTTTCTCTGGGGGCGCACTGAGGAGCGGGGCCCCGAGTTCTCAGCTCCTCCAGGCGGAACGTGAGAGGGCACCATTTTCACTTTCATCTTCCAAAGCTGTACCGAGAGCTTGCAGGGAACAAAAGCTCCTGAGAGCAAACCCGAGCAGCTTGCTTAGCCCGGACCAGCAAGGGCGGGGCAATTCCGCCTCCGGCAAAGACATTTGGGAACCACGGCAACAGGCCCCTCCCCCAGAAGATCAGCACGAACAGCCAGCAAGCCAAGACCAAGTTTACCGATCAAGGAGAACGGGAGAACTCCAGCGCTAGGGGAATACTGCACATAGAATTCATGGCTTTTTTTACCATGATTCATTAGTTTTTCGAAGTTAATTTTTTAACTTTTTTTTTAATTTTTCTTTTTCCCTTTTTCAACCAACATCTTATCAATCCTTTTTTTTAAAAAAACATTTTTTAGTTTTCATTTTTAGAGTCATATTTTATCCCTTCATAGTAGTTACCCTTATTTTTGGCATATACATATAAGTTGTTCTCTCTTTAAAATTTTGAGATACAGTTTCTTCTAACAGATCAAAATATACCCTAAATCACTAGTGTATGGCTTTGTTCTAGTCTCCTGCATGATCACATTCTCTCCCTTTTTTTTTCTTTTCTTCTTTGTTTTTTAATCTTCTTTTTTCAAACAACTTCTTATCTTATCAATTCCTTTTATAAAATCTTTTATAATTTTCATCTTTACAGTCATCTTCAATCCCTTCATTGTATCAACCCTTATTTTGTACATATATAGGTCTTTCTTCCTTTAAAATTTTAGGAGGCACTTTTTTCTAACAGACCAAAATACGCCCAAAATCTAGTGTGTGGCACTGATCTATGCACTAGCCTGATCATATTTGATCATATTCGGTTTTTTTCGTACTGTTCTGTTTTTGTATTTATTTTTTCTCTTTTTTTTTTTTCTTTATTTTCTCTTTCTTTCCCTTTCTTTTCCCCGGGTTTCAGGTCTTTTCTGATTTGTATAGAGTATATTTGCTGGGGACGTTGTAAACCTGTTAGCATTTTGTTTTCTCATTCATCTGTACTCCTCTGGACAAAATGACAAGACAAAAAAAATCACCTCAGCAAAAAGAACAAGAGATACTACCATCAGCCAGGGACCTACTCAATACGGACATTAGTACGATGTTGGAATTAGAGTTTAGAATCATGACTTTAAAGATACTAGCTGGGCTTGAAAAAAGCGTGGGAGTTATAAGAGAAACCCTTTCTGGAGAAATAAAAGAACTAAAATCTAACCAAGTCGACATCAAAAAGGCTATTGATGAGGTGCAAGCAAAAATGGGGTCACTAACTGCTAGGATAAATGAGGCAGAAGAGAGAATCAGTGATATAGAAGACCAAATGATGGAAAAAAAGAGGCTGAGAAAAAAGAGAGATAAACAACTACAGGATCACGAGGGCAGAATTCGAGAGATAAGCGCTACGATAAAATGAAACAACATTAGAATAATAGGGATCCCAGAAGAAGAAGAAAGAGAGAGCGGGGCAGAAGGTATATTGGAGCAAATAATAGCAGAGAACTTCCCTAATGTGAGGAAGGAAACAGGCATAAAAATCCAGGAGGCACAGAGAACCCCTCTCAAAATCAATAAAAATAGGTCAACACCCCGACATCTAATAGTAAAACTTACGAGTCTCAGAGACAAAGAGAAAATCCTGAAAGCAGCTCAGGAGAAGAGATATGTAACCTACAATGGTAGAAACATTATATTGGCAACAGACCTATCCACAGAGACCTGGCAGGCCAGAAAGGACTGGCATGATATATTCTGAGCACTAAACGAGAAAGAGATGCAGCCAAGAATACTGTATCCAGCTAGGCTCTTATTGAAAATTGAAAGAGGTATAAAAAGCTTCCAGGACAAAGAAAAACTAAAGGAATTTGCATACATGAAACCAGCCCTCCAAGAAATATTGAAAGGGGTCCTCTAAGCAAGGAGAGAACCTAAAAGTAGCATAGATCAGAAAGGAACAGAGACAATACACAGTAACAGTCACCTTACAGGCAATACAATGCCACTAAATTCATACCTTTCAATAGTTACCCTGAATGTAAATGGGCTCAATGCCCCAATCAAAAGACACAGGCTATCAGATTGGATTAAAAATCAAGACCCATCAATATGCTGTCTGCAAGAGACTCATTTTAGACCCAAAGACACCCCCAGATTGAAAGTGAGTGGGTGGAAAACCATTTACCATGCTAATGGACACCAAAAGAAAGCTGGAGTGGCAATCCTTATATCAGACAAATTAGATTTTAAAACAAAGACTGTAATAAGAGACCAGGAAAGACACTATATCCTACTTAAAGGGTCTGTCCAACAAGAAGATCTAACAGTTGTAAATATCTATGCCCCTAACATGGGGGCAGCCAATTATATAAGGCAATTAATAACAAAAGCAAAGAAACACATTGACAAGAATACAATAATAGTGGGGGACTTTAACACCCCCCTCACCGAAATGGACAGATCATCTAAGCAAAAATTCAACAAGGAAATAAAGACTTTAAATGACACACTGGACCAAATGGACTTCACAGACATATTCAGAACATTCCATCCCAAAGCAACGGAATACACATTCTTCTCTAGTGCCCATGGCACATTCTCCAGAATTGATTGCATAAGGTCATAGGTCATAAATCAGGTGTCAACCGGTACCAAAAGATTGGGATTATTCCCTGCATATTTTCAGACCACAATGCTTTGAAACTAGAACTCAATCACAAGAGGAAAGTCAGAAAGAACTCAAATACATGGAGACTAAAGAGCATTCTACTAAAGAATGAATGGGTCAACCAGGAAATTAAAGAAGACTTAAAAAAATTCATGGAAACCAATGAACATGAAAACACAACTGTTCAAAATCTTTGGGATACAGCAAAGGCAGTCCTGAGAGGAAAGTATATAGCAATACAAGCCTTTCTCAAGAAACAAGAAGGGTCTCACATACACAACCTAACCCTACACCTAAAGGAGCTGGAGAAAGAAGAGTAAATAAAGCCTCAACCCAGCAGGAGAAGAGAAATAATAAAGATCAGAGCAGAAATCCATGAAATAGAAACCAAAAGAACAGTAGAACAGATCAACGAAACTAGGAGCTGGTTCTTTGAAAGAATTAACAAGATTGATAAACCCCCGGCCAGACTTATCAAAAAGAAAAGAGAAAAGGCTCAAATCAACAAAATCATGAATGAAAGAGGAGAGATCACAACCAACACCAAAGAAATACAAACAATTATAAGAACATATTATGAGCAACTCTATGCCAGCAAATTAGATAACCTGGAAGAAATGGGTGCATTCCTGGAGATGTATCAACTACCAAAATTGAACCAGGAAGAAAGAGAAAACCTGAACAGACCTATAACCACTAAGGAAATTGAAGCAGTCATCAAAAATCTCCCAACAAACAAAAGCCCAGGGCCAGATGGCTTCCCAGGGGACTTCTGTCAGACATTTCAAGAAGAATTAATACCTGTTCTCCTGAAATTGTTCCAAAAAATCGAAATGGAAGGAAAACTTCCAAACTCAATTTTACGAGGCCACCATTACGTTGATCCCCAAACCAGACAAAGACCCCATGAAAAAGGAGAATTACAGACCAAAATGCTTGGTGAATATGGATGCAAAAATTCTCACCAAAATACTAGCCAATAGGACGCAACAGTACATTAAAAGGATTATTTACCATGACCAAGTGGGACTTATCCCTGGGATGCAAGGCCGGTTCAACATCCACAATTCAATCAATGTGATACGGTACATTAACAAAAGGAAGAACAAGAATCATATGATCCTCTCAATAGATGCAGAAAAAGCATTTGACAAAGTACAGCATTCTTTCTTGATCAAAACTCTTCGGAGTATAGGGATAGAGGGTACATACCTCAATATCATAAAAGCCATCTATGAAAAACCTACAGCGAATATCATTCTCAATGGGGAAAAGCTGAGAGCTTTTCCCCTAAGGTCAGGAACGCAGCAGGGATGTCCACTCTCACCACTGCTATTCAACATAGTATTAGAAGTCCTAGCCACAGCAATCAGACAACGAAAAGAAATCAAAGGCACCCATTCGGCAAAGAGGAAGTCAAACTCTCACTCTTTGCAGATGATATGATACTGTATGTGGAAAACCCAAAAGACTCCACCCCAAAACTGCTAGAACTCATACAGGAATTCAGTGAAGTAGCAGGCTATAACATCAATGCACAGAAATCAGTGGCATTCCTATACACCAACAACAAGACAGAAGAGAGACAAATCAAGGAGTCGATCCCATTTACAGTTGCACCCAAAACCATAAGATACCTAGGAATAAATCTAACCAAAGAGGCAAAGGATCTGGTCTCAGAAAACTATAAAATACTCATGAAAGAAATTGAAGAAGACACAAAGAAATGGAAAAACGTTCCATGCTCATGGATTGGAAGAACAAACATTGTGAAGATGTCAGTGCTACCTAGAGCAATCTCCACATTCAGTGCAATCCCCATCAAAATACCATCCACCTTTTTCAAAGAAATGGAACAAATAATCCTAAAATTTGTATGGAACCAGAAGAGACCCCGAATAGCCAGAGGAATCTTGAAAAAGAAAAGCAAAGCTGGTGGCATCACAATTCCGGACGTCCAGCTCTATTACAAAGCTATCATCATCAAGACAGTATGGTACTGGCACAAAAACAGACACATAGATCAGTGGAACAGAATCGAGAGTCCAGAAATGGACCGTCAACTCTATGGTCAACTCATCTTTGACAAAGCAGGAAAGAATGTCCAATAGCAAAAAGACAGTCTCTTCAACAAATTGGACAGCCACATTTAGAAGAATGAAACTGGACCATTTCCTTACACCACACACACAAATAGACTCTAAATGGTTGAAAGACCTAAACGTGAGACAGGAGTCCATCAAAATCCTAAAGGAGAACACAGGCAGCAACCTCTTCCACCTCAGCCACAGCAACTTCTTCCTAGAAACATTGCCAAAGGCTAGGGAAGCCAGGGCAAAAATGAACTATTGGAATTTCATCAAGATCAAAAGCTTTTGCACAGCAAAAGAAACAGTCCACAAATCCAAAAGACAACCGACAGAATGGGAGAAAATATTTGCAAATGACATATCAGATAAAGGGCTAGTATCCAAAATCTATAAAGAACTTATCAAACTCAACACCCAAAGACAAATAATCCAATCAAGAAATGGGCAGAAGACATGAACAGACATTTTTCCAAAGAAGACATCCAAATGGCCAACAGACACATGAAAAAGTGCTCAACCTCGCTCGGCATCAGGGAAATCCAAATCAAAACCTCAATGAGATACCACCTCACACCACTCAGAATGGCTAAAATTAACAAGTCAGGAAACAACAGATGTTGGCAGGGATGTGGAGAAAGAGGAACCCTCCTACACTGTTGGTGGGAATGCAAGCTGGTGCAACCAGTCTGGAAAACAGTATGGAGATTCCTCAAACAGTTGAAAATAGAGCTACCATACGATCCAGCAGTTGCACTACTCGGTATTTACCACAAAGATACAAATGTAGGGATCCAAAGGGGTACGTGCACCCCAATGTTTATAGCAGCAGTGTCCACAATAGCCAAACTGTGGAAAGAGCCAAGATGTCCCTTGACAGATGAATGGATAAAGATGGGGTGGTATATATACACAATGGAATATTATGCAGCCATCAAAGGAATGAGATCTTGCCATTTGCAACGACATGGATGGAACTGGAGGGTGTTATGCTGAGTGAAATAAGTCAATCAGAGAAAGACATGTATCATATGACCTCACTGATATGAGGAATTCTTAATCTCAGGAAATAAACTGAGGGTTGCTGGTGTGGTGGGAGGTGGAGGGATGGGGTGCCTGGGTGATAGACATTGGGTAGTGTATGTGCTATAGTGAGCGCTGTCAATTGTGCAAGACTGTTGAATCACGGATCTGTACTTCTGAAACAAATAATGCAAGATATGTTAAGAAAAAAGAAAAAGAAGAAGATAGCAGGAGGGGAAGAATGAAGGGGAGTAAATTGGAGGGGGAGACGAACCATGAGAGACGATGGACTCTGAAAAACACAGGGTTCTAGAGGGGAGGAGGGTGGGGGGATGGGTTAGCCTGGTGATGGGTCTTAAAGAGGGACATTGCATGGAGCACTGGGTGTTATGCACAAACAATGAATCATGGAACACTACATCAAGAACTAATAATGTAATGTATGGTGATTAACATAACAATAAAAAATTAAAAAAAAAGAAAAGAAATTACAGACCTGTATTCCTGATGAACATCGATGCAAAGATCCTCAACAAAATATTCGCAGACTGAATTCAACAGTACAGTGCAAGGATCGTACAACTTGGTCAAGGGTATTTGTCCCAAGGATGCACGGTGGTTTCACTATCCATAGTTCAGTCACTGTGCTACCCCCACATTAACAAAACAAAGGACAGAAATCATCCCATCATCTCAACAGGTGCAGAAAAATGTCGTTCATAAAATTCAACATCTCTTCATGATGAAAATGCTCAACAGACTGTATACAGAGGGAATGTACCTCAATCCAGTAAAGCCCACCCTAACTGCTAAGTCCACAGCTAGCAGGGTATTCAGTGGTGAGAAGCTGAAAGGTTTTCATCGAAGGTCAGATGTAGGAGAAGGATGCCATTCTCCCTGGTCCTATTCAGCATAGGAGTCAAAGTCCCAGCCAGAGGAATTAGGCAAGAATAGGAAATAATAGGCATCGATATTGGAAAGGAAGAAGTAAAACTGTCTCTATTTGCAGTGACATGGTATTATATAGAGAAAACCCTAAAAACTCTACCAAAAACTGTTAGAAGTAATAAATTGAGCAAATATGCAGATCTACAAATATACAAAAAGACAAATACACAAAAATCTATTGTATTTCCATACAGTAATAAGAAACTATCAAAGTGAAAATTTAAGAAAATCCAATTTGAAATTGCATGAAAAAGAATAAAATACTTAGGGATAAATTTAACCAAGGAGGTTAAAGACCTGTACACTGGAAGCTATAAGACATCAATGAAAGAAACTGAAGAAAACACAAATAAATGAAAAGATAACTTATGATCATGGATTGCAAGAATTAATATCATTAAAATGTCCATACTACCCAAAGTAATCTACAGATTCAGTGCACTCCCCATCAAAATTCCTATAGCATTTTCCACAGAAATAGAACAATCCTGAAATTTGTATGAAGCCAAGAAAAAATAAGAAAAGCCAGAACAATCTTGAAAAAGAACAAAGCTGAAGGCATCATGCTCCCTGATTTCAAACTATAGTACAAACTTATAGTAGTCAAAACCATCTGGTATTGGCATAAAAACAGACACATAGATCAGTAGAATAGAATAGAGAGCCCAGAAATAAACCTATGCTTATGTGGTCAATTAGTTTATTACAAAAGAGCCGAGAATATACAATGGAAAAAAGAGAGTCTCTTCAATAATGGTGTTTGGAAAGCTGGGCAGCTACTTGTAAAAGAATGAAATTGGACCACTTTCTTACACCATACACAAAAATGAACTCAAAATGGATGAAAGACTTGCATGTAAGACCCGAAACCATAAACTTCCTAGAAGAAAATGTAGGGTATAAGTGCCTTGATATTAGTCTTGTTGATGATTTTTGAAATTTGACCCCAAACGCAAAGACAACAAAAGCAAAAATAAACAAGTGGAACATCACACAGAAAGGCTTCTGCACAGGGGCGCCTGGGTGGCTCAGTCGGTTAAGCGTCCAACTCTGGATTTCTACTCAGGTCATGATCTCAAGGTTGTGAAATTGAGCCCCACATCAGGCTCTGTGCTCAGCAGGGAGTCTGCTTGAGATTCTCTCCCTCTGTTCCTCCCCCACACTCCCTTTCTAAGAAAAAAATAAAAAGGCACAGCAAAGGAAACCATCAACAAAAAGGAAATATTTGATTTGTAAGGGATTAATATTCATTTACAAAAAACATATAGCTCAAGAGCAAAGACCATACGGTTTGATTAAAAACTAGGTAGAGAAACTCAACAGGTATTTTTCCACAGAAGACATCCAGATGGCCAACAGACACATGAAAAGATGCTCAACATCACTCATCATCAGGGAAATGCAAATCAAAACCACAGTGAGATATCACCTCACACCGGTCAAAATGGCTAGAATCAACAACACAAGAAACAACAGGTGTTGGGATGATGTGGAGAAAGGGGAACCTTGTTCACTCCCAGTGGGAATGCAAACTAGTGCAGCCACTCTGGAGAACAGTATGGAGGTTCCTCAAGACATTAAAAATAGAACCATCATATGACCCCACAATTCCATTTCTGGGAATATATCCAAAGGCAATGAAATCACTTTCTGGGAGAGATCCCTGTATTCCCATGTTCACTGCAGCCTATTCACAAGCACCAAGATAGGAAGAAACCTCATGGAGCAAGAATGTAGGTGTACCTACATCTGCATCTACAATGGAATCGTATATGGCCTTAGGAAAATGGGAAATCCTACCATTTGTGACAGCTTGGATGGACCTTGATGGGATCATACTAAGTGGAGTGAATCAGAGAAAGACAAATACTGTATGATTTCACCGATATGTAGAATCTAAAAAAAAAAAAAAACATCCTCATAGAAACAGTGACAGATCGGTGGCTGCCAGAGGTAGGCTGGGAGGAGGGGAACCAGGTGGACGTGGTCAGAAAGGAATAGTAATTGTGATGACCGCAATGACTGCCATGATTTACAGAGCAGGTTTTCTATGGCAGGAATCCTCCTAAATGCTGTGTATTTATCATGATTACCTGCTTTGTGCAGATAGGTGTAAAACGTAGCACACAAGATGTTAATTCATTTACCAAGGAACATGGCTAGTGCATGCTTGAGCCGGAATTTGAACCACTGTGTGCTCTGGGCCTAGAACTCTGCCTTCTGTAATGAACAGCTTTGTAACGTTTACCGTGTGCTCAGTATGCTTGAGCACCTCCTGTCTATTCATGCAGTCCTCATTACCTCGTTCAGGCAAGCTCTTGATTACTGCCATTTTACAGGTGAGGAACTGATTCTCGGGAAATTAGTAGTTCGCCAAGGGGTATAAATGGTGCCAGGGTGTAGACCAGAGTGTGGACCAGGCAGGCTGGCTGCAGGGGCTGAGAGAAGAGACTGGGTAATTTAGCATTAGGAAAATGCTTTTTCCATCAGCCATTCATCTGTTAAACAACCATGATTGAATATTCACGTATATAACTGTATTTTCTAGTCCCTTGGGATTGTGGTAGCCAACAACCTCAAAGAAGGCTATGGCCCGATCCCTGGAGCCCGTGAAAGTGTATGTTACTACCATGTGGAAGGGACCTTGCAGGTGTGTCTGAGACCTGAGATGGGGAGGGGATCCTGGGCTGCCACGTGGCCATGTACTCGCTGGTCCCCGTGCGAGAGGAGGTATGGGACAGTGAGGACCAGACTCGCCACCGGCGACCCTGAGGACCAGCCCTGCTCACACCGTCAGAGTCCTGCCCTCCTGCAGTGATAAGCAGTAAGTTTGTGTCGTTTTCAGCCACTGAGCTCAGGGCTAACTTGTTGCATGGCAGTTAGGACGCTGACGCTGAAGTCAGAATGGAGCCACATTCTTACACAGTTGCGGCAAGGCTCAGAAGCTCTCGTATCCCTGTTTGAGATGGATTTGTTTCTCCCATTATTATTAGTTCACAAAATGTTGGCTTTTCCCTTTGTAAATTGGAAATGACTGTCTCTTAGAACTTTCTTCATCCATCTTTGTCACATGGACCCAAGCTGTGTCTAACAAACTTTATGCAAGACATGGCTTCGCCACATTGGTGGGTAGCTACATTGGTTACGGGATTGTGCTGGGGCTCTGGCTCTTCTTTGAAGCCCCCAAGCCTACTTAATAATATCATATTTTTTTAGAAATTATATTTTCTCATCCTCCTCTCCTTTTCATCATGTGCTTCAGTATTTTATTGATCCTTATCTTAAGTAGATTGGGTAATGGTGGCAAGCCCGCTGGCTTCCAGTGGGCGCCCATTCCTTGGCCCCTCTCCTGGTGCCTCCCTAGGACTAAGACACACTGCAGCTGAACTACTCAGTCACATTCGTTTCAGGGAAACCCACACTTTCACAAATGAAAGTGCTCATGTCCCCATGATGGTCCATTTAGGAGTTGTTCCTCCCTGAAGATTGTCAGTAAGATTCCAGCAGGCTGTCCATGACAGCACAGTCGTCCTCGGCACAGTGGGTCTTCTTACTGATTCAGGAGCCTTCTCGGAACAAGAGGAGGTAGGGTCGGGCAGAGGGGAGGAGAGCAGGGCACAGACTGCCAAGGCTGTGGGGACCTCATACCTGCCACCGGCCCAGCAGCTTAGCACCGGTGCCATTATTTCCCAGAGGAGAAGGCTGCAAGGCGTCATCAGGCAGGTGCTCCCCACTTCCCACCGTGGCCTCCTGAACACGGATTCTTCGCTGTTTGAATGATGGGAAGCCATAGGCATGAAGGAAACCTTCCAGGGTGATTTCTTAGGTGTTGCTTTTTTTTTTTCCTGAAAAATATCTTGATAAAAACGTCAGTCTGGCGCTGGGCATTGGTGGTGAGAATTTTGCTGTTCTGAGGGTAACATTGGTGGGAATCTGTGTGAGGCAGGTGCCTTGGAGGGATTCGAGCAGAGCTGTTCACATGGACACTTTCACATGGTCTCCTCTCCATGCTTCCAGACAGTAAACAGAAATTTAAAAGGTGCGCTAATGAGGGTGCATCCCCCCAAATTAGCATCTGTACTGTTTGAGATAATCTCGGCTAAGACCAAAGTTCAACATCCGTGAAAAATGAGCTGCTGAGAAAATTTAGTATAAGCAGGTGCTGGAGTGGATGTGAAACCTGATGACGGAGAACAGGCTCTCACACCTGTGTTGTGTTCAGCAGTAACTGCATACCTCCTGTGTTTCAGGCACAGCGCTGTATCATCATAAGTCACCCTTTCCAGTCTCCCAAAGGTGGCCACGTTAACTCTGCTTATAGATTAGGAAAGTGAGGATCACGGTTACATCCAGGGCCCCAGGTAATGAGTAGCAAAAATAAGTAGAAAGGTTGGAGCCAGGTCTGTGTTTGGGTTAAACAGCGTTTCTCATCGAGGGGATATATTCGTATAAAATACACATTTGTATGTAATTATAATAACACAATATTTGTTTCTCCTTTACTTTACTTATGTTATACGTATTAAGTATGTATGTTTATATAATGCATATAAGTATTTATTTGGAAGGCTGAGTTGATCCGGAGACAGAACAGGATGAGCCCAGGATGGTGTAAGGCAACAGCAGGTGTTGGGGACCCAGCAGACAGTGAGGCTCAGAAACAGAAGTCCAGGCCTGAGAAGTATTGAGATTCAGGCCTCCTGGTACTGCATTAAATTACTGTTCTGGTCTGGGTTTGTCCACCACACACGTACTTTGCAGGCAGTTGTGTTCAGACACAGGACCTGAGACCGTGGACGGCCTAAGAACATACAGAGTATATTCCATATAGGTCTTCTCCAGAGTTCCACTGAGTGTGTAAATATGACAGGTTTGTTGGTAAATTTACTGATTGAAATTCAGACCCTGAAAGCGTCGAGTAGTAAATTCTAACTGACGAGTTCTTCCTTCCAAGCTGTGATTTGGGTCTGAAATCACACCACAAAGTGTGTGTGGGTCTGAGCTCTGGTTCAGGAATCAGCACGACCCGACATCTTCAGACCCCTGGAAGCCTTGCTTTGCCCGGAGCCCCCCCCCCCAACTCTGAGCCCCGGCCCCATATCTGATGACATCACATGTGCTGTCCCTGGGACAACTGTGCACAAAACAGCCATGTCTGTGGTCTGCATCCCCCATTCTTTTGTGTCCAGGGACCTAGTGAAGAGCATAGAGACCAGACCAGAGCTGTTTGCACTGTTGCAGAAGAAGTAAGCACCTGTCACAGGGAAGCTCGTGCTGCTGTCACCACGCCGTCCCCCGCCACCCTGCCCCACCGGTAGCACACGTGACCACCTGCTGCATCCCTCACCGCTCTGTGGGGACCCTCTGATGTCACAAGAGTGAGGAGGTGAGGGATGCGCCCAGCAGGTGGAGAGGCCGTCAGGACGAGGGCGCCAGGAGCCGCTTCCAGGTGGGGGTTGTGGAGGGGCTGGGCCTCCTTGGGCAGCCCCTATGGCCGCTGGGAAAGAACCACAGAACAAGATGCAGGCATTCCTCACCCTCGCTTGTGGCAAACGGCTTCCATGGACGTGGTAGCAACAACATTCCCTCCCACATCTGAAGTTTCAGAGAAATCTTTCTGTCTGTAATAGATTTCTACTAAAATCACATTTAATTATATTGTACTATTTTAATTTTATAGTTTTGTATGAGCAGCAGCTAAAACTTAGAGTTCTTTTGTAATGAAAAGGTGGAAATGGTGAATTGCTGTTCTTGCATTAACTGTAATTTATATTCAATATTTCTGCTTTTCTGTCTTATTCAGTGGATTTGCTTTTATGTCAAAAGCACAAAATGACTCAGCGAGATATATCGTGTGTAAGAAGATAGGCTCCATGGTTTCCCTTAAAATATCCGGTGTGTCACAAGGAGTGAGGGACAGAGGGGGCCATCGTGCTCCTCCTCTGCCTGTGTCTCCACTGGCACGGCCGCGTCCCAGGTGGCGGGAAAACCGTGTCCACATGAGCCGGGCTGCCGTTCGAGGGAGGAGCTCAGCACAAACCACAGGAAAGGATTCTGAAGGAAGAAAATCCTCTACACAAAAGACAGTTTCCTTCGTTTCAGAGACCTTCAAATATCGACAGACAACTGAAGACATGCCAAGGAAATTAAGTGATACGCAGCTAGAAAACTAGGAAATATGTGACTTTTAAAAAGCTACATAATTTTAAACTCCTGTAGAATCACTGACCAAGAATTTATTTAATTTAGTAAATGGTACATTCTGGTAAGAGTCAAACCTTGTGTGGGTTCCAGGTCCCTTTGTGTGGTCTGTTTTAGCTGTAGATTCTTTTTGTGTAAAAAGGAGCAAAAAGTACTTCTGCTGCTGTCTTAAAATATTGTTACATTAAATAAATATTTGTTTTGTTTATTTTGTGTTTCGAAGGGTGTGACCATACTCAGTGCCCAGAGGAAAGCGCCGGGCTGGATTCGTTCCTTACTCAGGAGGCAAGGTGGCACTGCTCAGGGGCATTCCCTGGCCTCTCGCAGGGACTTTGGGTGGTGGGCTGTCCAGGGCCGTGAGCCCTCTGAGCTGGGTGGGTCGGGACATTGTGCGGAGGCAGGTCAGTGATGTGGAGCTGGCGCCTGTCTGCCTACCTGCTCCTCCGGAGTGCGTCCATGGGGCAAGCAGTCCGTGGGGACACAGAGCGGTCTGTCCTGGCCTGGGCGGTCATCCTGGTGTCACCAGGATGGGCTCATGGCGCATTAAAGGCCCATGAGGCAGCTCTGGCACTTGCTTTCTCTGTGGCTGGAGAATGGCTTTCCCAGCGGTTTGAACCTTGCATGTGGGTAGTGGCGTGGTGTCCTGCTTCTCAGGGTGCACCCGAGGACCTGGTGCACAGTGCCCCTCTGCTCCGGCCCCATCACCCACAGGACATGTGGACAGTGGCCCTCCAGCTGAACCGCCTCCCGCCTGCACGTGCATGTGCAGCTGAGGCAGAAGCTGCCCTGTAGGCGCAAGGAGGAAGCCATGGAGGCCTGGGCTGTCACACACCACGGAGACCAACCCGCAAGGAGAACAATTCCTGAAGCAAAATTACCACGTCAAAGTCACTAAAGAAAGCTGAAGGAAAAATTACAATATAGATACAGCATAATCACCAAGGCTTTCCCCAAAATGAGCATGAAGCCCGCCCTGTGTGAAGGTGATTACAGTTTTTTTAAAGTAAAAAAGACGAGAACATGGAACGTGAATACTGTTTAGAAGGGCCTGTGATACTGCAGTCAAAATAATCCGTCATCAGAGACGCCGTGTACTTACCTTAAATTAGATACTGACAGTGAAATTAATTACATAATTACTAAAAAAATCCCTTAAAAACTTTTCAGAGCAGTGATGCGGAACTCAGAGGTAACAGTTCACTGTGGCTTCTTTGCCTCTTGTAGCTGAATCTCTGATCCTGAAAAAGTAGTTTCTCGTGTTCGTAACAGATTTAAAATTCCACACTGGTATGTGGGCCAAGATCCAAAACGCAGATGACTGCCTCATACCCATTTGTAGGTCTTGTAGGGAAAACCAGTTTATTCAGACTGTTAGATTTCTTTATTTTTTTCCATTTACTTTTTAGGAGTGTAAGTGAGTTGCATCTTGTTTTCCACAAAAAAAGTATTTATAAAAGTCTTACATGTATTTTGTTCTAATCAGTTTCATTTCTAAAAGCATGAATTTTATGATACAAGGTCATAACATCTGAGTAAGGCAAGGAGTATTTTTTTTAAAGATTTTATTTATTTGACAGAGAAACAGTGAGAGAGGGAACATGAGCAGGGGGAGTGGGAGCAGGAGAAGCAGGCTCCCCGCGGAGCAGGGAGCCCAATGTAGGGCTCAATCCCAGGACCCTAGGATCATGACCTGAGCCGAAGGCAGACTTGTAACGACTGAGCCACCCAGGCACCCCAAGGAGTATTTTCAAAGCCTGTCTCCTCAGGGCTGTGCAGCGAGGGGGGAAGCAGCATGCTGGGGACACATCTGGGGCTGCCCCTCACAGTGCAGCCCATCTGCTCTTGGTGTCACGCCCCAGACCCCTGGTGACCCTGACGGCTTCACCCTGTGACCATGTCAGCCTGGGAGAGTCACATACACTTCACAGCTTGAAAGTATAGGGATGATTGCGACTGTTCCTTCAGTCTCCTCTGAGTTGTCAGGGCCCCACAGGGTCCTTGTTGGCCAGGTCAGTGTGACCGTGTGCGCAGCTTTGGCCCCTCTACCCCCAGCCACACAGTGCTCTGTGTCACCGTGCACAATACTGAGGTGCAGTGTTCTGCACCATTATGATTGTGTTATAGTACAGCATGAAATTATGTTAAAAATGGGCCCATACCTCTCCAGCAGGATTTATCAAGGTAGAAATTGCAAACTTGTGACCCACAGGCATGGTCATCTGCTGGGCAGAACACTCATTTTTGATTGAACACTAAGTGGTGTAAGTTTGGTTGCTTGCTAGCATTTGAGTCTTTCCTAGGTTTAATAATCAGTCTTTATTGATCAAGATAAAAAAGAAATCAAAGTCCCATTGCTGAGCATCTCTAAGACTAACACTGGGCCATGAGAGCCCACCACCAGGAAGCATATTCTAAAGAGCCATGTATACTAACGTTTTGGGCTTGCAGTCTTCCGTCTATGGTCTGCATAACTGAAATGTGGCGTACCACCTTCTCAGTAGTCTCCAGTGAGAAACCACTCTGTAATTGTTCACTCTGTTAGGTCAGAATCTCCAAAATTCAGAACTTCAGTAATGCCAGCAATTGCTGCCCATTCTAGTGACGTGTTAGTTAATTTCATGGAAATAAATGTGGAAGGAAGCTGGCTATGAGCCCAGGGTGGGTGCCTCAGACTGAATAGGTAGGCCACGAACAAGCATGAGGTATGTAGCACTGTGCTCTTGTATGAAAATATTATTGAAAATCATTTTAATTATTTAATTTATTCAAAATTATTTTAAAACTACAATTAATATTTCTGTTTAAAAAATTGCATTTAGACCCAAATGTCCATTGATGATGAATGGATAAAGAAGATGTGGTATGTACACACAATGGAATATTACTCGGCCATCAAAAAGAATGAAATCTTCCATTTGCAATAATGTGGTGGAGCTAGAGTGTATCATGCTAAGTGAAAAAAGAGAAAGACAAATACCATATGATTACATTCATATGTGGAATTTAAGAAACAAAACAGATGAGGAGGGAAGAAAGAGAGGGAAACAAACCATCAGAGACTCTTAATGACAGAGAATAACCTGAGGGTTGATGGAGGGAGGTGGGTGGGGGATGGGCTAGATGGGGGATGGGAGGGCACTTGTGATGGGCACTGGGTATGTAAGTGATGAATCACTGAATTGTGCTCCTGAAACCAATATTGCATATTATTGCATATTAACTAACTAGAACTTAAATAAAAAATTTAAAGTTAAAAGTTGCATTTAGATTATGCACTGAATGATGTTTCACCAACCTACAAACGTGGACTTTTTTAACACACTTCTTCCTAGTAACAGACAAAGTGCATGGGGAACTAGAGTATCCCATGTAGGATGGCCCTGCTGCATGGAAGCAGTGTTTCATGATGTGTGTCAGAACATGTGCAGTGTCAAATTAATGGAGATTTCAAAGTCCTATCTTCATGCCTGTAAAATATGAATCTCAGAGAAAGTGGCCTAAGAATTTATCTCTTACAAATTCCCTTTATGATTTATATGCACAGTGAAATTTTCAAGTCCTTACACGAGACATTGGACACAGGAAACAAGACTAAGCAGCTGGTGGCATAAATCTCCTATCCAACACAGGCTCTGCGATCAGCGAGCGCAGAAAGAACAAGGAGCGTTAGAAGCCCACACAGCATATCTTCTGCAGTAGAACCACTACACTCCAAACAACAAGGCACACTTGTTCTCAGGCACTGGGCAGCTGGCAGTCTAAGCCATGAGCCCTGAGAGAAGGGACATCACAAGATGAGCACCACCTGGGACTGGAACTCAAGCATAGCACGTGGTCCTGCTGCACTGAGGAGACAAAGACAAGGCTGCAGGGCCTCTGAATCAGCCTGAACCTGTGGGCAAGGCAGCAGAGTCCCCTGAAGGAGGTGGTGCGGGTGAGTTGGAAGTTTGTGTATAAGTTTTCCAGAAGTCCTTGGTTGAATGCCAGGATACCAGTGCACAAGGAAAGACTTTTCGGTGCCCCTCTGGAAAGGCACTGAGGGGCATGAGCAAACAAAGATACTAGAGATCTAACAGTGCTGATAACACTACAGGTCCACCGCACCTGGGGTGGAGAAACTTAACTCGCAGACATGCAGCTGTGAATCCGGAAGGGCTACACCAGAGGCACGAGGGTCACCATAAAACTGTCCTAACAGAGCCTAAAACCAAGCTTCGAGAACACCTGCAGACAAGACAGCTTGGGACGCGGAATGCCTTAAAGTTACAGGGGTTTAATAAACACCTTCGTTTTCCACAAACCCACCACCCCTGTGTTTAAGGTGATTATAATAGGTATGTTGAACAAAAATCCACAGGAAGAAGATATAACCACTACCTTGTGTCACTGACAATGTCCAGTGAGCAATCAGAAATTACTAGTGATGCAAAGAAATAAGAAAAAGTGATAGGAAACTAAGAAAAAATGTAATCAGTATAAATAGACCCCATGTGAAGATGCTGAATTTAGCAGACCAAGGACTTAACACTTTCAAATATGTTTAAGGCCTTAGAGGAAAACATGGTCTTAATGATTAAACAGATAGGGACTCTCAGTGAAGAAACTGAAACTTCAGAAAATAAATGGTAACCATAATAACTGAACTAAACACCCGCTAGTTTGGCTTCCCGCAGATTGACGATGGCACTAGGAGTGGTCAGGAGACTTGGGGACAAACAGAAAAATTGCCAATCTCAAGAACACAGAGAAAAAGACTGACAAACAAATGAGCACCAGTGACGTGTGGGACACATCAAGGGAACGAGTCCCAGAAGGAGAATGGGAATGAACACAAGCTAGATGCATACAAAGAAAACTATTTGCAGGCATATCCCCATCAAACTGTGGAAAACCAAAGAAGAGGAGGAAATTTAGGCAGCAGCCAGATTTTAAAAAGGCATTTCTTACCCAGGAACGATGATATAAGTGAATGTTTATTAAGAATTTTACATGCAGGGCGCCTGGGTGGCTGAGTTGGTTAAGCGACTGCCTTTGGCTCAGGTCATGATCCCAGGGTCCTGGGATCGAGTCCCACATCAGGCTCCCGGCTCAGTGGGGAGCCTGCTTCTCCCTCTGACCCTCTCCCCTCTCATGCTGTTTCTCTCTCTCTCAAATAAATAAATAAATAAAATCTTTAAAAAAAAGGATTTTACGTGCAAGGGAAAATATTGTTTAAAAAATGACAAGATACAGATATTTTAAAGTAAACTTAAGAAACTGTCACCAGCAGAGCTGCACTAAAAGAAATCCTAAGAGAGGATCTTCCAGATGAACGGACAGGATGCCAGATGGAGATGCGCATGCACAGGAGGAGTGAGGAGCACCATGAGTCGTAAATATGCGCATGTGTTTATAAAATACCTAATTTTTCTTCTCTGAATTTCTTTTAAAGCTAAATGATAGAATGATAGCAAATCAAAGCGGAAGTGATGATGTATGTGGAAGTAAGAGACACAGCAAGAATAGCACAAAGGGTAGGGCACCTGGGCGGCTCAGTAGGCGGAGCGTCTGACCCCTGATTTCTGCTCAGGTCATGATACCAGGTCATGACCATGCCCTGCATTAGGCTCCGTGCTCAACTGGGAGTCTGCTCAAGATTCTCTCTCTCCCTCTCTCTCTGCTGCTCCTTCTGCTCATGTGCATGCTTTCTCTCTAAAATCAATCATCAATCAATCAATCTTTAAAAAAAAAACAGTACACAGGGTAAGGACCAGGCATGCTGAGCTGATCTGTTGTAAATTCTTACACTTGTGAAGTGAGCTGTTGGAAGGGAAACATATCAGATATGAGGTTTGAAGTGATGCGATATATTGACTCAGAGTAAACCCTGATAAAATCAGAATGTGTGTTACGATTTCTATAGCCAATGAGGAGATAAAAAAGAATAATGAAAAAAATTAACCCCAGAAAAGAAGAATATGCTCAACAAAGTAGAAGAAAATCCAAGAGGAACAAATAACAAATTAGCAATATGTAATTAAACCCAGGGACATGAGAATTACATTAAATGTAAATGAACCAAACATTCCAATTAAAACATAGAAGTTATCAGACCGAATTAGAAAGACCCTTACTACTGAAAATATTATTTAAATATAAAGGTACAGACAGGTGGGGATTAAGAGTGGAGAATATATGTACATAGTAACCATAAAAAGGTGGCTTTGTTAATGTCTTACAAAGTAGTCTTCAAGAATGTACAAAACCAAAGAGGAATGTTTCATTATGATTAAAGTATCAACTCATCAGGAAAACATTATAATCCTAAATATGGCATGCACCTAAAAATAACAGAGCTTCCAAATACATGAACTCAAAACTGGCAGAAATGAGAAATAAACCCATCACCATATTTGGAGATTTTAATACTCTTTGTACAGAAGTTGATAGGACATGTAGATGCAACATCAGTAAGGACATAAAGGACAGAGCCAACCTTATAAATCAACTGGAACCTAACTGACTTTTAGACGGAACTACACCCAAAGCCTATAGGATGAACATGGAGCATTCACCAAGATCACATGCGGGCTTATGATGGGCTGTTTAGGATGATAAACACAACAATTCTGTAATTTGTGAATTCTGTTGAAGAAATAATATGTGACCTTCACAAAGTCTTTCAGAGGATAGAGGAAGAAGACCCATATCCCACTAATTCTGCGAGGCCAGGATAATATTGATGCCAGAACCTTTCAATGATATGTTAAGTAATGAACATCACAGACAACAGCCTGCATCAATGTAGATACAAAATGGTCAACAACATATGAAAAAGTCAAAAGGATAAGTCTTCCTGAGCAGGTCAGGTATCCCAGCAATGCAAGCCTGGCCCAGTAGTCAAACCCCAAACTTAACTGACAGCACAGTGAATGTGTTTATAATATCCTCAAACTGGAGGCAATCCAGATCCTTCAGCAGGTGAATGCAAACAATAGAATACTGTTCCCTGATGAAAATGGATGATCTGCAGATACATCTCACAGACTTCCTGCTGGATGGAGCCAAATGCAAATATTTCCTGCATGGTTCTATTTATAAAAATTCTAAAAGAGTCCGAACTACAGTACCTGATCTGACAGAAATCAGATCGGCGACTGCCTCAGCTGGAGGGCAGAATTGTCTGCAAACGGGCATAGGGAATTAGGTTCTGGTGGCTTGGGGTGTATCTAAATCACAAAACTTACCAAACTGTGCATCCATCCGTACATGTAGGAAATTTATGCCTCAGTACAGTTCAGTTAAAAATTAAAGGATGAATTGCAAAATCCACAATCATCCAAAGTAGAAATATGACAGCAATACCTAAAAAGTTGCTTTCAAATCTCTTAGTTAAACATAAAGTATTAAAATAATATTTTTTCTTAAAAAATGACTTAACGACATATTCAGGCTTCCCGCAGAGGTGAGGATGTGGCGTTGGTGTTTTTGGCTCAGGAGCGCACGGGAGGCCCGCCTTCCCTCATTCTTAGCTCCGGCCTCTGCACTTGGGAGAATTATGGATGCCGCTGTCAGGCCACAGCCTCCGCTGATGCTCGTTCCTGCAGAATCAGCCCTTATTCCCTCGCAGCTGCTGCTCATTCCCACGGGGCCACCAGCTTCTCGGGCCAGGCTTTACTCTGCTTTTCGGATGGAGCCTCAGTCGTGTTAAGTAATCCTGTAAAGCGTAGAGACACTGTGTTCTCTTCCAGCAAATGCTAATAATTGCTAAGTGACATTCAAATATAGACATCATTCCAAGGGAGTTACCGAGCAAGAGAAAGTTCTCCCCACTCAAAGAATAAATAGAACAAATCTTAGTCACTTTCCAGAAGCAGAGTTTCTATTAAACAGAAAGTTCTCTGCCTCTGGGCTCAGGTGTCTGCCTTCAAGTCCCACTTTGTATCAACGGTGACCAGTAAACATTCTTTTCTGATCTACCCTTGATGATGATTATCTGCAGTAGGACCACAAGTAGGTTTTAAAGAGAGAATAGGGAAAAGATCATCAGGAAATATACAAAATGAATGATGAGGCTTGGACCGATTTTTTCTTTTTGAATTTTGTATTTCCCGAGCGTTTGGGGTGCGGTCCTATCTCCGCCGTACTCAGAGAGTGTAGCCTGAGGCGCTGTTTGTCACACCCGAGTGTATGTGGGTGCAGAGAACAGAAACACTGACGTGCACTGTGCCTGTGTGTGGCGAGTGAAATATTGGAAGGTATCTTCTTTCATCTACTTTTATTCACTTCCCCAATTTTATAAATCTTGTATTATAAGTACTTAGTTTTCCATGAGTTTCTTAAATGTCTGCATCGTGGCATTTTGGGAAAACAGAAGGAAGGCCTGTGAGCGCGTCACCGCGGGGACTCCCTACAGCGGGGATGTGCCCCGCCCCACGGCCCCAGCCCTGACGCGGTGTCACCTCCCCCGGCCCCACGCCTTGGCCACACACCTCCGAGGTGCCAACTCAGCTCAGAGTCTGTCTCACGGTCACTGAGGCCGCTCACAGGGAGGGTCCTCGGACTTGGTCAGTCACACATCAGGGGTTTCAGAGCGGCCTTTTCTTCTTCAGGGAATCAAACGGAGGAGGGCGTGTTTTGTGTCTCCCTGCTCTGAAGTCTGCGTCGCCCACGGTGGGTGGCAGCTGTCCTGCAACTCCTGCCTTACGTGTGTAGGTCGCGGAGCCCAGACAGGTACAGCCCACGGCGCTCAGTTCGGCGGGTGGAAACATGCCTCATTGCTTCTGCGAGCTACTAAGCTGATACTAAAGGGGCAGAAATTAGAATTGAGAACTTCTGCTCTCTGCAGGAGGCATTTCCCTCAGGTGGGGATTCGCTCCCAAGTGTGAAGCTTACACTGGGGGCACTTGAGCTTCCTGAGGAGATCAGGCTCCAGAAGGTCCACCTGGACTCACTCTGCATGTTGTTCTCATCGGATGGCAGATGTAGGCTTCCCTGCAGGGCTGGGACCTTGACTCTTGTGCTGAGACGTCTCTCTCAGCAAGAGGGCGAGGAGCTGGACATCCCGGAGTGGAAAGCAAGGCACAGATGCCATGGGGAACTCCCCACCATGCCCCTTCTCCTCTGCTGGGTCCCCTGCCCTGGTCTAGGACAGGGCGTTGGAACACCCCAGACCTGATGTCTGCTGCTTACGTGGAACTAGACATTTGGAGCCAGTGGTGCTGAGTCAGGCGCTGCCGTGACCTGGCCGATGCCCTCACCCCTGCCCAGGGCTGCTTTCTTTGTCCTCGCTGTGGGCTCCACAGTGAAATGGATCAGGTGGCTGTCGCCCTCCCCGCCGCCCAGAACCCAGACAGGAACTTTGGGGGTCCTCTTGCCTAGAGCCCTCTGCCGAGTCTGCTGCTGGTGGACACCCGCCACATGGGGTCAGGTCACAAACCTGTGTGCACGGGTTCCGCACTTTCCGTGCCCCTTCCTGTCGTCTGCAGGCTCTGCACAGGAGTGGCCTGCTCTCCCTGCCCACCAGCCTCACACTGTGCCCACACCCACCAGACAGTGTGGCCTTGTGACCTGGACATTGTGAATGTGACCAGTACTAGTAGATACTGTCTCTTGGACCCAGAGTCGCTCTGCTTTGACATTGGAAGTCGGGGTAGCCCCTCCTGCCTCCTGGGCTCAGCACCTGTCTCCCCATCTCTTCCCCTTTGACCTTCCTCTTTTGTGCCATATTTTGTCAAAAAAAAGAAATAGTTTAAATTCACATAGAAGTGCACTTATTTCTTTCTAGGTCTTTGAGGAAATTATCACATGCTTTTTAACAGTTGAAATGTATCTGATGTGAATTGGACAGGGCACGGTGTTGGTCCTGCCCTATATTCGATGCCTTCTCACTGACTCTGTGACTGTTGGCTCTCCTTTATTTTGTACAGGCTCCATCATCACCTTCCTCGCCTGTAGCTAACGAACCAAAGTATGAGAAGCGCTGGCTAGACACCCTGTCAATTCCTCTGTCTATGGCTCGAATCTCAAGGTACAAGGCTGGAGCGGAGAAATTAAGGTGTGTGACCACTGTCTGAAAGGGCGAAAGCTCATGAACCCCATTCACGAACCAGTTCTTAGGAGTCACGGGGTGCTCCAGAGTATCTGGGTGCGGTTGTCTTCGGGCAGATTGATGAATACGCTGTAAGTCAGGCATCGGAAGAAAACAGTGATGGCAGCAGCAGTGGGTTAATTACTAGCAAGCGTTCTGTCCAGGGGGGACGTGACTCTCGTTAGTCCTTTTGAAACATAGTGATTAGAAGAAATTGTGTATTCAGTTATAAACGTTCACAGAATTAGATTGGAAACAAGACTGCATTTTTGTCCGAGGAGCAAGTGGTTTCAGAAAAGTCATTTAAACTCTGTGGGCCTCATTGTCGTCATTAATAAAATAAGAGGCTAGACCAGCATCCATGTTACATGACGCTCACTAGTTTTTGAGCGTGGTTAATTAATCAGCTTCAGAGATCCAAAGCGTGTCATCTGTGGCTGCCAGGGTCCCGTGGAAAGGCCAGCGAGTAAGTAGATGGTGCGGTTGTTTCCAGCTGTAAGACACGCGTGCAGAGAACTGTGTGAGCCGTGCATCTCTCAGCAAGGAAGGAGTTTGCTGGTTTGAAATCGAGCACTGTCCTTGATTAGACGTGTGTGCATGCCTGCATGTGTGTGCACCTGCCAGAATGTGCACCCACGTGGGTCCACACCTGCTGTACATGGGTGCCTGTGTGTGCTCGTGTGTGGCATGGGGGAGGGGAGAGGCCTGGGGTCTCTTCCTTCAGTGAAAGGGAAAGCCTGTCTAATAATGCTTTTGATGAATGGTTATAATTGGATTTTCAGGATTAACTGACATTAGCTACACAGCCTCTTACAGGGAATGTGCACACCCGTGACGGGGTCCTTATGACACCATAGCATGAACGGCACCTCAAAGTTTGGGTTTTAGATGTGTGGCCATCTTTGGAAAAGGTCAGTAGCCATGAAAAGTCAAAAAAAGGTGGGAAGAGACGGATGGAAATGTGGATAGATAGATGACAGATAGATGATCAATAGGTAGACAGGTAAGTAGAAAGGTAGGTAGAAGGGCAGACACAGAAGTAGGTAGGTGGGTAGAGATAGATCAACAGGGGGCCACCCATGTGCAGAGTTAATAGTAACAAAAGCAGCCAGTGTTCTTATGGCCACAGATCCCTGGTAAAATGTGCCTGTGTGTGGTTTTCTTACCACCTGTTTCTTGGTTGAAGCTGGTTTATTTAGGAGGTGAGTAGGGACTGGGGCTCATGCTCTTTGAGCTCTGCCTACCCCTGTGTTTGAATAAATGGCTCTTGGAAAATTAGGACCACTGAAAGTCACCAAGCACCTGCTGGCCAGCCTCTCTGCTGTCTCTCTCGAGGAAGGGAAGACGCGGACCAGCTTCTGGTCGGAGGGTCAGTGTGCTTGTTTCTCATGGGTGGTGCCCCCAGTGACGTCCGCAGGTGCACAACAAAATGCCCCTTCACGGAGCACAGGGTGACGTCGCCAGTGATGATACCTGCCCGTGTCTTACTAGCCAGGTGGCTGCCTGAGGTGCTGAGACGGGTCTCCTTCTTGTCAACAAAGAACCCGCCCATCAGGCCACGGGCTGGCGCCCATGGTGATGAGCACGATGCACCTACGGGATGGCACACGGCCAGTGCCTGCCACTCCACCCAGGTCCAGTGGGAATGCTGCTGAGCCCGCCAGCACACTGGAAGCCCTGGGACGCCTCATGAGACAAGAGCATGTTGTTTCATGAAGGCTCTGGGTCTTTTAACTCTGCTGACATCTTCTTGATTTTAAGCAAGGTGTTAATATGGGCAGGAAGGTGCAAAATAGCAAAATATTGAATCGGGACTCAAACTTCATTTTTTAAAACCTGTTTGTCCTGACACTGCTGGTGTTAATGCCCACGTTTGGGGGCTGAGAGGAGCCATGAGGCCCGCCTTCCCTGGAAGACCCTCTGGTCCCGTTTTGACCTGAACAGATAGGATCCAGCAGTTCTGCTGTATTTTCTCCCAAAGGAGAAAGTGGGGAGTATAAGGAACATGTTCAGAAAACACCAGTTCTAAATCAAAGTGTATTCTTTTTATAAAAATTAATTTCAGGTTGAACCATTTTGTAAATCTTGAACAAATGTAGCCTGGGAAGGGTGTTCAGGACGTGTCTCAGAGCGGATCAGAAACACGGGGTGAGGAGGTAGGAAGTCCGTGGCCAGAGGCCCCGCTGCCGTCTTTGGTGGGGGACCCCCAGGGTCTTTTCCTCCAGGATTTCCCCCAAAGTAATTGGCTCAGTAATGGTTGAGGTTCCTGAATTTCCTGAAATTTTTTTGGAAGATTCTTTATTGAGTGGATGCCAATGTAAACCTAAGTCATTTGAAGTATTTGAGGGTAAAACAGCGGCTGTCACAGGGGGACTGCTTTCATTCCCTGTGGCCCCCACCGCCTGCAGGACGGCTCCGCCGGAGGCTCTGCTCTGCTCATGGTCAGGGGCAGTGGCAGTGGTGTGGGTCAGAGGCCAAGCGGGAGCCGTGCTCATAGGTAGATTATCGTCCGGGTGAGGACTGAATCGTGGGTCATCGTCCCCATCGGTGACGACTGAATCGTGGGTCATCATCCCCGTCGGTGAGGACTGAATCGTTGGTCACCGTCCCCGTCGGTGAGGACTGAATCGTGGGTTATCGTCCCCGTCGGTGAGGACTGAATCGTGGGTCATCGTCCCCATCGGTGAGGACTGAATCGTGGGTCATCGTCCCCGTCAGTGAGGACTGAATCATGGGTCATCGTCCCCATCGGTGAGGACTGCATCGTGGGTCATCGTCCCCATCGGTGAGGACTGAATCGTGGGTCATCGTCCCCATCGGTGAGGACTGAATCGTGGGTTATCGTGTCCCCATTGGTGAGGACTGAATCGTGGGTCATCGTCCTCGTCGGTGAGGACTGAATCGTGGGTCATCGCCCCCATCGGTGAGGACTGAATCGTGGGTCATCGTCCCCATCGGTGAGGACTGAATCGTGGGTTATCGTGTCCCCATTGGTGAGGACTGAATCGTGGGTCATCGTCCCCGTCAGTGAGGACTGAATCGTGGGTCATCGTCCCCATCGGTGAGGACTGAATCGTGGGTTATCATCCCCACTGGTGAGGACTGAATCGTGGGTCATCGCCCCCGTCGGTGAGGACTGAATCGTGGGCTGCACAGTAAAGCATGGTTCAGAGTCTCATGGAGAATCGTGTGGTTTGGCCGCTGGGTTAGTTGTTGACACGTTTGCCCAACATCACGCGGAGAAGAGCATGGCCACTGGCAGGCTGATGGTTGTGAAGAGGACTTCGAGTCACCATCTGCTGTCCTGTGACCAGTGAGTGCACCCACCAGCCCGAATCCTGGTCTGTGATGGCTCCCATATGCCGGCGTCTGGCAGAGGGGCTGGCCACATGCTCTGTCCGGCCTCACTGGGCTGAAATCCAGCTAGAGGCCGGCTGCTCTCGCCTGCGGTTGGGAGCCTCTTCAAGCCTCGTTCAGGTGGTTGGCAGAATTCAGTTCTTGAGTTTGTAGGACCCCGGGGCCAGGGCCGCTGTCACTGCTGAAGCCCACCCACGTTCCGTGCCATGTGTCCCCACACCTGCCAGGCAGCACCAGGTTTTCAGTGCGTGGAACCCTGACTTCTAGTCACCGACCTCCAGACCCCAGTGTGAAGGGATCGGTTGGGCCCACTGATTTCAGACCGCTTCCAGCGGCACCTCAGTCTGTGTCTGAGGAAGCTGTGTGACCCTCGGTTGCTGTTCTAGAATCTGCCTGCAGCGGCTGCTCCACCAGCCTGTCACCCTGGCAGCACACACATGTCTGGATATGTCTTAGGTGTGTATCCTCTAAATATGCCATTGGCTTGGTTGTGCTTTCACCCGGTACCTTGGGAAGGATGATGGTTTGGGATCCCAGCACCCGGACTTGAGTCAAGGTGTGTGTGTGGTGGGGGGTGTAGAGAGAAAATGCAGAGAACAGAGAGTCACCAAATGCTTGCAGAATGTCCAAAATCATCCCAATGTGAGGAAGCTTCCTGAGATCACTGTGGAGAAGGCACTATAGAGCACGGGCTCTCCAGGACGAGGAGAAGCTACCTGACTGCCAGGGAGGCACACTGCGCACGGGAAAGAGCCCTGGGTCTGGAATCAAGATAGAGCCCTTTGCCTGTGCCTTTCCAGAGCCCCGCGGCTTCACCAAGTGAGGCTGTTTCTGATCTTGTCCTTGTCTGTTTGAACAGGTTTGGCAGGAGAAGATGTTAACACTTCACTGCTTCCTGAGATTTTGTGCAGGTAACATAAAATAAAGTTGTAGGTTTAAAGAAGCTTTGAAGTATACCTAATGTAGGGTTACAACAGTTTCTAAATTTTTGGAATACGAATGCCTAACCTGAAGGAAGAAATTCACAATTTGAGTGATTATCACCGAAGATAATCCAAGTCTGCGTCCCACGCTCAGTCTGCACGGCTGGGCTCCCCCAGGATGTGACTTCCTGGGGTCCCACTCTGGCTCAGTGTGCGGTGGGGCAGCTCTCCCAGGGCATGGCTTCCTGGGGTCCCACTCTGGCTCAGTGTGCGGTGGGGCAGCTCTCCCAGGGCATGGCTTCCTGGGGTCCCACTCTGGCTCAGTGTGCGGTGGGGCAGCTCTCCCAGGGCATGGCTTCCTGGGGTCCCACTCTGGCTCACTGTGCAAGGGGGCTCTCCCAGGACGTGGCTTCCTGGGGTCCCACTCTGGCTCAGTGTGCGGTGGGGCAGCTCTCCCAGGGCATGGCTTCCTGGGGTCCCACTCTGGCTCACTGTGCAAGGGGGCTCTCCCAGGACGTGGCTTCCTGGAGTCCCACTCAGACCAGCCTTTTCCATACCCCTCGTTTGATGTTGGCCTCTCAAAGAGTAAGAGTTGTTGATCTTGTTTATTTTACTGAAACACAGAAACAAGGGAGGAGGGGCAGGAGGAGGGAGGGAACTTTGGGTTTTCTGTCCCACTTCCGTTGAGTTTTTGAAAATAACAGTGAAGGGACACCTGGGTGGTTCAGTCGGTTAAGCTCAGGTCATGATCTCGGGTTCGTGGGATTGAGCCCTGTGTGGGGCTCCACGCTCAGGGAATCTGCTGGAGATTCTCTCTCCCTTTGTCCCTCCCCCTGCATTCTCTTGTGTTCTCTCACATGCTCTCTTTCTCAAATAAAATCTCAAAAAAAGAAAAGAGTGAAGTGATGTCTTACCTCGTACAGCACGATTCCATTGTTCTTCGTAGAAGATGACCTTACTTTAGAAGAAAGCCCATCAGGGGCCGGATGGGCTTCACCATGGTCCTGCTAGAGCTGACACATTGTAGATACCAACATTTTGAAAAGTGATACTACCTGTCAAAATTACCCTGCTAAATACTCTGACTTATTTTGCAAAGGCTGGTCATGTTTAAATATTCATACCAGAAAAGGACTTGTCTGGTAATTTTCTGTCGTTGAGAACCCTAAAGGCGCAGCCTCATGGTGCCTGAGCTGTGGTTGGGCAGAGTTGGGGAGACCCTGTCTGGGGTGGGTAAGCATCTCAGTAAGGGGAGCAGCTTGTACAGGATGTGGATGGAGTTGGTGGTAAGAGGGACGGTCAGGAACTCAGGGTCTGGTCTGCATGGGTGCTCGGAGGTTGGGCTCCTGTGGTCGTCGTTAGGCTTCGTGTTTGTCCAGGAGGATGGTGGACAGTGGGAAGGACGGGCCAGACGTGTGGTGGGAGAAGCATCGTCAGCGGTGAGGTGTGCAAGTTTGTGGTCTTCGTCGTCTCTCTCAGGTGTGATCACGAAGAGCCCTTGCCCCGCCTGCCCCCATGCGGCCCCTGGGAGCCCCGGTCCCCACAGACTGGCAGCCCCCACACGTCAGGCTGCTGCTGTCCTCAACACTCTGGCTCTGAACTTTCTGGAAATTTCATTTTGGGGAGAGAAGGTTAGGGTGCTCGTGTTTGTTGAAAGAGAATGATGCCATTCTAGCAGTGTTCCTACAGACGTGGAGCGTGTCCAGGTACCTGGAGGTCTGGGAGCCCACTTGGGCAAAGCCATGCTTCTGGGTCAGCCACGTAAGCCCAGCCACCAGAGAGCAGGGATCCTGACATGGCAGTAGGCCACGGCTTCAGCCGGGTAATTCCAGAGGTCACTGACCAGCCTGGGGGGACAAGAGCCTGCCTCAGAGCCCATGTTTACTCAACACGGAAACGAAGACTCTGCACAGAGGTGAACTCTGTAAATCTTCATCATGTGTTCTTGGTCTGTAATTACTGGCTTCACCTCTTAAAATGAGTCTGCGTGCTTTCTCTATACACTTTTCCAAAGCATGGACCATGAGGCCGGACAGCCGCCTGCTCTGGGCGTCCTGGAAATTCAGAACCGCTCTGAGCAGTAACCGATGTAAACAGTGCCAGTGGCTGGGACTCGCACCTTCCTGCGGCTCCTTTTGGGGACACCGTCACACTGATCCTGGGGGTGCCTCTCCCCTCCTCTGTGCCTGCCGACTCCAGAAGCACTCCTATCTCTGTGTCCGCATATCAGATGGCAGTTCCTCGAAATGGTGTCTGTCCTCGCTGCCTCTGAGGCCCAGTGGCGGTGCCCCCAGGGTTTAGTACCCTGTGTGCAGGCGACACCCTGCAGCCTCAGGTCCCTGACATCAGGCCTTGTTCTCCACGCAGGACACACCCGCAGGCTCCCCTCTCCCAGAGTTTGAGATGAAAACAAACAGGACGGGTTTTAAATTCAGAAGGAAGGGGTCTTTGGAGACCTGCATGCCTGCTTTTCCGGCCCTTCCAGCGGCTGGCGCCTTATCCTGGCCTCCTCCCACGGTGCTGGTCCGTCAGCCAGAGCCCCTGGCCTGCCCCTCCAGCTGCAGGCTGCCTTCATGCCTCTGCCCTCAGCGTCCCGTCCTTACAGGGGAACATGGGAACTGGACAGGAGCTTGACCAGCAGGAACAGAGCCGTGCCCCGAACGACTCAACTCCCACCCGGCGCCCAGAGCAGCTTGCGTGGGGCCTGGCTGCAGGGGTGTGGGCGGAGGGTCCACAAGCTCCTGAGCAGCTCTGGTGGGCAGGCCTCCCACGGTCATCTCCTGCTGTGGGCCCTGACCCTGGGGCTGGGGCTGTAGGACAAATTGGACCAGCTTTCTAATTACTTTTGAGACCAAACCCAGTGACAGGTTCAGCTGGATTTCCATTCCCGCCTCCACCTGGTGGGCAGGCCTGACCCCGTGCCTCCTGCCCCCTGGATGCTTGCCCTGCTCTCACCCAGAGACCCGACCTCTCCAAAGCACAACTTCTCCCCAAGACCCAAGGTCAGAGGTGTCCTGACCTGCTTTCCGAAGCACCATGTCTGCCAGTTTGTGGAGAGGCTACAGTAGGGTCCTCAGGTGGTGCTGACAGGGCTTCTACTCCTCCCTGCTTGGGAAGGGAAGACCCCCTCGGATGGAAGCCCCGCCCAGCCTGGAGCTTTGCAGCTACTCCAACCAGCACCATGCCTGAGGCAGCGTCTGTATCCCAGGGGGAAACACACGTGGTGCTCACTCATGTGCCTGGCGCCCGGGACCACCCAGTGAGTCAGTGATGCTGAAAACCAAACACGTACACGTGCAAACCAGATGGCCACATGGTGGTAACAAACAAAACCCAACACTACCCACACCTCGGGGCACTGTCATGAGAACGAAGGCTGGAGAAGCAGAGACTGGGTCCTGTGTGCGTCTGCTTGTGCGTGTGTGGACTCCTGTGTGCATGTGTGTGTGTGCACGCCTGTGTGCATGCCTGTGTGTGTGTGCACTTGTGTGCGTTTGCCTTTCCAGTTTATTGTGACCTTGGGCGCACTGATTGGTCTCTGAGCGCCCACGTCCCCGTCTCTATCAGTGACTGTGTCAAGATCTTCTGCAGGGAGTGGAGCGAAGACTAGAACCAGAGCAATACATGAAGTATTTTGCACATTATTACAAAGTCACAGTCAATAAGCATCAGGTGGCTGTTTTTATCCTGAGTTATGTCATTGTTGTGGTTTCTTTTTTTTTCTCTAAAATTTGTTAGTTGTTTAAAGATTTACATGGAGTTATGAAGAGAACCCAGCCCTTTTGTGGAAGGGACGTAAGAATTCATTACCCGTCATTGGCCTGTGTTCGAACTGAAGCAGAGGAGATGGGTACAAAGTGCTGTATTCTTCTGTTTTACACTGTCTTGAGATTCTTCTTTACTCATTTTTGTGCTTCCATAAAATCAATAATGTACTATTAGCTGGAAATTGTTGAAAAAGGCTCTTTGGGGGTAGAGCTTAAGCACCATGTGGACTAAGAAATTATTGCAAAGTCAGTGTGCTGACAGAGTGGAAAGTATGGTGGCCCTGAGAAACGTGCTGCTCTTGGGAATGTTTTTCTTTCCGCCTCGGGATGCAGCCCACAACACATGCCAGGCACACCTCCCGGACGTCCATGTTCAGGGCGAGCAGAGTTGCATCCTTGCCGGCCACTGAACGGGGCACATCCATGTCACCAGGGGGTTTACTGTAGGCTTGCTGAGCCACCTTCAGGAAACAGGTTCAGCCTCCCCTTCTCCCTGACACAAGCCGTCCCTGCGTATCCTCAGCTTCCTGCCTATACTGCCAGCCAGGACTGAGGAGGAATTGCTCGGGCCGCAGCATGGGTCCTGCACCTCTGCCTGGAGCCCAAGCCCCTTTTCGCCCCACCCTGAGGACTTGAGGCAGTAAATCTCCATGATGGAGTTTTGCTCAGGAATCATTTCTTTTTTTTTTTTAATTTTATTTATTTATTTGACAGAGAGAGACAGTGAGAGAGAGAACACAAGCAGGGGGAGTGGGAGAGGGAGAAGCAGGCTTCCCGCAGAGCAGGGAGCCCAATGCGGGTCTCGATCCCAGGACCCTGGGACCATGACCTGAGCCGAAGGCAGACGCTTAACTGACTGAGCCACCCAGGCGCCCCTCAGGAATCATTTCTTGATGCCACTCAGTGTCATGTGCTCACTGAGGAACACTTGTCTATACCCCAAGTGTGTATGCTCCCTGGAACAACAGTTAGAAATTTAAGGTTTCAGCCTCCAAAAACTTTAACGTATCAGTGTTCAAGGGAGAGAGGGTCATAAGTATTTGGAGAATGGGGAGCCCGCTAGGAAGGCTGTGGAGCATCTGACGGGTGAGGGTTGGCTGCTGTTGGGTGTCTCTGACACAACTATCCATGCATATACCTATAGATACACGCAGCTGAAAATACTAATTCTGGGAAACTCAGAAAATGTAAATGTGTGGGGACAGCAGGTGAATGCCGTATGGTTTGGCATGAGCTTCGCAACACTACTATTTTGACATGCATCGGTCTAGACTTCCTGGGAGACAGAGCTCATACTGGGGATAAATACGTGGGGCCCAGGGTTTCAGGGAGAACAAGACTATAGTCCAACTGATGCTCACGCTGCCTGTTTTTCCCACAAGCCCTATTCCATGTCATCTGTGGTGGAACCATCCCAGGCAGACAGGTCCTGGACTCCCTGCCGGACCTGCTTGCGCCTCCGCGTCCGCCAACACCCTCAGGACCCTTTGGCCTCGATGTCTTCTGTCAAAGCTGACATTTCAGGAACCTGGGCTGGTTTGGGAGGCTTCCTCAGTGCTTCCTTTTTAGCCACAAACCCACAAGATTGTTTCCCCTGAAGCATGGCTGACGCACAATATCCTTCTACCTTCAGACATAGATGGCAGCAATCAGATTTTTTTTTGCATTCCAGAATGGTCCTCCCCAAGTCCGGTTACCATCCACCACCATACCATTGACTGGGCTCCGTATGCGTACCTCTGTCCCTGTCACCTGCTTACAGCTGGAAGTGTCCACCTCCTAGTCTCCTTCACCTGCTTCGCCATCCCTCACCCCCTCCCTCCAGCCACCACCAGCTTGTTTTCTGTATCTATGAGTCGGTTTCTGTTTTGTTTTTTAGATTCCACATACAAGTGAGATCACACAGTGTTTGTCTTTCTCTGACTGATTTCACTGGATGTAATGTTCTCAGGGTTTTCTGTGTTATCACAAATGGCAAGATCTCACTACTTTTATGGCTGAGTAGTAGTCCACTGTGTATATGTAATGCATCTTCTTTATCCATTCATCTACCTTTGGACACTTTTTATGTCTCAGCAGATGTGAACAACGCTGCAGTGAAATTGGTGTGCACGTGTCCCTTCAAATTAGTGTTTTTGTCTTCTTTGGATAAATACCTAGTAGTGCAATTGCTGGGTCACAGAGTAGCTCTATTTTTAATTTTTTGAAGAATCTCCACACTGTTTTCCAGAGTGGTTGCACCAGCTTGCATTCCCACCAACAGTGTAGGAGGGTTCCCCTTTCTCCGCATCCTCGCCAATATCTGTGGCTTCCTGTCTTGTTGATTCTAGCCATTCTGACGGGTGTGAGGTGATATATAATCATAGTTTCAATTTGCATTTCCCTGATGATGAGAGATGTTGAGCATCTTTTTATGTGTCTGTTGGCCATCTGGATGTCTTTGGAGAGATGCCTATTCGGGTCTGCCCATTTTTTAATCGAACAGACTCATAAATTTGTCACGTGACACCTCGCTACCTGGGCTTGCTACTGTGTCCCGCCCCCTCCCACCTTGTTTTGGGGTAGAAGAAACAAGACACAGGAGCTCCCTTAGCCCCTGGTGTGAGGTGCCCACTGCTCATTGCTTCACTGTCTACAATCGGAAAATGTAACTTTCTATCCACGTTCCATGTGATATCTTGGATGATTTTCACTGCTTGATTCATGCTAGGCTATGTGACCCAGGTGTTCTGTTTTGATTGTGAGGTTTTACTCTTTGGAGTGGAAGGAGGACACAAAGGCGAGATCAGCTTCCGCACCTGGTGTGTGGTGGTGCAGTCAGCGCATTGATGCAGCTGCTCATGCTTTTTGGAGTAAAATGTGGATAATAATTTTGTTTTTGTAGGTCAAGTGGTTCGCTGTCCAGAGCACGGGATCTGGGGGGAGCTGGGTGGGGCTGAACCTTGTTAGCTGCCCACCTGGGCAGGGGACATGGCCTCTCGATGCCACCCTGGGAAACAGAAACAGTAACACCTGTTTTGTAAGATTGCTGAGAGGAGAAATCCATTAAAATTAAAGTGCAAATCACGTAGCACAGTGCCTGGCAGGAAGCCAGGCCTGAACAAGTGATAACCTTTGGGTCTCGTTATTGCCACTGCCGCTCTAGTTACAGAACACCGAGTGTGAACTGCTCATGCTCGGGGGTGTCCTCCTCCTGGAAAGCAGCTAACATCCCCAGGAACAGATGTGATAAAAGAGGCACACACCACCCAGTGCAGTGTCGGTGCCCCACTGGGGTTTCTCCCCAGAAGCAAGGATAATTATAGTCATTCTGTGTTTGCCGTCTGCCAGACGCAGTGCTGGCACCTCACCGTCCTGGCCTAATGGACCCACGGAGCGCAGCCCCGCCACGTGCCGGCACACCTGTTTTCACACGTGGGAGCCGCAGCTTGGCTGGAATTGAGGAGCAGGGGGCTCTGCGGCTGGGCTCATCTCGCGTCACGCTGCATGTTCTCAGGCAACACATAGTCTGGACCCCTGCCACGTGCAGGCAGTCTTGGGGGTGCTGGCGGTGGTGAACAAAGCCCGGGACCTGTGTTCTCATGAAGCTGAGCATCTGCTGGGAGACACAGGCAGGAAGCACACAGACATCCTAAGTGTCCCTAGGGTCCTCGAGGTGCTGTTTTATCTCTGTTCCTCCTTCCTTGGGATCCCCTGCAGGTCCTCAGCCAACAGGTGTACTGTGCCCATGTGGGACCTTCTACCACTCACACTGCTGCAGGACCAGGGGCTGGGAGGACACAGGCCTGGTCTCAGGAAGGTGGCAGAAGGTGACACAGGAGGATGCCAAGTTGCTCCTTTAGGCACCACAAGGGAGAAGTTAGCTTTCTCTTCTGGACCTGCTCAGCTTTGGTCTGCTCAAGTGAGCACTTTATTTCTGCCCTGAGTTTTCCAGGAACAGTGACTTATCATGAACAAACTGATGTAGGGAAAATGGTGCCGAGACTCAAATTTTTGTGTCTGTGTCAATATTTAACATGGAATGCTTAGAAATGCTACTGCAAGATGAGGAGAGTAGGAAGAAAATACTTCTCTAGCTTCCATGAAAAAATTATGCCCATGCTAGAGATACAGTCTTGAAATACAATATGTAAAAGCAAATTTGAAGATTTTACTAAGTCTGGGGCGCCTGGGTGGCTCAGTTGGTTAAGCGACTGCCTTCGGCTCAGGTCATGATCCTGGAGTCCTGGGATCGAGTCCCACATCGGGCTCCCTGCTCAGCAGGGAGTCTGCTTCTCCCTCTGACCTTCTTTCCCTCTCGTGCTTTCTATCTCTCATTCTCTCTCTCTCTCTCAAATAAATAAATAAAATCTTTAAAAAAAAAAAGATTTTACTAAGTCTGAGACATACACACGTTTTCTTCTCATTTGGCTAACTCTCCATCATGAGCAAAATAAACACATGCCCTGCTCCCAGCTCCAAAGTGTGGGGGCCTCAAGTTACACAAAGGACACGGGTGCACGTGTGCCGCCCCCCCCCCCAGGTTCCTGCCCAGGTGTGGGGAGAGATGGTGGCGTACCTTTCCAGGAGCCTTGGCGTTGTTGGCTCTCGACCGCCTCATTGATAACACTATCTGGACGTGGCTTGGTTTCTCCCTGGAGATGCTTTTCCTGCTGATTTCTAAAACCTGATGCAGGATGATCACAGAGCACGCTGAGCCCGAGCGGTGGGTATCTGTGATTTTTAGCTCTGACGATGACCTTGATCATGTGGACAAAATCCCCCAAAGGCTGAGCAGATGCTCTGACTCCAAAGCCACATGGCCAGCTTCCTCCTGGGCACCGTGGGAGGGATACGCTGACGAGCCCAAACACGCTGCCCATGGAATGCTGAGAAAGTAAATCCTCAGAGTCAGTCTAGACGAAATGCATGGAAATCTGTTACGCATGCCTGAAAATTCATATAACTGCCTCTAGTTAATAGTGCTCTTGTAACAGTAAGCCAAAGTGTAAATTCTCTCTTCGTTCATTACTACTGGTACGTATCATCTGCATTGAGGTCCACACCATTTCTGTCTGTGTAACATGCAGTCTATGTTGTTTCTTCCACAAGTAAGTGTTCTGAGTGACGATGTTTGCACAGTGACTGTGGGTTTGCAGTGGCCTTCCAGACAGCTTCTTACTTGCTTCTCCCGTGCTGGTGTGCTACGGCACGGTTGGCATTTTGAAGCCCATCACGTGGACAAGGACAGACCTAGGAGGTTGGGGTCCGGCGTGCCTTAGTGCCTAAAACACGGACTCAGAATGCACGGCTTTCCGTAGCCAAACCAGCTCTGCGCATCGGCTTTGTGGGAGGCTTTGTCAGACTGAGGGTGCTCCCCGGGGTCCTGGCCTCGAGGAAGGGCGTGGAAAGCCGGGTGGCTCTCCCGTGTGTCTCTGGGGTTAAACAGGACACGGCGGAAGCAGACTGTGATCAGTGAAGGTGCACACGGTGAGTCCTAGGGCAACCAACACTCTGTGTATACACATCACATGTAAAAATTACTTAGCTAATTGTTAATTCACCCCTCGTTACGAATTCCTTAGCGCATGACACGTCCTCTGGCTTGTTACTAGCAAATACATTACATGCGTGTCACACGTCTCATGCTCACGATCCTGGATCATGTACGTGTCTCCATCGCGTGGGTCCAGCAACACGTCATAGACATACTGTACAGTGTACAGTAAGAGAGGAAGTGGGTGTGTCCCGTCCTTTGTAATTACGTTGTCACCATCCCGGTGCGCGCTTTCCAGACAGGACCCACCTCAGCTCCTGATCTCCATCCGTACCCTGAAGAGGGTTTCAGGAGCCCCAGACTCTTGTTTCCTTATTTCATCTTCATGCTGGACGGGGGGCCGTGGTGCAGCAGCTCGATGCTTGGTGGACCTGCTCGTGCGTTGAGCGCCGGGAACATGCCGTCCTCCTGCCTCCCGGACGCCGCTGCCTCTGCGGGAGGTCGGCTGGAGGCTTGGGGCTCCCTTGTAAGTGACGAGTTGTTTTTCTCTTGCTGCTTTGAGATGTGTCTCTTGTCTTTGATTCTCAGCGTGTTGACCTGAGGCATCTCTTTGTGGATGTGAGTATGGATCCTGTTTGGATCACTGGACCTGCCCTGGTGTGCAAACCAGCGATTCTCAGAACCCTTGGGAAGGCTCCGGCCGCCACTCCTTGGGACGTTTGGTCTGCCCTCGGTCTCTGCTCCTGCTGGTGTCCCCAGCGATGTCTCTTGCTTCTCAGAGCCCCCAACGGGGCTTCTTCCATCTTTCTTCTACCTGTTCTGTGGGCTGCACAGACCCCGCCAACCCGCCTGGCTCACTAATCCTTCCGTCAGGATGAACCCACTCCAGCCTATCCAGTAAATCTTCCATCGCAGTTCTTCTCGTTACCTCCAGCAGACCCGCTAGTTCTGCCCACATGGTCTGTCCCTTCATGGGGGATCACTGTTGCCTGGGCTTCTTCAGACATGGATTCCTTCGTCCCTGGAACGTCCCCGGGATGGCTGTTTGCACGCCTTCTTGTGCGAGGTGACCTCCAGCCACGTGTACCGGTCACGCCATCCTGTGTCCAGCACCCTGGGTCCCCACCCCCACCCAGGGCTTGTCACTGTTACTTGTGTGTGCGTCTGTCCATGCTGGTCTGCCACACTCAGGGAGGCCACTGAGCCATGCTCACGGTCACCCTGGGATGACAGGCGTTTCTCTCTTTCCCTGACCACACCCAGCTGTCAAACTTCACTAATTTTCAGGTGATTGGTCTGTTGTTCTCAACCAAAGCTTTTTGGCATAAATGGCTCCACAGAATAATCCAGTGAAATCTGGGTTCCTTGGAAGGGACAGTTCCGGGGTCACTGTTTGGGATTCGTTCACACCACGGCAACCACGACTTTTGCGGACACCCGTAACTGTGAAAGTCTCCATGCTATACTGCAAACAAGGTCAGCATCTGCAAATAGGTCAGAAACCAGAGCTTTTGTGCCTTGTTTCCCCCCAGACAAATCTCTGAGCAGGAGGTAGGGACGGTGATGCTTGTCTGTCAGAGAGCCTTGTGCTCAGACGCAGGCAGTGATGACCGGGCCGGGGGAGGGGGGTGCAAGGTCGGGGGGGGCGGACGTGAGGTGTGGGGGGGACAAGGGGGCGGATGCGAGGTGAGGTGGGTGGCGGAGTGGACACAAGGTCGGGAGTGGGGGCCCCGGGGCGGACGTGAGGTCCGGGGGGCCGCAGGGCTGGGCACGAGGTCGAGGGTCGGGGGCGGACAAGTGGTCGAGGGTGTCTGCGTGCACCAGAGAAGGAGGACTCTGCTTGAGAGCCTGTGGGAGGCTCTGTAACTCCCCACTGTCCCCACTGTCCTGACCTCCCGCCCTTAACAAAACCATGAATAAACTCACAGCTGAAAGGTTATTAACACGTAACGTAGTGTGGACCTTGTTTCTTAAAATAATATGCCTGTTTTGTCATTCATTTTTGAAACTTTTCATGATCTGCTTAAGGACACGAAGGTATAGGCTCCATGGATTAATACACACTGTTTTCTTAAGGAAAAAGGAACAGGAGCATAAACGACATTCCGTTTTATAATAGTGGTATCAGTCAGCCGGGGCCGCACAGCCAAGTGCCACCCTCAGGGGCGTAAGCAGCAGACACTTAGGTTCTCACGCTTCCGGAGCCTGGATGTCCCCGTCGGTCCCCGCACAGGTCCGGTGCTGGTCAGAGCCTCTTCTGGCTGACAGCCGTGTTGTCGTGCCCTCCCCAGGTGGGGACGGAGCTCTGGTGTCTCTTCCCGTAAAGACACCAGTCCTGCAGGATCAGGGCTCAACCTGGACCTCACCAGGTCACTGAGCACTAATTCCTTCTCAGAGGCACCCCCATCTCCAGAGACATCCATGCTGGGGACGTGAATCCGGGGACACAAGTCAGTTGATCACAAGAGTTATATGTGAAGTAGCTTTTGAAAAAGGCTTTCATGATAAGGAAGAACTACTGAATTAGAGATGATTATCCTGCTGTTACAAATAACTTGCCACAGGAAGGTCTGTGGCACGTTGATTTTTATGAAAAAAAGAAAGAACCAACTTCTTAGAAAGCTCACTGTAAATCGGAAATGTGTGTGTGTCATAAAATAGCAGTGATGTTGAGTAACAATGATGCCTGAGTGCCCATCCTCATTGTGTCAAGAGCTTTAGTACCACAACAAGTGGTCTCGGAAAGAGTTATTACTGAGGACCCTATAAAACAAGAGCTCCATAATTCCTAAAAGAGCAAGAGTCATTTCCTACACGAATTGACTATCATTTTTTTTTACTGAATTAGAAACAGCTGTTGGTGATGGATTTCAAAGCTCTGAACTTACTTTTGGGGAACATACTTAGTGGAGCAGGTTGGGCGTGTGACCATGGCCTCTGCCACATCTCCCTGCGTGGCTCTGGGCAGCACTGGAGGTTCTGTGGGCATGCACGAACTGCTCGGGCTGGTGCACAGGGCGGCTCCCTTCCTCCCGCAGGTCCAGCGCGTTCAAGGTGCTGGCTCTGGACGGGGTCAGCACGGGGATCCTGCAGTTTCACACGGCTCAGGAGAGCGCTGACTGGCTGAGAGCAGTGTCCACGAACATCAGTGACCTGACAAGACAGAGGGTGAGCAGACTTCCCAGGACTTCCTGCTTTTGCACTTAATCCACAAAAATGATTTGATATTTCTTGTTATTTAGGATTAACCCTAAAATAGTTATAAGATTAAACAAGGAAATATGTACTTTTTTCAACATACCACATCTCTGACTAAATCAAGTTCAAAATCAAGTCCTGCAGATGTCTCCTGAGTGAGAGTCTGGGCCTGATCAGACATGTGGGTGCTCACCCCATCCCTTCCTCTCTCTCCTCCTGTGTCCCCACACAAGCACAGACCCTTTCATGTACGTATAATACCACGTACACTTGACCCGAACGCATCGATGGAATGTGGGTACCCCAATGAGGCTGAAGACAGGATGCCCCTTGTTTATGAAAACAAGACACATATCCACCCAGCAAGATGACTTCCCAAATTTTCAGTGCAAGTGTCCAGGAGAAAGAAAGTGCCCTGTCTCCTTGAGGGATCTGTTTGATGTTCAGAGTCAATACAAAATAAACGTAGCTGGCTGGGAGTTGAAGTCAAATTAAGACTAAGTTCCCAAGGAACCACTGTATGCTGCCAGTGAGCTGTTGGCCCCTGGAAGGACTCGCTCATGGCCAAAGTGGTCTTTGATCAGTTCCTTCCCTGGTGACCTGCCCACGGACTGCATTTGTGTCCTGAGGCTTCTGTTCCGGGGAAGCAGTTAGCAGGAAGTCCCGGAACCAGCCTTTGACCCCACTGTCCAGCCGAGCACAGGCCCACCCTGCAGCAGCCCTGAGCCCCTTCCCGCCCTGCTGCCCATCCCCCGCCCCACCGCCCGGTCCGCCCACCGTGCTGCCCGTCCCCACCCTGCAGCAGCTCCTGCCACCCAGTCCCCCACCCCGCTGCCCAGCCCTTACCCCACCGCCCCTTCGCCACCCCGCCACCTGTCCGCCCGCCCCCACCCTGCCGCAGCCCTGCACCCCTTGCCCCCTGCTGCCCACCCGTCCCCACCCCGCTGCCCGTGCCTACCCTGCAGCAGCCCTGAGCCCCTTCCCGCCCTGCTGCCCACCCGTCCCCACCCCGCTGCCCGTGCCTACCCTGCAGCAGCACCTGCTGACCCTTCCCACCCTGATGCCCATCCCCCGCCCCACCGCCCGGTCCGCCCACCGTGCTGCCCGTCCGCACCCTGCAGCAGCTCCCGCCACCGGCCCCCCTGCCACTGCTCGTGTCCCACCCCACCGCCCCTTCGCCACCCCGCCACCTCTCTTCTTCCACATGCACTGCCTTGTTCCTGGAAGCTGCAAAACAGAGGTTGACTGAGCACATTAAAATATTTGGGAAAGCAGCAATGCACTCGATTCCTATAGAGCAGAACTTCTCTGAGACCTTAGTTTTCAGACGTGACAGTTTGAATTCCAGAGGTATCTGGATGGATTAAAGGAAAAGAACAAGCAGGTGGTGGTAGTTTGGTATCCCAAGAGTGCATGTGACCAGGGAGCCCCTCAGGTCTGGGTGATTTTATACATTCTAGCTGGCAGGCAGAGCCGAGAGAAGGAAACCAGCTGTGTGGATTCGAAGCCGTGTTCCAACTCTGTGTGTTATGCTTCTGGACCTCCACTTCCTCACTGGTACAATTTTGGAAATGGTGCACTGTGCAGGATTTCTGGGAGAGTCAAGGGAAGGAGCACGCATGAAATGTGAAACTAAGCTAGAGCAGAAATCATTTTCCCGTTTTTTCCAAATATTGAAATTTAAGCATCTCCTGTCCCATAGCTTCACTCACACAAAATGCTGATGTTTAAAACGAATAAGTATGTTAATAGTGGAGTTTTTCTGGCGCCTGGGTGGCTCAGTCGTTAGCGTCTGCCTTCAGCTCAGGTCATGGTCCCCGGGTCCTGGGATCGAGCCCCGCATCGGGCTCCCTGCTCCACGGGAAGACTGCTTCCCCCTCTCCCCCTCCCCTGCTCGTGTTCCTGCTCTCGCTGTCTATGTCTCTGTCAAATAAATAAATAAAATCTTTAAAAAAAAGAATATTAAAAAAAATAGTGGGGTTTTTCTCTGCTGTACCATTGCTGTGGCACATGGTTTGGTTCTTAGGTAAGAAATGCATCGTAGAAGAAGCTTGTTCCCAAGGACACATGCTGCGGCTAATTTCAGTTGCTGATTTGACAGGTTGGAAATGCTGGCAACACTCTTGTCCTGCTGACTCTCTTGCTTCCTCTCCACAGGTGAGGACGGAGAATAAGTGCTCTTCCCCTTGTGACCAGGTAGGTCCTGCGTTTTTCTTGTCGATCATATGACAAGTCTCTAAAAGTAGTTTCTCCTGGTCTTGGAACTTGATTTGGGAATTTTGGTAGAAGTCAGGGTCCCCGTCCTCGGTGCAGGAGGAATTGCTCTGGTCCTCTGTCCAGGTTATAACTGAGCTCTCGGCAGCTGGGTTTTCTGAGGAAATGTGGTTAAACGATAGTGTAGTTGTGATTGTTTAAGCTGAGAGGTGTTTTACTTTGGAGACACACCTGTATGATCTGGAAACTTAAGCACTGTGTAATTTTCTTAAGAACACCCTCATTTGGAGAGCTTTGCCCTGGAGAGACTGCTGGCCAGCAGATGGGTGGGAGCCCATGCCCCAGTGCAGGCAGCAGCATCCCCACATTGACCCAGGCCTGCCGACGAGGCTGCCTCGTGGGGAATCCATAGCTCATTCCTTCTCAGGGCAGAGCCAGCCACTGATGAGCTGACTCCTGATTCGGAGTCACTGGGTCTGTAAGTGCGTAGGGATGAGCTGACACCCTGATTCGGGGCTCCCGATCACTGGTCATTGGGTCTGTAAATGCATAAGAATGAGCTGATCATAAATTTAGAAAAATGTTACAATAAATAAAAGTTACATTCAGAATAACTTTCCTGAGAGTTTCTTTCCTAATTACAGAATGTTGATTAGAGGGTTAGAACACAGCCACTGGGTTGGACCTTCTCGTAGGTGGGGGAATACCTCAGCATTTCAGGGCATACTCGGATTACCTGGCACGTCAGGAAATCAAAGCCTGCTTTGTTTTAGTTGGAGTCACAAGAGAGTCCGGAAATAGGGTCAAAGGAATAAAACTCCCGACACTGAGAACACAAAGTAATTAGGGCTCGGAGACCTGGAGGCTGTGGGCTAATGGGGCTCTCAGGTTATCTCAGAGAAGTTTTATCACACGTTAAACCATGTTTGTGTGATGCTGGTCTCCATGGCCCTGTTTGAGTAACAGCTGCTTTCTGATCCCAAGTAATCTCTTTCCTGGTGACATAATTTGGCCAGATTAACATCTGAGCCACAGTTTCTTCTTCCATAAAATAAGAGAACTGTAATGGGTAATCTAAAGACTTTTTTCTAACCTGAAAATTTCTCTGTTACTTTGAACTTTTTCTGTCAGGGGCTCAAATTAGTATATTTGGGGAGAAATACTAGAGATGAGTTTACTCCGTGGGCTTATTGAAGAACTGTGCCTGCCGTGTCTCACTGTGCTTTTGGTAGAGGATTATCTCACATTTTTCCCCAAAACTAAACATTTTGTGTATATTACAGGAGTTTAGATTTGTGACATTGGGCCCTTAAGAATGAGAGGCAATGCTTTTCTCATTCTAAACAGTTCTTTCCTGGTTTTGGTATGTAGCAAAGACATAATATTTGGATAAATATTTGAAAAAAATACTTGTATTTGGGAACTACTGAAATTGGCAAAAACAAGTACAAAACAGATTAGAATATTATACAAAAGGCCTGGAGTATAGTTTTTTTAGACTCTTTTATTTAGTGAGTAAGATGATTGTGTAATTTGCCGCCCAAACAGAGGCCCTTCCTTCTGGGATGATGGCCAGCCTAAAAGTGACAGGCATACATTTGAAATTGTCCTGGGCAAACCAAAACACTTGTTCCCTGCTAAGATAGCAAGTAGCTCTGTACATTTCCGAACTAAAATTCCCCTGGAAAACCTGAATTAAAGCAAAATATGAATACCTTACCAAATCCAAAAGAAACCTAAATCTCAGGAATGTGGGCTTTTTCTGTGTAAAGGACGAGCTGTACAGTATCATCTGATGGACACTTAGCCAATTATCTCAACTCACTCAAGTGGGAAAAAAAAAGACTTTCCTATAGAAATGGCATCAGAAAAGATAAATGAAAATATGCTCATTTATTATAATGGTTATGTTCTCTTCATTTAATTATGGTGATATAATCAGGTAGGTGTTCATAAAATTATAATATATGTTTCTTGGAACACGTAATAAGCCATTAGAAAATTCATAATGTAAAAGATAAAATTAGCTAACCCTAAAATTATTTATGAACTACATATACCTAGAAAAGATTCATAAAGCAGGTAACATTTCCATTAATGGCTAAGCTATAACTTATCTCTTTGCTAATTGATCTAGGGAGAATTAAATTACATATGGAATGTCATTAAGGTCACATGCAATTTATAGATGTTTTGGATTATGAACAGTCTGATTTTTATAAAATTTCTTTCTGTAAAATTCTATCTGGCATCTTGACCCAGGACATCTTTCACCAGGAGTTGGAGTGAAAGCTGTCAGGGCTTTGTCCTGCAAACCGCAGTGGCGGGGACGGCCCACCTGAGCCCAGGGTGGGTTAGCGCCCCCCTCCCCCCGCCAGGTGTCCCCACCTTGAAGCAGCTCCTAGGACAGGTGTATTGTGCAAGGTGGCTGGCATGTCTTTGAAGATTCCCTTTTAATTTTACTGAAATGCACAAGTTATTTTAAAGCCTTACTCCCTACCATGTGTGTAACATTAATGTTTCAGGTAAGACATGGGGACTGAGGGCGCCTGGGTGGCTCAGTTGGTTAAGCGACTGCCTTCGGCTCAGGTCATGATCCTGGAGTCCCGGGATCGAGTCCCGCATCGGGCTCCCTGCTCAGCAGGGGGTCTGCTTCTCCCTCTGACCCTCTTCCCTCTCGTGCTCTCTGTCTCTCATTCTCTCTCTCTCTCTCTCTCTCAAATAAATAAATAAAATCTTTAAAAAAAAAAAAAAAAAACATGGGGACTGACATTCGTTTGAATTCATGCCCCGAACACTTCAGCTATGTTACTGTTTTCATTAACTTTTTGAATCCTATTCTGATTTGTTACAACTTGCATTTTGTGCCTTTGTATTAGGAAGTTGGACTGTAAAGAAAATCAGGTTTTCCATGTAGGTCAACTCTGTGTTTACTGTAGCGATGGAGAATACAACGGTCGGCAGCTACAACCTCGTAGACAAATCTGCGATACTAGCCCCAAATAGAGTGTAATTTAATGCTGTGTTTTAAATATACACGGGGGACACAACTCTACTGCAGCTGAGGGCCCTGTGGGGCGCAGACGCTCCCAGAGACACCCCTGGCCTGTGTGGAGCTGTGGCTGTTCCTCTCATACGCTCACGCTCACAGCCGTCTGTTTGGTTTGGGCATTAGGAAACCCGCTGGCTCTGAGTGCCCGTTGTCTGTTCTTTCTAGCCCCCAGTGCACTCACTACGGCTTGGGTTTAATTTCAAGGGTTTTCCTCTGCAGGTTGTGCATATGGGGTGGGTCAGTGAGAGACTCGAAGGCACCGGCTCCTGTCACACCTTCCGATCCAAGTTCCTGGCCCTGAAAGGCTCGTCCCTCCATGTGTTCAGCACCCCTCCGGTAAGGACGCCCGGACTCCTTGGGGAGGGTCTGCTGCAGAGAAGCAGCTTGGGACGTGGTGTCTGCCGGAGGCCAGACACACAGGGGCCAGACCCCACTGCTCTCCTGCTCACACACCAGCTGGCTGGGAAGCAGGGGTGCAGAAGGCTGTTCCTGGAGCATCACACACAAAACAGAACAAAATCCTTCTCTTCATACATTCTGAGTTAATGGCCAGATAATTAAATTTAAAAAGTCACTCTTTCCTTCACATCCCCCCATTTTATTAAAGTAACCAAACAACCTAATTCAGCAGGGCACATCATGTAGGCCTGATGCTAAATGCCGTAGTTTACAATTGTATCGTCATCACAGACACCACTGTCCCAGAAGGGACCAAACATAACATGTGTGCTCCGCCCAGTGAGGAGTTAAAGCAGTTGCACGTCCAGTATGGAGAATTCCTGTGTCCCAGTTTCCCCAAAGGTTGACACTGAGTGTGACCCTAGGACATTTGTGGAAACTAGAAGCTCAGGAGCGGGGTGTCCCTAATAACAACGTCATAGACCACCAGTCCTCCCCGAGTACCTGACGCTCTCCTTATGTCCCCAGAACAACCAGGGCACCGGCCTGTACGGGTTTTGATAAGCCAGTGCTGTGAATTTACTGAGGTTAAAGAGTCACCTAAATTTTTTTAAAAAACAATCATAGAATTCTCCTCAAAACAAATGTACTGATTTTTTTTAACATTTGTTGCTAATGTAATATTAGGTGGTTTTGCCTGACAAAGACAAGTAGGAGAGAACTTGAAACCTAACACAGAAACAAACCGCACTGACCTTGGGGCTCACTTCAGGCTCTGCAGGAGTGGGGCTGCTGAACCCAGGGGAGGGGCCGTCCATCCGCAGTCCTAACAGAGATGCTCACATGTCCCTGTTACAGAGGGAGACTCAGGGCAGGCTCAGGCCCTGATGCGCAGGAGGGAGGGTCTCGCCTCCACCCGGTTTAGCACAGTCAGCTCAGCGCCTGAGACCAGAGGTGCCCCTCGCAGGACTGCAGGTTGTTCCCAGTTTTTTCCCGCTGATAGTTGAGGTTCTCTGTGACATTTCTCATCCCACTTCCTGAGGACCCCCGGGATGACCACTGTCCCGGGCACCCTGGGGTTTGGGACACAGCCAGGTCAGAAAACCCCGAGGTGACCGCGGTCCTGATGGCACGGCCCCTCCTGATCTCAGTGCTGTCCCGGCATAATTACTGTCAACAGTCACTTGGGCCCCAGGTCTGAGCTGGGACCGGGTCGGCAGGCTGTGCTCACTGCGATGGTTCTGGCACACGCAGGAAGGGCCAGAGAGGGTGGACACAGAGCAGGCTGCTCCCTTCCAGTGGGGAGGGCCCCGTGAAGGCAGATGGTACCCCCACCATGGTTCCCAGTGTGTGGCCTGGCATGGAATTCCAGGGCAGAGCCTGCAAAACCCATTCACAAAGCGGTATTTTTCAAACTGTACTTGACAACCCGTACGTGATGTTTAGGAAACGCAGGGTTACCTGGGGTGGGGATGATGGCTCCGTCACCGCCAGGGCTCCAGAGAACCAGATGCCCGAGCCGCAGGAAGTGCCTCTGCCCAGGACAGAGCGCCTGTGGCTGTGCCGTGTGGCTGGAAATGTGGGGGTTTGGTCTCCCTGTGCATCTCTGTGCCTCCAGGCACAAGTCCGTGTCGGGGTGCTGAGACATGACCCCCTGTCCCTGCAGAGGGGGTGCTGAGCCGAGCCGTCTCTCTGGACATGGCTGGTCCATCCGGGTTTTCCTCCAGGGCCTCCGTGCTGATCTTTCCAGTGAGTGGACCTGAATCTCACAGCTCAATGTGTCGTAGGGAGGCAGCAGGCTGCGGCACGCCCAGAGACCGGGGTGGATGGGAGGCCGCTCCCAGGCTCAGATGGAGTTTGTGGCGCACACATGGCTGAAGAGTAAATGCACACATGCCAAGTGCTCTCACAGCTCGGCCTGTCCTGGCCAGCCCTGCGTGAACATGACCCGGCGTATCCCATCCTCAGCTGCGGGGACCTGGAGCATCGGCCCTTGTGCCACCTGGGACTTGCCCTGAATGCTTGCTTCCTGCACGCATGCACCTGCTGCCCTACCCAGCCCCCAAGTCGCACTGTCTCAGGCTCACCCGTTCTTTCTGCTCGCTCTTGGTTTCTGCTTGCTCCTTACCTACTGCGGGGCCCTTGTCTGTGGCTGCATTGGCCAGGCAGCACAGCTGCCACCTTACGGACTGTCTTCCAGCAGACTACGATCTGGTCCAGGATTCGGGGATAAAGCTGTGTGATCTTGGACAGGTCACCAACCCTCTGTGGTCTGCTCGCACCCCACACATCAAGAGTCAAGTCCGGCACCCACTGGAAGAATGGGCCCGTAGAGACTGCACCACTCTTCTCCTGTCCTGTCAGCTTCCATTCCTGCTGGCCTCTGCTGAACTTGTGGTGTGTTTTCACATTCAAGCCCCAGAGGGGCACGTCTGACTGGCTGGCACGGTCCTTGAGGGCAGGGACCAGTCTGTGCCAGGGAATGTGAGGCTTGGAAGACACTGATGTGCCGGCCAAGGAACCCCCGTGTTGGGGGGGGGAGGAGACCCCCAGCACCAACTCAGGGAAGGGCTGGACTGTCCGTTTCACCTGTAGCCGTGGTCACCAGCGGGCCTTCATGGGACCTGGGTTCCTGCACCCAGTAGGTATGCACAGGAAAGGCCCTTATCAACAACTGTTGGAAAACTAGGTAAACCCGTTAGGTGTCTTTCTGTGGGGCTTTCTCCCAAGTTGTATTGTTCCCCAAGGTGGTATGGCTCGCGTTACCACACATGACCCAGCAATGCGTGAACTTAATCCCAGCCTCCCAGAGATACGTGCCAGGAAAGTCACAGGTCTGTAAGTCCCCTCGAAGCTCCCCAAGTACGCTTCTGTGCATCCAGTCGTCAGAGCCTGAGATTCTGGTCCTACAGGTGTTGGTGAGGTGCATGGTGCCAACACCGCTTTAGTCTACTGTCACGATTTCATTGGGGGTATTTATTTGATATAAACGAGAGGAAATAGAAGGATCTAGTCTGATTTTTACCTGTACATTCATCTGTTTCCTCATTTAAGTCTCACTTGAATGAAATTCATGGGTAAATAGTAAATAGTATAACTGAGGGGGCTATTTTTGATAATTTTAGTCAAAATCGGCTCCTTAGAGATCACGCATTCACTGTATTTACTACTGGAACATTCTTTAAAAAGCATCTAAAAGCTGCAGGGACAGGCCTTGTGGGTGGATCTTTGCATTAATGACCCTGAGCTGAATGGGAAATTCAATTTTCTAGACGTTCGGTTCTAGCATGGTGCTTAGGAGACCCCCGTCATCTCTGGAAGGAGTCTGGTGGCGTCGGCCGGCTGCTGAGCTCTGCAGGGACGCCTGAGTCCCTCTCAGACCAGAGAGCTCCAGCCGTTGAGAACACCGCACGCGGGCAGGCGCCTGGCCCCACGTAGACCCGCCTGTCACTGTGCAGGGGGCGGGGGCTCGGCTTGAAGGGAGCATGCCCCCAGGTGTTGCGTCTAGATCTGTGTCCTACAGCGGGCCTCCATAACCTGTTCTAAATGTGCTGACCTACCCGGGAAGACGTAACGAAGCAAGGACACAGCCTCCCTCATGGCTCCTTCATGGCTAGCGGAGTCGGGAGACCCGCTTACACGCAAGTTCGGAGCCGTTCGTTCTGTGCTTGCTTGGGCAGCACACACAAGATGAGCACTGTGCCTGCGCAGGATGGTGCGCAGACGAAACCAGCCGTTTCAGGAAGGCCTGATGTCTAGAGTTAAACCTGCTGCTTTTTCCTCATACCTGGGTTTACAAGGCTCAGTTGTGGGTGTGGAATCCAGCTGGTCGTTCAGATGTGGGTAACTTCTGCCACAGCACGGTGCATAGCGTCCCTGCAGGCTGCTGTGCTGCTGGGGCCGGAGGTGCAGGCCGGGCAGGGCCAGGCTGGGGGTGTTGCCCCATGAGCACAGCCTCGTCTGCTGAGACCAGCCCCCTTTCTGTTGTCTTAGCACAGAGCTAACACTCACAGACTGGTCACCACAGCACGGCGCCATGCCCACGGGGCCCCTCCCCCCTCCCCCCGTCTCCCTGTCTCTCGGTCTCTGTCTCCCTGTCTCTGTGTCTCTCTGACCAGCGTCTCCACTGTGACCTGACTTCTGATTCCCCAGAGACAGAGCCCTGCCTTAGTTGCAGGGAGCCTCCCTCCCGGACCCCTCCTAGGGTTGCCCTGGTGTCCAAGTCTCTTTGAAACAAAGGTCCTTCCTAGCCACTGTTTCTTTTGTGACCCCCTCCTCATTCAGGATCTCTGCAGAAGGGGACCACCGAGGTCCCTGTGCCTGTCTCAGGGTCACCAGCAGCGACTTTCTGTGATCAAGAGGGTTTTGTTGACGGAAAGAGAAGTGTGAGGCCCCTTGGAGCTAGTTTGGTTCTTGCTGTTACTTGTAAAGGGATGGCATGGCCCCAGATGAGTCTAGGAAGTAGTTTCTGGGATGTGGGGTGCTGGGAGGCAGAGTGAGCCCTGCACGCGTTCACCAGTAGCCTCGGGTTTAACGAAACCAGATGTTAACGAACACTGTGTGCATCTTTCCAAACACAAATATGAAGACGCAATCACCCTCGAAAAAGCAGGGAGTGCAACCCTCTGAATCCTTAAATGTAAAAATAAAATTGTTCATTACATAATATGGCATCTCTGGGCAGGCTGTGAAGCTGCAGAATCCGGGGAATTTGGGAAGCACACCCACCCCACAGCCATGAGAGGAAAATGCCCCCGTTTCCTGAGACGGAGCATGATGGGGGGTGTATGGGTGAGGGCTGGGTGTCCTCAGCTTGAAACACCTGACAGTGTCCAAAGATGATGCTCAAGTAGAGCTGGAATCACCTGTTTCCGGTTCTGGGAAGAGATCTGGTGGGCAGCATCTGTGCACGGATGTCCCTGGGGCTGAGACCACATGAGCCCTGATACCCTTCTCAGTGGGTTCTTCATGCTGCAAGAGGGAGAAGCCACCTATATCCCTTTCCCAGTGGCAGTCGATCCTAGTCACCCACATGGAGAAATGAAAAGGCGAAGGCAGTGGTATTTATAAATATTCAATCCCCAAATTAGAGTGAGTTCACTTGATTTATTTGCATGCTTCCCAATGTCTTCATATAATTTAAAAATTCCCAGTGACCTAAACTGTCGGTGCTAAATATCACCTGTAAAATCAGAATAAAGTAAATGCTCCCTGAAGAGGGTTGTAGTGAGGTTAAAATAAAGTGATTTTTGTGGGAATTGTCTGTACTGACGAAATGCTAGAAGCACACTCAGTTTATTTTCTGTGATCATAAAGATGTTCTTTGACTATTGGTTGAATAATCCATAAAATAAGTATTGGCAGGTAGTAAAGCCTAGTGGTTGTGCTGTATGTTTGGAAATGCCATCAAATTCTCTCTAAAGAGAATATAAAGGAAAAATCAACACTTCAGGTTTTTTGAGGGGTTGGGGAGAGTAAGCCAAGAAATCTCGAAGTGTTTCCTGGCTGAAACCCATAAATAACGATGAGCAAATTCCACAAGACAGCAAAGACAGTCTACTTAAGAGTGTTCAGTCCTTTGTGGTTCAAAGGGAAGGGGTGACAGCAGGTGTAGCAGGTTGGATCCAGGTGCAGAGAGAAGACGTGGCCTGTGGCGCACTCCCTGCCCACGGTTCTGCACCGTGATTTCTCCGTGGGACATGGATGATCCATTCCCAGACCTTTGGAATGATTTTCAAGAGTTCACATCATTTAAGGTAGAAATGGTAGCAGCTCCCTTTCTATTTTAATTAAATGCAAAAAACAGGTATGTAAATATTTTACCATTAAAATTGAGTATTTTGAAAACCTTTGTGTCCCTATTGGGTTCACATGTCCCAAGAGTTAGGTAGAGACCAGGAAAAAATCTGGAACACAAAAATGTCAAAGTCAGAAAATGAAAGCAAGGCTTCGTGGCTCTTTCTGCCATTCCGTGTGTATGTGATGCCGTAGGACAGAGTTTCACACCCATTTCCAAACACATTAGAGGAATTCACTTCACTGCGTGCTTTTAGATAAGCAGGCTTTGCACTAAACAAAACATGGAAAGGACATGAAATCACCTCAGTAAATTACAATAAATGGAGGGAAGGTCCAGAGATTTCCCACCTTCCACCAGCCCTCCCCATCCACAGCCTCCCCGATGTTTCATCCCCCACCAGAGTGGTACATGCTTTTATCAAAGATGAACCTACATTAACATATCATAAGCACTCAGAGTTCATGGTTTACCTCAGGGTTCATGCATGGCACTGTCCATTCTTTGGGTTTGGACAAAGGTGTAACGACACGTGTCCAGCATTACAGTGTCCTGCAAAGTAGTCTCACGGCCCCAAACACCCTCTAGCGATTGTCCCATAGTTGGAATCATACAGAATGTGGCCCTTCAGGTTGGCTTCTGTCACTTAGGGATGTGCATTCAAGTTTCCTCCTTGTCTTTTTATGCTTTGGTGGCTCCTTTTTATCGCTGAACGTCACCCACTATGTGAATGGACCTCAGTGTATTTATCCATCACCTAATGAAGGACGTCTTGCTTGCTTCCAGGTTTGGGCCATTATGAATAAAGCTGCTGTAAACATCTGTGGGCAGGTTTGAGTGTGGACATAAGGGCCACACCATTCTGCGTTCCCACGGCGATGAGAGTGTGTTCCCGCTGCCCCACGTCCTCGCCAGCGCCTGGTGTTGCCTGGGTTCCAGACGGTGCCCATTCTCATAGGTGTGCAGTGGTATCACATTGTTGTTTTAATCTGCATGTCCCTGAGGGCTTGTGATGTGAGCGGCATTTCATGTGCTGCTTTGCCACCCTCGTGCCTTCTCTGGTGAGGTGTCTGATGAGGTTATTTGGCCTATTTTTTACTCAGTTTATTTGCCTTCTAATTGTTGAGTTAGAGACTTCTTTGTATATTTTGGAGAGGCCTTTCTCAGATGTGTCTTTTGCAAATATTCTCTCCCAGTCTGTGGTTTGTCCTCTCTCTGACTTTGTCTTTCTCGGGGTGGAGTTTTTCATTGTAATGTATCCAGCTTATTGGCTCTTCCTGTCATGGATCCCGTCTTTGGTGTTGGATAAAAAAGGTCATCAACATCCCCAAGGTCGTCGAGGTGTTCTCCTACGTCATCTTCCAGGGGTTTTATATTTTGCATTTCACGTTAAGGTCTGTGCTCCATCCTGAGCTTTCCGTGAAAGGGTGTAAGGTCTGGGTGGAGATTCAGTATTTTGCATGTGGACGTCCACTTGTTCCAGCACCACTGGATGAAGGATTACCTTGGCTCCTTTGTCAATGATCAGTGAGTATTTATGTACTTATGTAAGTGAGTGAGTATTTATGTAATCAGTGAGTATTTATGTAATTCTGGGCTCTCTCCTTTGATCCTTGATCTGTTTGGCTCTAATACCACCTGCGGTGATCACTGTAGCTTCATAGTAAGTCTCCAAGTTAGGTGGTGTTAGTCTTCTGACTTTTCTCCTTCGATATCATGCTGCCTCTGTATGAACATTAGAACCCGCACATCAGAGTCCACACAGTAATTTCCTGGGAAGTGATAGGCTAGGGCGTAGTTCTCTTGGCAACTGATTTTCTTGGCTGCCGGACACAATGCTCTGGGTAGAAACAGCTGGTGTGTGTAGTCCTTCTGTGGTCCTGTGATGGCATCTCAGTCCTTCGTGACCTGAGCCCCTGCACTCTGGACCACACGAGAGGCCCTCAGGTTTTTCTCCCCACTTCTGTGGGACAGGCTGGCTGAGGGGCTGGACTTGGTATTGTTCTTCTCCGGGGCAGCTAGGCTCTGATGAAACCCCAGCAGGGGTGGCTCTGGCTAACCTGCCTCCCCGAGGTTCTTGGGAAGAATGGGGCTCTGGGGTATTTCAGAAGGCTCCAACAGGACTTTTCCCCAGTGTTTCCTCTGGGACCTGGTTGAGCTCCTGGAGATAAATCTCACAGTGTCATGGCGCCTCCCCGACCCCTTGATTGGGTTGCGGCCCACACTGAGCCCCTGCAATCTGCTAATGACAGTGGTTTTCCTGCCATTGTGGGTTCCTGCAGTGGACTCCACTACCCAGGCTCCACTCTGGGAGGCTGTGCTGACCTGTCTTGGGGCCACAGTGTGCCCTGTGTCCTCCCTTATGGATCCGGGAAGCGTCTGTTCAGGTTTTCACTTGTTACATAAGAGCAGTGACTTCCAAGTTCCTTATGCACAATGAGAAACATGCTAACTTTTTAAATAAAAAAAAAAAAAGCAAACTTTACCATTACTTAACATTATGATGCCGGTTTAAACGAATCATTTTCATGCATTAACCAAAATAACAAAGGCGTACTTTTAAAAGGAGACTGGAAAGCTTTTATAAGACAAGGAAGAAGTTCCACTCTGAAAACACTAGGGAAAGAGTGGTTTTGTGGAATAAGCTGTGAACTACTTCTCATTAGCCGTAGGCTGTAAGCTGAACCTGCCTGCATGCTGGCTGGGCACCTGGGGGAGTGCTGGTCACCCTCGAGTCTAGTGTCCTCCATCTGAGGATAGGGGCACATCCCACAGGCTCATGGTGAACGCGGAGGACCTGCATCTGTATATTCATAACTATTTTTGAAAACTCTAACACATTTAAATTTAACATGGAATTTTGCTATTAGTATTTAGCAACTTATTGTAAAAGCAATACACGAAATATGGCAAGTGAATTTATTCCTAAATATTTACAGATATTTGAGTCAGACATTGGACATTGTATCCTGGAGCTGGTGACAATTTGCCAATAACAATTTCTACTTTGCCCAAATCTATAACAACCATATGTGAAGTTTTTAATGTCTGTGTATTTATTTATGCCATGCTGACATAAAACATGAGGTTTCTGAATATGAGACAGACTACTAGTGACTCGCTGCACATCTTCGGGCTGTTTCTGGGCATGGACCCCACAGGTGGTGCGGTGAGCCCTGACGTGCTCTGCACAGACAGAGGTTTGAGAAGGGAGGGGACCCGTGGCCCAAGAGAGAGACTGTACCTCACTGGCCGTGTAAACAAGGGCTCTCTTGGGAGAGGAGAGGCTGCTGCTCATCACCCTGTCGAATGAGACCAGATCTCTCCAGAAGGCAAATGTCCCTGACCAGTCACTATCTCTGTACCCACTTCTCCGTCCTTCCTCCCAGGGGAGTTTGCTCAGAAAGCCTGACCACACTCACAGAGCCTGAGTCAGAATACTTGAATACATTTTCAGAAGGTCCAAAGATTCTCTGACAAATAATTTAGGAAGAGCTGAAAGAGAAAGTCCTATATTCAAGGATGGTTTCTGAGCTCCCTCAAGACGAGGCAAAGGGATGACATTGAAGCAAAAGAGGGAAAAGAAGAACAGAGGGCTGGAAGAGAAATGGGGGAGGGGAGGTCCATTGGCATTTTCCGACTCGGATGGGTGTCCGGTGCGGAGGAAGCAGAACCCAGATTTGGGGGCTGGCCTAGCTCTCCCAGGCTCTGGGAGGTGCTCCCAAGTGTGGATTAAAGCCAGGATAATTCTCATCACTCTGCTCTTCTTCCTGCCAGCCTGTTATTTCTGACTTGCAAATTGGAATCTGAGAAAATGTGAGCTGCTCATGTTTTCAAACATCATTAAAATGTGTTGATAACAGTCAATTTTATAGCATCTTACAGCATTAACAAATTTTGTAGCAGTTACCCGTGAACATGCAGGAAATATTAGAGGCGATTTTAAGAATGTCAATTAGGCAAATATATTCTATCATTTATTTTTTTTACCTGAAAAGAAATAATTTAAGATTTGTAGAGTGAAGAAATATTAGACAATTGTATATCAAATACAGAATTATTCTGTGTCACCTCTGGGGCTGCAGTGAAAGTGTTCCACAATAATATCAAAAGATGCCAAGATATTACACCTTAGAGTCTAAAATTTCTGCAACGTTTCAAGTCAAATATGGTCCCATAAAATAGAAACTGTCAACTCTTATGACTTGGGAAAAGTAGCAATGGCATGTGGTTACAAATGTTCACTCTTGTTGCCAAGTCTGATTACTCCCTTTTCGATGCCAGCTGGTTGGAAAAACTGAGGTGTCAGCATGGATCGTTTTTCCTTTTCCTGATTTCTGAGTCATCAGGAATGAGTGTAAGGATCAAGGGATCACATCCCATTCCCGTCCCCTGGAAGCACTTATCCAGAGACAGGCAGGTGTGGTGATGGCTCCGAATGCCAGTCTGCATCCCTCTCTCACTATCAGGAGTTCTTAGCCCTCCTGAGAAACCAGGCAAATTGCTCACACTGGCTGCATCGGAGGACCTCCGATGTAAGGAGTTTACGTCAGGGAGTATCTAGTTTGCAAAGCAAGGAGTTCTGACTGAATATGCATCTCTGTGTAAATAAGGTCTTCCTAGTTCACTCTCCATCCTTCCTCCCCTCTGCCGTCTGTCTGTCTGCCTTTCCTTGTAAAAGGGGTCAGGCTTTTTACCCTTGGATTGTTCTCTTAAGACATCACCACAACAGAGTCATCACTGGCGCATATTTTTAAGACAAAGTTCTGATCAGGTCGGGCTGAGGTGGGACCTGAGATTCTGCATTTCTAGCAAGCTCCCAGGTGATGCTGATGCTGCTGGGTCACGTGGCGCCCTTTTTAATACATCAGTAATAAATTTACTTGAAAGTCAAGATCTCTGAGCCCCATGCCACACTTGCTAAATCTGAATCAGATGATGCCAGGAACATGCCGCATAATGGGCTTCACAGGTGATTCCTGGCTCTGCTCAGGTTTAGTTCAAAACTCTAGAAATGTCTGCTTCAGAAATTTCATCCCATCACTGACCACTGTCAGTGAACTTTTTGAACTTTGTATTTACCTTCTAATTGTATATATGTGGGTACACACACAGGTACATGATTTTTCACTTCACTAACTTAGTAGATGCTGATCTTGCTGTCTCGGGAATGACCATGTCCTAAATCATCCCAGCCTGTGAGGTGGTTGGGTTTAGTGTTGGGTTGAAACAGCCCAGACAGTTTCCAGAGCTGTAACTAATTTATAAAAGAGGAAAGGAGCCCGGAAAGGCATCATGGATATTTTGGAGGTAATTTGCGTCAAAAAGAAACAGGAATACTTTGTGCTTTTTCTGAATCAGAGAAGCATTCATGTAGCAAAGCTTGAGGACGGCAAACCCACACACTGACGTGAGCCTGCATAGTGCCAGGTCACAGCAGTGAGGAAGCTAGTGAGGGGGAACATTCTGAATAATGTAATTTTTTTCTTTGTATTTTCATGATTCTTCAAAAATAAGCAGCATCGTTGTAACTAGAAAAGTTAAAAATTGTGTCCACGTTCATCCTGTAGCCTCGAAGCTCCACTATACCCCAAATCACCTTCCAGTTATCACTCTAACTGACCTTCTCGTTTATATTCTACCTTTTGCATTTTTAATCACAAGAGTAAGGACTTGACTCTGGGTCAGTTGATACTAAGTGGCCACATGTCCCTGTGATTCTTGTGTCATTAACTCTTTGGGGAAATGTTCCGAGGTGATGGGTTTGAAATGCCTGATTGGTTCCCTGTGTTTCTATAGCGGAGCGATTTCAAGAAGGTTACCACTTAGTACATCAAGTACTTTCAACGTTTCAAAGACACCGTGAACCGTGATTAGTTTCATTTTTTATTTGTATGTTTAATGGCTGGAAAGTAAGTGCAGGGTGAGCAATAAAAACCAGATTTGTTACAGTGTTGACTATTTCAGATTTTATGTGTGAAATATTCTAGTGTAGAGATCATACATGTGACGTGAATTGTCAGCCGTGACAGCACTCAAAAATCAGATGATTTGGGATACCTGGGTGGCTCAGTCGGTAAAGCCTCTGCCTTTGGCTCAGGTCATGTCTCAGGGTCCTGGGATCGAGTCCCGTATCAGGCTCCCTGCTCAGGAGGGAGTCTGCTTCTCCCTCCCCCTCTGCTGCTCCCCCTGCTTGTGTATGCACACACTCTCTCTCTTTCTTTCTGTCAAATAAATAAAATCTTTAAAAAAAATCAGATGATTTGATCATTATTATTGTTAAAATAGTTGTAAAACGCAATGTCAGGCCAATCAAAAACACGTTCAGTTAAATTGATGAGCTAATAAGTTTGTATTATTCCTGGAATGGAACAGACTAGTGAGTTTAGTTCTAAATCACAAGACTGGACACACACACTTCAGGTCACATTCCAGCAAACACACAGACTCAAAGCATGCTCATACACAAACTAGTCACCCTCCTAAGTTCTCTCAATTTGACCTAAAATTCCTCCTTAATTCAGTGTCAATCCAAGTCAGTGTAGAATCCAAAATGAATTCTACAGCTGTACCCAAATGCGTGTGATAGATGAGCCCCTACCTTACCAGCTTGTGCCACGCCGCAATGGAGGTGAGCACAGGTGACTCTCAAATCCACAGCCACGTGAAGGTTTAGTGCTCCTACCATCCTACTCACAGCTTAGAATTCAGTTAAGATAAAGACTCACTCCATTGCTGTAAATGTTTACAATTACCCAATTAAAAGTAGCATGTTTGTTTTCATGTATACTTAATAATCTTTCCATCTTTACTGAGGTATCATTGACAAAACTGCAGGATCTCTAAAGTGTACAATGCGGTAGTTTGATGTGTGCGTACACCCTACACTGAAGTGACATGCCCATTATCTCACATAGTTACCTTTTTTTAAGTAGGAGAATGCTTGTGGTTTATGTGTATGTTTTGTATTTCTTACAGGTTAGCATGTTAGACTGGGTACAAGCAGAAAAAACCTACAACCTCTGTGAGGTACTATTTAAACTTCACAAGGTAGGTGTTCTTTGCACATGAGTGCTTTCATATAAATAAGATGTGCCTTTGGGTTCAGAGTCCATTGAAGTAGTAAGATAACCTGAAAATCTTCTGTATTCATCTCATTTTCCCATCCTCAAAGTTGCCATCCTGTTGTTCATAAAGGTGGATGGGTGGGTCAGTAGGCAGATGGATGGATGGATGAGTGGATGGGTGGGTGGATGGGTTGATGGATGGGTGGCTGGGTGGGTAGATGTGTGAGCAGATGGATGGGTGGGCAGATGGATGGTGTGTGCACAGGTGTGTATGTGCACATGTACTGGAGAGGGTATTTTAGTTGCCTCCACTTACAGTAATATGTTCAGAATCTTTGGTTATTATTGTCCTTGTCATTGTTTTTAATATATCAGATACAAACTTGAGTCCTAACAGCTTTCTTATCAGCCACTGAGCTGACCAGAATGGCTGATCAAATAGTTGCCTCCTATTATAGGGAAAGTACTCTCACTGGCTATGGAAGGGCAAAGTGTTACCTGTAACACGCATCCCAAGCTTTTGGTATCATCCATCCAGTTTAGTTGAACACTTCCAAAGTAGGAATCCATTGCAGCAGAATCAGTTCTCAGTTTCTGCTGGGCTGACACCTCCCCCGGGGCATGTGAGGTTGGGGGCGAGGGTCAGGGCTTCCCATGAGTCCTGGTGGGACTCCTGCTTGCTTGCAGTGGTCGTGTGTTGCTAGATTGGAGATGAAGGCAACTGGGTGAATGTGCATTCCGCCAAGTTGCACAAGCCTCGGAGACACAGTTATCCCATTGGTGGACTTTTAGCAGATCTCAGGCTAGTAGAGAATTCTTTAAAACACTAAATTATACAAAAAGGTTGGGAAGTGGAACCTGAGATGGAAAATGTGGGGAAGAAAGTCAGTCCTGGTCACTGAGCTGGCTCAGGTGAGGGCAGATGGTCCCTGGGGGAGTCAGTCCCCCACCTCCCTGGTGACCTGGGGGCTGTTGTAACCGGCCCAGGCCTGCTCCCAGCTGTGGCTTGTGCCCAGGTTGGTTGGGAGGCCACGTGTCTGGCCTCCAGTCACTGCTCAGGGAGAACCCAGGACTGTCACCACCCATCATGGGGGCAGAGCCACAGGCAACTGGCCCTTAGCCTGCCGGGCGCAGACTGCTGAGATCAGGCCGGCCCACAGTGTACAGGCAGTGGGGGGGATGGTTGAGTGCCACTGAGGGTTTGTGGTTGTGTGTGAAGCGCGTGTTCTAGAGTTCAATGCACTATCGCTTCTCGGCCTTTTGGCTAAGATCAAGTGTAGAGTTCGATGGGCTGACTCCACCCCTTGAAATTTTACTTGATTCCTTTACACCTCAGTTACATCATCTGCAGAATGAAAGCAGTTCTGGTATTCTTTATTGTACGATCCTCTCTGCAGGATTGTGTTAATTCAGTGTGATGCTGTCGCTCTGGCCGTAGTGAAGTCCTCACTCAGCACAGCCTCCTGGGCATGTGTGAGGTCCCTTCCAGTCCAGGGCATCCCAGGAGCTGGGACTCACCAGCACCGTGGTCCGGGACAGTGTGCTGCTGGTGACTACGTCCTATCCTACGGGAAGTCACCTGGTGGGAGCTTTAACACAGAGCTAAAGATTCCGTCTTATATGAGATGTGGTCCACACATCTGTCTTCATTCTTTAGGCTTCCATGGTGATGTTATCATGCAGCTAAATCTCAAAACTACTAGTGCGTGCCAGGCAGTGTTTGTGGCTTGACACGTCCTTGTAAATAAACACCATTTTATTGCACTAACAAATCCCTTTGAGTCATTAGATACTAAGCTGGATAGAACCTCAGTGATGAGAGGTGGTGTTGTACTAACACCCTTAACAAAGCCGTGAGGATAGTAGTTGGTTGTAATGCTAGTAGTGATCATATTTACTTATATCGCCTTCACGTGTTTCCTCTTCACATGCTGCCTTTTCACTTACTTATCTTTCTGCAGTAGTTGAAACTCATTCGCTCAATTATTAGTTCATGCGTGAAAATTAAAGTCCCAGAGAGAGAGCTTCCTCTGTGTTGGTGATCTATTTTTGGGAAACAAATAACCCAAACACTTAAATGTATAGAACGACACACATTATCCCAGCCCCTGGGGGCCAGGCGTCATCCGTCTCACTGTTGTGCACAAGGTGAATCAGGATTTCGGCCTACGCTCTGTGGTCCCGGCCAAATGCAGCACAGGGGAATTTGGTTGCTGGAAGATGCTGGACTGGAGGGTGCGGCGCCTTGCTGGAGGCTGCCCTCTGATCCTAGCCAGGTGGCACGCTCCATCAGAGACAACCCATCATTTCTGCCATATTCTGTGGTTAGAGCAGGGCACTAAACGCATATAACATATGACACATGACATATATGTATCATATGTATGATATCTAGAAATATACATGCGGGCGGAGACCAGGTGATGCCCACCATACAGTGTTGGCTGTAGCATGACAGGGAGCAGACTGCACTTGGCCAGACTGTGCTTGTTGCTGAGGAGGCCGGTGTGCAGGGTGGGGACGTCTGGTCGACCTGTGGGCTTCAGTGAGCTCTCAGAGGTGAGTCATATACACTGTGGAATAAGGCTGTCTCTACACTTCCTCTGAAAAGACCAACAGCAAGCCTTGACCACGTTACCAGGGGCATGAGTTTGGGAGTTGTGCCCAACCAGCTAGGAGCTTCCTTTGTTTTGGGGATATATCCATCAAGGACTGATTTCTTCCAGCAGCAAGGAGTCCAGATGGAGAGCTTTGACTCCACGGTAAATGAGGCACAGGCCTGAAATACAAGCCAGGAAGGGTTTGTCCTGTGTCCCAGTGTAGGAGGGCAGTGTCCCCTGCATAGAACCCCCGTGTCCTTCTCAACTGTGCAAATCCAAATAGGAAGTCTGTGTCTAAGTCAAAAGCTAAAAATACACCCGATGGAATTTTTAGTGTGTTTTGTCTGAGAAGATGACCATTAACCAAAAATTAGAAGTTTTGAATGAAAATTTAATGTTTTAAATTTTGGTTGGCCTCCTTAAATATCCTCAAAAAGAATTTTAAATTTAGATCTGGAATTTTAGGCTGCATGTACTAGTAATACACACAAGGGAAACACATTCCCATAATACTATCATCAAAATGCTAAAAAAATTAATGTTGTTTTGAAGCTGTTCCATGACAATTCTTACGTGTAGACTTTTATTCATCGATATTCCAAAAAAAGAATTGTATAGAAAGATCTAATGTCTTTTATCTTTTTTTACAAAGGCTCCTCACTGTCCCGTTTTGGCCTTTTTATCACCTTGTTTATATGGCTTTCCACATGTCAGAGGTGTGGTTTTGGTATTGGGATATCTCCGGAGGGTCGTCCTTTTGTGTGGATGTTCTTCGTTAATAAACCAGACAGCTGTTTCTGTTTTTATCCAGCATGTTTCCCAGGAAGACTGAGGGAAAGTCTTCGTCAGTACACTTGTTATGAAGCGATTATGAAACCATTAAATTAGCCAGGAGACCCGCTACAGCACGAGGTCAAACCTACAGGGTGCAAGTGGTAACAGTAAAGACAATTCTATAGCACTTAACAGTTTTAAAAAGGAGGTTGTATTCTGTAGGTCAAGTGATGTATTTGGAAGTCTTAAATAGTGATCTCACAAAATGATATCTCCTTTTGTGCACACCTTTAATTGTTGCGGAAGATCATCCTGCACACATACACTCAAAATCATCCATCAGCATTTAACTCATCTTTCAAAGAGTAAAGGAAGTGAATGATTATTCTAAGAACTGGTACGCAGGGCACAGTGTTTTAAAATGACCATTTCCAAGGACAGTCATCAGTATGTGGTCCAGGAATTAAGTTTCATAGTTGTAGTTTTGTTTTTCTGACTTTTTTCTCTCCAAAGATTACTTTTTCTGATTCTTAGATTACTGATTACTGATTCTTAGATTACTTCTTAGATTACTTCTTCTGATTCTTGTTGTTCTCTATTTCAACTCTCATTAGAAAATAGATGAGAAAATTACATCAGTCAGCTTTGGTTGCAGAAGAGACATAAACTGTGCACAGCTCCCGGAGAGCAGCTAATAAAGGTGCCGTCCAACAGTGAGGAGCATCCTGCAGGAAAGTAGATGGATTTTCCTCTCAATATAAGAATATTCCATTTAAAATTTTCAGTTTAAAATTTTCGGTTTAAAATTTTCAGTAAACTTAAGCTTACTCATATGTTTAGCAGAGGATCTAGATAGTAATGTCTGCTTTTGGGGAGTGCCTCCGGGAGCCTTGCTGAACACCCCATTTACTTCTGAGCCGATCCTCATTATCTTCCCCCACAGCTCAGAGCTCAGAAGCACAGGGGAAGTAACTCCCCGGAGCCTCACTGGAGGCTGGATTGGACCCAGGTTTGCTTGGCTTCCAGCTGATCTTATATCCTATTCTATTTCACTTGTTGGAAGCATCATGTTCAGGAATCTCTCTGAAGTCTTAAGAGTTTTCTAACCCACTCTCCATCACCGGCAAAGCAGTGGGTTTCTGTAGTTGGGATTCCCAGGGAAGGGGGTTCTCAGTAAATGTCCTGAAGTCCCTCTCATCAGAGGAGAGCTTGCAGGGAACAGCAGGGAAGACTTTGCAGTTGGCTCAGCTGCATTTCAGCAAAGGGCAGGGGGTCTCTAAGAGCTGGGGGGCCAGTCAGGAGAGGAACCCTGAGCCAACTGTGGGACCCAAAGTAAAAGTGAGCTGTCTCTCTCTTTGAGTAGGCTTTAGTTTTGCAAGTGGAAGCAGACCCAGAGACATGGGCCTCCTGCATGGCATGGAGGCCTGAAGGCAGGGGCACCATGTTCCTTGATGTCTGCATTCCCAGGGGAAGGCTCCAGGTCCCCAAGAAAGACAAACCTGGGCTGTGGACTTGGCAGCAGGCTCTTAACAGGGTTTGCATCTCAAAGGGATTTATAATTAGGTTTTTAATGCAGATGCTCTGTGGATAGGAGACTGGGAAGAGGTCTAGGGGAGCCCGAACTGTGTCAGAGCAAATCACTGACCTCACGTTGACTGAGTTATTATTTCAAAAGAGTGCTACTAGGAAACAACGGGAATGAGCCACACATGGAGCATAAGGTCAGTTACATCATATTAATAGCACATTATTTGTTGTGAGGCTGAACAGCTTGTGTTACAGAAAGTAAAGACATCTCTGAAATCCTTTCGTGTTCTCTCGTGGGATTTCTCAGGTTGTTCAAAAGCTATTTTTAGTTCCTCCTGTTTCTTACATACAGAGCTCAGCTCACTAGTTTGAGTAGTAGACACATTACTCCTTGAAATTCCTCAGAATTGCTCTAAATAAGTAATTCAAAAGAGTCAAATCGCTATGTGGGTGAAAATATTTAATGTGAGGTGGATCTTAGCTCACACTGACCGTCCCTGCTCAGCATTGCCTTAAAGACAACGTGCTTTTGTGCAAACCCATAATGACCTGGTGTGAGCCAAGGATGTGTGTGCCATGTGCAGCCTCCTCCTTATGTCTGCATTTGAAAGTTCAAAAACAGGCTCAGAGAGAAGTAAATGGCCGAGGTCAACAGCCAATATTTGGCAGAGGAAGGTTTCAGGTCTTGACGGATCTCAAGCCTATGAAACTACGGGCTCCCCAGTTATCCCAGTGACAGGAGAGAACGGGACTGGCCATCCCACTGACCTCCTCGCTGGACAGACGCTTCCTGAGGGGTCGTCTTTGGTCATCAGTCTTTGACGGTTACACTCAGTAGTTACAGACAGAATTTCTGTGAGGGTGCTTGCTATTCTTGGTTTACGACATGTCATTTTATTTACTGAATGGCTTCTGTTTCCCAGGCTGAAGTGAAGGACCCGGGGGGCTCCAAAATCCAGGTGTGGTCTGTGTTCCCAGGTTCATTTTGAATGAGGAATACAGACACAGTGCACAGGCCACCCACGCACACGCACACATGCACACCCATGAGGCAGGAGGTGTCTGGCCTTGTGGAGGAATTCATGCTGCTGGGCACCAGCCGCGGGCAGACAGCACAGAGGGCAGTCCTGCACAGACACAGACATCCATAGGCCAGCAGGAAGTCAGGGCCCAGAGCCCACGAGCCACCTGCGCATATCAGCCATCACTCTGACCTGCAGACTGGTGCCCAGAGAGCATAAGAAGCATGTGGCCAATGACCACGTTCATGTGCATTGGGGAATTAACTGAACATATGTGTGAATGGGGTGTGTCTGGCTTGGCTGGATGGCCCACCTGGATCAAAATATCTCAAAATCACAGTGAGAAGCCCCCATACTGGGCAGCTGGGGTCATTCCTGCCCCCACACTTGAGTGGCAGTAAACACGGTCCCGCAGGCCGCCCAGCATCCCTGGAAAGGATGTCTGCCCTCTGTCCCCTTTGCTGGACAATGTGGTGCTGGCCGAGCCCATGCAGAGGAACAGTGTGGGGCAGTGTGGGCACGTTGGGGCGTGCACTCCTGTGTGCGCGCATCCTCCAGTGTGTGTGTGCACCTGTGTGCATGTGCCCTCCAGTATGTGTGCACCTGTGTGTGTGTGCATGTCCTCCAGTGTGTGCATGCGTGTGTGCACCTGTGCACGTGTGCGTGTCCTCCAGTGTGTGTGCGCTTCCTCCAGTGTGTGTGCACGTGTGTGCGCGTGGGTGGGTCCTTCAGTGTGTGTGTGCACCTGTGTGCATGTGCACGTGTCCTCCAGTGTGTGCGCACGTGTGCACCTGTGCGAACATGTGTCCTCCAGTGTGTGCACTTGTTTACACGCATGCGCATGTCCTCCAGCGTGTGTGCGTGTCCTCCAGTGTGTGTGCACAAGTGTACACCTGTGTGCGTGCGCGTGTCCTCCAGCGTGTGTGCGCATGTGTGCACGCATGAACGTGTGCCCTCCAGGGAGCGTGTGTGTGCATCTGTGCATGCGCATGTCCTCCAGTGTGTGTGTGCGCGTGTGTGCACCTGTGTGCGTCCTCCACTGTGTGTGCGCATGTGTGTACCTGTGCACACGTGTCCCCTCCAGTGTGTATGTGCTCCTGTGCGTGCTCATGCGCGTGTCCTCCAGTGTGCATGTGCACATGTGTGCACCTGTGTGTGCAGGCGCGTGTCCTCCAGTGTGTGTGTGCACGAGTGTGCATCTGTGTGCACGCGCATGTCCTCCAGTGTGTGTGCGCATGTGCGCACCTGTGCGCATGCGCGTGTGTTCTCCAGCATGTGTGCGCGTGTGTGTGCACCTGTGCGCACACGTGTCCTGCAGCGTGTGTGCGAGTGTGCACCAGTGTGCACACATGTCCTCCAGTGTGTGTGCGCGCGCGTGTGTGTGTCCTCCAGTGTGTGTGCGCAAGTGTGCACCTGTACACGCGTGGAAAGCATATTGGAGGGGTGGCTGCGGGACAGCAGGCAGCCCACACAGGCAAGGAGAGCAGACACTGGCCAGGCACCGCCCCGCCACCCACAGCTCCACGCACCGGATCTCTGAGACCAGTGTGGGCTTGAGCCGCCCACAGCGTCTGCTGTGTCCGTAAGGGACTCAGGAAGGAAGTGCAGCCGCAGGGTCACTCTGCTCTGACCTTCACTCTTGAAGGTGTCTCTAGAGCGTTCATTCTATGCGGTCAGGACCACTGGGTTAACGTTTGTCAATCCTGAGTGAGGGTCCTGATCCTGCGGCCTCTGAAGTATTGTGAGCAGGGGGTCCTCTTCCTCGGGACAGAGTTAGGTGGTGGGGGGCGCTGCAGGGCCCTGGGAGCTCATGGTCACTTCTGGTAAGCGCCCATGTTGTCTTCATTGTTCACTGGTTTTATGCCGAACTGGAGCACGAAGGTCTCCTGACTTTATCTCTGTTTTTCAAGTGAAACATTGAAGAAGCAGCTGTGGTTACCAGAATTTTAAGTGAAAGGTGTTTTGGCTGTAATTTACTTAAAATTGTGTCTATTTGGGGCCAGTTTCCCCAACAGCCATGTCGGAGAACAACCTGTTCCTTAATGTGCCCCCAGGTGTGGCTGGCCGGGGTCACAGCAGGCCCCCGCGGGCTGGCAGCCAGGTCCCATTCTTGACGGTTCTGGGGCATCTGCAGTGTCAGGTCCCGGCCCTCAGTGGGGACCCCCATCCCCCGCTAACACGCTGCCTGCTCTGTTTTCCAGTTCTGGCTCGCTGAGGATTGCTGGCTGCATGCGGACCTCGGCCTGGGGCCTCGCAGCCTTGAGGACACGTGGCCCTACTGCTTCAGTGTCCTGGTCGGCCGTGGCCAGAGTCGCCTGTTCAGCGTGGAGCTGGGGAGTGAGCTGGCTGCGTGGGAGAGGTCTTTCCAAAGAGCTACTTCCATGGAAGTTCAGAGAACCGGGGTAAGCAACTCCCAGCTTTTGAGGGGAGACCTGTGTGGATGCCTGACCTTTCAATTCGGTGTTCAGACATTTGTTCCAGAAAGAAGTGAATCTTTTAAAGTTGAGCATGCTCCCCTGGGTCACCAGGTCCAAGCGAGTGTGTTTGGCTGGTGACGGGGTCACGATGGGGAGGAGCGAGGGGGTTTTGCATCTCTACATGTATGTGTGGGGAGGGCCACTTGGTTCCCTCCATGGGGCTCAAGGGACAGCACACCCATGTTCCTGTTTAGCCAGGCTCCGACAGACTGTTCTCTGCAGACAGCGCATGAATAATCCGCTGTGAAGAAACCTGGATAAGGTCACGTTATGGCATGCAGTGACCCTTCCTCTGCATCTTAGTGATCCAGAGGAGAATGTAGACTGCGCCTTGTCAGGACAGCAGATGAGTCACTCACACACTTGGATATGTGTCGATGGAAAGCGTCAGGAAGAAGGTATTTCAATCCTTATCATCATGAACAGCAGGATCCCCTTCATGGGGAGGCCACCCTATAAATCAGAGGCAAGAAATGCATCAGGGAGGGGACTTAGCCACCCAACAGCGCTGGGCTCATCCAGCCTCGCGTCTGTAACCCTAAGGCTGTGAGCTCAGCCACGGAAAACTGCCCCCTCCCTCAGACACGTGTGTTTGGAGTGGGAAGATCCCGGGTTACCATCTGGTCTCCTGGTTGGTGCACTGGCCGCCACAGGCCTGGGGGCTTCCCTGTGAGTGTTTAAGCATCACCGCCACCCGTGGGTCCACGTGATGAGGTCACACTCAGATGTTTCGTGGAGACCAAACGTCACAGTTTCTTCTGCGACCCTTCTCTTGAGTGGAGCAGGGCGTCCTGGATGGAATTCGGTTCTGAAGCTCACGGTAACCTGCTTGCTGCAGGCGGGTGTGGGAGGGTCCTCAGGCACCAAACACCAACTCCCTGATCTCGGGGACCTGCTTGGACTTGTAGCAGCTGTGAGCAGCTCAGACCCCCTGAACACAGCTGAAGTCTCAGAGCGCGAGCGACAGCCCTTGTTGGCCCAGGTGAAGTTTACGTTCTCACCTCAGGCGAGTATCTCTCTGCGGTGTCCACGGCTGTGCTGAAAGCAGGGGGCTGTTTGAGCCCCTGGGGGAGACACCCTCCAGGAGACACACCATGGTGTCCCGCAGTAGAGGGAGGCTGCAGGACCCGCTCATCCCACGCCCGTCATAAGGGAGGCTGCAGGACCCGCTCGTCCCACGCCCGTCGTAAGGGAGGCTGCAGGACCCGCTCGTCCCACGCCCGTCGTAAGGGAGGCTGCAGGACCCGCTCGTCCCATGCCCGTCGTAAGGGAGGCTGCAGGACCCGCTCGTCCCACGCCCGTCGTAAGGGAGGCTGCAGGACCCGCTCATCCCACGCCCGTCGTAACACAACGAGGGTCCCAACCATCCTGCGTGGATTCCATTCTCTCTTCTCCCTTCCTTGTGTCCAGAGCAAGGGGTCAGGGCTCGGGGCCACCGTGCTTTCATAGCCAGAAATCCCTCCAGAAGAAGTGGCTTCTCCCTTTGCAGAGTCCTTGGTACTTGGGGCAAGTAGGAAGGAGGGAGGCCAGGGGGCAGTCTGTAGAAGAGAGGATGTGAAGCCTGAATTAGGACATGGCGGGCATTGTGCCCGGCAAGCTCTGGGGGAAGCATTTTCAATTATCCAGGATCAAGACGAGGATCTCTTCGTGGGTAGAGGGGGCGAGGATGAGTGTGGTCCTGATGGTGACCATCCGGTGACGCGAATAACGGGCCGGCTTGTGCCACGGGTGCTCCTGGAGAGAGTGGGATCTCCTTGTGCAGGAGGGAAAGGTCACACAAGGCCTCCCAAATCTGAAAATCCTCATACCCACTTGAGCCTTTCCAAGACACGATCCCGTGGGGTTTCCTCGCACCCAGGTGCTGACGTCCAGTGCCGGAGCCTCGGTTTTCTGGACTCGGAGGTGGGAAGGAAGGAGGATATCCTTTGGAAAGTGGTGGATCAAGTCTTGGCCTGACCTGTTTCTGCCTCTGTGACATGGGCAAAATAGTTCTCCAAACACCTCTACTTAATCTGTAAATTAAGGATTAGAGTATACACACAAGAGCCGTTACGGAAACTATGATAATTTTAACGTGTGCTCTGTGCCAAGCTGTGTGCCGTTTGTGTGCACTGTTAATCTTTTAAAGTAAATCTAAGATGTGATACTGTTTTTTTTCCTTTCCTTTCACTGATGAGAAGACTCAGTTTGCAAGGACTGAGTGGCCCCTTCAAGGTCACCCAGAGATGAGCCACGTGACCAGTGACCAGCCCCACCCCGCCCCTGTGCCGAAGCGTGTTCTCCCCTGCAACACGCTGCCTCCAGCACAGAGGAGGAGGGCGTGTGCGAGAGGCAGCCCAGGGCAAGCGGGCTTCTCGACTGCTTAGCGCTGCCACCCCCGTCCTGCGTCTGCTTGATTCAGCAGCTTCTCTTCTCTGTACAGACTTTGATTTGACCCCAGCCCAAGGTCCCAGCTTTAAAGTTCGACAAGGTTTACCTGTTTATAATTTGGACGACACTGGTTTCCTTCTCTGTGTTCAGCAGGCTGCAGGCCTTATTCGTGCTTCTCCATAAGGATTTCTGAAAGAGAGGTCTGGATTTACACTCAGGGCATTTTTCTCCCCAGTAGTTTCTCAGTGCACCTTATCTGGGCTCAGTGTTGTAGAAGCTGGATGCTTGCCTCCTGCCTAGCTCTAGCTCAATGACATTTTTAAACTAATAATATTTTAAATCATACTTACATTACAAATCTCTTGTAGGCACCTGAAATCCAGGTGTCCTGCACATGCACGACTGAGTGGAGAACTTCCTTGGTTGGAGCGTCTGGGTGGCTCAGTCGGTTAAGCATCTAACTCTTGGTTTTGGCTCAGATCTTGATCTCAGGGATGTGAGACTGAGCCCCGAGTCGGGCTCCACGCTCAGCGGAGTCTGCTGGGGATTCTCTCTCCCTCTCCCGCTGCACCCCCTCGTGCTCATGCTCTCTCTCTTTCAAAAATAACAAAGAACTTCCCTGGTTGTGCCCGCTGTACCGCCCCCGGGCTCGGGTGCAAGGGCGGGTGTCGTGTTGTACATTCTTCAGATGGTTTTACACAGATGACAGCACCGTTTTTTCTTTCTTACTAAAAATGTATTCATCACGTGCGCATAATGCTTTGTAATGTGCAAAATGTTGTACATTTTATGCACATCGATTCATCTAATTTTTCTTTTACTTACCCTAGCAACATCCTCTTAGAATTTAAGAAAAATAGAAAATCTCTTTCCTCATCATGACATGCGGTACCAAGTCTCTGCATCCGGCCGGCTGCCTGTGGCCACAGTGGCAGGAATCCCCTGCCTTGCGCTACGACGCACTGGGGCTGTAACCTTCCCGATGACAGGGCTTCCCGCAGACGCACCAGCTCTTCCCATTGCTACCCCACCGAGCTTGGAGTTTTGGATGTTTGCTTAGAACGCCTCCCCTCCTGGTTGTGGATGCAGCGGCCTTCTGTTCGCCCTCCCTGGAGGAGGGCGCTTCTCCCCCAGCAGTGGGATGACCGTAGCGTCCCTCCTTGGGTCTGATTTTGCCAGATTACGTCATGAACCCAGTGGATTAACATGCTTGTCAGGGAATGCTGTCTGCTGACCAGTGTCCACTCTGGGGCCAGGGGTGCGGTTAACCTCTCTCCAGGGTAGAAGAGGGGTGGACACCTTAAGCTCAATTAGAGGAAGTGATTACCAGCCAGCGACAGGGGGTTGGTGGCTGGTTTATTTCAAGATGACTCAGCCATTCTCACTGGTGCCGTATAAGAAATGAAGTGACATCTATGTAGGCAGCCCCTGAGTCACCGGAGTGTGACCACGTCCGTGAAGGTTTACCTCAGTCATGACTCCCTGTGTTCCAGACATCGTGTCCTTCTAACAGGAGATCTTCCAATTCTAGCCGCGTTTAGGGGTCACTTATCCCATGCTGTCACCTGCAGGTGGGGCAAGTGTGAGCGCCACCCACCCAGTGTGCGCTGGGGACTGTCGCCATGTGGGGGGCCTCGCGAGGTTAGTTACTCCATACAGAATTCGCGCAGCTGGGAGGAAATGCACTTTGCAAGGACTTAAAGTCTCTCTTCCAGCCAAGCTGTCTTCAGACCTCAGGTGCACCCAGCCCGCGAAGCAGAGAGACTTCCCAAGTCAGGGTGAGTGAGAGCGTGTGGGTTTGGGGCTCCCTCATCCGTCCTGTGCGAAGCACCTGTGTCCAGAACTGAGTCAGAAAGAGAAGCCACAGAGAAAGAAGGCCAGGATGTTCTGACCCCAGAGCTATTTAAAATTAGGATGGACTGTTCTCAGGAGTAGTGAGTGCCCTGTCACCAGAGGCATCCAAACAGAGTCTTGCTTCTCAGAGACTTTGCAGAGAGGAAAATGCTGCCTGCAGGCTGGACTATACAATCTCTAATATGAGAGCAGATTGCCTAGGATATTGGCAACCAAGCGTGTCCATAAAACATTACAAGCACAAGGAAATGTGTTGAGAAACGTGACCCACCTGAGTGGGCTGGCGAAGCAGGGAGCCGAACTTACGGAATGGCTCGCATATTTACTTATGAAGTCAGCAAGCTCCTCGTTTAAGGGTTTTGAAATGGAAACAGGCATACAGAGCACGGGTCTGCCGTTCGGACAAGAGCCACGTGCCGTGGGAAGGAAGCACTTACGGAGGAGAGGGCTGCAGCCGCTGCTCCTGTCAGCACCACCTCCTGGGGGGGGTGTCACGCTGCCTGATGGTGTCCGTGGCCCCCTCCCGCGCCGTCCTGTCCATGGTGGGCATCTGCCCGCGGGCCCCGCGCCCGCCCACGCTGGAGGGAGCCCCTCTGAGCAGGCATTTGCGCACATGCCCTGCCACAAGGCCTTTGTCCGTGGGCTTTGCTCCCCTCCACATATGTGCAGGCTGGTTCCTGATACCTCTGCACGCACTGACCTAGCAAACCAGGAGCCAGATCAGAGCTGCTGACGTGAGGGGGCGTGCAGGGTTTTCCAGGATCAGGGCTGAGACCAGAGCCAGCAGCCTACAGGAGCCAGATCAGAGCTGCTGACATGAGGGGGCGTGCAGGGTTTTCCAGGATCAGGGCTGAGACCGGAGCCAGCAGCCTACAGGAGCCAGATCAGAGCTGCTGACGTGAGGGGGCGTGCAGGGTTTTCCAGGATCAGGGCTGAGACCGGAGTGAGCAGCTCCTACAGCTTGGTCCCAGCATTTCTCCATTGACCGCATGGCCTCTCTCGCACACTTTCATAGTAATGGCCCCTACGGCCCCGTTCAGACGGGTGATTCAGGGCAGTCTTGTAATTTGGCCTGCGTTTCAGAGGTCATTATTATGTGTGATGATTTTTATGATGAGAAACAAGAAATCAGGAAGCGTGTGCTCTTGGCCTCTGCCTGGGTGTCGCTCAGGACACACGTGTGAAGTTGATTCTTATGGCGGTTAGCAGCCGGGGCTCAGCTGGGGCCTGCATGCCACCCCAGGAGCTGCATGAGCGGGCACTCAAGAGGGCAAGCCTGTGCATGTTCATGAATTTTTCTGGATTTACACTGTTAACCAGAATTTTTTTCTGTCACGTGACCCAGAACCATTTTGGCTTCATTTTCCTCTCTGCACAGATAAAAAGCATTTGGACAATCATAAACATTTCAGTTTTTTGGAGGTGGGAGTGAATTGCTGCAGATATTTTCTGGAACACTTCAAATCACAGCAAAGACAGAACTAAGAGGGCGGTAATGGGTCCAGGACTCTAGTTTTCCAGCAAAATACTGGGAGCTTGTGGGTCCCGTAGTCACAGCCTTCAGCCGAGAGCACCCACGCCCATTTACACCCAACGAGCTGCTCTCCCTGTGCTCCCTGCAGCCCCCTTGGCGGGCCAACGGTGGAGACTGGCCTCTGCCAGCAGGAGGTGAGGTCCCAGAGCCCCTGGGGTTGGCGCAGGGTCCAGCAGTCCTGAGGCCTGGAGGCGGCCCTGAAAGTCAGTATTTTGGTCCCAGGTCCCTGAGTCAGTCCCCAGCATTTCCTTTCTCATTTCCTCATCCACGCACACTACACTGTGCTGTGGTCGGCTTGGTATTTTAACCCCCGTCTTCTCAGTAAGCTGAGGCTCGAGAGCACGGCCAGTGACGGGGACAGGTGAACTGGGTGTGCGGCCAGAAGGGTGATCTGTTCAGGAAGACCAGGTGCGCAGCACCTAGCTCATTTGCCCTCAAAAGCACTCCAGAGAGCATGAGAGCAGGTGCTCCCAACTGTCCACTTCCTCCCCTGGAGCCAACATAGTTCTTACAAATGAACACGTGAAAGGTAAGATCATGACTCTCAAGAAAACGTAAAATGAACATGTGTTCAAAGATTTTATTTAATTTAACTCCTTCATTAATGAGGGAAGTCAGAGGTGGTTTGAGCAGTCCAAAGAACCCTTGAGAAGAAAGTCCCCAAGCGTAGGCACTGCAACCAGGATGCTGCTGGATGCCATTGCTGGGTAGACAGAACACGCACTCCATGACCTCCAGCAGCCTCATGAACCGACCTTGGAGCTTGTCTGTGCCACCAGACGGCAGTTCCATCTCTAGCAGACAAAGATAACCAAGTTAACTTCCGCCTCTGTGGAGCTGAGCATGGACCAGTCCATGGAAAACTGGGTCAGGGCTGCCCCTGCGGACTTGGTCACCACCACAGAGGACCTTGAGCTTCAGAAAAGGTCTCTGATCATGTCTCCTTTTTGCTCCTAAAGAATCTCCAAAGACCGTTGCTGCACACACACCCTTGTTCTCCTGTCTGTCCTGAGGGGAGATGTTAGGAGAGGCCGGAGCAGTGACTGATCTGGGAGCCAGCGTGGGGTTCTCTGCAGTCCTAACTCCTGGAGCACTGAGCCACCACCAAAGCCAGAGGACTAACCTCTTCTGATAAACCCGAAACAACAGACAGTCTAAACCAAAGTAAGGCAAAGAAATAAATCAGAGTAAAAAATCAATGAACTAGAAAACCCAAGAAAAACAGAGAAAATCAGTGAACTAAAATTAGATTCTATAAAATAAAAATGAATGAGGGCGCCTGGGTGGCTCAGTCGGTTGAGCGACTGCCTTCGGCTCAGGTCATGATCCTGGAGTCCCAGGATCGAGTCCCGCATCGGGCTCCCTGCTCAGCGGGGAGTCTGCTTCTCCCTCTGACCCTCTTCCCTCTCGTGCTCTCTATCTCTCATTCTCTCTCTCTCTCTCAAATAAATAAATAAAATCTTTAATAAAAAAAATAAATAAATAAAATAAAAATGAATGAAAGTCTTGTCTGACTGACGAGAGAGACACAACTTACAGCATTAAGAACAAGGTAATATCACTACCAATTACACAGATATTTAGGAAGACAATAAGGGAACATTTTATACACAACTTCTAAAAACTGGCACTAAATCTGACAACTCAGACGAGGTGGACAAACGCCTTGTGAGACACCAACCACCAGAGCTCCCTCAAGGGGAGATAAGTAACCCAAAGAGACTATGGGGTTTAAGAACTGAATTTTTGTTTAAATCCCTTCCCATGAAGGAAAGTCCAGTCCCAAATACAGTCATTGGTGAATTGTACTAAACATTAAAAAAATAACTCCACACAAACTAACCCAGAAAACTGGAAGTGGGGGGCAATGTTTTCAGGCATCTACAAGGCCAACGTTCCCCAATACCAGTATTAGACAAGGACACGGGAAGACAAAAATGCATTTACAGACCATTGTCCTTTATATTTATGTACATAAATATTCTAAACACAATTTTACTTGATAAAATCCAATAACTTCTATAAGAGGAAGAATATATCAAGTTAAGTAAAAATTATCCTAGGAAAATACAGTTGGTCTTATAATCAATCAATTTAATCTATCAGGCTAACAATTTAAAAGAGAGAAGTCATGTCATCATTTCAATAGACCCAGGAAAATATGTGACAAAATCCAGCATCATACCAGCAAATTAGGTATGGAAGAAATTTTCCCTAACCTGATAAAAAGGCATTCATCATTTACAAAATTGCCCACAGGTAACATCCGACTTAATAGCAAGAGACTGAACACTTTTCCCCCAAGACTGAGCATAAGGCAAAGATGTGCCCTCTCATCACTTTGGCTAACACTTGACTGAAGGCTCTAGCCAGGGCCACCAGCGAAGAAGAAGTAATAAGAGACGTCCAGATTGGAAAGGAAAAAATAAAACCACCTTTATCCACAGATTTCATGATGTTCTCAATAGAAAGTCAGATGGAATCTGCAAGAAAAGTGAGTTCAGCTATAGGAAAAGGTTGCAAGATACAAGATCAATATAGAAAACTCAATTCTATTTCCTGATACAAGGAACAATTAAAAATAATATCTATAACGGCATCAAAAACATGAGATAATTTGGATAAACCTGAAAAGATGCAAAAGACTTGTAACAGAAAACTACAAAACACTGCTTGATGGAGAGTAAAGGAAAGCTGGGTAGGTGGAGAGCCGGACTTTGTTCATGGGCCTGAAGACATAATAATGTCAGTGTCCACTGTCATTGATCGCTACATCAGATGCCGGTAACATCCCAGCAGTTTCTATGTGGAAATGGACAAGATGATTCTCAAATTCATACTAGAAATGCAAAGGACTCAGTATCTCTTAAATAACTTCAGAAAAGAACAAAATTGAATGACCGACACCACCTGATTTCAAAAATAATGGAAAATCTGGAGTAGTCATGACCGTGTGATGTTGGCATAAAGAGGGACAAGGAGGTTTTAAGGGGCAGAATCCAGAAGTAGATCTACACATACATAGACAATGTTGTTTGACAGATATGGATGATAATTCAGTGGGGAATGAATAGTCTCTAGAATAAGTCATGCTGGAATAATGGGATATTTATGCCAAAAGGGCTTCATACCTCACACCATCTATAAATGTTGACTCAAAATGGGTCATACATAGAAGTATAAATGCAAAACTATAAAAATTCAAGAAGAAAATATTAGGTAAAATTTTTGTGACCTTTAGAGATGCAAACATTTCTCAGATACAAAAACCAAACCACAATCTATATAAAAAGAAACTTAAGAAGGCAATTTGGACACTTCATCCAAATAAAAAACCTCTTATTTGAAAGACAACTGTTAAGAAACATGAAAACGATGCCAAAGTGTGGGAGGAAATATTGACAAGGCATAGATCTCATAAAGGGCCTGTATCTGTAATGTGTAAAGAGATCTCACAGCTCAGTAAGAAAAACAACCAAACCAACACAGAAATTGGGCAAAATTTTTTAATAAACTCTTCATGAGAGAAGGTATATAGACAGGAAATAACCACATGATAATACCCTCAGAATCAGTAGGGAAGTGCAAATTGAAACGGTGAACTACCACAGCACGCCTGTTAGCACAACGAAAATTTCAAAGACCGATGGTAGGTACTGCATGTAGGTGAGAACGTGGAGGAATGGGCACTGTGGCACACCGTTGGCACGAGCGGTCTGGCAAGTCCTTGCATCGAAAAGCACACCCGCCATAACACGCAACCATTCCACTCCTCACCTTGTTGTGCACCAGAGCCTTCGTAGCCGCTAATAGCCAAATCCTAAAACAACCCAATTGTCCGTCAGCGTGGGACTGATGAGTTATTTGGTATGTCAGCACAGTGGGGTGCCCTCCATCAGGGAGAAGAATGAGCAGCGTGGAAGACACTCAACGTGACGGTCTGAGAGTACATTCTGTGTGATTCATGCAGCAGACGTTTTAATTCTGATGAGGTCCGATTTATGGATTTCTTCTTTTATGGCTGTGTTCTTGGTGTCAATGCTAAGATCTTGAGAGTTTGTTCCAGATCAGGAAGGTTCTGTCCTGTGTTGTCTTCTGAAAGCCCGTGCAGGAGTGCCAGCCGGTTGGAAGGTGGGTCCGCCCCGTCTGTGAACCCCGTGCACACTGAGCTCCACGGTGAGCAAGCCTGCACCGGGAAATAAGGAAAGGAAGGGCTGCTGATGTTCCCGTCTGCAGTGGCAGTGAAGTAGGGAAGGGCAAGGCCGGGGCTGTCCTCAGAGAAGGAAGTGCAGAGCAGATCGGGCTGGACATTGTCTGGCCCCCCCATACAACCATCCAGTCAGAAACAGGGTGAAATGGTTTCCAATCAGTAACACTCCCTCTGACACTTTGTGACATGAATTTGATTTACAGATGACATTATTAAAAATCCATGAGGATTTTACTTATTGAATGTCATTAATCACATTTTTTATTATTATGTTATGTTAGTCACCATACATTACATCATTAGTTTTTGATGCAGTGTTCCATGATTCACTGTTTGTGCATAACACCCAGTGCTCCACGCAGAACGTGCCCTCTTTAATACCCATCACCAGGCTAACCCATCCCCCCACCCCCCTCCCCTCTAGAACCCTCAGTTTGTTTTTCAGAGTCCATCGTCTCTCATGGTTCGTCTCCCCCTCCGATTTCCCCCCCCTTCATTCTTCCCCAATCAGCACATTTTTGAGAAAACCTAGAGATATCCTTTTTAGTTCCAGCCAAATCTGGAATTACTTTCAGGTGTGTAAATTTCAAAACATCACCTGCCCTTTACCCACTTAACCTCATCTTGGGGCAACTGGGCACCATAATCAGGCATTCTGCCTTCCTTACCACAGGATCACTCTGGGGCCCCACATGACCCCCAACCCCAGGGCCCCCATTTGATCTCGTTTTAGATGTTCTCATTTGTCACCTCCAAGAGCATCACTCCTCTCTTGTGGTTGCTTCCTCTTCTTCCTGGTTGGAGGCCCAGAAAACAAGGCCAGATGAGTAAGGATGTCCTCAAACAAGAGCAAACAACACCAAATAAGGATTTAAGAACCTTTCCATAGATGCGACCTACACACGGGCTGCTGTCGTTCCGAAGCCTATTTGTTTCTCTCAGTTTCTGGCTGTGGTTGCGTTGTTCCTGTCACCAGGTGAGGCTCTTCTGTTCGCTCCATCTGTGGAGTGTCCCCCACACGCCGCATGCTCTCCCGGATGTCCTCAGCTGGGGGACTGAGACGCAGGAAGGTGCTCTCCCCCGTCCCCCGGCCGGTTCAAACATCCCTCCCACCTGCCTGGTAGCTGCAATGCAGGGTTTCAGAGGTGCTGTTTGCTGGGCATCCCAGGGAACGTGACATTACGAAGGTGTTCTCGCTAGCCCTAAGTGGTGTGTGTGCACCCACACGAGAGAGATGTGCTGCCTTCTTAATATTTTTTGGATTTGTAGGAGACTGAGAAGTAACCTTGAATAAGTCATGTAACTTTCTTAATTATTGGTTTCCTTCTTCCTAACATGTTTACCATTTTCTCTTGGAATGGTGTTACAAAATCTAATTAATTGATGTTTGTAAAGCACTTGACATTGAAATATGCACAACAAAATTTCCTTAAGTGCTTAAATTAATCTTCCAGATACATTTTTAAGAAATCCCAAGCTTGAGTTATTAAAAACAAAACATTAACATCAGTGAGAGTTTTGGAACACCGTGTGGAATACTACAAATATGGCTTTATCATTTCTCCCGGATAAAGTAAACCCAGAGGACCTAAGAGACAGTCAAGTGAAATATTAAATAGCACCTGGATTAGAATAGATTTATGGGGTCATTAAAAGATAATTATTGGTTCATCACCAGAAGCACCAGTTTAACTAAACAATTAAGTTTCAGATTGTTTTCATTACGCCCAGAAAGCTTATTGCAATTCCAATTCACCTGGTGGTTTTGCAGCCAGATTTCAGTGAAAACCGTCAATTACTCTTTAAATGTTTTACTTTCCTTAAATGTACAACATTCCCACAAATGACCCGGAGGGGCCTGGCCTCTGGTGGAAAGCCCTCTCTTCCTCCTGTCGAGCGTCTTTCCACCTCTCCTTACAAGAAGCCCCAGGGTGGTCACATGGGACTCCTGCCACTTTCAAGCCTCATCTGAATTCATGTTAAAATTGAGTTTTTCCTTTAAACTGTCATTCATTTGGTTAAGTCTTTGTACTAGACTCACAAATGACCTCACAATTGAACTTGATACATTCATGTACAAACTTTCTAGAAAGATCTAACTGATCATTACTCTAACATTTCGTTTGTCTTAGGCTTATTGCTGTTACACAAACTCTGCAAGTGTGATGCTTATCGTTTTGTGTCTTGAAATCCAGATATGCGCGAGTAACTGCTCTGAGCTCCTGGGGTGTGCACGGACATGCAGATGCCCATGTGGGCTGCAAGGAAGGGGTGGAGCCTGACCTCCAGTGTCTGTGAGCACTTTCTGCCCAGCCGTGCTCGCCCCTAACCGAGGGTCACGTCCCTGAGCCTGGCAGATGCTGACACGTCCTGGGCCGGTGAGTGCACCAGAGCGCCCAGCCAGCGCCACCTCCCAGTCGGGCAGAGTAACTTGGCAGATGCCAGCGTCCATCTACACTGATGGCCACTCGGAGTTCACGGCTTGAGCTGCCATGGGAGCGTCCCGGGGTACCGCTCCTGAGAAACGGTTTGGGAAAGGCAGGTGTGAAATGGAGCAGAACCCGTCTGTTCAAGGATGAGGTTGAGAAAACAGTTTACTTTCAGCCGATGCTGGGAGAGGAGAAGGTAGTGAATTTGCTGAAAGTCACAGAAACATTGGATGCGAAGTGTCCAGTCAAATGCAGCGAAACACCTGGAGTGTCCGCATCAGCTCCGTGCTGCTGCAGAGATGGAGCCTTTCAGCTTTAGCGGGGTGACCAGCCCACGGCCCCGCGGGGGTCTCTCGGGGCGAAGACCCATCTGCTGACACAGCAAGTCTCTCTGGAGGCCCAGGGATATCTGCCTCCAGTGCAGGGACCAGCATGTGCCGGGACCCCGTCCTCAGAGCCCGCCGCTCCCCGACTTCAGAGCTGGCCTCCCCCTCTGGTGCCCTTCCTCCGAGGCACGGAGCTCAGACCAGGCGGGAAGAAGCCCTCCACTTCCAGGACTCCCGCAGCTTGATGAGGGCGATCCAGGATCATCTTGCCTAGCTGGGTCCTTCCTTCATCCCATCTACAACGTCCCTTCTGCCACCTAAGGAAGCTTGTTCACCGGTGCTGGGGGCCGTCACCCCACCCGCCACAGTGTCCGTCCCATGTCAGTGTGTCAGCACTGTCCTCATATCAGTGTGCGTGTCTGTGTTTGACGGCAGCCGGCCCGTGTGTGTGTGTGTCATACACGTGGCCGCACGCGGACAGTGAGGGTCTGGGGAATGGGAGCAGGGACACGGGGGATGCGCCTGCTGCATGTCTCAGGATATGGGGACAAGGAGAGGTGGCACCCGGGTAAGCGTGCTGACGCTGGCCACGGCCTCCAGTACCTCAGCAGGAGACAACCCGAAACAGCCGGCGAGCCCCCAGGGCTGCAGGTAACCAGAGCTCAGTGAGGGTGCCGAGCGGGGAGACGGTGTAGGCGGCCACAGAATCCTCTTAACAAGGATGGACCGGGTCTGGTGGCACCTCATCTCTATGTTGTTTAAAAATAAGTTCTTTTTTCAATTGCTTTTTAGTCTTTTTCCTGAAATTTACGAATTTTTATTAAATATTTTAAAATATTTTATACCTTTTTTGTAAAAGATGATGAAAACCTATATTTTAATGGAACATACTTCCCTTTGGGGCAGAATGCTTGTTTGTGAGTAATAATAATAGTAAGAATGACAACAGGAGGCACAGTCTCAGACGTGGGAGGCTGCATCCTGTGCTGGGAAGACGGTGAATTTCCCTTACCATCGGGAGGGCCAGTGTTGGAATCCATCCCTTGACTGGCCATGACCTTGGGGCATTGGCCCAGAATCTCTGAGGCCCAATGTTCCCACCTGAGAAGGAAAGATGAAACCAGCCGATTCCCAGTGCTCTTCTCCGGGTGGAGTCACAGGTGTCCCTGGTCCATGCCAGGCACCCTGCTGATCACCGTAGCATGTGTGCAGGGACGTGTGTGAGGCGGTCGCTGTGTGCATCACAGGGGCTCAGAATCCCCATACACCTGTTCTGCTGGGCCCCGTGGCTGCCAGGAAGGGTACGGCGTGTTCCTGGGTCCCAGTGTCCTGCCTGGTCACACCTCAAAATGGAGTGCTGGAAACGGTGACCCAGGGCCCAGGGGGCCCAGCTGGGGAGCGCTGGCAGAACAGGCAGCCTCTGGAGAGAGAGGGGAAGTTACCAGGCCTGCCTGTCATCAGGCACACTCCCACCCACTGCAGGACTGTTCCTGCTCTCCCTCAGACCTGTGGTACGGGAATGGGCCTTTGTGGCTCAGCGTGTGGCGACTATTCTCTAAAGAAAAACTTTTCCCAAACTCTAAAAATCTGACATATCAATTTCTGGTCTGTTTGGGACTACCCATTCCCAAATGACCAGAAATACATTAAGTATTAAAAATAGATGTGTTTATCAATGGATACCAAACTCATCTGTTGGACTACAGGAAATGTTGACCTTCCCATAGACCTTTTTCCAGACATGAGAAGGGAGCATGTCATTCTCTTTTCCAGAGAGAACATATACAAACACAGACAGATGGTTTCCCAGGAACCTCTGAGGTATGTGCAGATGTAACAAACACATTTCCGCTAGTTACTGGCGTGGCGTCATTACTATGTACTGGTGTGACATCGTTGCTACGGGTGCAGGTGTAGCATCATTACCATGGGTGTGGGTGTAGGACCGTTGCTACGGGTGCAGGTGTAGCATCATTGCTGTATGTACTGGTGTAGGATCATTACTATGGGTACCAGTGTGGCATCGTTACTACAGGTACCGGTGTGGCCTCATTGCTACAGGTATCAGGGTGGCATCATTACTATAGTTTCAGGTGCAGCATCGTTACTGCAGGTACTGGTGTGGTATCATTACTATGGGTACCAGTGTGGCATCGTTACTACAGGTACCGGTGTGGCCTCATTGCTACAGGTATCAGGGTGGCATCATTACTATAGTTTCAGGTGCAGCATCGTTACTGCAGGTACTGGTGTGGTATCATTACTATGGGTACCAGTGTGGCATCGTTACTACAGGTACCGGTGTGGCCTCATTGCTACAGGTATCAGGGTGGCATCATTACTATAGTTTCAGGTGCAGCATCGTTACTGCAGGTACTGGTGTGGTATCATTACTATGGGTACCAGTGTGGCATCGTTACTACAGGTACCGGTGTGGCCTCATTGCTACAGGTATCAGGGTGGCATCATTACTATAGTTTCAGGTGCAGCATCGTTACTGCAGGTACTGGTGTGGTATCATTACTATGGGTACCAGTGTGGCATCGTTACTACAGGTACCGGTGTGGCCTCATTGCTACAGGTATCAGGGTGGCATCATTACTATAGTTTCAGGTGCAGCATCGTTACTGCAGGTACTGGTGTGGTATCATTACTATGAGTATCAGTGTGGCATCATTACTACAGGTACAGGTGTGGTATCATTACTGTGGGTACCAGCGTGGCATTGTTACAAGTTTCAGGTGCGGCATTGTTACTATGGGTACAGGTATAGCATTACTGTGGGTACTGGTGTGGCATCGTTACTGCGGGTACTGCTGTAGCATCATTACTACATGCACCACAACCTGTGTGTTTACCTCAGTTATGATTTATCAGCTTCCTCACTGTTTCAGTCAGGACCATTGCCAATCTGAGTAAATACTGCTGGTGGTTTCTGAATCAGAAATGCACGCAGCGTATTTAGAATGCCAAGCTTCGAGCTGGACTACATGAACACCCCCCAGTTCCACCCAAGAAGCTGGCTTCTGTGTCTGCAAACTCTGGTCCAGCATGACTCAGCATAAGCCTCCCGCCCTCAGCACATCACTCACCGGGACATCCCCCAGCAGTCTGTGCTCCAAAGTGCACTTCCCATTACTGACACGGGGGACAAAGTCAAAACAGATGCCGGCATGTCCTGGTGTTAGTGGTTTTTTTGTTTATTGAAGTAAATTGAGCTCCCTTTACTCATTCATACAGGTGCCCTTTACTACAAAGAGACTGCACATCTACTTTCCAAATTAAGCTTAGAATATAATCGAGAGGCACAAAATACTGATGTGAAGATGCAAGTGGCCACAGGGGCTGGTAGCTAAGCTACAAGGAGCTCCGGGTCTCAAACTCAGAACCTCTGAGTGTGGCCCATGAGCACTGCTGCAGAGAAGGAGGCAGAATGGTGGGCCTCGCGGGATGCCAGCCGAGTGTCCTGGAAGGCTCTTGCGACCCCTGCCTGAGCCACCACACCTGCTCATCCCTGGGGGAGGGCAGACCTGCCGCACTGATCCCCGCATCCAGGGTCTTCCAGCTCCGAGAGCAGGCTGGGGTCAGGGTTCTCACCAGCCTGCATGGCTGGCCCTGCATGGCCCAGACCCTGCCCAGTGTGCCCACTCTACATGCATTATCCCGTCACTGGCTGTTTGAACACAGAGAGCTGAGACACACACGGCCAGACCATCGGAGCTATGCTCTCCGTGGAAATTGTGTTTTAAAACTCTGAACCAAGTCGTTCCCATGGTAAATGTTTGCAAGTCTCCAGAGTGAATCGCCAACATAATGTGATTGTGAGGAGTGCTACTTAGCATTTTCTTGGTACAAATGAGCTTTTCTGAATATTTTGCAGAAAGATGCCAGTGTACATATTGGACTAGGACCTGGCACTTCAGTTCTCTAAAATCCCTTACAGCTTAATTTAATTAAGTGGAGCTCAGAACTATGCCTTCTCATTTCTGTTTCTGCCCCTGGATTTGTTACAGGGCTTCAAGCAGCCCTTCCCAGAGCATTCCCAGTGAGGGAAGAGCCACACCAGCTTTACGGACCTTGGGCATTTTGACATTTGCTCTTCCAGGTTGGTGCCCCCCTTGTGCCGACGGAGGGCAGTAGAGGTTGTGACCAGGAATGCACCCCAGCATCTGGCGTCCATGCATCTTTGGAGAGTTAACACTCAGGGACAGTGAGCTCCTGCCCCGGTTTCTCACTGCGACCCCAGTCTCCCACACACGGCACCATGGGCCAGACATCTTCCAGAAAACCTGCAACAGGACCCAAAAGTAGGACACGTGCTCATCAATTTACTTCTGGCCAAAGACTCCAAACCAGTGTCTTTCTGAGTTTATGTGTGGATCCCAAAAAAAGAATGTTAAATATTTTTGAGTAAGGCAGTGCTAAACTAGGTTTATCTTTCAAAATTTCACTTAAAAGTATTTTATGAACAAGTAGAAAATGCAAGCCTTGTCCACAAAATCAATTCTAAAAACTGTATCCATATTGTGACATACGTGTTTGTGACTAAAGTGTTCTGTTTTATTTGTAAGTCATGTGGATCAAACACCTCCTGGACATTTGCCGTGTGCTCGTTAAGCTTCTCCGAGGAAGAGTTTTCCCCACACGGCCTCTCTGTTCCTTGCTCCCAGAAGGAGCAGCGTGTGGATGTCGCATCCCCAGCAGCCTCTGCCCTCTCTCAGGGCAAGGGGCCTGTGGACTTAGGTGGTAGGTGACCTGATGAGTCCAGCATGCTTGGGGCTGATCGCAGCGGCCTCTCCTCCCACAGGTTTGGGTAGCGCATGGGAGACGCACCTGCTCGCCTGACCCTGGGCGCAGCCATCTTCCCGGGGACGAGAGTCCCGGTCTCTCCAAGGATTGCTTTAAGGACAGGCCTGGGACTTGTGCTCAACATGTCACGTGTGCTGGAGGTCTAGTCACCGTTCAAAACATACATGGAGGAGAACAGAGAGGTTTCCACAGGATTCGGTCATCTCCCAGCTGATACTGATGCTGCGCAGCACGTTGCTCCACGGGGCTCTCCCTGGGGATCTGCCCAGAGTGCGCTGGATGAGGGAGTCGGGTGAACAGTGCCGTTTACGGGGAGGCCAGGAGAGCGCACAGTCGGGGAGAGGAAGAGGAGAGCACCTGAACTCACCACATGCTCGCCATGGCACAGGATCACAGGTCCTGAACGCCAGGTTACTGTCCTCAGTGACGAACACTGGAAGGAGTTACAGATCGTGGACTTTTTTAAACAATTGAATTTGATCAGAGCAAAGCCGCCATGGCACACAGCACCAGCAATGTGCGCCTCCCCGCCCGCTCCCACCTCCCGTTGCGGACCAGATGGAGTGTCGGTAAACACGTCGGCCACATCTCCTGGCACTCTGGACACTGGCCTTTTATTCACGAGATGCTCACCCTTCCCGTGTGTTCCCACGATGCCGCATGCTGTGCGGTGGCAGACAGAGCAGCCAGGTTGGGTGGCCACTAAGCAGAGAAGGCTCCTGAGGGGATGGAAATTGCACCATCCTTACAGAGCGCTAAAACGTGTCATCTGCGGCCCAAGTCGTGGAGAGCAGAGCCACACACAGCCCGCTGTCCCCACCCCAGCGCCGTGGCTTGTGTGCTTATACCTTGGCCACCACTGCCCACCACAGCGCACTCCTCCATCCCAGTGGTGGGGCGCCTGGGCCTGACTTCTCCACCTGCAGCCACGGGACCTTGGGGAAGCTTCCAAAAATGCATTTGCCTCAGTTTCCCTCTTCTGTAAAACAGAGAGCTGGTTCCCAAAAATTGTTTGAGGGTGTCGAGTGGCACACGGTGCAGGGCAGGTGATGGCTGTCACTGCTCACTCAGGTGCGTGTCAGGCCACGCTGTGGTCACGGGTCGCCAGTCCCATGGAGGACACGGCTCTGCATCTCCACAGGACCGGGAGTCCCGGCCCGAGTCCCGCTGTCACCTGCCGACCAGGCCCCTCCTGCGGGCCTCTCCCCTCGTCCCGAGGGCGCCATCCGTCTGCCCCTGCAGTCAGAAGTGCCTCCTCCCGCGGGACTCCTGCACCTGCAGACACCTCCTCTCAGCCTCACACGGCGCTCGCTTCTCATAGTGCTAAGGAACAGAATCCCTTCCTCAGCTTTCTCATTCGCTCTCCCCTTCGCTTACGCCCTGGCTGTGCGCTCTCTAGAATATCTCACAGGCTAATTTCCATGCCTTTGTTTAATGGTACCGGAGTGTGGATTTTTTAACACACTTGAAAATGAACTTGAATGTGCTATTTGACACCGTATTTATTACAGCCTAATTTAGTTCAGCCTACTGTCCTGTGAGGAGCTGTTTGGTCTTTATTAGCTTGATTTTTCCGTGGCTGCGGCACATTGGGCTTGTGGCCGTGGTGTTTACAGGTGGAGTGAAAGGCATTAGGCCCCGGTCGTGCCATCCTAGTGTCACACACACCCTGCGGTTTCGGGCATGCTCACAAATGGGGCCACAAGCTCCGTGGTCCAAGGCAGCTCAGACGCACAGCTGTGCTGTCCACGTCAATGCCTGCCTCGATTTCCCTCTAAAGATTGTTTCTCAAGCAGCATGGCCTCCCAGCCAGGGTGACCAGGTGCACGTAGACTCATCCCCCACATGTGCCCAGCACCCCACACAGGCTTGCTGGGAACACAACCGGATGTGCGCAGCCTCACCTGGGACGCAGGAGGGACCAGGGCCCGTGGTCTCCACAGCCTGCACAGATGTGAGCCACAGCCTTCTGCAAGGGGCTCACTGCGCCTGCACCACTGCCCCATGTGGGCTGAGCTTCTGGCCATGAGTGGTGAGGAAAGCCTCCCACTGTCTACATGCTGTCCACACCCTGCCCGGCTCCCGCACACATCTGCTCCAAATACAGATCTAACAGCACCGCATCCTGCAGAGCCCTGGTGGGGCTCAGTAGTAAGCAAGTTAATTTTTAAGTGTTACGTTTATTAACTTAATGAATAAGGTGGTGGCCACTAACTCAACAACCTTTTTAAAAGAATTAGTGACTCAGGAGGGCCAGTGAGGGGCCTCAGGGCTCGAGGACCACATGGTGCAGAGGGCCTGCGTGTTCTTTCCCGTGTGTGTCCTAGACTTGGCACTGAAGAAGGGGGCCACCCAGAAATACCAACAGGTGCAGACCCCAAAACTCACCACAGCCGGCCCCCTGCAGCCCAGGACCAGGAAGGGCAGCCTGGTGGGACAGAAACGTTTTACAAAGTAAGTGATCCATGCCAGCCAAACACACAGACATCCCCATGGACCCACCCCACCCTCAGCAAATGCCTCTGTCCCGCCAGGCAGGAACGATAGCTCCCCCTACCAGGTGGTGTCAGGCTCCCCCCCACTCAGTGGCAGGGAGCAGAAGCAGGGACCACCTCACGGAGCTGGAACAATCGTCCTGTCCATCAGCAGTAAGGGTCCAACACCAAGAGGGGGACCTCGACTTCCGCCTGCCCTGGTGGTCCCGGGACAGCCCCCTCCCCTGTGGAAGATGAACCAGAGAAATTCAGGTAGAACGACTTAAATGAGTTCAAGGATCTCATAATACAAAAATATCCAGGCTTCAGTAAACCAGTAAGATCTCAAATCGAGTGAAAAGACAGTAGCTTCCAGCACGAAGATGTTGGGAGTTAGAATATCTGACTACGGTGTTCAAGCAGCAGTGATCGATGCACTTCAGAAAGGAAGTAAAGCAAAAACCCTTGGAAACCGATGAGAAGACAGAAAAGCCTCAGCAGGGAGATCTGAAGCCACACGAGGAGGTAAGTCACACAGTTCAAGATGAAGGTCATCATAACAAAAGGCTCAGCAGCTGAGCTGGACCTGGGAATGGAGGACGGAGGAGTCACCGCGGGCTGGACGTGGCCGACCTGCGCGGCTGAAGGGAGCTGACCTGTGTGCTGAGGTGGAACCCCAGAGGAGGAGGATGGGGGCTGTAAAGTCCGGAAGGCATCCTGATGGAAGTCCCCTGATTTGACAGGACGGAAGACACTGCCCACTGCAGTGAGGCCTGAGCACCGGCCTTCAGCTCCCCTCTGCGCTGAGGCTGGGAGGTTTTACCTGCAGGCTGATCACACAGGTTGTGAAAAGTAAAGCTTCCCAAGGTATTAATGTTCCTCTTCCTGTATTTGTTCCTTCTGTTGAGAGTGCCATGCAGATATTAGCACAGGTCTCTGCATTTTGGTCCTTCTGTCCCACATGGCTGGACACATGGAGATGTGTGCCTGTGTGTGTGCAGCTACCCGCACAGGAGAGGAAGCCGGCCCTGAGCATCCATGTGCTCACCGCCCAGCAGACGAGGCGTTCATGTTGAGTTTGACGGCAGAGGTGACCTCACCCAAACCCGCCCGGGGGGTGATACAGGAGCCACGCGGCCACAGCCTCTCCCCTGCGAGGGTCTGTGCTTTGGTTTTGGTGTTGCTGCTCTTCAGAATCTTTTCCCCCAAAGGACATCCGGGTTCCCAGGGAACAGGCCTGCAGCCCTGGCCTTCAGTCCTGTGGGCCCTGAACAAGGAGAGGAGAGTGAGCGCATCACACCCCAGGTCCTTCCGAACACTTTAGCAAGCAGAACTAGGAATCCCGGTGTTTCCAAACCACTTTGCTGACTGAGGACTTGCTGGGCCCTGTTTGCTTGTTTGTGGTGAGAGTGGCACGAAGGCCCCATGTCCAGCTTCTACGTGGTTCGAGATGTTTGCCTGTAGACAAAATCCCAGAAAGAACTGCCTGTATGCAAAACATCAGGAGTTTTAAAAACTTTTTAAAAAACTTGGTTTCTGATCATGGGGGGATACTGCAACCACCTGGTTAATGTTGAGCTCCGTTGCTAAAGAATGTTTTCTCAAAATGAATTCTCTTTTCTAGTCCAGAACATATGCGTGTAGCTGGCAAGGAGAAACGCTGTGTTTCACGGTGGACTTCGCTTTGGGATTCACCTGTTTTGACAGTAAGACAAAGGTAAGCTGCCCAGCAGGCACGGCCCGGTGCCCAGGCACGTGCACTGTTACATTTCAGAGGAGCAAACGGGACGCCACCAGCCCAGCCAGTTTACCGTGTGCACAGCGGTGCCGGCCACCACCGTCCACGCCGGCATAGGGAGGGTCTCCTGGGTCCTGCTCGAGGGAAAGATCCCCGGCCCAAAGGTAAACACTTTGGAAAGAAATGTTATCTCCTGCCTGACTTCAAACCTGAGCATCTTGGTGAGAGAACGGCAGCCGTTTAGCGGGTCTCATCAGGTGCTCAGCTGTGGTTGACTTCCCCTTACCGCACAGGAGACCACCATTTCCACCGGCATCTCTGTGAGCCCGAACGTTCACCTCAAGCCCATAGTATGTCATCCCACGGGGCTCATTCAGAATGCAGGATGGGGAGGCATAGGCAGGACGGGTGCGTCACATGGCAGGGGCGCAGAGCCAGCCAGCTTAGCCTGTGCCCGGCCGTGGGTCAGCTCGGAGCCAGGGACGCCTCATCTCAAGTGGCGGTCTCACCAGTGTTTATTTCCAGACTTCCTTGTAAAACCTTTGGATACTCTCTTCTACAAGTTAATCATCGTGGCCAACTCGGGATCCCCTGTGAAATCGCACCCTAGCTTTTCAGAGGTCTGGCCTGTGTCTTCCCCATTCTTCTAGACAGTGGCTCTTGTGGGGGTGAGTTTGCCCTCGGGGGCATTTGAAGGGGTGTTTCTGCTGGCATCTAGTGGGGGGGGGGGGGATCAGAGACGCTGTAAGTGCCCTGCCATGCACGGAACAGCCAGCAACAAGGTGCAGAGCCGGGAGCTCTGTTCTGAGGAGGGGCTGCCTCCTTGACAGAATTCTCCACAAGAAAACTCACTGCGCTCTTATTTTATTCCCTCCCAGGAAAAGGGTAGGAGGTTTCACAATAGGGGTCACAGTAGTGTTTATTTATCTGTTTAGTTACTTTTCAGGGAAGGGGGAGAGACAGGAGAGAGGGGCAGAGGGAGAGAGAATCTCAAGCAGACTTCATGCTGAGTGTGGAGCCTGATACAGGGCTCAATCCCATGACCTTGAGATCATGACCTGAGCTGAAACCAAGAGTCAGAGGCTTAACCAACTGTGTCACCCGGGCGCCCCTCTACCTAGGGTTTAGAACAACAGGGCCCATTTGCAGGAACATTGAATACTAGGAAGGATTCATGTGCTCCATCAGCATTGAGGCCACGGAGAGGGCACGAGTCCTTGACGCAGCACAGCTCCTGCAGGACAGGATCCGGGTGGTGCTGGCCATGCTGCTGGGCCTGAAGTCTGCATCACCTCCCGCACCAGCCTCTGAGATGAGCGAAGAAGCAGCCATCCAGGCACAAGGAAGAAGTTTCTACACTGTCTCTCAACTATTAGGCCTGACGGAGAGCTTGGTGTTCCAAGAAAATCTGCGTTTCATTAGATCTAACCGAGATTTTCCAGATGTCAAGTGAAGAGCAGGTTTCAAGCCGTCTGGACTGCCCCCCCACGAGGACCTGCGTACCCCTTCTCTGGCTGCATGTGGCGGTGTGGTCTGGGGCCTGGGGGATGAGGCCAGTCTGGAGGGAGCCCGCCAGCTCTCTATCCATCCCAGGAGCCGAGTGCCACCCAGCGCATATGTCTGCGCCAGTGCATGTGTCTCCGCTGGCCCATCTGGGGTGGTCTGTCCACACCCGGCAGGCCTGGTTCCCAGGGTCAAGACTTGCACAGCGCCAGGTGCCCCACGAGCTGACAGAGCTCACTGTCCTCCTGGTGGCCCTGGTGGAGCCTTCCCCCCCCACCCCCAGTGTTGGTTCCTGCTATGTGTGACGTGAGAGCCCCGTGTCTGCTCCACCCTCACAAGGGCCGTCCAGGGGTGCGCATGGCTGTGAGATCCGAAGAGGCGCCTTCTGTTCACGGGACCACGGGGCCCCTCAGCACAGAGTGGACGAAGGAACCCTGGACGGTGCCACGGGAAGATCTGACTCATAGCAGATGAGAAATAACCTCTTGACACCAAATCCTGATCAGGCTCTGAGCCTTTCACGCGCTCGGATCAGGGCTGAAGGGCAGCTTCCTGGGGAGTGGAGATGGAGTGAAGTTGCGGAGCTGGGGTGCCCACAGGCTCACCCCAGCAGCACATTCTTGCTTCTCTTTATCCCATGAACTTCCTCTTCGTCGGCTGCTCTGTGTCCCTCTCCAGGACATCACTCCCTTCGCGTCACACCCCTCCGTGTCCGTCCTGTATTTCATGCCCGCGCGGTTGGGCGGGTGTGCCCCTTGAGGGGCCCTTCCTACCCGTGCACACAGCATCTCCCTGGCTGGCCCTAAAATCAATCAGATACAAGTTCAGAGAGCTAGAATATGATCCTTATTGCGGTGAGCGGCCGAGCTACTTGAAACATCCTGACAACGAGCTGCAGAACTAGACTAAGCTCTTATTGTCACTGGCTGTTTATCGAGGACCCTTGACCACCTCACTCTGCTGAACACCGCGGGGCGTCCCTTCACCACCCTGCCCTCTGTGTGCTGGAGCCAGCCCTCCAGGAGCCCCCCAGCTCCATGACCTGTGTGCCTGGGGGGAGGGGACGGGGCCTGGAGAAGCCCCTCCCCCCTCCCTGGCCCTGCAGGAGCCTCAGGAGCACTCAGCTCTGCCTTTGGGGGAACCTGCCACCTTCCCTGCCTGGTCCTTTCAGCCACTTAATGTCAAGTTCACTGTCTTCATCCAGTTTTCATAATGTTCTGGTGAAGTCTTTTCGGTCATCTGAGCCTCAGATCAGACCTAGGGCCTTCTCCCGACCTATTCCCCTGTGAAAGTGAAGTCTTCACATTTTCCTTGTGTTTACTTCTTGATTGTAAGAAGTTTTGGCCTAATACTTATGTGTTTGTCATGATTTAAGACAGTAACTGGAAATTTTAAAGAACACATGACAATGTAAAAAGAAAATTGTGCCAGAGCCTTGTTTCGTGTATGCCTTTTTAAAATTTTTAAATTTATAATATTTGAATTAATTTTCAAAAGAAAAGCTTAAGCTTTTGCAGCTTAACTGTGAAGAGTATACCGGTGGGTTGTAAATCTATGAAATACTTATAACTCTTCTCCATTTGACACATCTTCATTCTTTTAATGTATGATATTAGTAAATTCAGTATACATAAGTTTTCCATTATTTCTAGATTGATATGAATAATTGTGAATAATTATGAAAATGGTGTCTTCTCAATATGCGTTAATATAAGTTATTAGGGAAAAATCATAGATTTTTTTGACCTTAGAAACATTTAGTTTGAGATTGACCACGCCTATATTCACAAGATAATTCATACTTCCATGCTATAATATGCTTTAGATCAGACCATTTTGAGTAACTTCTGGGTCAGAAGTAGCCCCACAACGTGGTGGTGGTATTATTCACCAAATGTTCATAAGAACAAAGATGAGGTTTTGGTAGGGGTCTCAGTTTGAATGCTGGGCACCTGCATGGACATGATGAGCCTCAGAAGTAAACGTGCGGTCAGATTCCTTAGCTCCCCACTTCTGTGTTTGCCAGAGGAAAGGTGAACGGTTGTCTCCAGCCGTGAACCGCTCACATCAGCTGTCCCTCTGCACCATGGGAAGGGAGTGAAGCGCAAGACCTGCCATCACCGGGAAGCAAACATGCTTGGCAGTGCACATTTTTCCTTCTCTTACAAAACAAATGGGAACCGTGTTGTCCAATATCTTTAAATTTCTAGACAAATTATCTTCAAACCATTTAAGCCAGAATAAACCAGACCTCTCTGTGTGCGTGTGTCCCCGCCTTCTTGCTGGGGCTGACATGGGTCTCTGCGCAGAAGCCACGGGTACCTGCACACACCCAGCTCACTCGGAGGCCCGCTGGGCGACCATGACTGTTCACTCTTGATCCCTCTGGTTTGGTGGTAACCGACGTCCCATTTCTGGTGTACCGAATCGGAAGCCGGAGAGGACGTCAGCAAGAAGCAGGGAACAGATTGTGGGCCATCAGGCAGCAGAGAAGCAAGACAGCCCACAGACGAGCCATCCAAGTGTCACTTGAGATCTAGGACCAGGGTGAACTTTTCCTGATTTGCTTTCTGCCTGGGGGCGTGTTGGGAAGCAGCCTTGTCTGTAAACATGAGCTTGCATTCCAGAATGTCTTCTTGCCAATGAGATGTTCTGCACACACAGCAGAGAAATAACGCGTCTCTGTTGAGGGTGATGCGTGGCGGTCCTTGTGGAAGTCCTCTTGCCTGATTCCCCGCTGGGCTGGAACCCAATAATCCCACAAGGAAGAACAGAAAGATTAGATTTGAAAAAACTGGAAAAGAATGACTTTCTTGTAGGAGAGGAAATGTCAGTTTGGGTCTGACTGGCAGGAAAAGCCCTCAGGACGAGCGATGCCACAGGCACCGAGAACCCGATACAGGGTTGTCCACCCGGTCCCTGGGGGCCCTGCTTTCATTGTCAGTAATTAACAAGTCCGGTGTGTCAGGAGGGACTCGAGCTATGACAGTCACCACCCACGACCTAGCAATGTGTTTCCTGTAACACGCGCTTGACTGGGGGACTGTTGTTGAATCACTACAACCACAGCAAATGCTTTCATCTTCCAAGATCGAGACCCAAAACCCAGGATTCCCTCCTACCTCACCCTGTGTCCAGACACGTCTCCTGCCTGGTGTGGGGTGGGGGCAGCACTTGAGGTCCAGGCGGCTCCACTCGGACAGCCATCATGATCCCACCTGGGGAGCCCACACGTGTTTTGCAGAAGAGCTTACAATCCTGAAACTCAGCTACTGGCCTGGTACCTCTTTCAGGTGACATGTGCAGACACGGCATCCTTCATGGAAATAGCACATTCGGTTTCTTCAGGAAAAGTTCTGTTTTAGGTACAAGAAAGAAGACTTCAGAAGGAGTTGGAAGTGACTTGGAAAGAGCCCACCAGCAGAGGAAGTTCCACTGCACCAGAGCCACCTCCCGCCCCCCCGGCCTCCCAAACCCCCACCTCCTGCCCCCCCAGCCCCACAACCCCCACCTCCTGCCCCCCACCTCCTGCCTCCCAGCCCCCAACCCCCGCACCTCCTGCCCCCCAGCCCCCACCTCCTGCCCCCCACCTCCTGCTCTCCTGCCCTGCCATCTTGTCCTGCAAAATCGCGTGTGGGTGTGGTGCGGGTGCGCCCACGGTCAGTCAGCCCCACACCCAGCTCCCTGCACAGTGGCTCCTAATCAGCTGATGAAAGTGCCCTCGTCCCTGATGCAGCGCGGCTGTGGGAGAAAATCGGACATAACACCAGTGAACTGTGGGTGTGTGCTCTCCAAAGGCAGTGTTCCTTTGAAAGCAGGACAGGTTCAGGACAGGGTCAGTGTGGAGAGAATGTGCTGGAAGGTAACAGTAATAAACCTGCAGGACTCCATTGTGAGGATCAGCAGCAGCACTTTCGAGGAGGTCTTCTGTCTGTAATAGCTCAACAGCTGACACCATGTGAGATGTTAATTATTGAGGTAATTCCTAAGCATTATCCTGATGAGGGTCGACCACTATTAGGCTCTTCCTCCTAATCAGATTTGAACGACGTGTGGTTCCATTGTTCATCACAGAGCCATCTGGGCTTTGCCAAGGAATCTGGCAAAACCACGATGCCCAGGATGCCCCTGGCTTCCCTTGATGACAGGTTCCCGCGTGAAAGCTGGGGAGTGTTAACATCCAAGGCAGACAAGACTTGGGCCATTCTGTCCGAGTCTCAGAGGCGGGCACGCCAGCAGGCACAGGAGCCGTGGGAGCCAGGCACCTTGCCCAGCGCTCTGCTCACCGTCCTCAGTGCACCTTCTGGTTAACTGTGCTGTGGTTTTTGCTTGGTGGCTGATGGCAGTGGGCCAGGGGCTGCTTCTGAGGAAGTGGCGCATGCAGTGTGAGTTCTGGGCAGAACCTCCTAATTCCAACACGAGGAGGCCCTCCGGCTGGGAGTGAGAACACCCAACCCCGCTGAGGCTGGTGTAGACCCACCTTCCTCATCCTGAAAGGAAAGACCCAGGTGTTGTTCCCTGAGACCCTGACGGAGTTCCGGAGTCCCAGCACCTGATGGAGCTTGTTTGGACACTTTGCCCTGAAACACGGAGCCTGGATTCAAAAAAAAGAAGTGCAAGACCCTGAGGTCAGTGGGGGTGAGGGGTCAGGGGTCGCCAGGGAAGAAGTGCCTTTGAATCCCTCCCCCACTGTCGCTGCCTCTTTGCCTATTGTGATGCTTAGAGAAAGATGGTTCACTCTTTCAAAACAAGCACTTTTATTTACTGGAAACTGCAGCTTGCACTGGATTCTTCTGGGAGATGAAGACGTTTCTCATGAAGTGTCTGTAAGCACAGACTACCTTTTATAAAAACCACAAAGTATTTGTTGCAGACTTTCTTTTTTATTAAACTGAGAATTTATGAAGCACATTTCATCTCTGAAGTACCTTAGTAAACAGCCCATTGTCTTTGCAGTGGTATGAGGATGTGATCACTGCCTTTCTCAGCTTTGGTGCGGGAGAAACCGACGTGGGGTGATTTGGACGAGCCCCAGGTGGGGCCATCAGTGGGAATGAAGTTTTCCCTCTGTCTGCACCGAGGACCAAATCTCGTGCTCTGTAGCAAGAAGTGGGCCTCCTAGTGGATTTTTAAAGTCTTGCAAGCAGAAGAAGGAGCAGTGATCATATGACACTGGTAGCCACGTACAGGAAGGAGAAAGCCAGGGAGGGTGGGTGGGGTGGCGGGAAGCATGCTGCCAGGTCGGGGTCTGGGACTGTGGGACACCTGGAGCCCAGCGCGGGACAGAGGACGTGGGTGGTCTGAGGAGGTCACTTCGCACAGACTGAAGAAGGGGAAGGTGGACGCTCTTATCACATGCTCAGGGTAGATAAGAAAATAAAGCAGATGTCTGCATTTTTAAAAATGGAGTATTAAATATATGAATGGATATTAATGATGTAAGTGAGCTATTTCTAAATCAAAATTTCATTCTTTTGCAGAATGTGCTCTGGAGATTTAAATTTTCTCAGCTTAAAGGATCTTCAGATGACGGAAACACTCGAGTGAAGCTGCTGTTCCAGCATCTGGACACCAAACAGATAGAGGTGAAGGTAGGGAACCTAGTTTACACTGCTGCCAGCCACACATGGAGTGAAAACCTAATGGTCAGATCATGTTTTCATTCCCCCTGCATGCGGACAACCTACCTCAGAGTTCAGACGGCCAGGACATCAGAAGAGCCCGTAGTCTGTCTCCTACAGAGATGCTTACAGCCTAAGGCCAGGATCACTGAAACATATTAATTGATTCTACTAAAAATCACAAGTTCATTACCAAACGTTAACGGGAGGTAATATTTAAAAAATACATGAGATGGGGCACCTGGGTGGCTTAGTCACTTAAGCATCTGACTCCTGGTTTCATCTCAGGTCATGATCTCAGGGGTGAGATCGAGCCCTGTGTGGACTCCATGCTTAGCATGGAGTCTGAGATTCTTTCTCTCTGCCCCTCACCCCCCGCACACATTCTCTCTCTCAAAACAAACAAACAAACAAACAAAAACCCATAAAACAACAAGAAGACACATGAGAAGCCAGAATTGAAAGGAAGAGTTTTACGAACTGCATTATGCACAATTCAGCTGATGCGTTGTCTATAATACTGAGACCAAACTGCCGTTAATGAAAGGAGCTCAGGCACAACTTACAAGTTCACGGCAGTGAGCTGTTGTTTTACTGCCAACAAAGGATTGATTTTTTCCGTGTTTTATGTACACATGTGTTGTCAACAACCCAGTTTTAATATAACTAAAGACAAAGGATAAATCCAGGGAACTAAAAAAAAGAAGGAAAAAACCAAACATGTGAGACCCATGAACACCTATGGTTTGTAAACAGATCCAACTCTTTCCTGCATCATGTTGTGATAAAATCAGAAGACACATCACAGAGGACATGGTTATAGCCAGATGTGTTTTTAACATCTTTTTATTGAGTTTAATGAAATAATGTTCTGTATCTACATTTTTTAAAAGTTTTTTTTTTTTTTTATTTGAGAGAGAGAGCACAAGTGGGGTTAGCAGGGGAAGCAGACTCCTCACGGAGCAGAGAGCCCAATGCGGGACTCGATCCCAGGACCCTGAGATCATGACCTGAGCCAAAGGCAGATGCTTCACCGACTGAACCACCCAAGCACCTGCCGTATCTACTTTTTAAGCACAACTGCAATTGTACAGAAACTGTTGACATTCTTACCTTTAGAGAATGGATAAAATCAAAACCTGAACGTAAATGCTCTCAGGGCACTTAGGTCATGGGTGTGTGATGGGGCAGCAGGTGAGACAGCAGACCTCGTCCGGACACAGGATACGGCAGTGACGGGGGGCACACGGAGTCCAGGGGAGACCCACCACCAGCAGCGAGGGAGGGAGAGGGGAGACTTGAGATGAATCTCTTTGGTATTTTCTCTGCATTAATACGGCGACCATGGGTAACTTGGTTGGTACCTGATTGGCCTCTGGAGGAGCTGGTAACAGGTTTCCTGCTAAAATCCTGCAAACCTTATTCCAGTGCATTCTGTGGGAGCATGGGCGACACTTTGAAAGTCAGTTCGCAGTGGGTTTGAAGGGTTTCATGCTTGTGGGTATTCTAGCAGCTTCCGGCAGGGCACCTGCTGATCCAGGGTGCGTGCTTTGGGAACATCCAGTACCTTCTGTGATATCAGAGTGTCCTTTTGACAGGCAATGCAGGTTTTACTAGGTTGAAAGGCATTTATTTTGATTTTTTAAATGTTTAGTGAACTTTTGGTAATCTGTATTCATGAGAAGAGTGGGACCTGGGTAATCTAAACTAGACAGTGTGAGATACAGTATGTGAATTTGTGGCATGCGTTTTGAAACATCTTAATTCCACTGTGGCATTTGTAGACTGGACCAGTTCTGTTTTCAGTTGGTGAAGACAGAGCCCTAGAAAGTTGTGGGGCCACAGAGATGGACACAAGATTTGAAGGGCTCGAAGCTTAAATAGTTTGCCGTGATGTTTCTATAAAAAAAATACAATTGGGAATACAAGAACCCAGCTATACATAGAGAAACAGAGGTCAGAGCCAAGGGCATGTGCAGTGAGGGGCTGGTGGCCATGCTGCCTGGGGCCCTGGCAGGGCCTTGCGGGGTCTGGGCAGGTTGTGACAAAAATGAGAAGAGCTGGCCACGCTCTCCGGCCAAGGAGAGAATGCGTGTGTGGCGGGCCTCCAGGAGCAGAACCGGGCACACAATGGCTGTTTCCAGAAGCCACCTTGAGCTGACATCCACGTGTACTAAAGCTTGTGAGGAACAGGAAAATTGGAAAAGACAGAAGGGGAGCCTGGACCCTGTGAGAACCCTCAGGTTTGAGGCTCCATTTATACAAACAGCCCTTGGGACAGACGTCTGAGTCGGGAACCCCAGCTTTTGCAGGTACTGGGTGGGAGTGGTATGTTACTCAGGAATGGGTTATTGCCTCAGAGAAGATGGTGTTCCTGTTACCCGTATTTCCTGGTTCAAGGAGTGATAACTGTGGAACAATTATCTTCCTAATATTTATTGAGAACTCTCTGGACCGTTTGGCCCGAGCAGTGCCTCAGTGATGAGAGCGTCGTGAGAACGCCGGGTCCCCCCAGAATCTGAGGGGCTCGGGGGCCCCAGGACACTGCTTACGAGCCTGGCATGTGTGCAGAGATTGTCCCTGACTCCAGGCCGCTTCCCGTGGCTGCAGGGCAGGGGGTGCAGCAGATTTAAAGAAAATACTTGGTTTTCTTCTTCTCACCTCTTTCTCCTGAAGGAATTGTGACGTGAAGGATCTGCTTTCCTCCTGTTCTGCGTGTTGGCCACGTGTTGCTGCCATGAACTATGGACCAGAAGGACTGAGCCTCGGGGCAATGGTGCCCTTCCCAGCCCCCCCGGCTCCTACGTCCCCCGACTTAGCTCTGGGAGCCGTGTGAGCATTATGCATGCTTCTCTAGGATTTCATTTCTCCTGAGAGACCGAGCCGCCGAAGGGCAGCTTGATTTTAGCTTTTTGACTTCAGCACTTAACAAGCGTGTTTAAATGAATAGATTAATGAACAAAGAAAGAGCAAATTAGATACATGCACAAAAATTTTTATCAGTTTCCAAGGAGGAAATTGTTCCAATTGCCTTTAAAGTCCGAGACTCTTGATGCTACGTGTCAGTGATCACCCGTGCGCGTGCAGGAAGCCTGTCATGATTGTTGAAGGCAGTGCGCCGTTAACAAAGGATGAGTGCGTCTCCGGGAGGAGCAGTGGAGTGTGATTGTCACCCGCAAGTGACTGAGCGGGTAAACTCCACCAACACCTGCTGCTCGGCTCTCAGGGAGTCGGCTCAACGTGCTGACAAGGCTTCGGAGCCTGGGGGGGGGGGGGGGGCGGGGCGCACGTTTGTATGTAAAACGTCCAAAGTGCTCGGGCGAGTAAAGGAAGTTGTGTCTCTGAACCTGAAACGAGGCTGCTGAGCTTCCGTGGCCAAGAGCTTTGGTACCACGGCACTCATCATCGACGCGGCTGACTCGGAGGAGCTGGGAAGCATGTGGTGCAGGGAGGGGGCCACAGCGAGGCAGCACCACCACGTGGAGACACGCAGGTGGGCCACTGGGCGTTCCACGTGACAGTGGGTGTGAGCAGGAGCAGTGCCTGTGCGTGTGGCCCCTTCCAGAGTGTCTGTGGGGTTGTCTCCTAACCCGTTCTCATGGAGCTGGAGCAACAACAGGGCTAGCGTGCTCCCTCTGTCTCTGTCTCTGTCTCTCTCTGTGTGTCTCTGTCTCTGTTTCTCTCTGTCTCTCTCTGTCTCTCTGTGTCTCTGTCTCTCTGCCGTTCAGCATCTCTCCCCGTCTCTCTCTCTCTCTCTCTCTGCTCCTGCACCAGGCTCCTAAGTGGCTCATCCCAGAAATGAAGTAGCCACGTTTGACTTCAGAGCTCTAGGTGACGTCTTTGTCTTGGTTTGGAGCCCATGTGGCCGAAGGTCCAGAACTACAGTGTTCCCACTAAGAAGCGCTGTGAAACCAACTCTCTGAGCACGAGCCTTGTCCTTGAGTTACCAGCACCGAGGAGAGGCGGTTCCCAGGGCAGAGATGGTAGTCATGTGCCGGCTGGCTCTCCCTTCATGTGGCCCATCTATCGGGGAGGCTCCGTGAGGTCCGTGAGTCCGTGGCCCACTCACTGGAACCCTGTGCACAGGTGCCGGAAGCCTCAGCATGGAACACCCTCAGCACCCCACTGTGTGGCTGCCGTGGCTCAGTTAATAGCTTGTGGGTCTCTAGCTCAGCCTGGCCTCCTCCTGGCTGGGAAGTCATCATGTCCCCATTTTCAGGAGAAAGACTAAGGCCAACCCGCCCGTAGAGCATAGGCAGCTAGCCCAGCGACCGCCAAGGCTCCCTTTGCGTTCCGAGAAACTCTCACTCCCCAGCACGGGGCACACGGGTGTGCCAGCCACAGTTCCACCTGCTTCCAGATCGAAGGCCAACAGGACCCCACCTGGTCCCCACGAAGCCACCCCCAGCAGCCTTGCAGCTTCTCATCTGCTGGCCTCGGCGTGATTTCGAGTCAACTCCTCTGCCTGTGAGGTTGTAGCCTTCCTGTAGACCTTCATTGGAAAGACACCATCCAGCGTTGGCTGCATCCAGGGCCTCTGCCAGTGTTGGGACATGGGGCGAAGGAGACATTCAGAACCAGGGACAGAGATGAAACCTGTAAGACACCATACTGCCGTGACAGAAGGCACACATCCCTGAGAAGCTGAGTTACTATTTCTTAATGACTTTCTCTTGAATGGATTCGATTCTCTCTTCTTGATTAGGGTTCCACCACGGTGGTATGATGGGATGGGACTCAGAGCCGGGGTGGGGTTACGGATGTGCCACTCCCATGGCTGGAACAACACTAAATGTGGGCTCCTGGCGTTGGGAAGCCTGGTCCATCCGTGTGTTGTCTCCCCACCACCCTCTGGTGTCCATGCGGCCCATGTTCAGACACTCCCCGCAGTTAGTTTTTCCTTGGAAAGTGTTGTTGTGCACGTTCTTCTTTTTTTTTTTTTAAGTACACTCTACACCCAACACAGGGCTTGAACTCACAACCCTGAGCTCGAGAATCACATGCTCCACTGAAGGAGCCAGCCAGGCGCCCCTCGTACACGTTGTTTTCAAGGACACCCAATAGAGTGGGCTCCCTGGGTGCACCTGCTGGTTCTCTGAGCCTTGCACCTGCCCCGCAGCTGCTCAAGAAAATGTCAGGTCTTGTGCCTCAGGCTGTCAGGGGCTTGGAGACATTCGTTAGTGCTGTTGGCCCAGGAGACAAGCCTCAGGGTTGGCCTGTGGATGGGCCGGACACGTCTTCCTCTCGGACCACTGGGCTCGGGCATTCACAGGTGGGAAAGAAAGTGCTTTAGAACAATGGCCTGCCAGGGGGCCAAGGCCCATATGTGCCCAGTCCTTCAGGAAAAATGTCTATTTACCTGATGTTTAACCACTCAGCTTTCAGACGAACTGAAAATGAGTCTCAGGTCCTATGGGGGAACTTCATTTTCCCAGGAGAGTTATAGAAAACCCAGACGCATATCGAGACACACTTTGGAATTTATGGGATGTTTAGAAGCCATGTCAGACTTGCTCAGTTTGTGTCAGAGCAGATCCAGTAACCTGCTATCCTGGGACTTCAGGGGTCTTTGCTTGCGTGTGATTTTATTTTGCAGACTATTTTGAGGGGAGGATTTTGGGCGGGTGTGGTGAAGGCTGCCACGGGGAGTGGCCCCAGGCGCAGGTTTGACCCTGTGAGCTGCAAATGCAGCCGACACGCTTGCTATGGGGGGGCTTCGGGGAGCCGGTTGGTTTTATTTTTCTTCCTGGTAATTATGGTCATAGTTTTTATCACCCTATTGGCCAAATCATATTCTCGTGACTGTCTCTTCTATTTTTTTTTTAATAGACCATCTCTGTTAGGCTCTATATTCTATTTCTATATTCTCCATATTCTGTATTCATCGAAATAATATCAGTTTTGTAATTAAAAGATGATATTTCAATTCAAAGATGTGGGTAAAGAAATAGATGTAAATATGCCTTCTTTAACACAAACTTCACAAGAGAAGCGATAGCTCGGGTTTTTTTGTGAAAAGGCAGGGTATTTATCGCTGTGACTGCAGTCAGACCGCCTCACCTTCTCCCTTCCACTCTCGTCACAGCCGCACAGATGGGGAAACTGAGGCCCAAGTGCTTCATGGCATGCCCACATCCCCTGGCTTCTGTGCAGTGGAATGAAGGGTATGCATGGCCAGGCTGTCCTCATGGATGACCACCTTGGATTTCTTTCCATCATGTTTAAAAATTGTGGTGAAATATATACAGCATAAAATTTCCATTTTAACTGCTTTTAAGTGCAGGGCTTGGTGGTATTAAGAACATTGGCATCAGGTGCTGCCACCCCCACCGTCATCCCCAGCCCTTCCCATCCTCCCTCCCCCCAGCCCCGAGTCCACGTCCCGACTCCGAGGACGCGTGTGTCCGGGTCCTGCGCTCGCCGCCCAGGGTTTGTCCGTGTGGCACACTTGTCACACGTCACTCTCTTTAGGCTGCACACTGCTCCGTCCTTGGACACACCTCTCACCCCTCCACGAGCTGGTGGGTGGCTCCACCTTCTGGCCGCCGTGGGCCCTGGCGCACAAGTGTGTGCTCAGCGATCCTGCGCGTGCCCCCCAGAGTGGGATGGTGGGGTCCTGGGCTGCCCACCTGGCTTCCCACCTGCAGCCCAGGAGCGTTCCCGTTCCTCTGCCATCCCTGCCGATTGGTCATGTTCCTCCTGTTGAAGATTGCAGCCACGCCCGTAGGTGGGTTTCCCTGGTGATTAGTGCAGCATGTTTTCATGTGGCTATTGGCCATTTGTGTATCATCTCTGGAGAAATGTCAATTCAAGTCTCTTCCCACTTTTTAAGAAGGTTTGTTTGTCTCTCTGTGGTTGAGTGTAAGGAGTTCCATCTCTGTGTATTCTGGGTGTTAACCCCCTTATTAGAAATACGATTTGCAAGTATTTTCTCCTAGTCTGTAGGTTGTTTTCACTTTGTTCCCTTGAAAATGCCCCCGATGGCCAGAAGTTTTTAATTTTGGTGAATCCAACGTACCCATTTTCTTGCTGCCGGACACCTGAGTGTGGTGGTTCATGGCGGCTTGGGTGCGGCAGCCCCCGGGGACCCCCGTTCTTGACTGAGCCCGCGAGGCTGTGCAAACGGTTCGCAGCTGGTTGTGCGCTTGTCCAGAGGGCAGTTCGAGGGCTTCAACCTGAGCAGAGCTGCAGGCCGCCTGCCTAGCGAGAGCTGCCCAGACTCACAGGGATGACAGCACTGCGGCCCACGGGCCGTCTTCAGTGACCGCTGCCGGCTTCCCTCTCCCCAGGAGCCTGCGTGGATTTCTAAGCAGCCATGGCATCTGACGTGCCTCGAGCACAGCCGGGGAGATGCGGGCCGCCCGTCACAGGGCAGGAAACTTCAGCTGCCTTCTGCATTTCCAGACACTTCCTTTGTGAGGCCTTGGTGTAAAAAATAAAGGTGGAACCAATTTGCCTTCAAGGTCAGACTTTGCGCTTCCATCTCATTTGACAAGGAGCCGTTACTCGGGGACAGAATTTAATCTGGCCGCACTTGCCTGAGTCCCTGGGCTGAAGGATGGACTTTTTACAGGTTTCTGCTTCCCCGCCAGCAGGTTGTGCACTCAGACACGCTGTCGACACCTGGACGGGTACGTCGCACCCAGACGTGCTGTGGCAGGTAGTGCAGGCAGTGGGCAGAGCCCAGTGCCCCCGGAGCCCAGTTCCTGTGACGCCCTGCCATTTGCCACCGGCAACAAAGGCTGTGTGGGCCCCACGCCAAGTGGTCCTGACCGTCAAGCACCGTGGCCTACAGGGGGGTGGACATCTCCACACCACCGGCTGCAAGAACCGGAGCCTCCTCTCCCCGTCCCGGGCACGGCCCACCCGTCCCAGCGCAATGGAGGACAGGGCAGGAGGGGAATGACGGTGTTGCAGAGGCAGACCATGCACCTCGCACAAGGACTTCCCTCCTCCTCTCCATCCTTCTCTTGGGGCCTGCTGTGTGCCAGGCAGGTGGGGTGGGTGCCGGACAGACTCCGGCACACAGACAGGGATTAGGATGCGTGAGTCCGGACCGAAGTGCTCTGGAATACGTCAGTGAATTCTCAGTGCACAGGGCCGGAATCTGCTAAAGGCCACACTCCATCCTCTGAATGCGGCATGCCAGCTGGATCAGGTTGGGGTTCACCTCCTTCCACCCCAGGGGTCCCTGTGAGGACCCTGCTGAGGCACGGGTGGCTTTCTGTCATGATAAGGAATTAGTGTTTTTCTGGTGCTGCATCGTCAGCGGTGTGGATGGTGTGGATGGGGTTTTTAGTTGCTGTCCCCACACGCAGACCTGTGCCAGCAGGAGAGGAAGGACTGAGACGACGTCTACACAGCAGGGGCGGGGGCCCTCAGCAATCCACCCTGGCTAGGGGTGGGGCTTGAGGACAAAGGTCGGGTGGCCAGCAGGGCCCGGGTGGAGGCCACAGTGGTCATGTGGCTTCCAGGTGTGTGAGGGCGTGTCTGAACGGAGCCCACGGACTCGGGAGCGTGCGGATGGCCACTCCCCTGCTCAGTTAGCAGGAATATAATTTAACTGGACAAATGTGGTTTTTAGAAGGATGGCCTACACCCATGGGTTCTCCCTGAAACACAGTGTCATTCAGCGGTGCACACGCCTGCTGACATGTCCCTCTGAAGGCTCTTGTTGGGCCCTTGCCCCCCATCCATGTGGACTTCGGTCCCCTGGGGACCTCGCAGGGCTGGAGCTCCACCTACTCTCCCCTGACCCTGACTGTGGCTGCCCTCAGGAAGCGCAGGCCTTCTTTAAGAGTAAGAGTGGTGGGTGCTGCTGTGTAGTCAGATGGAAACCACCTTAAACTAGCGTCCCTGAGCCAAGCTGCCTGGCTGGGGGCATCACCAGCGTCCACTGGAGCCGCGAAGTGCCTCCGACAGGTGGATGCACACAGTGCCCCCCTGCACAACTGCACCTTCCGCACTGAGGCCCAGGTGTAAATGCCGTGGTCGCAGGGAGCTCCGGTCCGCGCACGTGACTTGCTGAGGGTCCCAGACAATGGGATGTGGAACGAGAGTCAGGCCCCGGCAGCCCCACCTCAGACACTGATCTCCGTTCACAGTGCCCTTTCCGTGCTTGTTGTGGAAACTTGGCCACATGGAACGGGGAGCAAAAAAGGCTGCCCCGGGTGCTCTGGTCAGCTGTCTGAAGACCGGGCCTGCACGTCCTGATTTCCAGAAAGGACAAAACCACCTGGCAGCCGGTTGATCCTGATGTGGTGCAGGCGAGCTCCGGAGGCAGAGGGGTTTCTTCGCTGAGAAGGGGTGGGCGTGAGTTGCACGGGGTTCCTCAGTGACCTGGTGATGGGGGCAGTGACCACAGCCCTTGTCCATGCCCAGAGCAAGCTGCCCAGAAGGAGGGAGTGGTGGGCTGGCCGGCCAGGGAACATGAGGCTAACAGGCAGGACGCAGGGTCGGGGGAACGGCGGGCCCCCCACTCACAATCCATGGCCATCCTGCCAAGAATCGGCCTGGTGCTAGTTACCACAGAGCTTTGGCAGAAGCTTCATTTCAGAACCTTCTGGAAGATTGGGGGCTTAATGCATGAACGCAGGGCAGGTGGCAGTGCTCTGCCTCTCGGGCGGCCCAGATGAAGCTCCCTGCTCGGACCCCTCTCCTCCTTACTAGCCGTTTCCTCCCCATCCACAGCCTTGTTCCTGAGCTCGGTGATGGAGAGCCAGGATCACCAGCCGGGACCGTGTCCTGAAGTGCCTGCTCACGGTCCTTCCTGCCGCGTGGACCTCAATGGGGGCTGAAGATTCTCTCACAGAGAAACATTACAGACGTTGGCAGAGAAAAGCAGAAGTGAACTCGAGGCAGCATTTTCTCAGGCAGGAGGGCAGATGCACCCAGGCCCGTGGGGGCCGCCTTGCCAGGTAGCCACGTCCACCTGCCCGTCCGAGGTGGACGAGAGGTGATGACTGGCTAACACGTGTTCGTTAGTTACTGGCGGCCCCCAAACCGTGGGAGTATGTTTTCCCTGGTGTTCCGATTAATCTATGTCTATGTGGGAATTTTAATACAAATTTCAGAACGAGGGAACTTTTTCCTGTCTCTTCAGGAGATTCACTTTGCTGATGTCTCTATGGGAGTTATGTATCTTCCTCAGAACATGGAAATTTCCAGATAAAATGTTTATCAGAGCAGAGAAAAGGCCCAGGTGCCCCTTGCACCCCAGCAGCCTCCCTGCGGCATGAGCGATCTCTCCAGGCTGCACTTGGTGCAGATGGCCCTGGACTAGCAGGCGCTCGGCTTTAAAAGATCTGTGTCTCTGGGGAGAGGACGCAGGCAGAAGGGATCGTCAGAGCTGTTTGGGGAAGTCAGACTTTTTAACATCTTGGCGAGGTAATACCGCTGAGTTTCCGTATAAATAAGATTTATGACGTTATAACTGCCTCATCTGCTGAAGAGGGAAAGGTGGTTTAAATGTGAGCCAGAGAATGGAGCGAGGAGGTTTTACGTCTGGGAGAGGCAGCAGCAGGAGAGGTGAGTCACAGGGGCATGCAGAGGTTGCGGACGAATACTTTCTTCAAGGAAACTAGATTGGAAGCCAAGTGAGTGACCTGCACTGGACAGAGAGGGCGCAGGGGGCCCGGCAAACTCCACTCTGGATTGGGCCAAGAGCCGCGGGTGTCAGGAGGGCACTTTGAACAGGTCTCCGTCTGACCTGATGGCGGACAGGCTGGATGGTCCCCTTCTGGGGCCCTGCCGTCCCGGGGAAGCAGGACCTCAGGGAGACTCCCTCTTTCCAGCCATAACCTGCCCCTCTGGGCGTTTGGGATTTTGGTTTTCCCACACTCTGCTGGTTGACCGCTCACTAGGAGCTCTGTGGTGTCTGTCACCATCCCTCCTGCTGACCGTCACCACCCTCAGTCTTGTCCTTGCGCAGGTCCCGATCTTTGTCCCTGGGAGCGCCGTTCCCTGTCTCCCTGGTTCATGCTCCATCCGTGGCTCCCGCACCTGCAGAGTTGCCTGGGGAGCCGTTAGGGACACCGGCACCTGCGGCTGAACGCCATTCATCAGAAAGTGTGTCCGTCAGCTCAGACACTTTCTGACAAATGCCAGGCAGTTTGTGCACCAAGATGGGCTGTGGATGGAGATGTGATTTCTAGTGGAGAAGATTTATTGAGGACACACGGGGGATTTCAGCGTCGGTGCGCTGATGGGAAGTGTCGTGTTGTGAGCAATGCCGCAGACCCGGAGCGCAGACTGAGGAAGAAGAAATGTTTCCCAAGTCCGGGTGACCTCATTATTCGTGTTTTGAGGAGCCCAGTATCGATCCTCATGGCTTCCTAAAAGTTTTACTTCATTATGAAAAAGTTCTAGGTCTTAAAACATTTAAAAGCTGATAATCATGCAAGCTGTGACTCAAATTCCAAGTCATTATTTCGGCCACCATGAAATACTTAAAAACATTTTATAAAAATCTAGGTCATTAGGACAAACACGCTGCAGAGGAAAGGGCCGGGTGCAGCGGGAGGACCTGGCAGGCGTGTCTGTCCCAGGCGTGTGCGGCTGGCGCTCTGGCCCTCAGCCCTCCGGTCTGTAAGGCGCGCACTGTCATTGCCTGGCACAGCTGCGGGCTGTAGATGGGACTGACTGGACCGTGCGTTGAGAAGAGAACACGTGTGGGGCTGCGGGTTTCGAGGGTGAGCACACAGCTCGGAGAAGGTCCCGGGCACTGCCGCAGGGGGTGAGGCCTCCTTCTTCCAGACGATGGTGTGCCTTCAGGATCCCTTAAGCCCCAAGCGCTGGTCTGGTTGTCGGGGAGACGGTGTCGGGGGGACGCACTCCCTCCTGTGTCCATGCCCGTGAATCTCCCTGCTTCGTGTGGGGATCATGCAGAGCCTGTCCTCCTGAGACTGGCTCGCTCCACCCGGCACAGTGTCCTCAGAGCTCATCCCTGCTGGATCCCTTCCTTCGTAAGGCAGGATGGCGCTCCCCTGTACAGATGGACCACGTGTCCTTTGTCCGTTCATCAGCCGAACAGGCCTCCAAGACGCCCTGTCTTCACAGAGTCAAACCAGTTTGAGGGACAAAGCCGCAGGCATCACGCTCAGAAAGAGACGACGTGATTGACTCGGTAGGGCCAGGCGAAGCCCCAGTAACCCACACCTTCTTTGGTCTGTCTCCAAACTGTGAACAGAGAACTCCTACTTCACGGCACCTGTCACCATCGGGCCCTTCAGGGAAGCGCGGCTCTGTGGATTCCGTCAGCCTCCCACGTCACTCCCCCCGCGTGGGGGTTCTCCGTGTCGGGCCTTGGCTGCCTGGTGGACGAGCGGTCAGAAGTCAGCAGGGCCGCCCACGTCTGGCTGCAGACGTGTCATCCAGAGAGCCTTGCAGTGACACGTGGCTAGGAAGCCAGCCGCGCCACAGACACCTTGGTCTCGTCCTGAAACGCCCGTGTTGTGTGAGTTTTTCACAGGGAGCCTCACTCAGGATCTGGAAAAGTCAGAATTGAGGCTTTATATCGAATTGCCTGGATTTCAACACCGTGGACTGAGGTTTTGTGTGGAGTTTAGTGGTGTAATTTCACTTTGTCCCCTGACTCTTTTGGAGATTTTGTGTGTGGCTTCAACACGTGGGATCAGAAACCATGGACATCAGGTTTGGATTTGGCCTTCATGCTGGTGGTGTTGGCTCCTTGTTCCGGTCCAGGTGTTCCTATTGGTAAGTCTGTGGGGAACCTGAGAAGCAATTTCCAATTTGCAAGATCCTGAAGCATAAATGATGTGGACATTATAGCTCTTTTTTCCAAATGTCCCTTCCAGAAGCTCAGTAATTATGACTTGGAAACACAGAAATTGAATTAAGTATGTGTGAAATTTGCAAGAACCTCGTGTTCTTCTGTCATGTAACTTGGCTTTCCTTTCCTCCAGGAATAAGTCACCATGACTGAGGGATTTGAGTCGAGTCTCAGGGTGTGGGCAAGGGGGTCAGCTAGCGTTGAAGTTCTGCACAGGGTCTGGGCAGCTCCTGGATTCTGCCAGGGACGGGAGGGCCGCTGGGTAAGGTAATTCTGCAGTAACCATGTGCATATTAGGACACTTTTGAAGGAGAATGCACCTCAGTTTCTTGAACGTTACTCATTACTCAAAAGTGAAAATAAACAGTGATCGGTCACCAATAATCAATCAGTCCCGTAGCTGTCAAGGTTAAGATTCACTCACATGCAAAAGAGGAACTTAATTCAAAGTGCAATGCAGTAATGGGGCTCCTGTGGTTCCTGTAGCTGGAGTCGGGGTGCCTGGGAGCACAGGGGCCGGGGTGACGCAGGTCACAAGGGTCCCTGGTCCGCCCCTCCGTGAGCAGGTGTCCTCTGTGCCGACTGCACCTTCCTGCTGACACTCTCCATGTGCTGGCAGATCTGCCATTCCCACACCTGGATGTACCCACGTGGAGACCCTGCTCCTGCTCCCTGGGCCCATGTCGGCCTCCCCGGGACACTGGCTGTCCCTGCATCTTGTCCCCATCCCACGAATGGAGCAGCTTCCTGAAGGAAGGCACAGGCATACACAGTCCCAGGAGGGGACCGAGGTGGACGTCATGTTTAAGGGAAGCATGAAGTCATTTTTGAGATGTCAGATCTTGAGTCACAAAGAGGAGCCGCTCAGAAAAGCTAAGATGGGTGGTGGGGAAGGATGTCCTTACCCGGGGGGCGAGGGGGACAACTGCTCCCTCGTGCCCTGGGAGGTCCTGCCCCCAAATTAAAATATCAGAGATCCTGCCTTTTCAGGTGCGGAAAGGAGTGGTACATCTGGGACTAGACAGGCCAGCTTGCTGTCCTTGCTGTCCTTACATTGTCGGAGCTTTCCTTCTGATATCCTCTCAACAGCTGAGAGCACAAGACAGTTTTGACAAAATTTAGTTAAGGTGTCAATTAGATAGCAGTTCTCTTAAAAGGAATTTTGATGTTTTCGATTATTTTAGAATTTTATTATGCCAAAATAGAAGAGAAAACTCAGAACAAGATATGTAAACCTCCTTCCCCACGAGTAGAGCGGGGTGACAGCTGGAGAAGCTTCACGTTCACCCTCAGAAGTGTTAGGACACTGATGACCTGTGGCACCCTAACTGAGACGGTTTGCTCACGCCTGTGTCAGCTGCAGGTCCACGCCGACCTGCTCGTGGACGTAGTGGGGACCTGCGTGGGGTTTGCGGAGAGAGGGAAGACCATCTTTGGCATGAAATCCTTATCACAGCATCACCGGGACGCCAACCGGCCGGTGTCAATAAGACAAGACTGGGGGAGCCTGGGTGGCTCAGTCGTTAAGCATCTGCCTTCGGCGCAGGTCATGATCCCAGGGTCCTGGGATTGAGCCCCGCGTCGGGCTCCCTGTTCCTTGGGAGCCTGCTTCTTCTCCCTCTGCCTCCCACTCCCCCTGCTTGTGTTCCCTCTCTCGCTGTGTCTCTCTATGTCAAATAAATAAAATCTTAAAAAAAAAAATAGGGCAAGACTGAGGTCATGTGACCCCCGACCCCGCACAGATGGAGTCAGCGCCCAAATGGAAGGCGGGAGCTTTACCCTGTGAGATGCGAGGAGACAGGCTCCCTGGCGGACTGTCTGTGCAGAAGCAGTACCTTTGTGTCTGCGGTTGTGTTGATCACACTCTGCCTCCCACCCTAAACCTTCCTTATCTGATGCACGTTTGTACTTGACTTTCTTGGAGCTCAAAAAGCATAGAATCCGTTCAGTGTTCTGTAACGTGCTTTTCTAAGATTTACAGCATTTCATTTTTTCTTTCAGGAGCTCGAATTCCCGGACCTGACGGCCGTCCTGCACTGCATTCACGCCTTCCTAGCAGCAAAGGTGGCCTCCGTGGACCCCACGTTCATGGACCGCCAGAGCATCGCGAGGAAAGTGCTTCTGTTGAGCACTGAACATTAAATTATTTTCTTAAGAAATGAGTTTTTCCTGCAAATATTGCAACTTTGTGTGATTTTATAACGAGCCTATAATTGTGATACCAATAAAATATGTCACTAGTTTGCAGAGATGGGTCGTTCTTCTTAGATCTGACGGGCCAGGGTGCTGCTCGGGCGTCTCTCTGAGTCACATGGAAGCATGTTCTGCACCATGCGCTCTGCTTCCCACATTGCTAATTGCCAGATTGTGTTTCCATAGAATATGTAATAGAAAATCCCGAGAGCCCACCACTTGGATTCTTCTCTGGAAGAGAAGGCTTTCCTCTGCATTTGGGTCGTTAACTTCTCCTTTTTCTCAAGGAGGGGCTGAGTAAAGGTGTTAATTTGAGAAATGAGTAGGAGAAATCTGTCGGAAAGAAAATTAATTTCAATTTTTTAGGTTTACTAAATTTTTATAAACATATAATTAACACATCATTTAAGTGCTAATTTATTTTCCTAATTCGTGAAATACAGCCTTTATTGTAGTTTCCTTGTTTTTTGTACTGTTTACTACTTCTAAGAAGGTCCTCTATTTTTGTCATTAAAAGCAACTCATGGACTCCTGAATCTTCTTTTACAGAGACGGACTGTGGTCCTAGATCACATCCTCATGTCTCACGGCTTCGAGGACAGGAAGCACGGAACCGTCAGGAGACAGTTCAGGAGAACAGGTAGATGGTTCCTGCAGGAAAGCAGGTGCACAGCACTGACTGCCCGGCATCCCTCCAGGGGTGGCTTCAGTGAAAACTGCCCACTCCCTACAGCCCACCCACCCCTTGTCGGTTGGTGTCTGGAAGAAGGAGCTGTTTGGGTTTGTAATATATCACGTGTTTATAATCACGTATTAGACACATGACAACATGTAGACGATATCTGTATATGACGTGTGCGTTATATATAGGATTCCTGTTTACGCTGTATTGGCTTCTGTGGAAGACTAACCAAGGCAGAGTATTTAAAGTGGATCTTAACTAATATTCCAAAAGAATGGTGCTCACAGAGCTTCAGGCAACAATTTTCTCTGTAGATGTCAACGTCAGTATTAGGAGCGGAGTTTACAGCCAAACACCAGGTTGGCACCCCCCCCCACCCCGCGTCTGCAGCATCTCTTCGGGTGTGGCTGTTCTCATCTCCAGATTTAATGGGTTCCCTGTTTCATCACCTATGCCAAAGAGCCTAGACTCACTCAAACATAGGAGGTATTCTTCACCAAAGAGTGAAGAAATCATGAAAATATTTTTTTGTTTATTTTCATGAAAACTGTAGATTTTAAAAGTGTTCCTTTACTGGATCATAATGAAAAGAATAATATTTTCCCAGGAAGATTTGATGCTAAAGTTTAGCATCAAAAAGTTGTGCATTTTAAAAATGTGCATCTTTTCAAAAATTAACATACAATTTTTTGAAAAGATGCACAACTTCTGTAAATTAAAAAACAGCAGGAGTCTTTTTGTATGAAGTGAACGGTGGCCGCATGCCCCTTGTCCTTCCTTTTGCATTCCTACTGCACCTGTCCTGCCCCCACAGGTCAGGCTGCACCCGTCAGGCCCCCGTGCAGATGGCGGGAGGTGAGGGGCGGTAAAATGACAGTTATTGCCCTAGTTTGGAAGTAGGACCTGTTAAGGGCATGGACTGTGCCTCCCGCCAGGCTGTCAGGGTGCTGGTTGGGAAATTATTTTCATTCAGGAGATGTGGTTAATCCTAAATCTCAGTTTTGCATTTTAATCAGATATCAGTAGGAACGACCTGCAGATCTCTTTGATCGGAAACTTGTTGGTGCTGGAGACTCTGCTAAGGGCTGTGCACACGTGACCCCTTTCAGCTCACCCCCTACCTGGCGCAGGTCCATCTTTGTTCTCACTGTGCAGGTGAGGAAACAGGCCGACGAGCCTCTCTGTCCAGGTCTGAGGCCGGGTTGCTTCTGGCGCTGGATGAGCCCCGGGTGCGAAGAGAGGTGAGCGAGCCGAGCTTGGTGTGAGACCAGGAGGCAGGACGCTGCCCGGCCGCGTCCTGCCCTAACAGGAAGGACATCTGCAGGGAACGGTTTTGAACATCAGGAACAGCTTTACATGGTCCACATAAACTTTTTGTCATCTCCAGGTCTGAATCTTCCTGAGCTCAAACATTTCCTTATCAAAGGAAGGGGATCTAGCTATGTTCAGTCTTTGAAGTTAAAATGAATGACCTGGCCACACAAGAAAGTTCCTGAGAGCCTCTTACTGTACGTAGTTGAGCTCCGTGTGTGTGGACACGTGGTTCCAGCCCACGAAGGCCTTTGACTAACCAGCAAACTCCTGACTCTTGCCAGGACCTAACCTGATACTCAGGATACCCCAGACGCGTCCGTGAAACCCGAAACACTAAGCAAAGGCGCTAGGCTTATTTTTCTATCCCTGTGGACTTGTGGGAACTGATTTTTAAAACCTTTAGTTCACTGGGGTCTGTAACAAAAACCTATCTGTACTTTCTTAGCTGCCCTTGGGTGATGGCACAGCCACCTGCTCTTCACCCACCCAGACACACAGAGGAGGCTAGTTTCTTTCCGAGCAGATGTGAGTCTGGCAGCTCATGCCAGTTCTGATTATTACTATTATTATTTTACCTTATTCAGAGTTTGGAGCAAGAGAACAAGCAGCGATAGTTCCTAACCCATCCTTCCCTGTTTTGAACATGACATTTTTTGGATGTAAAACTGATTTATTCAGCTCTGGATCCAGACTCTATTTTCTCATGGTTTGGCAGGCAAATGATTTATTTATTATTTTTAATCGGGGCACAGCTCACACACGATGTTACGTTCATTTCAGGTATAATCACAACAAAGTGGCCGGACATGCCGTGCCTGCCGCGGGCATCCCTGGACACCGCCATCGTGCTCTCAGAAGCCCCACCTCAGCTCTGACTTCACAACAAGCAAGGCTTGATCCCGTGAGAGAATTTGCCACCGTGGTCCAGGTACGGGGAGGAATAGCCCTGACCCCACATCCCGAGCACCAGCTGGGGCGGTGGAGGGAGCACTCCGTGAACCCCGCGATGCAGGACACATTCAACCCAGTGCCTGCCGCGCTCTGTCTGCCCTTGCCCTGCAAACCATGTGCCTCCTGGGTTCATGCACGAAATCCACGCGCACACATTATAAACTGTAGCAGTGCTGACAGTGGGAGGCCGCTGACGAAGAGTACATTCTGTTTGTGTCAAAGTCCCTGACAGACGTGAGAGTGCCACGGGCCCACGAGGTCTTCTTGTTAGAGAGGCGTTTTCCAGCGCATCCTAGCACCAGGCTGGACAAGCCCCAGCTCCGCAGGCTGATCGTCGGGGGACAAGGGCACAAGCCTCACAGGAAACACACAGCTGAGCTGAACAGAGAGATAGTTGGTAGAAACGCCCAGTAAAAACTCTGTGAAGCTCTCACCGGGCGACAGCCCTGGGATGAACAGGACGTGTTTTAGAGGGCGCTGCATCACTGAGGACCCCACTCTGTAGATTCGAGGAGACCCAAGCCAGGCTCATTGGTGGCTTCTATGAGCAAAACATGGAAGTTCGAGGTGAATGCACTGGATTCCTTCATTCGACAAATATTTGTGGAAGGATCGGTGGGTGCCAGGCAATGAGGAGCCAGAAGCCTGCTCTGACGCAGCTCACGCACCTCCAGGAACCAACGCACCCACGGCTGGAGGGGCTCGGGGTCAGGATGCGTGCACAAAGGTGGCAGGCAGGCCTGCACTGGGTCGGTGAGTGTGGACTGTGGACTTCCGGCCCTGCTCCATGTTTCATAAGGACACAGATGTACTGGTTCCAGACAGATAATCGCCTTGTCATATAAGATGCTTTGTATGAAATATGACTTTGGGCTTTTCTGTTTTACTTTCTGTTTTTCTTTGGGGCTGGATTTTGGGCTGAGCTCATCTGCTGTTGATATTCAGACACAGATCATGAATCTTCCGTTGTTACAGACTTACCCACAGTGTGTCAAGGAAACGACTTTTGCTTTGCTCAGTTTCTTCTATTAACACCCTATGTTGGCCCTTTTTGAGGTCAAAGTTTTAACAAAATTTGGAACCGTTTATGAAAACATGTTGACAAAGGAATTCTTTAAAAAAGAACATCACACCTAAAAAGGTGAGACCTTTAATTTGTAGCTATGTCTTTGAAATAGATGTTAACGAATTTTAAAAAATTAAAACAAAAAATTAGTTTTTAATCCTTTTTTCCTAATTTCAAATTTTAAAAACGGAAAACTTATGAAGAAAAGCACATTGAACTACTCTGCAGGCTGGACCTTAAGGCTGATAAAACATGTAGAAGATGGATGGAAGATACTAGACTCCACTTAGATCTGCATGAGCCTCTCAAATCAGCGAATCAAGAAACTCAGCTTGATAATGAAAGAAAGAATCTACGTCATTCACATGAAAACACACTCAGAGTCAGGAATTACTCCATATGTCCTATGCACATTCCTCAGCTTCTGATTCTAAACACTATTCCTGCTTTTTGGTGAAGCCATGTGCTAACCACACGATTCCCTTGTTTTAATAAATATACCTCAGTTCCAAAATGCAGAATGAGTAAAAATTTTGTAAAAATATTTGGCCAAATGTGTACTTGTTTACCCCTATAGAAGATAAGGAAAACATCCATTTTGAGATATACAGAGGAGAAAACAGGGTTTTTTCAGCTCCCCATAATGAGTATTCCTCTCATTCTGGAATGTAAGGTTGGACAGTGTTTCAGCTAAGGCCTTTGTGCTTGTGTTTGGAATAGAACGGGCTCTCCTGGGCGGATCCCACATACATCAGCTCAGACGTCCTCCCAGACCCTGAAATAGAAACACAAGAGAGTCTCTGTTTCTCCCTTCAGGGTAACAATGCACCTCCTACCACAGTGACCCCAAGTGTCTGGGATAGCAAACAAGTTAACAATAGAGCTTCCCTACGATCCAGCAATCGCACTACTGGGTATCTACCCAAAGGACACAAAAACACTAACTCAGAGGGATACAAGCATCCCGATGTTTAGAGCAGCATTATCTACAGTAGCCAAGATACGGAGCAGCCCAGGTGTCCATCGACTGATGGACGGATAAAGAAGATGTGGTGTGTATAATGGAATATTAGCCATCAAAAAGAATGAAATTTTGCCATTTGCAACAACACGGATGGAGCTAGAGAGTATAACGAGGAGAGATAAGTCAGAGAAACAAACTCATGTGGAATCTAAGAAACAAATGAGCAAAGGGGAAAAACAGAGAGGGAGAGAGAGAAAACAGGAAACAGACTCTTAACTACAGAGTGCACACCGACGTCACCGGGCGCGGGCAGGGATGGAGAGCACACGCATCAGGATGAGCTCGGAGCACTGTGAGAAGTCTTGAATCACTATCGTGTACCCCTGACGCTGATACTCCACGGTGTGCTGACTCTGCTGGAATTCAAGTACATACTTAAAGAGACTGAGTCAGGGAGAAAAGGTCAGGTCCACCTTCCAAAATGGTAGTAAGTGCCAAGTGCTTTTGTAAAAAAAAAAAAAAAGGAGAAGAAGAAAATCCCCTCCCGTTGATTCCTTTCCAGTGAAGGTAGGACGCACATGGATGCCATGTTGGCTGGTCATTCGGCTCTTTTAAATGGTCCGTTAGGGAGGCTCTTGTAAGTTTGCTTGACTTGCTCAAATAGGTCGTTAAGGAGCTAGTCAGCTGTGTCCCCAGAGATTTGTTTGGTTTTTATTTTTTGCTTAGAACTTGATCTAAGCCTACCTCTTATCATAAAACAGCAATCATCCAAAGCTAGGTGTGGTCTTCATATTCTTCACTGAGCATTCAGAGGGCTGAAGAGTCACAGGTGCACTTGGTGGGGGATGATGTTATTTATTCCTGATGGGGACGGCACAGCTGTAAGCTCTCCGAGAGCCCGTGGGTCCTGCCCCCGACCAGGCCGTCCTCCGAGAGCCCGTGGGTCCTGCCCCCGACCAGGCCGTCCTCCGAGAGCCCGTGGGTCCTGCCCCCGACCAGGCCGTCCTCCGAGAGCCCGTGGGTCCTGCCCCCGACCAGGCCGTCCTCCGAGAGCCCGTGGGTCCTGCCCCCGACCAGGCCGTCCTCCGAGAGCCCGTGGGTCCTGCCCCCGACCAGGCCGTCCTCCGAGAGCCCGTGGGTCCTGCCCCCGACCAGGCCGTCCTCCGAGAGCCCGTGGGTCCTGCCCCCGACCAGGCCGTCCTCCGAGAGCCCGTGGGTCCTGCCCCCGACCAGGCCGTCCTGTTCTCTCCCTGCAGATGAGGGGCCACAGCGCAGACATCACCAAGACAAGAGGACCATGAGGGGATTGACGCTTCGTCATCTGACTCTTGAGCTCATGGCCCAGCCTTTCGCCCATGAAGTAAGAGTAAAGACATTTATCACAAAAACATATAACATTCTCATATGAACTTAATGCTCTTGTTGTTAAAGCAGAACAAACAAATGCTTCTGGCAAAAGGAAAACCAAATTCACAATTCTAAAAATATCTCCCAAGGGCTTCGGCAGCAGAAAGAGGTGTAGAAATACTAAAGGCAGCTTTTAGTGGGTCCTTTCCTAAAATTTTTATTTTATATTTTGGCAATGACAAAATATAACACAGAATTTGGGGAAAAGGATAGATATTTTATTGGTACCTAACAGTAATTTTTTTATTGTAACAAATGTATTATTTTTTTAATTTAAATTAAATTAACATATAGAGTATTATTAGTTTCAGAGGTAGAGTTCAGTGATTCATCAGTTGCATATAACACGTGCCCTCCTTCATGCCCATCACCCATCGCCCGCATCCCCCGACCCGCTCCCTTCTGTGACCCTCAGGTTCCCAGAGTCCAGAGTCTCTCATGGTTTGCCTCCCTCTCTGATTTCTTCCCATTCAGTTTTCCCTCCCTTCCCCTATTGTCCTCTGCACTATTTCTTCCGTTCCACATATGATAATTGACTTCCTCTGCTGACTTATTTCACTTAGCATAATCTCCTCCAGTCCCATCCATGTGGATGTACAAGTTGGGTATTCATCCTTTCTGATGGCTGAGTAGTATCCCATTGTATATATGGACCACATCTTCTTTATCCATTCATCTGTTGAAGGGCATCTCGGCTCTTTCCACAGTTTGGCTATTGTGGACATTGCTGCTATAAACATCGGGGTTCACGTACCCCTTCGGATCCCTACATTTGTATCTTTGGGGTAAATACCCAGTAGTGCAATTGCTGGATCGAATGGTAGCTCTATTTTCAACTGTTTGAGGCATCTCCATACTGTTTTCCAGAGTGGTTGCGCCAGCTTGCATTCCCACCAACAGTGTAGGAGGGTTCCCCTTTCTCCACATCCCCGCCAACATCTGTCATTTCCTGACTTGTTAATTTTAGCCATTCTGACGGGTGTGAGGTGGTATCTCATTGAAGTTTTGATTTGGATTTCCCTGATGCTGAGCAATGTGGAGCACTTTCTCATGTGTCCCTAACAGTAAATATACACCAGAGATGAGAATGTTAAATAATACATATTCATCCTGAGAAAACTTTTCCCCTGCAATAAACTTCCTTTAAGACTGGAATCAAGGCGGGGCGCCTGGGTGGGTCAGTCCGTTAAGCGTCTGCCTTCAGCTCAGGTCATGATACCAGGGTCCTGGGATCAAGTTCCTCATTGGGCTCCCTGCTCAGTGCGGAGCCTGCTTCTCCCTCTGCCTGCCCCTCTGCCTACTTGTGATTTCTCTCTGTCAAATAAATAAAATCTAAAATAAATAAAATAAAACTGGAATCAAGGCAAATGCAAAACAAAAAGAATCTCCAGAATGTTTCCCTTGGGAAACCAGCATTGCTGTGTCCTTCAGGTAGGCCACTCTGGCTGTGTCTAACCTTGATGTACACACTGGGACAGAGTCTTATCCTCATAGATTTGGGGGTGGGTAGATAATGTGAGCCCTGCAGATTAACGTGTGAGAACCACCACCCGTCACGGTTGGTGAAACCAGCTTCAAGGTGATCTGGGGATTTCTGTGCAAAGCTGTCTCCCCCTGAAGCTCCAGAGCTGAGAGGCTCGCTGGTGGCTTTATGGAACATCACGTGGCCTCTTCTTTCATGAGGGAAGGATTTTCTCAGCCTTCATAAGAGCTCAAAGTGAACCCAGACACATTTTAAAAAGGACAAAGTCGGGCCACAGACCTGGGCCATGGCTCCGCCTTATTGGCTCAGATCCTACATCCTCAGGACTGTTGAGATTAAGGCCAGCTTAGCCCCCAGAGCCTCTCTCCTGCCATAAATGGAAAGTTCTATGGAAAGTTCTGGAAGCTGGCTCAAACACGAAGATGCCCAGAAGGTGGAGTTGGACCCACAGTTGAGCATTTTGGGGCAATTGCGGGTGTCCACTTATGTATATTTTATTCAGAAAATAAAAGTCACTCTTATACCCTCTAATTTCAAACTCAGGATATGAATAATTCAAGTGGCTGTGTCTGTTTTTGTTTTTTTTAATTAATGGGTGTGTTTAAGTTATTCAAAAGCAGGGATCAGCAAGCCACAGACCCAGGGCTGCATCAGGTCCAGGGACGGTTTTTGTAAATGGGGCTTCATTAGAACACGACTGCATTCACTCACTGGGACCTCGGTAACCGACACCATGGGCTGAGGGCTTACACGCTGTAGTATTCTGCCTTCTAGCTGTAGAGTTCGTGTTTCACGCAGAAGACCTTTCCTGAGCACGTGCTGTGTGCAGACATGCTAGGGCCTGGGGCCACAGGGGGACCTGAGACCTGGCTTCCACCCTCGGCGCCCTCCCACACCTGGTCGTTACCAGCAGCGTGCCTGGCAGAAGGCAGCCCAGCACCCACGGGCCCTGGTAGCCCAGAGAGGGTGCTCTGCGCTGTGCCCCGCATGGTGGGTGGGTGGGCAGGGAGGCCCAGGGCCATGAGGGGAGCAGACCAGGAGAGCACAGATGTTGAGAAGGGCAGGAAGCGTGTAAGGGCCTGCAGGTGGCTCAGTGTCTGCAGATAGCAGACCAGCAAGGAAGCGAGGGAGGGGCCCCGGGGGTCAGGGAACAAGGGCCAGCTGCCGAGCATTTGGGTATCATGATACCATGGGACCCATCATTCATCCACCAGTTCATTCAGCACGACTCTGCTGTGAGAGTCGGAGAGCACAGAACTCAGGTCACCAAGTCCTTCCTTCGGGGGCTGGCCCCCCAGCCACAGAGACATGATGAGAGCAGGGCCGTCACACTCCTATGGGTAGAATGCCCCAGAGCTCGGAGCAGGGGCAGCTGGGCCTTCCTAGGGAAGGGACTTTATAAATCTCCCCAAACCTCACAAGTTCCTCTTCTGAAATATGAGCTGCAGAAGTAAATCTAGATGAAAGAAAGATACGTGAAGTTCTGGGCACCAGGGGCAGCTCGTGAGCCTGTTTGCTGACACAGTGAAGGACATCTCTGTGTGAATCCCGGGTCTCTGGAGAGGCTGAGGGACCATAATTCTGTCGGAAAGGAGGAGACTGAGTACGACCTGTCTGCCCCAGCTGGGGGACTCCAGGGACTTCCGTGCGACGGGTCCTCCTCCTCTGAGGGTCACACCCTAAGAGCCAACAAGCTGGGACCCCTGGCCTGACTCTGTTCAGACACCTAACATTGACTCTGGAAATCCAAAATGTCTGGGAAAATCCAAATAAACTCCTATGTATTCGATTTTCTTCAAAAAGTGAAGGCAAGGAGACTAAGCAGAGTCAGGGAGCCTGGACCTCCGCAGGTGGGAGCCCAGCGCTGCCTGGGTGTGTTGGCGTCCATCTGCGCCTTGGCCGGCAGTGGTTCCCACACAGGCTCTCCATCTACCAGATGGGTCTGGGGCAAATCTGAGCCGGAAAAGAGGGATTTAGACGCCTTCACTCTATACTGCTGATGCTGAGAGCACCATCCGTGGATGCTGTGAGCGACACCTGCGTGGGGGACACCCTCGCTGGGGCTGCGCACTAGCCTCAGACACTCCTGTAGGCGTGAGCGTGCAGGGCACCCCCACCACTCCCACCGTCCCTGTGTTGTGTCTACGGCTCAGTGGCCTCAGGCTTCCTCCCCCGTCAGCACCTGCCTGCCCACACCTAACCCCACAGATCTGTTTTTATACAAATCCCGATGATGCTTTAATGTTACAACTTTCCTGCCAAGAAACTTGCATTTGATACAGAGTCTTTTGCCACAGTTTCTTAAATCAGCCTAAAGGAGTAACTTTAAAAGTGGAAATAACCGGGCATCATGAAACTCTTGTAAGGGGCAATTTGGGGGTAATCACACACTCAGTGAACCTTCAGGCACCACATCTTCCAAGAACAGAATCTTGGGAGTCAAGAGTTGAACAGCCTGGGCTCATAGTTTGTTGACAAACTGGTTCTGTAAAGATGTTGAATGTGGCTTTACAAAAGGTCAAGAAAAAATCTGCTTGTTCTCCATTTTATTTGAGAACACTCAAAAGTGATTTTTCTAATGAAAGCCTGAATTGTTCCATGACTTCCTTAAGATGGCCGCCTGATCCAACAGGAGACAATAGCAAATGGCCGTGTGGGTCATCACCCAAAGACCATGACACCAGCCCCACGATTTTGGTCGTGACCAGGATGCCCTCCGTGCACCAGAGCACAGGGTTAAGGGACACTGGGCTGATTCTTCTAGTTCGATACTGCGCAAGCTTCAGAATTTACCTAAGAACCCAGGTACCACAGCCTTCACCCCCAGATCAAAACCGTCTCATACTTAATCAGAGTCGATGGTAGTGTGAGAATGGATCTCACCTGGAAAAAAAAGAACATATCTAGACAGATAGCTTTTTTGGTAAATTAGTGATTTTGTGTAAAAATCTGATGCGTACCAGTAAAGTTTTATGCTCACTGATGCCAACATGAGGATACACCACGAGATGCACAAAGGCTCTAATTTGTAAACTCGCATCCTTTTCTGAGCTAGCTGATGCATGGTTCAGGGTGTGCACAGCCTGGGGCAGACGACCTCCCTACACCTGGGAGTAACAGCAGCTCTGGCCCCTCAGGATTTGGGAGGAGATTAGAGAAATTGCACTCAGTGAAGCTGAGAATATGGGGACTTCACCAGGGATGGGAGGTCCCATCGTCGGCCTGCTTATTGACAAGGCGCGCTGGGAAGCAGCCCCAGTTTGGAGAAATCCAGGCTCACCTTACCCCGCCCCAGCCTGCCCTGTAAAACACACCACTGCCTGTCCTGAAGGGTGTGCGAAGCAACCCAAAAACGCACTTTCAGAGCTCCTGCAAGGAGCACCTTGGATCAACCCTCAAAAGTTACTATTTTTTCTCTCAACATTGGCAATATGCCAGTGGAAAGGTCGATGACCTTGGAGAGGTTTTCTTAGAAGAAACAGAACGTTCTGGAACACAATGACGGCATGGAAAGAAGAGTGTGTGTGCCACTTTGCAGGTGGATGCAAGCCAACCCTGGGGGGCACTTGACCTCAGGGAGCCTGTGAGTGGCTCTTGTGATGGAAGCTTCTGGAAGCTTCCAGCACCCCCGATAGAGTGTGTGGATTCAGGAGGAACTGACACCCCGGTTGCTCTTAGCTGTGCTCCTGAGGCAAGAATACCGCCCCCAGCCCAGGAAGGAAGGCGTACTTCAAACCAGTCTGGGGCCAGCGGCGCGTGCCTCCTCCTAGCTGTGGAGCAAGCCTCACTGGCGGGAAACAGAACAGCCACACCTTCCAACCAGGAAAACCGCACCTGACTCGTGGGGAGCCAGGACCCCCAGTGACAAGACTGCTACATGTGCTGGCTTAAATCCATTTAAATTAGAATAGGTAAAATAACCGGTTCCCTGCTCTGGTCTTCACCAGCTGTGTCACAAGTCTGAGAAGACAGAGTGTTGTGTCCACCCGTGCTAGGAAAACACACATTTCCTTTATACTTGACAACCGAGCTTATTTTACCTGCAAACAGTTTAGCACACAGAAAGTGCTCAGTACATTTTTATTAAATTGAATAAAAGGAAATGCACACTTGACTCATTTTATTATTCATTATTAGGTAATATGTGCGCAGGATGGGGGGTTAAGTACGAAGAGGGAAGTGAGGATATTTCGCTACCCCACCCCGCTGACGAGCGGGACTGCAAACACTCTGTGGCCGTTTGAATCCAGGAGAGTAAAGAACGGAAGAAACCCAAAGTGTGGCAGGTGCTAGGGGAGGGTGATGGAGAAACAGTGACGTGGGGCATCCGAGGGAGTGGCAGGTGCCGCTCTGGGCCACGTGGTCAGGCAGCCAGGCACGTGAGCATCACCTGCCCCAGGAAGAGCCACGTAGAACTGAGGACGGTGATGTCTAGGATTTGGGAGGCAGGCGCAGGTCTGAGAGGTGCGAGAACCGCTCTCCAGGAGGGCAGGCCGCTGCCGGTGTCTGAGTTAGGAGAGATTTCAAGCACTCAGCCAGGCTGCCGTGGGGGGAGACTGAGGCAAAGGCAGAAGAGAGGCCCTCTGGGTACCTCGACGCAGGTGTGCAGGGACCAACTCAGCTGGCCGCTGAGTGTGGGGGAGGCCTCTGGGGTGGGTGTGATGTGTGGTGTGAAACGGGTGCAGGGGTCCTGGATGCATCCACAGCCCTGGGGAGGACGGTGTCCTGCCTGCAAAGGGAAGAGTGATGGGAAGCAGGTTCCAGAAAGCAGGTGTGGAACGAATGTGTGCCACCCCTTAGGCGTTTGAGTGCAGGCGTCAAGAACGCACTTGGTAAACAGGCCTGAGGATGGAGGGGACAAGGCTAAATATTAGCAGGAACGGGGCAGAGGCGTTACATACATATTTCACGTTGTCTCGTATGAGTGGAATCACCGGGATTTGTCTTGTTGTGGACTGGCTTATTCCACGGAGCAGGGGAGGTCAGGCTGAGTACTGCAGGGAGTGGATGGACCGCCTTTGTTGATGGGTGCTTGGGTTCTTGTGAGCAGCGCTTCTGTGAACAAGGGCATGCAGGTAGTTCAGCTCTCCGGGATCTACGCCCACGAGTGTTGGGCTGCACAGCCCTTCCTTCTATTTTGTTGGAGGAGGCGCCATGCTGTTGCCCGCCGTGGGGTAAGAGAGCAGGAGTTCTCCCAGACGTCTCCGCCTTCTCAGCTCTGTGTGCCCTGTGGATGGCAGTGCCGCTGGGGGTGGGGGGACCCCTGGAGGGCAGGCTTCTGGTAGACCAGTGACTCTTATGTTCTCAAATGCCAGGAGCCCTTCTGCTCTCCGCTATTTCCATGGCCTTGGGATAGTGGTGATGGTGGTGTGTCCTTTATAGGGATGATATTACACATGAAGGACAAACAGACCATAAGCAAGCAAGGGAAAACAGCTTCCCGAGAACACTCTTGGAGTTCCTAAGAAAGACAAGCGGTTATTATCTGAATAAGAATCTCTCTCTCATTATTTCTCGTTTATTCGTCCTTTCCCATCTTCCCTGCTCCCTGGTCCGCCCCGCGTTCTTCACCGTCATGCAGACTGCACCCTGCACTCCCGCCGATGCCCTGGTGTGCTCACGTCCCTCCTTCTCAGCTTAGGTTCTGTCACTGTGGCCACTCCTTCCCGCACCCTGCTCCCTGACCTCCGTGACCCTGTGACACAGCCCGTACCCAGCCACACACACACACACGAGCACACGACCATGCGAGTGTCCCTTCACTCGGGGCCATTTGCTTCGAGCACACAATGTAGACTGTTCCTTCTTAAGAATAAAGTTCATTTTGGATTATGAAAAAATCTGCATTTAAACATGATGGGAAACCTCCAGTGCAAAAATGAAATGAAGCAAGGCATCTGGAAAACCATTTCTTATACAATGTCTAGCATGAAAGGATTCTAAGTGAATGATGTATATTTTTGATAGACTTAAGAAATAAATGTGATGATTTTCATTGTAATGAAGTATAAAACATGATAGAGAAGTATGATTTTGAGCAGGATTAATCATATGTCATTTGGAAGTGAGAAGAGATTGAATTCATCTGTAATCCAAACAGTTTATGTTAATTGCTTTTGAGTTCTTCTTGATAAAAAATACGTTCACTAATTGGAAGAATCACAGTCTTCAGTAAGAGAGCAGCCCACGGGAGTCTGCACGGCCAGTGTGCTCCCCACCAGCTCTCCAGCCAGGCGGAGAGTGGCCGCGACACCTGACGGAGGAGGGGGTGGGAGGGAAGCCAGCACCCCGGGAATCCCAAAGAAGATTGGATGGAATCCTCCAAAACCAGGCGATGGCGGCTTGCTGAGATTCACCAGGAATGGGAGTGAAAGTTAACATTCTGGAACACTGAAGGTAGCCCACGAATTCCGGGGGTGACAAGTGCACAAGCAAGCCCCCGTCTCCCAGGCAGGGTGAGCCCGGGGGCCAGACGTGCAGCGCTCTGCGTGACCACCCACGGTTCACTAGCAGGACTCCTCCCAGCTGCAAGGAACCCATGGAGGCCTGCACGTGTTGCCATCCACGGGTTCCGCGATGTTAGAATGCAAGTTTGTTCAGCAGTAGAAAGACTCCACCCTGAGGGACCTGCTGATTTTGTAAGTTGGTAAGGACAGAGCTGTTATGGATAGCCCTCATACGTGGGGCCGACAGCACGGTGACCCTGTGTGTTCTGCAGAGGCCCCAGGACAGACGTGTACAGAGCCCTGAGCCTGCACTGTGTGTGTCCCACCCGCTGACATAAGACCCGACGGCACCTTCTAGAAACTTACATTCGAGCAAACAAATCCGTGCACTTTCTGATTGTGATTGGGTAAAACATGTCATTTAAATGTGAATTAGGCCATGAAAATTAAATGGATAAATTAAATAATTCAAGCATTATTTAGGAGTAAGGCATAGAACATGAACTAAATATTTCTACGGTATGTCAAATATTTGCATATTTGTTCACAGCATTTTCAAATACAAGCTGGTTTCCAGGTAGGATCTGTCATATGTTCAGGACCTGACACAGACCAGGACCCAGCCGCTGGCAGGAACTCCCACATTCCTGAGCCTCAGTCCCTCATCTGCAAGTAGAGACAGTGTCAGGTGCCCGCGAATGTGCCCGAGGACTGCCTGTGTCACACAGTGCGTATCCCAATACACACGGATGATTATGGGTTGCGTCTGGGGCACCTGATCGCAGAGAGAAACCCACTGCCACTGCCCTTGTGTTTTCTACAGCATGTTGTCCCTGTGAATTCTCTTGCGAGGGGCTCCCCAGTGGCCCCGGGAGAGCCCACGGCGTGTTTGCTCAAGGATAGCACAAGGAAATACGCACCTGACCCGCGGGGGTGGGCGGGGTGCCCTCCCTGCCAGATGCGCAGACTTTCAGTCGCTCCATGCTGTGTCCTACGCCTCGCACACTCAGAAAACTCATTTTTGAAATATTATTAAAAATCGGCAGGGAAACTCTGGGGTTACAGAACACATGCGATGTGTGATTGGCTATTATGTAAAAATCCAAACTATCCGTGACCCCAGTTTGCATGTGTCTCAGAGAAAGAACCTCTCGGTCACAAGGTGTGAAATCACCCAAGCAGAGCAAGCGAAATGCAGTCTGCTCATGTTGCAGTGGAACCAACGTGTGCTTTGATGATAGGTGTGAATTTACTCAGGATTCTGAGCAAGAATTGAGTATTAATTCCACATCGAGTCTTCATGTCCTGGCAAGTCAATCATTAATGGCTAAACCTACAGGAGGTCTTTTTAAAACCCCTTTTATCTTTTACAAAAATATAGATCGTTTACTAATACGTGGCTTGTGGCTAAAATTTTAAGCAATACAAGTAAAAAGAAAAGCCCTTTGGAAAGTATCCTTTACCTGCCCCCTCGCCGCAACCCCACCAACCTGCACACCTTGAAATTACTTGGCTTCTCTCCTTGCTGGTCTGCACACGCTGTCCTCCTTCTGGTTTGAAGGGCTGAGAGCAGCGCGTCCAGGCCGTGAGGGGAGCGGGGCACGGGGCCGGTTGGGAGCGGCCTCCCCCAGGCAGTGTGCACCCCGTGTCCAGGCCACGGGTCTCCCCCAGAGCTGAGCCTGCACAGCGGTCCTTCCCGCTCTGCCCCTTCCTGCCGGCATCCCGCACCCCGCCTGGGGACCGGCTGTACCAGCCGCCTGCCTCCTGCCGCCTGAGGGCACAGCTGCACACCTGCCCGGAACCCACGTCCCACCGACTACCACTCAGGTCCTCACAGCCAGCCGGCAGTGGATGTCTCACACACACCTCTGAGCATTTGCCATCAGGATAAATTCCAGAGCTGGGATTGCGGGTCCACCCCTGTGGCTGGGGGAGGGAGGGGGCTGGGAGCCCCAAGCCAACCACTGACCCAGGGACCCCACTGAGGAAGAGTGCCACGAGACAGATACAGCTGCTCACGTCCACAGGCAGGCAGCGAGGGCCTCAGGCGCGGGCACCTCACATGCTCCTGCAGTGACTCAAGGAGCCCGGGGAGGGGGGGGGGACGTGAGAAGGCCCAGCCCCATCTCCACCCGTGGACTCCTGTATGCACTAAGTGGGCACTGGGCACTTTCACCTAACGGGACCCCGGGGTGTGGAGGCCCCAGCCTCACTGGAACAGAGACACAGGGATGTCCCCTAAAGCCTGGTTCCACCCGGGCCTTCGTGGGGGTGGGATTGGGCAGAGCACACACTGCCCCTGCGCTCTGGTGGAGAAAGAGACCGGGCAGCTCCTCAGCCCGGAGAACATCAGAGCACCCAGGGCGGCTAGCAGAGGCCGGCCTAGCCGACGGTCAGTTAGGGCCGGTGCCCAGCATGGACCAGCTGTACCAGCCGCCTGCCTCCAGAAGTAGAGAGCCAGCGAGCAAGCTGGGGAGTGCCCTTCTGTCCCCAGCTGTGTGCACGCCTCCATTTACCAACGTGCAGCCACCTCCTTTCTCCAGAAATGTGTGCCCCTCTGCATTCTGACCCACGTGTGAGGGGCTGTTTCCCCACTTCTTTAGTCCCTCATTCCCCATGCAAGCAGAAGCAATGCCTCATTGTGTGTCTCGCTTGCTTTTTGCAAAGTGGCAGCTCAGCAGGAGGAAGGGGCGACTCTGGGCAGGGGCTCTGTCCCCCTGCCCAGCTGTTACCCCTGCAGGGACAGCTTAACCGGGTGTCCCCTCACCAGCAGGGAGGCCCACCAGAGGCCTGAGTGGGGGGCTGCCCGACCGTGGACGGGTGTATCGGCTACCCCTGGCTTGCCGCAAGCAGGTGTGTCCTTGAAGATTGCAAAACTCCGGGGAAGAGTGGGAGCGCGCAAATCACAGGGTCCAGCCCTCCGAAACCAAGTGACGACCCACAGCCGTGCTTCACGTCCAAGGGCACCAGCTTCCTCTCTGGATGTTGGAGGACAAAGTCCTGGGGCCTTGGCTCTCTGACAGCTGGAGGGGGAGGCGTGTTCACGGGACCAGCCCTGAGCGGGGACTGGGGTGCCTCTCTTGCAGGAGGAAGTGGCAGGACTCAAAAGTGCCTGTCCTCACACCTGGGTCCCTGGGTGACAGAAGCAGAGCCCACGACAGACGCCATGGAGCACGTGTTTAAAGCAGTTGAAATGCGGGCTATTCGTTCCTGCAGCAGAAAGTGGCTCACCCTAATCCGACTCCTTCCCACTGTCCTGCTTGGACACGTGTAATTGGCGCATGGACGTCTCACCAACAGGAGAATCTCCTCTGCCCATGGGTCACAAGAGGCCCCACGTTCCAAGCACAGACCGTATTCACAGGTGAAATGCGGGTTCTGTGTGCTTCTGAAACGAAGGGGAGGTGGGCGAGGCTGGGTGTGTGTTTTCTCCCCCAGGGGACGCTGGTGCACAGACATGCCGGGCGGCTCCTCAGTCTCTCTTACCCACCTCGCACGCTCTAACAGTGGGTGCACCTTCTCGTGGCCAGCCGTGAGTCGTGAGGCTCCTAGGAGAGAGGGGCCTGCGACCCAGGGGAGGGACAGGCTTGCTGCCTGCTTCCTGCAGCCTGCTGTGCGCTAAACCGTGTGCCCTTAAAATTCACCTGCTAGAATCCTAACCCCGTCCTTCGAACACACTTAGAGATCAGGTCCTTCAAGATTTCCGTGAGGTCTTTAGAATGGGCCACATTCCAGTGGGGCCAGTGTGCTGGCAGCGTATACTGCCTAGGACGCAGACATGTAGGGAGGTACGGCCACGCGAGAACAGGAGAGGTGCCGGCTCAACCCCACAGAGAGGCCTCTGGGGACACCCACCTGCCTGCGCCGGAGACACCGGGATCTCGGCCCCCCCGGATCTCAGACATCCCACCACCATGTCTCTATTGTTCAAGCCCCTCATCTGTGCTGATTTACTCTCACGGCCCGGGGAAACTACATCAGACTTTCCTTCCTCCTAGGCTTCACACTTACTTCTATATTGAACCCTTCTATTGATTTTATCATGAAAAGATGTAAGATCCTTTACAGTCTGCTCCTAATTTACCCTTCAAGATTAATTTTACATGACTAGTCTCCTGGTCATCCCCTGTGGTCCAGTCTCTGAACAATCCAGTCAGTTCTTCAGATTCCTCGATTCTTTCATTCACTTGTTCATCCACACATTCATTCATTCCACTCATCCATCACCCATCCCTCCCTCCCGCCCTCCACTCATTTACATTCATCCAGTGCTCATATAGGCCAGGCTTTTCTCCGCACCACGGACAGAACAGGAAACAAAATCAACTTCTCTCGGAGCCGTCCTACCGCCCCCTTTAACCAGAAGTCTCTCTGTTTCCGTCCCACATGGCTCCCTTCTCACACAAGTTTTCCTCGTCACACCGTCAGGCACCCTCTTCTGCGTTCCCACGATTCACGTCCAGGATTTTCACAGGGAATGTACCACACTCCACAGAAATGACTTTCTCATTTGTCTCCCTAACCAGACAACACAATTGCTAAGCGCAGAGAGAACACCTGACTTCTGTTCTTATCTGTCAAGCACAGACCTTGGGCCTAAAGGCATGTGCAATGATTGCTGGTCGAATCCAAGAACAAATGTGTCCTTTATTTTACTGAGTCAATATAAAAAATTCAACAGGATCGTTGGACCTTTGTTTTTATGACTTTTGCAAGTTTTGTTTTTTGTTTTTTTTACTGTCATCTCTCTCTCTCACACACACACACACACACACGCACACACACACTGCAAAACTAGCTAGAAGGAGGACATATATTCTCTCAGACAGAAATTTGGTCAAAATGACATTGAATATACAATTTTTGTTCTGTTTTGTGGTTTCCCTAAATTGATTGAATTGACTGATTTGCCCTTATGTGAGCCTGCATCTAGTTCAGAAGGAACAAACACCACATCACTTTTCCTGAGAAAATGCTATGTGCTTGCAAATCCGGAGTCAGTTGGTGGTATTTACATCCTCCTCAGGAAATCATTCAAGTGCGTTTATTGACCTTCACGGCTCGGATTAGAGAAATACACTTGGAGAGAAAATATATGCATTTTAATGTACATGGATTCCAGAGCCCTTTATATTCGCTCATAATTCTGAGTTTGGCTGAGCTGTTGCATTTACCAACATAACATTGCTTTAAAATCCCAATATTTTTCTTTTCCTTCTCTGGGGAAAGTTTTATATTTCCCTGTCTCTCTTAGAGCATATGAAGAACAGCCCAACAAGAGAACAAGCCCCACCTGATAGTCTCCCAGCCACGTCCTTCTCTGCCTTCAGACATGACGTGGCCTGCATTTGCCACCTTTCCTGTGGGCCCGGCATTCCCCGAGAATGGCAATGACAGGAGACCCGATCTGCCCCTGCTCATCACAGCACTGCCCCGCTGTCGCATTATCAACACAAGGACGTTGTCCATCTGTCAGCTCTGATAGGGTAAGGACAGCACTGTGAAGCAGAGGCCATGAGTCATTTTGTAGGTCACCCTCATAGCAACCTCTGGCAAGCGCAGGCGTTGGAAGAGAAACCGAGTCACCCTCTGCTCCATTAATGAGGGGAAGGTGTGACCGTTGGAAACCCCAGGGTCCTGGCTCAGGTGAGCTGCCCCTCACCCACTGTGGTGATAGGACATCTTCTCAGGACTGAATCATTCCGAGATCATTTGGAAAGTCCAGGACCTGGGAGGACCCTGGAATGCATTTAGCTGTCACCCACTTTTGAATAAATGCACCAAGTGTGCAACAGAGACAAACCCGCCATGCTCCAGGAGGGGAGGCAGGGAGACCTGCAGTAAGCGCAGGTCGTGGAGATCAGCCATGCAGTTAATAACCTAGTAACCGAGCCACACAACCGTAGAGACTAGGATGCGTGTTTCCACTGCACCTGTCCTCCTGGGGCTCTAATTTCCATCTGTTGGCATATCACATGTGTACCATTACCTTCGAATACCTTCAGAAAGACATGCCAACAGGTGCGTTTCCAAATTCCACTGGTCCTCACGTACTCCCCAAGCCAACTGGGGCCTGTACTTGGTGGGAAAGTGGGGGTGCCACATCTCATTACTGACGTTCTAGAATATTCCATCTGAACACTGACAACAGACACTAGCCCTGGGCTTCCAAAAACCACTGAAAACGGGCTGGTTGCCTTTCCAAGAGCCACTCTTGGCTTGTTGCAGACTGACCTCAGAGAGGCTTCTGTGTGTCGTGTTGCTTTGACAAACGCCAAAATGTTTTCTCGATTTCTTCTTTAAAATGACACATTTAGGAGGGGGAAGGAAAGATGGAGGAGGAGTAGGGGACCCTATTTCACTTGGTCCCCGGAATTGAGCTGGATATCTACCAGACCACTCTGAGCACCCAAAAACCAGCCTGAGACGTAAGAAGATCTGGATCTCTACAAACAGGATATATCACACGCGGTTGGCGTAGAGGTGCGAAGCGGGGCGCCGTGATTCCACGGGCAGATATCGGAGGATAACCAGCAGCGGGAGGGAGCCTGGCCGTGGGGATCCTACACCGCCGGTGAGCGACAGCCTCGCACGCTGGGGACGGGGGCACAGACTCGCAGGCTGGGCGGGAAAAGGACTTTAGGGCAGCCCCCAGAGCGGAAACCTGGAGGGGGGGTTGCCACAGGAGAACTGGGAGTGGCTGGTGGTTTTAGAAGCACAAAGGGCAGAGATTATGACTTATGCCGCAGATTTACAAATGGATGCAGATAGGGGCGCCTGGGTGGCTCAGACGGTTAAGCGTCTGCCTTCGGCTCAGGTCATAATCCCAGGGTCCTGGGACTGAGCCCCACATCGAGCTCCCTGCTCCGCAGGAGGCCTGCTTCTCCCTCTCCCACTCCCCCTGCTTGTGTTCCTTCTCTCAATGTCTCTCTCTCTGTCAAATAAATAAATAAAACCTTAAAAAATAAAATAAAATAAAATAATTAAAAATCAAATGGATGCAGATATAACCAAGATGTCGGAGATGGAATTCAGACTAGCAATTGTGAATACAATGGCTAAAATGGAGAAATCAATTAATGGCAACGTAGAGTCTCTAAGGGCAGAGATGAAAGCTGAATTGGCAGAACTTAAAAATGCAATCAATGAGATCCAACCCAATCTAGATAATCTAACAGCTAGGGTAAGTGAGGCAGAAGAACGAATAAGTGACCTGGAAGACAATACAATAGATAAAAAGGGAAAAGAGAAGGCCAGGGAAAAACAACTCAGAATCCATGAAAATAGAATCAGAGAAATAAGTGACACCATGAAGCGTTCCAATGTCAGAATAATTGGAATCCCGGAGGGAGTGGAGAGAGAGAGAGGACTAGAAGATGTATTTGAGCAAATCGTAGCTGAGAACTTCCCTAATCTGGGGAATGAAACAAACATTCGCGTCCTAGAGGCAGAGAGGACTCCTCCCAAGATCAAGGAAAACAGGCCAACACCCCGGCATGTAATACTAAAACTTGCAAATCTTAGAACCAAAGAAACCATTTAAGGGCAGTTAGGGGGAAGAGATCCCTTACATACAGAGGGGGAAACATCAGAATAATGTCAGACCTATCCACAGAGACCTTGCAAGCAAGAAAGGCCTGGCAAGACATATTCAAGGTACTAAACGAGAAGAACATGCAGCCAAGAATACTTTATCTGGCAAGGCTTTCATTTAGAATGGATGGAGAGATGCAGAGCTTCCACAACCAGCATAAACTGAAAGAATATGTGACCACTAAGCTGGCCCTGCAAGAAATATTAAAGGGGGTTCTATAAAAGGAGAAAGACCCCAAGAGTGATATACAACAGAAATTTACAACAATCTAAAAAAAAGGTCTTCACAGGCAACATGATGACAATTAATTCATATCTTTCAATAATCACTCTCAACGTGAATGGCCTAGATGCTCCCATAAGACGGCACAGGGTTGCAGATTGGATAAAAAGACAGGACCCATCCATATGCTGTCTACAAGAGACTCATTTTGAACCTAAAGATACATCCAGACTGAAAGTGAAGGGATGGAGATCCATCTTCCATACCAGCGGACCTCAAAAGAAAGCTGGGGTAGCAATTCTTATATCAGACAAGTTAGATTTTAAACTAAAGTCTGTAATTAGAGACACAAAAGGACACTATATCATTCTTAAAGGGTCTATCCAACAAGAAGATCTAACAATTGTAAATATCTATCCCCCCAACATGGGAGCAGCCATCTACATAAACCAACTGTTAACCAAAATAAAAAGTCATATTGATAACAATACGTTAATTATAGGAAACCTCAATACTCCACTCTCAGCAATGGACAGATCATCTAAGCAGAAAATCAGCAAGGAAACAAGAGCGTTGAATGATACATTGGACCAGATGGACCTCATAGATATTTACAGAACATTCCACCCTAAAACAACAGAATACTCATTCTTCTCGAGCACGCATGGAACTTTCTCCAGAATAGACCACATACTGGGTCACAAATCAGGTCTCAACTGATACCAAAAGACTGAGATTATTCCCTGCATATTCTCCGACCACAATGCTTTAAAACTGGAACTCAATCACAAGGAAAAATTTGGCAGAAATTCAAACACTTGGAAGCTAAAGACCACTCTGCTCAAGAATGTTTGGGTCAACTAGGAAATCAAAGAAGAACTTAAACAATTCATGGAAATCAATGAGAATGAAAACACATCGGTGCAAAACCTATGGGATACTGCAAAGGTGGTCCTAAGGGGGAAATACGTAGCCATCCAAGCCTCACTCAAGAAAACAGAAAAATCCCAAATTCACCAACTAACTCTACACCTTAAAGAACTAGAGAAAAAGCAACAAACGATGCCTAAGCCACACATTAGAAGAGATATAATTAAAATTAAAGCAGAGATCAATAAATTAGAAACCAGAAACACAGTAGATGAGATCAACAAAACTAAAAGTTGGTTCTTTGAAAGAATTAATAAGATCAACAAACCACTGGCCAGACTTATACAAAAGAAAAGAGAAAAGACCCAAATTAATAAAATTATGAATGAAAGGGGAGAGATCACGACTAACACAAAGGAAATAGAAATAATTATTAGAAATTATTATCAACAGCTATATGCCAATAAACTGAGCAATCTCAATGAAATGGAGGCCTTCCTGGAAATTTATAAGCTGCCAAGACTGAAACAGGAAGAAATTGACAACCTGAATAGGCCAATAACCAGTAACGAGATTGAAGCAGTGATCAAAAACCTCCCAAAAAACAAGAGTCCAGGGTCGGATGGATTCCCTGGGGAATTCTACCAAACATTCAAAGAAGAAATAATACCTATTCTACTGATGCTGTTTCAAAAAATAGAAACAGAAGGAAAACTTCCAAACTCATTCTATGAGGCCAGCATTACCTTAATCCCCAAACCAGGCAAAGACCCCATCAAAAAGGAGAATTTCAGACTGATATTCCTGATGAATATGGATTCCAAAATCCTCAACAAAATCCTAGCTAATAGGATCCAACAATACATTAAAAGGATCATCCACCACGACCAAGTGGGATTTATCCCCGGGATGCAAGGGTGGTTCAACACTCGCAAATCAATCAATGTGATAGAACACATTAATAAGAGGAGGGAGAAGAACCATATGGTCCTCTCAATTGATGCAGAAAAAGCATTTGACAAAATACAACATCCTTTCCTGATTAAAACTCTTCAGAGTATAGGGATAGAGGGAACATTCCTCAAGTTCATAAAATCCATCTATGAAAAACCCACAGCGAATATCATCCTCAGTGGGGAAAAGCTGAGAGCCTTTCCCTTAAGATCAGGAACACATCAAGGAGGCCCACTCTCACCACTATTGTTCAACATAGTACTAGAAGTCCTAGCAACAGCAATCAGACAACAAAAAGAAATAAAAGGTATTCAAATTGGCAAAGAAGTCAAACTCTCTCTTTTCGCAGATGACATGATACTTTATGTGGAAAACCCAAAAGACTCCACTCCCAAATTACTAGAACTCATACAGAAATTCAGTAATGTGGAAGGATACAAAATCAATGCACAGAAATCAGTTGTTTTCTTATACACTAACAATGCAACTGTAGAAAGAGAAACTAGAGAAACGATTCCATTTATAATAGCGCCAAAAAACATAAGATACCTCAGAATAAACCTAACCAAAGAGGTAAAGGATCTATACTCTAGGAACTACAGAACACTCGTGAAAGAAATTGAAGAAGACACAAAAAGATGGAAAAATATTCCATGCTCATGGATCGGAAGAATAAACATTGTTAAAATGTCTCTGCTACCCAGAGCAATCTATACCTTCAACGCCATCCCGATCAAAATTCCAATGATATTTTTCAAAGTGCTGGAACAAACAATCCTAAAATTTGTATGGAATCAGAAAAGACCCTGAATCGCCAAGGAAATGTTCAAAAAGAAAAACAAAGTGGGGGGCATCACGTTGCCCGATTTCAAGCTATATTACAAAGCTGTGATCACCAAGACAGCATGGTACTGGCACAAAAACAGACATATAGACCAATGGAACAGAATAGAGAGCCCAGATATGGACCCTCAACTCTATGGTCAAATAATCTTTGACAAAGCAGGAAAAAACATGCAATGGAAAAAAGACAGTCTCTTCAATAAATGGTGCTAGGAAAATTGGACAGCCACATGCAGAAGAATGAAACCCAACCATTCTCTAACACCATTCACAAAGATAAACTCAAAGTGGATGAAAGACCTCAATGTGAAACAGGAATCCATCAAAATCCTAGAGGAGAACAGGCAGTAACCTCTTTGACATCACCCACAGCAACTTCTTTCAAGATACATCTCCAAAAGCTAGTGAAACAAAAGCAAAAATGAACTTTTGGGACTTCGTCAAGATAAAAAGCTTGGGCACAGCAAAGGAAACAGTCAACAAAACAAAAGAGGCAACCCACAGAATGGGAGAAGATATTTGCAAATGACACTACAGATAAAGGGCTGGTATCCAAGATCTATAAAGAACTTCTCAAACTCAACACCCAAAAAACAAATAATCAAGTCAAAAAGTGGGCAGAAGATATGAAAAGACACTTCTCTGAAGAAGACATACAAATGGCTCACAGACACATGAAAAAATGTTCTTCATCATGAGCCATCAGGGAAATTCAAATCAAAACCACACTGAGATACCACCTTACACCAGTTAGAATGGCAAAAATGGACAAGGCTGGAAACAACAAATGTTGGAGAGGTTGTGGAGAAAGGGGAACCCTCTTACCCTGTTGGTGGGGATGCAAGCTGGTACAGCCATTTTGGAAAACAGTGTGGAGGTCCCTCAAAAAATTAAAAAATAGAGCTACCCTATGACCCCACAATTGCACTACTTGTATTTACCCCAAAGATACAGATGTAGTGAAAAGAAGGGCCACATGCACCCCAATGTTCATAGCAGCAATGTCCACAATAGCCAAACTGTGGAAAGAGCAGAGATGCCCTTTAACAGATGAATGGATAAAGAAGATGTGGTTCATATATACAATGGAATATCACTCAGCCATCAGAAAGGATGAATACCCAACTTTTACATCCACATGGATGGGACTGGAGGAGATTATGCTAAGTGAAGTAAGTCAAGCAGAGAAAGTCAATTATCATATGGTTTCACTTATATGTGGAACATAAGGAATAGCGTGGAGGACATTAGGAGAAGGAAGGGAAGAATGAAGGGGGGAAATTGGAGGGGGAGATGAACCATGAGAGACGATGGACTCTGAGGAACAAACTGAGGGTTCTAGAGGGGAGGGGGTGGGGGGATGGGTTAGCCTGGTGATGGGTATTAAGGAGGGCACGTTCTGCCTGGAGCACTGGGTGTTATATGCAAACAATGAATCATGGAACACTACATCAAAAACTAAAAATGTATGGTGACTAACATAAAATTAAATAAGTAAAATAAAATGACACGTTTATTTTTTTTTAATCTTCCAAACAATTCCCTTTTCTGGGTGGCCTTTATGCAGTTAGTTGAATGATACAGCCTTCCAGGGAAGTCAGAGCCTTTTGTTTAAACTCGCCGTACATCAGTGCTTACGCACAATATAAAACCACGGTCCACAAAACATTTAACAATCCCTCTTCACGTCCACTGGTGTTTCTCTGAGCCCTCGAAGCAATTTAAATTCACTAACAGAGTAAGAGCAATTATGGACCTTTCCTGAGTCTCATCTCCAGGAAGGTCTTATCTCTTGGAAAACCACCCCCGGGACAGTCAAGGCGAACTTCCGAAACGTGGAGAGTGCAGGTCCCGGTCCACAAAATTCCGATGTCTTGTTTAATCTGGTGATGTTCCGAATCCTCTTAGGAGAGTCGAGGGGAATGACCGTGAACTGGAAACTACTAGAACACTCAGCCGGCCGGGGACTCTCCTCCTCCCTCCGTGGGGCATCCATGCAAACACTGGGCCTCCTGCCACACCGCAGAGGTCACTGGAGCACCCGATGGGCAGGACCCACCCTGCCTGTGCTTGGAGCGTGAGATGTCCTCCCTGCGGACACGCACCCTGCCCATGGCCTGAGTGAGCTGTTTGCCAAAGTAACGAGTACGTAAGTGAGCCCCAGCCTCTCCTGCACCCACCGTCCCTTCCAGGGAGGCAGCCAGAGGGCAGATGGTGCCCGGAGCCCAGGGGCATGAAGAATCGCACATTCCATCAATGCCACGGCATGACGCTCCTGCCTCAGAGCCGGCCCAGGAGCCACAGGCCTCAGCCTTCCGCCTCCCCCTCAGAGCCCACGGCGCCAAGTCGGCCAGGGTGTCTGTTGAATTTCTTGGCACTGAAAGCCTCCTGCAAGCATATGGTTTGGACTAACTTCCACAAGTTGTCAGATGACCTGCTGACCTAAGCCTGAATAATGACTCCGATTTTATAAGGAAAGTTAACCAAGTTTGAATCGCAGGATTTTATTTTCTTTTTAAAAAGGAGCTCATTTTAAGATGACTATAGGTTGACATCAGAGTCAGATGGCGGTCGGAAGTCCCCGCACCCCTCCCGCCAGCCCACTGGGACTCACTGACCACATACTATAGGCTCGTGGGCGGGCGCCAGCACATCCACCCAAATGAGTCCCGCACCGCCCTGCTGCCCGGCTTCCCTCGGAGGCCTTGTGTGGCCTCACATCCGGCCCCGACACCAAGCCGCGTTGGGGTGGGCAGCTCTGAACCCAGCCCCAGGCCTTGTGCCCCCATAGAGGAGGCATGACACCTGCCCGCAGAGCTCAGCAGACAGGCAGGCAGAGGACTGCAGGGCTGAAGTGAAGATGATCTTCACCACCCCAATTCTTTGGAAATTAGTGATCACGCATTCACCAAAGTATTTGGTGAATCAAAGCTCCCCACTCTGTTGAATAGTTTATTGGCACCCAACTTGCAAAACAATCGCCCCAGCACAAGTGAAAGAATTTGTACATGAGCTTTCTCAGGACATGAGTTCTTTGATGACAAAATCCACAGTCCCGTCTTCTAAGAAGGCTGCCATACAGCCTATGTTATAGACCTTACAATGTGTGCACCTCTGTTATGACTGTCTTCCTGCTGGGTACGAGGGCACCCTCAATGGGACAGACGTGGGCACAGGCTGGGGCAGACCACGCCTGGACCGGGAATGTCAGGGATGTCACACAGGATGCAGGACCTGGGGAGGAGCATGGAGATGCTGAGGAAGGGTGTGTGCAACAACCATTTTCCCCATTCTTGAATGTGTACTGTGCCAGGTACAGCACTGCTGGCTAAGTGCCTGTGTGTGGGGGTGCAGGGGTGTGTATGCATGAGCATGCATGCGTGTGCATCTAGGTGTGTGTGCATGCACACGTGTGCTGGTGTGGGTGGGTGCAGCGGTGTGTGTATGCATGAGCATGCATGTGTGTGCATCTAGGTGTGTGCATGCACACATGTGTGTGGGTGCAGGGGTGTGTGTGTGCATGAACATGCATGTGTGTGTGTCTAGGTGTGTGCATGCACGTGTGGGGTGTGCGTGCACACGTTTGCATGCACGTGCATGTGTGTGCACATGTGTGTGCACACCAAATGCACAAGGCATTCACTGTATTTAAAAATGCATAATCACAGTCTCAGCAGTGGCCTTGGAGGACCACAGCTAGAGAGAGGTGGGTCCAAAGCCACAGTTCCAAACTCCATTTTAGCACTATTATGACCTGTCAGGCTTGTCCACCAGGCGGCCCTCCTGGCGGCTGGGGAGCACAGGACCCTGGGGCAGAGGGGGCTGTGCAGAGCCTCGTTCCTGCGTGAGCCCCGAAGACCTCAGTCCCGCCTCCACATGCAGGCAGTGGTGCCGTTGCTGACGACGACAAGAAGGCCGGCTTCCCAGACCCTTCCCATCGGCCACCCACACCCAGAGGCCACGCAGCCCCCTGACCACGTGTCCCCGAGCCCCATGGCTTCCGGCCGGGCCTCACCACGGGTCAGAGCCACTGGCAGTACAAAGGCATATGGGCTCCGGAGCTCCACTCTGACTGCCTCCCCAGCATTTATCACCTTCTGTCTGTAATATGACGATTTATGTACGTGTCTCATCTCCAGTTCCAGCCGGCTTCGTGTCCTTGTAGCTTCAGAGAAACAGACTGAGATTTATTTTTGCTAAGAGAGTCGCGGGCATTTTCAGCGTAACCCAACTCAGGAGCAAACCCCTGGTCCTCTTGCCCCACACGAGCCCACTACTGAACTCCGGGACCCCGTGTCCCCCCAACCCGATCCCCTGAGGGCACGGCCCCTGCCCAGAACCCACCCCCACGGCTACCAGCCACGTGGCCCCTGGGCTCTTCCTGGATTTTGTCACAAAGTACTTCCTGCTCCTTGAGAACAAGGCCCCCCAGCACCCACAGCTGGGCCTCCGTCCGGTGGCAGCGGATGGAAGTGACCCCAGGGCGGGTAGCCTGCACTTCCAGCAGGTTTACTTTGGGGCCTGTTCAGTGTCCTCACTTTGGACTAAATACACCGATGACAGGAACTGGTCCTTCACAAGGAATGAACCTGGGGGGCTCTGATTTTGGCCGAATTGTTCACTTTCTCTCAACTCAACCAGTATAATCCCCCTGGGCTGGACTCTGTCCTTGTCCCGAGGGCGCAGAGAGCAGGCTGCTCCAAAACGGGCCACCCGGGCCTGTCGGTTATTCTCAATAACAGTTACCGAAGGGACAGCTGTGTAGGGAGGAGCCTCGGAAGCTCCTCTGCCCCCTGGGAGCAAGAAGTGTCCCGGGTGAGGGGTGCCCCCGCGGCAGGACCAGTGCGGGACGTTCAGAGCCGAGAAGGTCGTGTGGACGACCCCGGTACTTCTTATTCATCGGCCTCCACAGCCCGGATCCCGTTCAGAGTTCCTCAGGATCGGAAGCTCCCAGGTTGGATGCTCCTTGCCCGTCAGTTCCTCACAGTCCTTGTCATTTGTCTGAACAGTACACAGCTCGCCTGCCTCGGGCCATTTTTAGGTCAGAAGGTCATTGCTGGGCCTCCGAGCATGGGGAGTGAAGCTTCCGTGTTTCTCCTGTTAATCTGTCTCACGGCCCCATAATTCCTTGTCCCGCAGGCAGACCCTGGGGGTAGAGGAGGATTTTCCCTTCCCTTCCTTCCAAACAACCAACTTTCTTAACCTAATTTCAGTCCCCGGGATATTTAGATCATCTGAGAATGTCATTCCTTACTCAACACCGCAACTTAAGTGTGAGCTCCTCAGTGACGTCCCCAGGCCTGGCCTTTTCTGCACTGGATGCAAGTGTTTCAGGTCTATCTTCCCCTGTCCCCAGATGCCTCGCTGTGCTGGAGGGACACCGTCAGGGGCCAGCAGAACCGCCTGCACAGAAGCTGTCGCTCACACCCACGACCCCAGTCCCAGTCCCCGGGGCAGCTCAGCAGGGCTCTCCTCCATGGGGTGGATGCCAGCCCCACCCAGCGGCCCCATGGAGCACTTCTCAGGAGGTCAAACGGGACGTCTGTGGGGGAGCAGGGACCACATCGTAGACCCAGGTGACAGTCACACAGGTCTCAGCCCCTGACCCACTGGCAGGTGATGTCCACGCATGGCTGGATGGCTGAGCTGATGTCTGCGTCTCATTCCCCCACTGGGACAGTAGGGTTTACCAAATACAATCACAGGATTTCTGTTAATATTCAATTTCTAAAAAGCACTGGATGAATTCCAAGTACAGTATGTCCCAAATACTACATTGAACATACATAATTTTTTTTTTAAAATGTGCTTTCTTTGCAATTCACATTTATCCGGGTGCCTGCATTTTGTCTGAAAATAACTTTCCTTTTTATTTTATTTTATTTTATGTTATTTTATTTTATTTTATTTTATTTTATTTTATTATGTTATGTTAATCACCATACATTACACCATTATTTTTTGATGTGGTGATTCATTGTTTGTGCATAACACCCGGTGCTCCACGCAGAACGTGCCCTCTTTAATGCCCATCACCAGGCTAACCCCACCCCCTCCCCTCCAGAACCCTCCGTTTGTTTCTCAGAGTCCATCGTCTCTCGTGGTTCGTCTCCCCTAAATAACCTTCCTGGTCTGAGTGTCTCTGGCTGCCCTAGAATCCCCGTGGAATCTCCCCCAATGGAGGAGACTGACCCTGGGGAAGGGGTGTCCTCTGGGAGCCCTGGGGGTGGGGTCTGGGGCCAGGAAAGGACGGGGGTGATTCCTGTCACAGCAGGCTTGCCCGGGCCTTCCAGGGACCCCCAGACCCACGCTCCTCCCTGGCCCTTCAGGACTCCCACTTGGAAAGGTAGCTCAGCACCGACCAAAGCATCTTACTGTTCCAGCCACACCCAAGAATTGGCTCCTGGACCCGATGATGTGTCACCAGCGATGCTGGTCTGCTTTTCGTTATGGGTGTGCGATCCCAGGACGGGGTCACTCATCACTCATCCCTGCTATTACCCCCCACCACTTCCCCGAATCTACATCACGTTCCTCCAGGAATTTCCCTGTCTCCCTCGAAACTTCTTTTTTTCTTACGGGGAGAGGAAGTCTTTTCTTTCCCATCACGTTCCTCTGACCGTCCTCCTTCTCTCTGAGCCTGTTGCCTGGCGTCCGTCCCCCCTCCCGGTGCTCCCCGGGCTGCTAGCTCAGTGTTAGCCGAGCCTGTGATGCTTGCAAGCTGCTCCTTACACAGCTCTGGTCTTTCCCGCGTGGCCGGGACTGCCTGTCCTACCCTCTTCCGCTCCTGGCCGGCTGCATCCTTGTGTCTTCTCTGAGGCTCCATCCCGGGAAACCCTCCCGCCGAAGTCTCTGAGAAACCGATGTGTTGTCCTTCTGGGTCTTCGCTCCTTGCATCTCTCGACCTGTTCTATGTGATTTGTCTTCCTTGCTCTCTGGACGCACTCTTCAGTGTGTTCAGTTAATCTTGGAAGAAACTCACCAAGCAGCATAGCTAAATATGCACATTTCCAGATGGTAGATTATTTCTGCAATTTGATGTTGGGTCAAAAACTAGGGCATCTTAAAAGAAATGCTACAGAACTGCTGTCTGGACTGAGCCTCCCGTGGACGCTGCATCCCTTTTCCTACGTCCCCATCAACACGGGTATTTTCTGCTGTCGCTGTGACAGATGGAAGGACACCTTGGGATCTAGTGGGCGTTCTTGCTCAGGTTCTGAATGCCAGCCTCCTTGTGCCCCTTGAATACCGGAACACCATTGTCCGTCCACACGCTTCCTGCACCCATGCTCGTCTACTGGGCTGGGCTGCCACAAACTCCCACGGACATCGTGGCTTCCAACAACACAAACCTATTCTCATCGTTCTGCAGGTCCTGAGCCCAAAGGGTGCCTTCAGGGAATAAAATCAAGGGGCCGCAGGGCTGGTTACGTCTTGGCCTCTGGGAGAGAGTCCATCCCTTGCTCTTTCCAGCTTCTGGGGCACCTGTGTTCCCTGGCTTCTGGTCACATCCCTTCCCCCACACCCCTCGCCAAGACTTTCCTGCCTCCATCCCATAAGGATCCTGTGACTGCACCTCACCATCCAATCATGTCTGTAGAGTCCCGGGTTCCAGGATTCAGACGTGATGTTGCTGGGGGCATTGCAGCCCACCACGTCCCTCAAGGCACTGGTGCCTGGAGCCTTCTACTGGGAAAGCCTATTTTTCTGATCCACATTCTCTCACGGGATGACATGTTACCACATCCAGCTGCAGATCCACGGACACCACTGCCACATGTATCCTTCCACACAGACTCCAGCCCAAGCTCCAATGGCGTATTTGCAATACCTATGAGCTCGCTGCCTGTGTGTGTGTTCTGTATCTCAAATTCAGCGTCCAACCCTGAACAAGTCCTCTGCGGTTCCTGCCCGTCTCCTTCCCCGGCCTCCCAGAGGCAGCAAGGAGACTGCTATGAATCAGGCCAGCAGGCTGAGTGCAGCTGGCCTCCCCGCTCTGCCCAGCAAGCCCAGGACTCTCCTTTTAAAGAGGTACATCTGGCTGTTCCTCTCCCAAGACTCTGATGGTCCTAGACCTTCGGGGTCTCTGTCGTGCTGATCACGACATTCTTATGCTGAAAACTCCTGATGCGCTGATCTCCAGGTGACTTCGCCTAATGGTTTCAGAACCCAATCTTGGCTCCCCTGGAGAAGATGCAGTCCTGCTTGAGTAAATCCTAAAGAAGAGAGGAAGCGAGAGAAGAAGAAAAATAATTTTCACGTCGTAGAAACCCAAGAGACTTGGATGGGACACAGAGTCCACATCTCCGTTAAGACAACCAGGACGTAAGGCTTGTCATCATTAGCCAGAGAGAACCACTGTGGACGCGTGCTACGCTGACCACATTGCATCTGAGGTGCGCAGTCTCTGAGGAGGCCAACCTCAGAAACCCTTCCTCCCTCAACTTCTGAAGGGAGCCATGGGCCCCTCTCAGACTCGTGGTGCAGGTCTAGCCGGGGTCAGAGTGGGGAGCCCGGCTTTATACATGGGGTATCCTTGCTCACCCAACCCCGGGAGAGGCACCTGTTCACCGTCTAGGCAGGAGGCAGTAACGGCCCACAGCTGCCCGGCCTCAGTGGCCCACCCGACCGGCACAGGGTCGGGAGGCCTTAGAAGGTCGAGGTCCTTTTCCAGAAGAGAAGGCCAGCATCACGAGGGGTGACTAGCTGGCTTCTTCTTCCTCGACACGCACACCTTCTTTCTCCTTCTTTCTAGCTGGGGGCTGGGGCTCCGCCTCACGAGGACCTGCTTGCTTGTGATGGCTCACAGAAGCCTGGCACAAACCCAAGGCCATGGGAGCCGCCCTGGCTCCTGACGCTTGAATGGGCACCGAAGCACAAGGAGGGTTTATAGGGCGGCAGCTACAGCCCAGAGCTACTGGACTCTCCGTCCGGGAGGCAAGTCAGAGTCTTCCAGGCTTTAGACCCAGGCTGGTGGGACGCCGTCAGTCGTGCTGAGACTTAGTGAAGAGCCAGATGACAGAGTGTCCAGCTAACAAGTTCCCGGAAAAGCAGCTCCCGCAGGCGTTGCCCTGATGGCCCACATGTTCTCTGCCAGTTCCACTGTTAGAATGAGAGCGCTCGCGGTCCTGGGTGTCACGCTGGTGGCGGCCTGCACACACAGCTTCTTCCCCTTCCTCCTGAGAGGCAAGGACCTCCTGTGGGGTGAGTGACGAGTAAATATTCTCTTTGACCTCATGAAGCCACAGTCCACAGCCACCCAAACAGAGTGGCGAGGCAGCTCCTGAGAGTCAGGGGAGACCCGATCCTTCCGTGTTTCCTTCCGCGTGTCCAAGAAGGGAGCAGGGATTCTGGAGGGCGGAAGGATCGAAACACAATCCTGTTTGAAGAACAGCTCGTGTCCTCTGACTATTAATGAGACTCTTCATTTTACTGCTTGAATATTTGGGGGAAAAAACGTCTTTGGGAGAAATTGCTTATTCCTTTGCTGTAAGGTCACTTGCTGTGAGTGATGTGTGTGCTGGAACCAGGGTGCTACAGTGTCAAGTGGGGTTGAGAAAGGGTTGGGGTGGTTAAAATGATCACAGCTCAAACTCTGCTTTTGTTTGGCTAAAAAAGAAAAACGAAAAGGCACCAAACACCTTGAAGGGCTTTGACTGGAGCAAAATGTCGGAGGTGCGTCTGGCTGCCGGCCCCAGGGACACAGACGGCCCCCAGCAGGCTCCTGCCTGCCCACAGCCTGGCGGGGCTTCTGCGGACCCAGGCCCCTCACGCCTTCCTCGGGAGTGGGAGGACCCTCGTGCTGACAGCCCCCGCCCCACCTCGACTTTGCACAGAGGACGCGCATGTGGAGCCCCACTTTCCCCAATCCCACTGAAGACGGGGCTCCGTGACCACATGGAAAGTTGCACCCATGTCCTTCACAGACGCCTGTGCCCCTAAGAAAGCGCCGAGCCCATCCCAGGTGGCAAGAAGCTGGAGGCAAGCGCTGGGCTCAGAGAACGCGGGTCTGCCCACGCCCCTCCCCTCGCACAGCTGCCGCACGCAGGAAACCGGGAAATCATCCGTCACGGGGACCCCCTGACGTGCGGCACTGTGTGGAGTGTGCCGTGTCTGGAGGGCACCAAGACACAAAATCAGATGCGTTTTAGCCGCCGCGGGGGAGGGTTGGTCTCATCTCGCCCGCGTGAGCCAGTCGTCCCGGGGCCCGGCACGCCACAATGTTCACAAGTGGCTTGTGAATTAATTGATTTGTCCTTTTATTTCATGCTTATTAAGGCCCTAGAGCTATAAAACCACGGTAACAAAAGTTGAGAGTCCTGTGGCTGATTGTGACCAAGTTGTGCCTCAGCCGACCTCCAGAGCATCAAGCCTACCGGCAGCACACTATTAGCTTTAAAATCACAGTCGACAAACTTGTATGTGTCATACCTGCAGCTTTCCTAGAGCAACATTTATTATTGCCCCATCTCGGAGAGTTTGATTTTCTTTTTGCTGTAACTTGGACAAAGTATATAAATCACGTACAGTGCTACATCCGATCAGAATATGCTGCACGTCTGGGGTATTTAATTGTTAAATGGAGTATTTTCAGGCTGGCTTATTAATCGTTTACTTTACAAATTACTTATTTAGAAAATATTTCTCTGACCGTGTTCGATTTTCCATTCATTAAGAGAAGAGACTGTTTTTCCCAGTTGACAACAAGATAACGACAGGTTTCACTGGTGAACTTTCTTTGAAAGATCATTGTTATTGGTCACATTTCACTGTCACCAATTTAACTCCTGATATTGCTCTGCGTTTTCATGGGTTTGCGTTCTTATCACAGGACTGGGGTCTTCGTGAAGCTGGCAGCCTGGAGGTGAAGCTGCCTGTGGGCTTGCTTCTGGGTACCTCCCCCCTGCGTGTCCAGTCTACTCACAGCCCCGGGAGGGCCCCAGAGGCCCGTGTCCACTGTCTGGTCACTCCCGGGAGGGCCCCAGAGGCCTGAGGTACAGCTGTGTCCAAGCTCACTGTCCTTCCGGGTCCTTCTGTGAAGCCCCAAACCCAGGACTGGAGACTGGCTGATAAACAGTCAAGGACACATGTAGGTCCTGGGCATGCTCCCCTGAGGGTCAGGCTGTGGCCTGTAGCCGTCTGGGGGACAGAAGCGAGGCCAGGGCACCCTTGCACGTACATGCCGCTTGAGTCTAGCTCAGGAATAGCCCCAGAGTAGGATTCCAGGAGGGCTCAGCTCAGAAATGCGTGCATGGCCCTGTGGGTCTAAGAAAGAAAGGACGGGTCCCTTCTGCAGAGCCCGAGGACGTCCTCACGAAGTCGTGTGTTGGTCAACACAGAGAGGGATGCGTGTCCTCTGTGCAAAGTTGAGACTGATGCACAAGCATCCTTATGGCAGACATTCCCACAAGTTACAGCTGCTACAGAAAATCAGGTAAATAAGGTGCACACAGACCGCGGGGAGCAGAGGCCTCTCCTGCAGATCGGGGAACTTAGGAACCAGCCTAATGAGGGGACGCGCTTAACAAGGAAAGTTGGCAAACTTTATTCCAGTTGCTTGGGTTTCGGCAAACAGGGATTAGTTACGTCAGGGTCCAAACGCAGAGCTCTGAACAAACCCAGCTCCTGAGAGTCAGTCAGCACTGACACTCGGGGGCCCGCAACATTTACGGCTTCAGAGGAGGAAGATTTTGGCATTCTTGTTTTTAACTGTTTTTAACAAGCACTCTTTGGAAACAGTTGACTTGCTGCTTCTTGCTGAAGTATGACGTTCACTTGCCTAACAGTTTCCAGCCTCCAGGCCTCCGACATGTGAGAAGATTATGTCCCAAGGAGTACTTTCTTTGTGGGGGGTGGACCGGGACCGTCTTCAGAAGGCTGGTGTCTTCAGATGGACAAGTCATGGAACTCTCTAGAAGTCAGTGTTCAGAGCTGAAAAGAAGGGGGCAGGTTCAGATCACGAGGTCCGTGGTGCTGACTGTGCTGCCGTGAGAGGCTGACCAGCCCTGGAGGAAGGAGCTAAGATGGAGAAGGGGCTGCAGGGTCTGTGAAGGAAGGGCAAGCCCGCCGTCTCGGGTAGAGGACAGAACCGAGCCGTCACCGTCCATGCGGTGGGGATTTATAGGAACACACTGAGTCCTTTGGACACCAGAATGGATTTCTCCCCCTTTCTTGCTCACAGGTCCCTAAACACTAGCCCCCCTCCCCCCATGGCGGGTATAAAGATGAATTTGTTATGTTAATAAGGAGACTTTGGAAAGCCCTCAGGTCACCCAGGGATGGGGGCTGGTGGCCAAGAGCACCAACCCTGTGATCAGAGGGTCGGAATTTTCCGGGCCCCCAACCCTGCCTCTGGGCAAGGGGAGGGGCTGGAGGGTGAATCAGGTGCCAGTGGCCAGGGAATGTCTACTGTGTCTCCGAGACGAAGCCTCCATAAAAACCCAGAAGCACTGGGTTCGGAGAGCTGCTGGGTTGGGGACCCCAAACGTTCCCACATGCCACCGAGCTGGCCCCTCACGTCGCGGGGAGAGGTGCCCGTTTGCTGTGGGCCTCACCCTCCACGTCTCTCCTTCAGGCTGTTGATTTGCATCCTGAGTAAACTGATCAGTGGAAGTGTTTCCCGGGCTCCTTGAGCCCCTCACAAATTAAGGGAGAGGAGGAGGTCCTCGGAACCTCCCTGGTGTAGCCTTTGCCGAAAGTGCAGGTGTCGGCCCGGGGCTGGGGACCAGCGTCCTGTGGGCCTGAACCCGCATCCCACACCCCGCGGCGGGGCTGGCCGTCTGGAAGAGGGAGAGCAGAGGGCCACTCGCGGGGCCGAGAGCGCTGGGGACGAGAGCAGGAGAGCCGCCTCCTGCAAACGCTCGGGTTTGTGGAGCCCTCTGCCAAGAGCTTCACAAATCACCTGTTTCACCCTCAAAATAACCCTCAGGGTGATCAGAAGTGGGACACCAGACACAGGGGCCAGTTTCAGATGGGGTTCCAAGGCGGCCTGGCTCCAGAGCCCCTGCGTGTCACCACCGGGCACAGGGTCAATAAGCAGGGCAACTGTTACATCCGGCAAGTGAGGGGCCATGCTGGCTTTGGGGATGAAAACCCGAGCCGTGAGGGCCGTGTGGTGGGTCTGGAATCACAGGGGCACGGTACCCCTGCTTTCGTGGGTCTCCCCTGTCCCTGCAGGTCTGAGAGAGACTCCGCAAGCCCAGCTTGGTCCTTGGAGCCCCTGCCTGTTCTGCGGGTTTCTGCCTCCTTGGGCCCACCTGCTGTCCCCTTGTTCACATTCCACAGCAAGCACCCCTGAGCTCACAGGCCTGGGCCCTGGCAGAGCAGCCCCTGCCCCACGGGGCGCTCCCCAGACCCTCGCGGATGGAGGGCCACCCAGCACTTGGTGGCTAATTACTCTCCCAGAATCCCAGGGACAATCCACATGGAATTGTGTCTTTCTTACAACACACTCAGAGTAGACTGGGGTGGAGTGGGGTGGGGCAGTGGAGAGGGTGCGTGCAGGGGCCTGTGCTGGGCTCTGCCCTCGTGGACCCCCGAGTCTGCTGGGATCCCTGCCTTTGGCCCCTGCTGTCTCAGGCTCCGCAGACACTCCTCACAGTTTAGACACTCTTATTTCTTCCTGCAACAAAATCATTAGTGAAGTTTTAGGACAAGGGCACCTGCCAAGCGTACTCACTACTTTAACAGATTTTCTGGGATATGCTGTGCCCACTTCATCCTAAATATAGACATTTACCATTCTAAAAATAGTTCAATTCCCATAAAGGTGTATATGTTCGAAAACATTCTGATAATCTATTTATTTTTACAAATAAATGCATTTCCTTTGATAAAGTATTGATTATGCAAAAGATATATTAGTAACAGAAGCTACTTGTGTGTGTCACTCAAAAACTTGCCTACTTTACATTATTCATTTGGAACCTCACATTTCAACCCAGAAATGGAATCTCACATTCTTTTAGTCTGGGTTGCTATAACAAGCTACCACCAACTGGATGGCGTATAAACAGGAGACCTGCATTTCTCATGCCCCAGAGGCTGCAGGCCCGAGATCGAGGAGCCGGCAGATTCGGGGTCTGGTGAGGCTGCCGGGAGGCGCGTCCGACCGCATCCTGCTGGGGCTCAGGGCCCTGTCTTACTGACCCCACCACGGGGCTCCACCTGTGACTGTCCTCACGTTGTCACACGGGGGGTGAGGCTTCGATATACGCATTCTGAGGGCCCATGAACGATTACAGCATAGGACTTGTTAAACATTTCAAGCACAAAGTAAAAGAAAATGCAAGTCTTGTCATTGCAAAGTGCTGGCATGTCTAAATAATTTATCTTTTGTCCGGTTCGCAACTTAAGATAGGGAAATATTATGAACTTGCTGCACCTCTTTGTTAGGGAACAAAGTGCTCAGGGTTCTCTGGGCTCATGGGAGGTGGGTTGGCAAGCAGGAAGTAAGAGCGGCCCGACCACACGTGGAGGTGGTGCGAGCGTGAGGGTGCGTGCGCTCCAGGGGCGGCTCTGCGGGGGAGCTGGTGCCCACTGTGAGGTGGGGACCCGGCCAGGACCCCACACAGGGGGCCCAGGAGCCGTGGGCTCAATGGCTGAACATGGCAGTGGGTGGCTGCACACAAACCTGCGTCATTGTGCCATACGTTGTTCCACAGGACAGAGCAGAGACTCTGCTGTCATCAGCATCGTGGAAGAGAGCAGGCGCAGGGTGGACGCCGCCATCTACCACACCATGAAGAGGTAGGCTTTCTGCAGGGGAACGGGGGGGCAGGCCACTAGGGGACGGGGCTGCCCCATGTACTTTTCACCAGCGGTCCAGCACCTCCACTTGACCAGTCAGGGGCTCGTGTGCGTTCATTCTCTTTCCTGGTTTCGTGGGCAAGATCCTGAAAGAACCAATGTTCAGTCTCAAATTCTGTCTCTAGCGAAGCCCAGAGCAAAGCACAGTGATCTCACCGGGACTTGGTACTGCGGTCCCGGCGGCAGGTGGGGGTCCCGGCAGCACACGGGGATCCTGGTGGCAGGCGGTGGTCCGGGCATCATGTGGGGGTCCTGGCAGCAGTCAGAGGTCCTGGCATCGGGCAGGGGTCCTGGCGGCACACGGGGGTCCCGGTGGCAGGTGGGGTCCCGGTGGCAGGCGGGGGTCCCGGCGGCACATGGGGATCCCGGCGGCAGGGGGCTGCTCGCCGCGGGGCAGTAGGGAGGAGCTGAGACCAGAGCGGGGGCTTGGGCTGAAGGACACCATGTCATATGGGGCCTTCCGTGCAGGATTAAGTCGACCCATCATTCTGGTTTAAGTCATTAAAAAAAGCTTTGCTTTTAAAACATATAATTGACATCAGTACTGAGCACATTGTGGTCTCACATGAGATATTTGTAAAGCAAACAAAACAAACACTAAAGAGCAGGTTTTATCCTCACAAGCTTATTTCGTTGGCGGCTGACTAATAATTATATAAACTCACGCTAGGGACGGTGGCGTCCCCCATGCAGTCACTGAAGCCAGATTGCAGCATCTGTGCGGCCGAGACCCGGTCCGTAGAGCAATGCACGCCCCTTCCCTAGACGTCGGGTCACCCCGCGGGTGTCACCCGACCCTGTGCTCATGGACCCACACTTCATTTTCAAAACTGACACATCCTTTACTCACTTGCCTCGGGCCCTTCCTACGGGTGTTACAATGCTGGGCGTGGCCGGTCTGGCTTTGCCCCCAGCCGCCGTGGCGAGCTGTGCATGGGCCCCCCGCCCCCGGCCGCCATGGGGTTCGTTCTCTTCTGGGATCGAGGTGGGTGCGTCCCACGTGCCCTTGCTGTCAGCTCCTTCTCTCACAGTCCTTTCCAACTTCCAGCTGCAAGTCCTCCTACTCCAGTGTCCCTGATCTTCTGAAGCTCCCGCCCCTTCCCAGACTGGCCACTGGGCACACTGGCCATGGAGCACGGGACCCCCACCTCCGTAGGGGAGGGTCCACCTGCCCGCCTTTTGCCCTGGAGACGGTGGTGTCCGTGTTATACGGGCCGTAGGGCTGTTTTGCAGAGGAGGACACCTCCTCTGCCTTCCAACGCTGCCCCCCGTTTTCAGTAGCCTCCACGCCCAATGTGGGGCTTGAACTCAGGACCCCAAGATCAGGAGTGGGTGTGCTGCTGACTGAGCCTGCCAGGTGCCCCTCAAAGCTGCCCCTCTTCCAAGCATCCTGGTGAAGGTGGACGAGAACAAAGACGGTGTCCTTGGCCTCACAAAGTGTCAAGAAATAACCCAGAGCTAGGGAGATTGTCCCCCAACAATAACCGACTCCTGTGTATACACCACCCTGGCATCTTGCAAAATTTGCAAGGGGACCCTTTCACCCTCCGGTGACCGCTGCCACGGGCCTGACCGCCAGGGCTGGGACCACATCCATTTATCCCACATCCCACTCACTGGGTTCAGCCGCTGCCCCCGGACCCCGGGCCGCAGGGGGAGGCAGGCATGTCCTGCTTGCGGCGTGTCCTCTCAGCTGCACAAGCCAGATCCTTCGGGGTCTACCTCAGGAGGCCAAGGGCTTCTCCCTGGGTTCTGAACTGACCTCTGCCCTCGGCCAAGGCGTCACCCAGTGCAAGGGTAGGGTGTCCGCCATCTCAGGGCCCCCGACCCAGCGGTCTCGTCCACGGGTCTGTCAGTGGGCTGCGGCTGGCCTGAGTCTCCTTCTGCCATTGAACACTGAGGACAAAGAAATGGGGTACTTGGGGCAAAATAAGGAGGTGGGAGGGTGGCCACTGCAGACTCCCGAGGGGGTACAGCTGCTCCGTCCCGAAGAGAAGCACTGGCCCAGGACCTTCCCTGAAGCCGCCTTTCCAAGTCCGTCTGTGCCCGTGGGGACATGGCCCTTCACGTGGTCGTGTTCACGAGGTCTGTGGCCGTGGGCTTTGTCTCAGTGGTTCGTGCTGGGACGTCAGTGCCCCGGGCTGTGGCCTGGGGACTGGGCTGCAGTGGGTCTGTGCCCCTAGAAGGTTCTGCTCACCAGCTTGCTGGTTTGCTTGTAAGCACGGTGAGAAGGGCACCGCCTGCCTTGACTCCGGAAGCCTTTCCAGGGACGTTTGCCAAGCGGGTAGCCTTGGAAGATAGGGCGCCTCCCTGCACAAAGTGGAAAGTTTGCTCCTTGTCGACGTAACAGCGGAGGGCGCCTGGGGTGCAGGTCAGACCTGCGGCCCGTGTGCTACAGGGGTCCCCTGGCTGAGGCTCCAAGGCCGCCACACGTGGCCCAGGGCCTCCATGAGGAGTGGGGCACTTGCCTCCGAGGGCTGCTGGAGCACGTTGCCCCAAACCCAGCGGCTTAATACAGCACGTGTGGACAGTCACACCATCCCGTGGGTCACAGTCCATCACGGACCTCCGTGGGCCAGAGTCCAGGAGTCTGTGGGGCGGCAGTCCTTCTGAGACTCCGGGAAACCTCCCTTTCCTCACCTCCCTGGCTCCAGAGGCTCCCATGTTCCCCAGCTGGGGCCCTTCCTCTGTCTTTGGGGGGGCGACGGAATCTCTGACCACTTCTCTTCTCCCCTCCACCACGTCTTCCTCCTCCCTTCGTAAGCACCTTGTGGTTGTGTGGCCTTCTGGATATAACCCAGGGGAAGAGCCCCATTCATCCTCAGCTGATTAGCAATCCCAATTCTATCAGCAACTTAATCCCCTTTGCTATGCAGCCAGGCCTGTTCACGGGCTCTGAGGAGTCCAACCTGGAAGTCTTTGGGGGTGTGTTCTCCTCTCTCCCCCAGAGTCTCAGGGAGCCCCAGAAAGGCCAGCACTGGCACTGTGGTGGCTGGGGTCTCATGTCTAGGACCAGGGTCCTATGAATGGGGCTGGGGTCTTGTGTCTGGGGCCAGGGTCTTGTGTCTGGGGCTGGGGTCCTGTGTCTGGGGCCAGGGTCTTGTGTCTGGGGCTGGGGTCCTGTGAATGGAGTCAGGGCCCCTTGTGTGGGGCCAGTGTCCCATGTCTGGGACCAGGGTCCCCTCTCTGGGGCTGGGGTCTTGTGTCTAGGGCAGGGGTCCCATGAATGGGGCCAGGGTCCCGTGTCTGGGGCCGGGGTCCCGTGAAGCTCTGCAGGCTGGTGTTCATGACAACATGGTGTTACAAACACACAGGCAGGCCTCACATACCATGTTTTTATGGTGGTTATAGATCATGTGCATTCATAGGGACCTCAGGTTTTCTCTAATGTATCTGCTGTGGACACACGCCGTTCTTGTGTTTCAGTATTGCCTCTGTCACTGGCCGTCCACCTGACGCCAGCTACCAGACTCTCAATGAGTGAGTTTTGTAAAATGGGCCTAATTATGGCATTTACCACCCAAGGTTTTCAGGAGTAATAGCCTGAGTTATGAGCTGTGCTCAGCACAGCACCTGCCACCCTGGTTTGCTCAGTGAACCTGCACATTTGGGCTTATCACTAACACATGGAAAGCTTCGGCGGCTGGCTGGGTCACAGTCGGTGGGACCACTGGAAGCGGAGCTCCGCTGCTTCTGCAGAGTGTAAGGAGCCGCAGATCCCAGGGCGGCTGGAGGGGCTTCCTCCAGCTGCTGGCTCTACCTGGGGCCGCAGCGCTCTACTCCGCAGGTGCCACCCAGGTAGAGGCCGGCTCGGGCCCCCCGCCCCCCCGGGTCACTGGCCCCAAAATGCCGTGGGCAGGGGGCTGGATGGATCCCCTGGGGCTGGAGCTGTTGGAATGTGAGAGGCTGGGATGCAGGGTGCTGGGAACAGGGCACAGCGTTTCCTGTACCCCCACAAATGGCTCTGTTGCCCTGTTCTGCCCTGTGGGGGTTGATTCTCTGACTGGAGGGGACAGGCCGGCCTGTGAGCACTTGCTGGCCCCAGGAGACCCAAGAGGGCTGCACGCACTCAGGGCCCCTCGCTCACCAGCTGGAACACAGCGAAGGCGTCTAACTGGATTTTGATGAGAAGGTTTAGCTGCCCCAAGTCCTGTCTGTCTACGGCGGTCCTGGTGAATGGCCTCCGGATACGCCCACCCCGAACCCGCACGGTGCTGGTCCCTGGCACGTGCTCTGTTGAAGTGAGTAGTGATTATTTTGAAAGCAGCCATAAACGAATAACCCGCTTTGTGTCTCCTCTTTGCCGTAGGGACCTCGGCAAAAGAGAGATCCCTCGTCCATCACAGCTTCTGTCTTTTTCCAAACTCCCTGAGCCAACCAGCCGAGCCATTGCCCGAGCCGCCGAGATCATGGAAGCTTCCGTGCAGGCCCTGAAGACAAGCGTCTCCGGGAAGCTCGGACAATCTCAGCCTCCCACCGGTGAGCCCCCCAAGGTTACCCCCACCTGAGCAGCAGCCCCCGAGGGGCAGACCACAGGGCTGGGCGGGGACTGCACGGGGCGCTTCTTGCTCAGCTCCACGCTCGGATGTGGCAGATCCTTAACGGTTGCTCGAACAGGCATGAGATTGTGTCTGGGCTCCCTGGGAGGTACCTGTCCCTGTGATGCGGGGCAGCAGCTCAAGCACCTGGGCAGCGGTGGTGTGGCGTCCAAGTGCGCAGGGCGGTTTCCGAGGACCGGTCGGAAGGCTGGGAGCTGCTTGCAGGGCTGTTCCAGGAGGCGCATTTTCGTGGGAGCTGCCCGGGGCAAAGCCCCTCCCTGCTGTTGGCCGTGGCCTCCGTTGACTTCCTCCAGGGCTTTGAGAGCCAGTCTGCCCGACCCTGACACTGACCTGGGGACAACACGGGCTACGGGCAGAGGAGCTGCCTCAGAGCAAGGCAGCCTGTGGGCTAAGGCAGGGCACTGCCGGCCGGACCAGGCGGTCCGTGCGTCCTGGGATGGGGGCCTGGAAGACGGACTTTGGGACAATCAGATGTATCCAGGCTTCTTCAGTGTGGAGTCATGGCCCACTTGCTCTGAGTGCTCCCTCCGAAAAGAGCTGGAGACACTTAATGCTGACTTAGCCTTTGTTTCTTTTACTTTATTTTTTATTTTTTTTAATTTCTTTATTCCAAGTTTTTATTTAAATTTTAGTTAGTTAACGCATAGGGTAAAATGGGTTTCAGGAGTGGAATTTAGTGATTCCTCACTTACATACAACACCCAGGGCTCATCCCAACAGGTGCCCTGGCAACCCCCAGCCAGCCCATCCCCCCACCTCCGTCCAACAGCCCTCCCTCTGTTCTCTGGCGTTAAGAGTCTCTTATGCTTCGTTTCCCTCCCTCTTCTCCCCTTCCCCTACGTTCGCCTGTTTTGTTTCTTAAATTCCACACATGAGTGAGATCATATGGTGTTTATCTTCCTCTGACTGACTTATTTCACTCAGCATAATACCGTCTAACTCCATCCACGTCGTTGGGAAAGGCAAGATTTCATTATTTTTGATGGCTGAGCAATATTCCGTTGTGTATACATATGTCGCATCCTAGTTAGCCTTTCGAATAAGATAGGCTTAGCCAAGTCAGGACTCACCAGAATTCTCAGATACCACACTTAACAGGTTCAATTGACTTCATAGCAACCAACGGTTCATCAGACATGGTTTTGTTTCAAATTGTGGGGTTGAGCAATGGCTCTAAGGCCGCCGTGCGTGCGCGGACCCCCAGCCCCTGGTACCTGCTGCAGGGTCGGTGCCCTTGCTCAGCTCTGGGGAGGCAGGTGCCTGGGGAGACGAGGCTGGGGGGTTTGGTCCAGCCCAATATGCAGAACCGCAGAACCGACTGATGTATGCAGTTTCCTGAGGTTTGCACTGTCCACAACGTGGACAGGAATGGACGACGTGCGGTGTGAGAAAAGTGACCCTAGGAATCCACGTGGCCTAGGACCTTGTCAGTGAGGAGCGTCTCAGGCACGTGTGGGCACCCGGTTTCCAGGCTCCTTCCTGGCCCTGCTTTTGTTCATTGCACGGCTGTGACAGTATGGCTCTGTGCAGGGGACTTGGTTTCCTCCCACGGGTGCCTGAGCGCGTCCTGTCAGGAGGGAGCTGTGCTCAGCCTCATGAGGAGTGCGTACTTGTCCGTGGGCAGAATGGGAAGCCTGGCCCCAGGGTCATTCTGTTGCTCGCACAGAGCCACCGGCAGACACGGCTCCCTGCGCATCACTGAGAGGCCAGTTTGGTTTCTCGCTGACTTAGAATGGAATATGCGTTCTTTCCAGGGTTCCTCTAGCAAGTCTGAATCTCACCGGTATCTGGCTGTTGTTTTTATGGCATTATCTGGAGGATTTGTACAAACCATCATGGAGAAGTGACTGATGATTCTGTCTAGGAACACACAAGAAAGCAGGCCTTGCTCTGATTTGTTGAATAAACAGCAACAGCATTGGGGAAATAAATAAAGAGATAAGCTTGCTTTCTGGGGCCTAACCTGGAAAGAGTGGCAAGGAGGGAACCAGAAGTCAGTGCTCGGAGAGAAGGCAGGGCTGCCCACACAGCTGAATGGGCGGGCTTGGGGGAGGGTAAGGACCGAGCTTTGCTGGACGCACAGCCTCGCTGCCAGGGTGCAGAGACACATCAGGGATGCGACCCCACAGGGGCCCTGTCTCTGGGGGCTTTGGGGGTCTGACTTGCTTTTCTGAAAGGTCACAAATCAGACATAGGTTTTAAAAGCCCAAATCCTTGCAGTGAGGAAGCGCACAGGGGTTATTGAGAGTGACTGGTTTGAAGGAGAAGGAGCCCTCACCCCAGAGGAGACATGGCTGGTGTGGGAGTCCCCAGTGCGGAGACCCCGTCTAAGACCTCCTTACCGCGTGTACGGCGGCAGGTAGGCTCGTCATTACAAACGGTGGTCAATGTGCTGTTGTTTCTACCCAGACGTCCTGCCGGAAGATGTGCTGAAGACAGTTGCGAACGTGTCCGGATGCCTGCCCTACATGCTACCCCCCAGATGTCCAAAAACCTGCCTGGCCAACAAGTACAGGCTCATCACGGGCGCTTGCAACAACAGGTAGGCGTTTCCTTCAGACTGTCTCTGTCTTCTGGTGGCAGCTGGGCTCCAGCAGGGTCAGAGGCCATCCCGAGGGGCCTGCAGACCACCCGGGTCTTCTCCCGCCTCTGAGTGCCCAGGACCACCCCACCTGCTCCACCGCATCTGCGGGTGGCCCCCCCACATGACCGCATCCACCAATGTCTCCTGGACGCTGCCCCGCCCTGTCTGCAGGTGTCCCTTGGACACCTGTCCATGCCATCCGCGGGTGTCCCGACACTGCCCCACCCTTTCCACAAAGTGTCCCCTAGAGTTGGGTTCTGGGAAGGCCCAGGAACCCTGGGCTTGACTGAGATCAGAACCCTGAGAAGGCTGAGGGCTGAGGAGGCCCAGACATTCTTTGGGTGGGGGATGGGCACGGGGCCCAGGACACAAGTCTGCACCAGAGCAGAGCCAGCCAGGTACTGGAGGGCAGCATGGCTACTGGGGTGGGAGCTGGGAAAAAGATGGCGGTCCTCCCTCCCTCCGTCCCTCCCTCCCTTATTTCCCCCTCCCTTCCTCCCTCCCTCCCGTCCTATATTTATTCAAACACTCTGAGCGCCCTGAGCCAGGCCCTGTGACACATGCTGGGGAATGTGACAGACCTGTCCTCACAGAGCTGATGAATGGGACCACGGGCCCCAGCGGGTCCAGCATAAACAGGACTAGCTCCCATTTTTATTACAGAGAGTTTCGCAGTTCGAAGGCTAGGTCCTATGATGACTGTGCTCCTGGACTAACCAGAAACGCAGAACGAATCTCAGAATGAGACAAAACGGTGGCACTCACGTGGCTGCTCACGGGGCTCACGGGGCTACTGCTAACAGACAGGGGCACGTGGTCCAGTCCGTGGTCAGGACGGAGGGTGATGCTTGAGCGGACCAAATCATCCAGGACATGTGGGATTTCCCAGATGATCAGGGTGCCCTCCTGTGCTCTGCTAAAGCCACTCCACACCAGTGAGTGCGTCCCCTCTCCAGCCCCCTCCCTCCCCAGGAGGGCCTGGGCCCCTCAACTCAGCCTCCCAGGCCCCCTCACAGGAACAGGACATCCCTGGGCAGCCCTGGGGAAGCCCCCCCTGCCCCGGGCGGGCCTGTCTCCTCCGTCGGCTGCCTGCTCCCCGACTGTGCAGTGTCTGCCAGGGGCGCAGGCTGCAGAGGGTGGGAGTCCTCCGTGCACACAGATACCCCGCTCGGGGCTGCTCCCGCGTGCGTGTCCATGCCACACATGCCACATGCACGCATGCTGTTGCAGCCCGGGTCCAGCCCGCTGCGCAGGCTCTGTGCCATGCCCCGGGCATGTTTAACCCCGGTTTGTTCAGATAGAGGGACTAAAGACAGGATGGATATTTCTTTCTGGCACGTATTTTTCACCTGAGAAAGTGTATTTTCCTTCTGGATAGTTCTGGTTATTAAGCCGAGTTTCTAGAGCATCCGGGTTAGAGTGTGATCTTTTATTTCCGTTTTGAAGGCACGTTTGTCACCAGCAGGAAGCTAGGACTGCTATTCGTTTGAGACTCACCAGTGGTCAGACTTCTTTACAAGGTTTCCAAGAATTCAGTCTCCGATATATTGGTCTTTGCCACCATGTTATGCTACCTATTTTTTACTAAAATTTCACCAATATTTCTTTCTGATTTGTGGGGGGCGGGGGTTGTTTCCTTGTTACTGCTTTTCTTCTAGACTCTAACATGGACGCACCGTGGGCTGTTCTCCACTTTCTTTTTCTTCCTTAACTGAGTCTTAACCAGTTGCTGCTGCCGGGCAGTGAACCACAGGGTCTGGCCCTGCGTATCGGCTGCCTATTGGCCGTCATTCTATCTTTAAGCCAAATGTGACTTGGAATTTAACTGTATAACTTCTGAATTTCCAAATGGTGGATTGAAAAGACGCCTCCATTTCTGCTAGTTTTCCTGCAGTGTGGGGTGATGGGTGGGCATCACAGGTGTGGGATGTGGCTTCTCATGTTCATTTTCCCTTTACTGAGAATATGCCAAGAGCTGGGATCATCCCGTGCCATCAGTTAACGGAAGTGGGAAAGAAGAATTTCTACAATCTACAATCTTCCTCGTTTGTAGGATGTGATTGGCGCTACAAGGGTGTTGCGTGTGTGGAAGCAAGTGCAGTGTGTATTTGCGGGGGCCCTACTCTGCTCTCGGGAGCGTTGCCCGGCGGCTCCTCAGGTCCCCACAACTGCCCGGGTTTTCCGGGCCTGAGTGTGTGGGCATGCATGCGGCTCTCATCCGTTAGGGTAAACTCAGATCTCTGCTGGGGCTGCTGGATGTGACAGTGACGACTTGATGACTCTCATTGGCATTCTGGGTCCTGTTTCTGCCTCGTGAAAGGGAAGGATGCTTACCTGGCAGAGCGGTTTCTGGTTTTTGAGAGAGAGAATGTCTAAAGGTCCTTGCATGCAGTCTACAATCCCGATACTGTTAAGTGTTGTCATGATTTCACCGCGAATGACCGGACAGTATCTGACCTTTTGGATCCTGGCCCGAGGCATTAGCCACAGAGGACCATAAATGTAATTCCATGTGCCTATTCCTGTGAGCAAGGCTCCCACCATCAGGCAACTGTTATGTATTCATCTGTGGCGATGGCTGAATCTCAAAATTACAGCAGAATTTTCCCGGCTCAGGCTTAACGTCAAGTTAAAGATGACTGCTCGAAAGCCTGGCCCTCACCGCCTCTAACCCGCCCACCAGATGGATGGAGATTGCAGATGACGTTTCCATCCACACGGTGACAGAGACACCGACCATCACTGGACCCATCTGCTTCATGCCCAGGCCTGCCAAACGGACATCCTGCGTGGACACAGAGATGGACTGGGAACAGCCTTCCAGGCTGCGGGACGGGACCCATCTCCGTTACGTGGTAATTCTGCACAGAGCCTCATCCTTGGAGAATTTCTGACCTCAGAACCCATGAGTGCCTAGAGGAAGTGATATATTCTGAAGGTAAAATCTGATTCATGCATTTGAGTTATAGGCAGAATCCCTGACCTACCTGGGTTTAGTGTTTAATTTGGTGTGTATAAAATTTTCTGCATTAATTTGTTGAAACAATTGTCAAAACCCAAACTAAGTGTGGGATCGGTCTTCCAAACATGTGTGAACAAGCATTATGTCCGCCGGGTCCTGCAGACTCACCCACCAGCTCGCGTTCCATCGGGACACCTGCCACGGGGTCATATCTACACTCACTGCTTCTTCTGTTTTGTGTTTTGACGTAATTCGTGAAACCATCTGGCAGAGGTGACAGCTTGTGGATCTTACTGGAGAGGACGTCCTTCACATGGTGGTCTCCTGTAGGGAGGCCTGTGTTTAACCTGCTTCAAACTGTAGCCACCAGACAACAGATACTGGCTGCTCAGAGCTCAAGCTGCACTAAGGTCGTTTACAATACTGATGCTTGACTGAAACAAAACAGAACCCCTGACGGGTGCACGCCGCCCCTGAGGCCCCAGGATGCTCGCGTCTGAGGAAAAGTAGATGTTGCTGGTGTGGGTTTCCTGCATGACATACGTGGACCATAACACAGGTACGAATGATGCCAGACTAGGGAAGTTTCCAGAGTTCTTGGAGCACATCGAGTCCATGCCCATGACAGAAAAGCACCGCATCAATCAACCACGCACTCGTGAGTCTGCACCACCTGCAATCAGGGAGCTCCAGCCCAAGGCCCACGCACCATGGGCTGAGCTTTCTTATGCTTCAGGCTAACGGACAGGGCATCGGGCACAGTAGGAGCCACTCCAGGTCCTGGGGCCACATGGGGAGTTGTCTGGGTTTGTGTGTCCCGTCCCCTGCCCTGCTGCCCACGTGTGCACCATTCGCAGATGAGGGTGTGGAAAGGTGGCGTTGCCACAGAGGTCAAAGCTCCATCGAGGTTCCCCCAGCATGAGACACTTGGTGACATCGCATCTCCTCAAGCAGACACCATGCACAGTCCCGGTGCTCCCCTGTCCGCAGCTGGGAGGACACCCCCCGGAGCCTCCCGGCATCCACGGTGGACTTCCATCCACGGTCAGGCTGGAAGTTGGACCTGCCTCTCTCTTTAGAACCCGGGGTGTCACAGCATCCAGGGTGCCGGAGCCTCAGAGAGGGGCGCTAGCGCTTCCAAACATCACAGCACAGACAGCTCTGTCCTTGTAACATCTCCTCTGGAAACGCTCCCACCTGCGCACTCTGTCAGCTTATGACCCTTTCCGTCCCGCGGCCTAGAACCCAACACTAATAAGCAAGTGATTTGGAGCTAACGGTCGATCCCATGGTGGCAGAGATTTTTCTGACACGGGAGCGACGCTGGATGCCTCGTGGGGAGGCCGTGAGAAGGTCTCTGGATGGCACCGAACACCACCCCCCGCACAGGCCGCGCTCTGTCCTGGGCTCCCGCCGGGCAGGCTGAGGCTCTGGCTGTGAAGGTCAAGTGCAGTCCCTTGCCGAGCGTCCACAAAGACAGGCGAGGGCCATGGGGCTGTCATGACAGCCTACAAGCTACTGAAATATAAAGTCAATCAGCAAAAAAATCATGGCCTAAGCAGTTAAATGAGCATTTCATTATTTTTAATGGAGTGAAATTACACCTCTCCCCAAGCAGTGGAATTTCAATAAAGAGAAACCAACTGTAACGAATCTGACACTGTGAGAGTGCACGCCAATCTCCCCACACTGACTTACTGCCGCTAATTGAATGCATTGCTGTCCCGCGTCATTCTACAGATTGAGCCACGCTGGTGCCCTGGAGATCAGTGAAGGATGTGGATAATAGGATTCTCCCCCACCCACCGCCCTGCAGACACACACAAGTCCCCATCCCGCCTCCTGCTAGCAAGGCCCTCTGGAGGGCTCCTCGAGGGGCAGCGGCGACATGAGTGACGCAGCAGTGAAGTCCTGTTCCCTAAGTCCGGAGCCGTGTGGTGCCATTAGGAGAAGCGCGGTCTGTTCAGTCTGTCACGGGGGCCAAAACTGCGTCTTGCCTCCCGATGTGCAGACTCTTGGTTGCCCAGACTAGCAGCCTCCCTGGGTAGCTCACAGTTCCTTTCACTGTCGAGCAGAGCTTCTAAATCAGTCACATTTATGGAAGAACGATCCACATATGTGGCCTCCTTAATCGTGATCATAATGTGTCAAAACAAAGCAACGGATTTTTAAATACTTATATTTCTCAACACTCCAAAAACTTTACAAAATCATTCAGCTTTTCATGAGTCTCTTAGACTTCGCAACTTAGATGTTCCAAGTGTCTACACATCGGATGCATGAGACACTTGTTGAGAAGTCTAGATCCCGATCTTCTCCAACTCTAACCCCTGGCCGTGTGGCCTCCTGAGCCTGGACACTTGTCGACTGCACGCCTCCAAACTGGCCTCAGGCGCACTTCTTTGCAAAGACCCTACAACGGCCGCTCAAACGCCCCTACTGGGTGCTCCCACGTGGATTTGGTTGACGAATGCCAAGGGGACCTGAACACTGTAACGATTTTACGTCCAAATTATCCTTTAAAACACACACACACACACACACACAAATTTTTCTCTAACAGAAAATTCCCATTTCATTTGGCTCTTTGAACTGACATTTCCATTCTCACTCAGCTATCCTCTTTTTCCAAAGGTAGGCTATCTCGTGCTTGCAAGTCTCACGTTTGTCTCCACAGAGACCACCCCAGGTGGGGAGCCTCCAACACAGCCCTGGCGCGATGGCTGCCGCCCACCTACGAAGACGGGGTCAGTGAGCCCAGAGGCTGGAACCCCCACTTGCGGTACAACGGCTTCCCACTGCCCCCGGTAGGTGCCTCCACATGCTGTGCCAACCGCGCTGGAACCCAGTCCCCGTGGCACTGCCAGATGCCGCCGTCTTAGAGGACGCCAGCCTGCTGCTGAGACCGGGCTCAGGGCGGCGGGCCCGGCGGTGTGCTCACAGAGCCTGGTGCTCTCCACCCTTCCAGCGCCTGTGCTCGCCAGCTTGGGAGCTGAGGCACGGAGAGATGGAAGTCACCAGTCAGTGACTGGGACGATGCAGATTTAGATTAAGGCTCGTTCAACTCTCTGCTCTTCACAATCATTTTGGTATTTTGGGTTTTTTTTTTTTTTTAAGATTTATTTATTTGGTTGTGGGGGAAGAGCAGAGGGAGAGAATCCCAAGCAGACTCCCTGAGTCTGAGTCGGAGCTCAATGTGGGGTTTGATATTACAACCCTGAGATCATGACCTGAACCGAAACTAAGAGTCAGTTGCTTAATTGACTGAGCCACTCAGGTGCCCCTCATTTTGGCATTTTGAAATAAATTCCTTTACCCATAGGCAGAGGATGATGTGTGTTCAAAGATACTTATCAGTTAAGTAATTCACTTATTTATGCAAAATGATGGTTGCCGCTTTATTTCCAGAGGCAAATTATTTGCTAAGCAAACTCATATCCAATCCACTGATGAATTTGGTTAAAAAGTGGATATTTTGCCTTCAATTTGACTACTTGCTTCCATGAATAAACCAGTCTGCCTGGTTTTGTACTATGTGAGACAATGGAATTCTCCAGAAATACGACCGTGATGCTCTGCTCAGCATGAGCAGTCAGAATCTGACCACACCAGCTTGGGGCTGGTACCCCACCCCCAGGTTCTCTACAGAAGATCAACTTCCCTGGGCTGTTCTTCCAGACCGTGGCTGAGCAGGACAGGTGCTCCTCATAGCTGGGAGCAGCGTCGGAGCTGGTAGCTGGGCCTGGTGGGGCCGCACGGGCCCCTCCAGCTGCGCTCGTCCCCCGTACATTTCTGCAGGTCACTGTCAGCCTCCACTCGACTGTCCCTAAATGAGTTAGGAATACCTTTCCCATCCTGTTAGTTGCCTGTTCAAGCCCCGAGGCTCTCTGAACTCTCAGAGTTAAGGGACCAGGATTCTGTAAACCCATATTTGCCAGAATTACATGGCTACTTGGAGGATTGGAGCTCAGAAATCTTTCACTTGGGCTGTTAGGTTTCTGCTCCTGCTGAAACTACTCAATGTTCCCACCCTCCAGTTCTGGAGGTGAGGAGTGTGACGTGGGTCTCACGGGGCTACGACCAGGTATGGGCGGGAATGCAGCGGAGCCTCTTCCCGGCCCCCCAAAGCCACATCCCCTCTGACCACAGGCAGGAGAGGCTCTCAGGTTTTAAGAACCTGCGATTGCATTGGATCCACTGGGAACCCCCAGAACTTGGAACCCCAGAACTTAGAGACCCTGAAGAGCCCCTGTCTCAGGGTCCTTGCAGTAATCACACCTGCAAACGAGTCTAGGCCTGGGAACAGCCCTCCTGGCCCCCGGGCCCACCCTTGAGTCATGGCCATTATCACGCAGATGACTCCCTGTCCCCTGAGTGAGCACACTGACCTGCGGCCTCCCCATCCCATAAGCGAGCACCCCGACGTGCAGGCTCCCTGTCCCGAGTGAGCACCTTGACCTGCAGGCTCCCAGGCCCGTGAACGAGCGCCCTGACCTGCGGGCTCCCTCAGTGTCCTCTCTCTGCATATGTCCATCCCGCATGACAGGCTGGTCTCTCTCATCAGGTCCGTGAGGTGACAAGACAAGTCATTCAAGTTCCCAACGAGGCCGTCACGGAGGATGATCAATATTCTGATCTCCTAATGGTGTGGGGGCAATATATTGATCACGACATTGCGTTCACGCCTCAGAGCACCAGCAAAGCTGCATTTGGGGGAGGAGCTGATTGCCAGCTGACCTGTGAAAACCAAAACCCATGTTTCCCCATACAGGTAGAATTTTAAACTGTTATTATTTATTATGAAAGTAATAGATGTCATTTAAAAAATCAACCAGAACTATAAATGAAAGGTCAAAACCCCCATTTGTCCTGTACGGGGAGCGGGGAGGTGACAGCTGTTGGGAAAATCCTATGCATCCATCCAGAATTTGTCCCTGCATATGTGTGCACAGCATGTGCGTGCATGTGTGTGCTCGGCACCTGGTGCAGGTCACTTAGCTGTAGTTAGTACACTTCTCCCCATATATCATTAAGTGGACAGAAATTTGATTAAGACTTCTTAAAGTCTTAAAGTATGCATTATAACTTATTAATCCATTTGCTTGTTCATGACCATTTAAGTTTTGAGCTTTGCTGTTTTCATGTGGTCACAAATAACGAAGCAGGGCGTGTCTGTGGACGTGAGCCGTGTGCCTGTGTGTAGCTCTAACGGGCAAGCTGCTGGGGATAACACGGCTGCACTAGAGGGCAGTGCACATGACGATCGCCACGGATATTGCCAAATTGGTCTCCATAAATATCGTTCCCCTTCCCCTCTTAACAGCAAGGAGACACCACACAGGTGGGGGTGTTCATTGCTTCTCTGTAGAAAACATCTTGGAGGCTGGCAGGGGGCACTTCCTACCCAAGAGCAGACAGTCCGGGTCGCCTCCTCACCGGCATCTGCCCCCTGCACGTTCGCCAAGCAGCCAGGCTGTTCCAGGCTATTCCAGGCTGTTCCAGGCTGTGCTGTGTTGCTGGAAGGGGGACCCGACCTGGAAGGGCTTTCTGGTGGGCGGGCCAGATAAGAAAACCAGCAGTTAGGACCCTTTGGGCATCTGCATAGGAGGGCCCAACAGGCCGGGCATCTAAACAAAATACACCAAAGGGAAAAATTGGGAGAAGGTGTAAAAGACCACAGCATACAAGCTGCATTGATCACAGCTACCTTAACTCCAGTCCCTCTCCGCACGCTGACCCTGGCGGGGGCGGGGGCAGGGGGTCCCCCCCTCGGCACGCTGACCCCGGCAGGGGCGGGGCGGGGGTCCCCCTCTGGGCAGGCTGACCCCAGCAGGAGTGCGGCAGGCTAGAACTGAGGGCAACAGGCAGGAGTGGACCCGCAGAGAGCGCCGCCCGGAGGCCCACGGCCGTGGCCAGCCTGGAGCTTCCGGTATCTCCGCAGAGGCTGGGTGACCCCGTGTGCCCTTTCCCGCAGCTGCCCACCAACACCTCGGGGACCGCAGGTGGTGCCTGTTTGCCATTTTACCGCTCTTCTGCCGCCTGTGGCTCCGGGATCCAAGGCGCCTTCTTTGGCAACCTGACCTCAGCCAACCCGCGACAGCAGATGAACGGGCTGACCTCGTTCCTGGACGCGTCCACGGTGTACGGCAGCTCCCCGGCCTTGGAGAAGCAGCTGCGCAACTGGACCAGCGCCGAGGGGCTGCTCCGGGTCAACGCGCGCTTCCGGGACTCAGGCCGCGCCTACCTGCCCTTCACGCGTCCACCCGCGCCCACAGCCTGCGCGCCTGAGCCCGGCCCCGGCGGGAGAGCCAGAGCGCCCTGCTTCCTGGCGGGGGACGGCCGTGCCAGCGAGGTCCCCGCTCTGACGGCCGTGCACACGCTGTGGCTGCGCGAGCACAACCGCCTGGCGTCCGCGCTCAAGGCTCTCAACGCGCACTGGAGCGCCGACACTGCCTACCAGGAGGCGCGCAAGGTGGTGGGCGCCCTGCACCAGGTGCGCAAGGCCCTGCGACGCCCTGTGTGCTCGTGGGGGCTGTGTGGGTGCAGGGCTCAGAGTAGAAAGTGGGATCCCGGCCCTCAAGCCGAGGGTCTGAGGCTTCCGTTACACACGCAGCTCAGTCTGGACGAGGTCACCTGCGAATTCTGACAAGAACACGCAGAGTTAGTGACATAAGAGAAGTGGGAGCCACGTAGGATCTGTGAGCGGGGTTTAGGTTAGATCTGGAGGACAGCGTATAGTGCGACCTGGAAACCTGTCACTGTTTCAAATAGCTTGTCGAACATGATCTGACCTTGAACAAAGTGGTGTCCGAGTCAGGCTCAGGGGAGTGGTTCCCGGGCTCCCGCTGGGTTGTTCTTGCCCCCGCCTCTGCCGCGGGGAGTCCTCCTGGCTGTGTCCCCCTGACGGTGGTGTGCTTGGTTGTGTGTGCCCATGCCCCTTCCCTGAACTCGAGCTCCGTGGGCATGCGCTGTCCACCGCTGGACCAGCCGCGCACAAAGTGGGTGCACGGGAGCGCGTGCAGGAAGCCCAGCTCCCAGCGTCACGCCAGGACATGTCCACATTTCTCGGTTTCACCATTCACTTTCGGATTCCCTGGTGTGTTTTTCTCAGTCAATAGTTTCTCTTCGGTGTTTTTGGCAAATACCTTGGAAACCCTAAAATAACAAGAGGTTGCATTTGCGTTGATAAAACCCTTGCCGAGATGAGGGCTGCGTCCGAGGGGTTCTCGCAAGGCTGTCCCTCTTTGCTGCTTCCATGGTCTGGATCTCTCCTCTCCTGAAAAGCATTATGTCGTTAAGAGAAATGTCTGCAAATTAGAAGAGGGAGAGCACGCCCAGCCCCACGGCTGCCACCCAGCTCGGAGCAGCTAGGCCCAGGGACACGTGGCCGGCCTTGGCTCCTGCCCCCACTCCCCGCATCCAAAGCAGCGGTGCCCCGTCTGCCTCCTGCACCTGCACAGCCTCACGCCAGCCCCGCCCTGTCTGCCAGAGCCCAGTGCCACCTCCCACTGAGGCTTTTGCCCCGACTTCTTCTGCAGTCCCCTCTGCCCCAGGACAGACAGCCCTGTGCAGGCATGTCCCCGGGCTCTCCCTCCCCGCTCATGCCTCTGCAGGTCGGGACAATGCGCCCTGTGCCCCCTGGGACCCAAGTCAAACTTCAGAGAAAGGGAAGCAGATGTCATTAGAATATTTTCCACGGCAATTTAAAGCTGTCTAGTGTCCCTGGCGGGGAAGAGGAAGGCCGTTTCCCTTGTGCTGTGGGGACAAGAAGCAGAAGTGCAGCAGCAAGGACCACACCCACCTCCTGTGTGGAGAAGCCCAAGGACAAGCCTGTGACACCGACCTGGGCTGAGGGCCAGGTTCTGCACGACTAAGTCGTCACTACTCTGCGTGCTGATCAGTGACCCGGGTGCTCCTCACTCATCGCTGAACCGGCTCAGGGTTGACCCATCTGGCAAGGAGCCCTGGACCAGCCTCCATTCGGCATCTTCCAGGCCCCAGAGATGAAAGCACGTACTGTGGGGCCTTCGGCCGGGTGGGAGGCTGCACACCAGCACCTGCTGCTCCCTGCTGCGAAGTCCAGATCGTGCATTCAGAAAACACATCTTGTTTGGAAGGCACCTATTATAAGGATGCAGATGGTGGCTGTTGTTTCTTCCAACAGTCGGAGAATGTGAACAGCCTGTCTGCTAAACTGATGAGCTACAACCGAAGACCTTCACGTTCTGGGACAAAGTCATTCCCATTGGCTTATATCTCATTGGATGCCATTTATTGACCAAAATCTCTTTAAATACTGAAAGAATTTGACACTGATTTTTACAGCAAAGAGAATTACTGTTAAACCTACAAGCAGAGCCCTTGTACCTGATCCTCTGGGGAGCATGCACCAAACAGAAACCACAGGACTCTAGTGGCCTTGTTACCGCTGACGGGGCTCCTCAGCAGCACGGGCGCTAGAATCAGAGACCGGGGCTGATGCTCTGAGGAGGGGAGGGTGCTCCGCCACAGTGAATCCACAGGCATAGACCTGTGCTGCCCACGGCCATGCCCGCTTGGGCCTCAGACCTGAGCTTCCCCAGCCGCGACAGACCCACCACCGTCCCACGAAGGTGCCTGCAGCCAGCTCGCAGAACTCCTGAGTACCAGAACAAACAAGCACCCTTCTGAGAACTCACTTTGAGGCCTTAGTGCAGGGCAAGGCAAGCAGAGAGAGACCCGGTCCAATCAGCGGACGGCGTGGTCCTGTGATCGTGAAAGGCACCTGCCGAGGCTCGAGTGCCAGGTCTGTCCTGTGCCTTTAGATAACGCGGTGCATCCTCCAGGAGAGACCAAAATAGAACGAGGCCTCGTTTACAAAACACGCGCATGGGGGTTTTGGCTCCTGTGGAGACCCCTGCCAGCCCCTTTCCTTCGTGTTTCCATTACGAAGAACTTATAAGCTGACAGACACAACTCGGGGGGGAAAGAAGGAATAACACAGGGGTCCCAGCATAACTTTTAATCTGCCAGAGCCATTCAGATCACAAGTAACCTTCAAGCAGTGTGTCATTTCCTTACAGCTCCTGGGGAGGGGGTCCTCCAACACGCACTGACCCACTCTGGGTAAAAAATGTATCTGCCATATGGAGACCACACAACAGACCCAACAGAGAAAGCCATGCATGTTTCCTACTCTCACAAAAACTCCATGAAAAAGGCTTTTCCAGTAAAGTAAGCCAGGTCAGAGGCCACCCAGCACCCCACCTCCCAGAGTCGCACAGCTAAGTAGGAGGTGGGATTTGAGCTCACGGGTCTGAATCCTGAGCCTCTGCCACTTAGGTTCCTTGAAGCGCCTAGATCTCTGACTTCTCCTCTGAGCTCAGCGTTGATGGAGTGCCCACGGTGAAGGGGGCAAAGAGGTTGCGGGAGGAGTGCAGTGTGGCAGCCAGTCTCTGTGTGGTGCACCCCCAAGCTTCATGTGGCCTGCCCTGCCCTGAGGGGTGTTTGGGGGTGTCACTGACATACCCCCCGGCTCCGTAAGTTGTCAGAGCTGTGAGGATGCTCTTTGGACCCATTCGCCTGTTCACCTGTTCTCTTACCTGGACGGCATGTTCCTCCCGAGACAACTCTGCCCCCAAGGGGATGCGCAGGAGGAAGTCCTTCCCTGTTGCTGCATGTGGCCCAAGTCTGGCACCGTGGGCCCTGCTGCCAGTAGCCCCTGCTCAGAAGCTCTCCTGTTTTCCTCTCTCCGTAGATCATTACCATGCGGGACTATGTTCCCAAAGTCCTGGGCCCCGAGGCCTTCCAGCAGCATGTGGGCCCCTATAAGGGCTATGACCCCGCTGTGGACCCCACCGTGTCCAATGTGTTTTCCACGGCCGCCTTCCGCTTCGGCCACGCCACGGTGCACCCGCTGGTCAGGCGGCTGGATGCCCGCTTCCAGGAGCACCCTGGCCTTCCCCCTCTGCGGCTGCAGGACGCCTTCTTCAGCCCCTGGAGGCTCCTCAAGGAAGGTGCGCCTCCCCTCCTGCTGGAGCTTGGCCTCCCTCCCGCCGGCTCCCCAGAAGTGCCCACCACCCCACGGCAAGGGCCTGCTTTCACCTCCCAGCACACGGGGCTGCATACTATCAGTGTTTATAGGGGAAATAGATGCATTCAAAGCCTTTTAAAGGCTAACCTGATCATCCAGACATCTCCCCTAGGGTTTTTGACGTTCTTCAGAGCTCACAGGGCAACCACCCCAGGTGCAAGCACCTCTGACCTATTATTTCAGAACCACTGATGTAGGGACCCATGTGGACCTGTTCAGTGTAAATAACAGCATCTTCCCCATTAAACATGCAGCCTGCTCCTGCCTCGTCCCCACCACAGAGCCCTGGAGCATGAACGTCCGCACAACAGGGCCTGGAAAGGGTTGTTTGTACCCTTGTCCTCCTAACGTCCTCCTTCTGGAAGCTTCTGGCCTGTCGCAAAGGGTGCCTGGCACCCAGTGGATGCAGCAGGGGGAGGGGAGGGGAAGCAGTCACCACACGCAATCTTTGCTTCCACATGAATGTGTGTGGAGCATGAGGGAGAGAAGCCAGGGTCAGCCAGGTCACCAGGACCCCGTACATCGATGGCATCCAGGCCACCCCCCACAGGCCAAAGCGCATGCACTTTATGGGTTGTGCTCTTGGAGCCCCAGGAGCCTAGGCAGGCGTGATAAAGGACCCATGTGATTGGGGAGGGAGGGAGCCCAGAGGTAGGCTTTTCCATAAGGGGTCCTGTGGAGAGGGCTGGCACTTGGAGGTAAGGGGAGCAAGTGTCCCGACTGACCCACCTCTGCTCAGCCACCTTCTGCCATGGGAAACAACACGAAAACTTCAGGACTGCTGGGCTCCTTCTCTGGGTCCCCTTCAGACATGAGGCCTGCCCCTGCACCTGCTGGTCAGTCCCTGGGGATCCACACGGCAGAACCCAAGCAGTACTTGGAAATTCTCAGGATCGCATAAAGTGAATTCGTGACCTTGAATTCGTGGCCTTGTTAAGAACAAGCAGTTTGCTATGTGAGGTATTATCACTGTTTCTCCAGGACTCAGGAGATGACCGCGCCCGTTCCATGATGTTTTCCAGGTGGTTTGGACCCTCTGATGAGGGGCCTTCTCGCGAGACCAGCCAAGCTGCAGGTGCAGGACCAGCTGATGAATGAAGAGCTGACGGAGAGGCTGTTCGTGCTGGGGAGCTCGGGCAGGCTGGACCTGGCGTCCATCAACCTGCAGCGTGGCAGGGACCATGGCCTGCCAGGTCTGCCCGCCCCTGGCTCCTCCCTGGGCTCCCCTCCTGCCTGAGCCGTGGCGGCAGCCACCTCAGAGCCATTCTATCGGAAGCAGTGTCTTCAGTCTCTGGCCAACTTACAGCACTCTGGTTCCTCCACCAGGAGCCCATTCAGTGTTCCTTCAAGGACAGAGGCCCACAGGGTGCCCGGGGCTCCCCAATGGGGTGGAAGCAGTCCCCAAACAGGGAGAGGGAGGTGGTCTGGCCTGGCGCTTTTTGGGAAGTTAGCAGGGCCGCTGTCCTGCCTGCCCCTCCCTCTCACCTGCCCCGGGGCCAGCACACATCCTTAGCGGCCTCCAGGGTGGTCACTCACCAGCAGTCCCATCCCCCGGCCACTTTGTGGATGGGGACCCTCTTCGTGGGCGGCCCCCAGCTCCCCACCCCCATTTGCTGTGCCCACTCCAACCCCATCCCCCTCACCTGTTCCAACCCTGCCCGCCCCTCCCTGAGGCTGGCCCTGACACCCTGCCCGCCGTGGCCTGTCCTCCTGGGGCCCCTGTAGTTCAGCTGTCTGGTCAACCCTGCTTGCTACAACCGCAGATTCGGGTGGAGCTCTGGTGAGGCAGGCGGGTGGGGCGGGCACCTGGATGGAGGGCAAGAACACCCGCAACCCCCCGTCCCTGCAGGCTACAACGCGTGGAGGGAGTTCTGCGGCTTGCCCAGACTGGAGACGCGGGCCGACCTGCGCGCCGCCATGGCCAACGCGAGCATCGCCGGCCGGATAATGGACCTGTATGGGCACCCCGACAACATCGACGTCTGGCTGGGCGGCCTGGCGGAGACCTTCCTCCCCCAGGCCCGCACGGGTCCGCTGTTTGCGTGCCTCATTGGGAAACAGATGAAGGCCCTGAGGGACGGGGACCGGTGGGTATCGCCGCCAGGCTCTTCTGTGGCCCCCGCTCCACACAGGTCCCAACACAGCTGTGTCGTGGGCGCTTACGCAGCCCGGCCGTCTCTGTGGGGCCGTGAACCCGGGTCATCACAGAAACGCAGCACAGGCAGTGTGAGCACGCTGAGCACTTGAACCGAGAGCTGCTGTTGATGCGTCTGAACGACCCGGTCTCACATGTGAGCAGACATCATGTGGAGAGCACGGGTGTTTCTGACGCCCAGAAACCCACCTTTGGGTGTCCTCTCACATGCCTGCGAAATTGGGCAGGTGGGCGCTGACCAAGGCATGAGACCCAGGCCCAGGACGGCGTCCAAGCGCGGGGTGGGTTTGCTGCCCCTCTGTCAGCTTGGCCTGGGCCCCCACCCCGCGAAGGTCCCTGAGGGAGTCAGCCAAGCCAGCCCCTTATCCCGGGCCCAGTGTGTCAGGAGTGAGGAGTCTGGGAGCATGCAACACAGATGACCGCACAGGACACCCTGTCTGCCCTGACGGGAGGCACCGTCAGTCACGGGCTCCCCTGCAGCATGCTCGGCTCTCTCCTCCTCTGCAGGTTCTGGTGGGAGAGCAGCGGGGTGTTCACCGAGGCCCAACGGCGTGAGCTGGCGAGGCATTCCCTGTCCCGGGTCATCTGTGACAACACGGGCCTCCCCAGCGTGCCCGCTGATGCCTTCCAAATTGGGAGATTCCCGCGGGACTTTGAGTCATGCGAGAACATTCCGGGTCTGAACCTGGACATGTGGAGGGAGGCCCTTCCTCAAGGTGAAGTGAAGCCCATTTTAAATTATGTTGTAGCATGTGGATTGTTTTCAAGAGTGTCATGTGCCAAAAGGCACGCCCAAAGGGGGGAGTGAGCACCCCAAGTCTGAGCTGTGCATGTGACCCCCAAGTGGGGGTGGGCAGGTGGGTGGATGAGCCTGTGGGGCTTGGGGCACAAGGTGTCCACTGGGCCTCTGTGGCATGTCGACAGAGATGCACCCAGTGCCAAGAAGCTGTGTGCCCCACTAAGCTGTGGTAGAGGCGGCTCCAGCTGGGAGGTGGGAATTCGGCAACGCAAGAAAGTGGGGGAGATGAGGGAAGTGAGGGAGGTGGGGAGGTGAGTGGAGAGGGAGTGAGGGGTTGAGCTGGTGAGGGAGGTGAAGAGATGAGGTGAGGGGGAAAGGTGGTGAGGGAGGTGAAGAGATGAGGTGGGGGGGAAAGGTGGTGAGGGAGGTGAAGAGATGAGGAGGGTGTGAAGAGGTGAGGGGTTGAGGGGCTGGGAAAGGTGAAGGGGTGAGGAGGTGAGAGGGTGAGGGAGGTGAGGAGATGGGGGAGCTGAAGAGGTGAGGGGGTGAGGAGGTGAAGGGGTGAGGAGGTGAGAGGGTGGTGAGGTGAGGGAGGTGAGATGGGGGAGGTGAGAGGGTGAGGGAGGTGAAGGGGTGAGGAGGTGAGAGGGTGAGGGGGTGGGGGAGGTGAGATGGGGGAGGTGAGAGGGTGATGGAGGTGAAGGGGTGAGGAGGTGAGGAGATGGGCGAGCTGAGGGCCCTGAGGGGGCCCCCAGGCAGGAGTGCAGGAGAGGCGCCCAGAGGGGGCCTCAGGCAGGCGGAAGGCGCATGGCGCACATGAGCAGGAGCGGCGTGTTAGGTGGGGCCCAGGCCTGGAGGGGTTGGCTCAGAGCAGCGACCTGAGGCGCGTGGGGCTCGTTCCTAGTCGCCGCTGCTGCCCGCCGTGCGCGGCCTGGACGGAACCGTGGGACGTGGCGCCGGTGCGGGCGGGCGGGGCAGTGAGCGGTGTCTGTCTTCCACCGGCGCAGGTGACACGTGCAGCCTCCCGGATGGCGTGGACAACGGGGGCTTCGCGCTCTGTGGCGAGTCTGGGCGGTATGTGCTTGTGTTCTCCTGCCGCCACGGGTTCCAGCTGCAAGGCCAGGAGCAGGTGGCCTGCTCCCCCCATGGCGCGGATCTCCAGCCCCCCGTCTGCAGAGGTCAGTGGCTCCAAAGCTTTACCGACTTTACCCCCAAATCTGCAGTTTTCAAACAGGAAGTAAGGATAAGTGTCATTCACGAAAAGGTGCGCCTGGGCGGCATCAACTTCCCAGGCATTGCGTTGGCACCGAATATGGCATTCCCGCCTGGGCTGGCACACACCCCAGCTGGCCCCTTTCTAGATAACGAAGCGTCGAGACCGTCACGGTGATGCAGGCTGGGAAGGGAGCGCATTAGTGACTTACAGGAAGAGCTTCTAGAGCCAGTTCCTCAGATGAAACCAAAGAGAAATGCTTCCACTCCGAACAGCCCACAACAGACTTGTCACCCAGCCACGTCCTCACCCCGTGTGCGCTGGGCCCCGTGCACCTGGGTGTGGACTTGAAGCCAGAACACGAGTGCAGGTGGGAGCCTCCGGGGTCTGCCCCTGGTGCCCCGAGCCACCCCGCGCTCAGCTGCTTGGAACGGTGTCGGGGGCAGGGTGCAGAGCTCAGGTGACGGGCCTGGGTCCCCAAGTCGCTCCTGCAGAGAAGTGGGCAGCAGGGACATCGCAGAGGGCCCTCTGTGCATCGGACCCCGAGGTCGGGGATTCCTAGTGACTCCTTCAGAAATGACCCACAACCTGAATGCGCGACCCCGTCAGCAGGTACGAGGTGGTGGCCGGGGAAGTGATGCTGGCAGCTGGAAGCATGCACAACAGACTTGCGGGCCCACGGACAGCGGCCGCAGCGGCTGTGACAGCAGCCTGGTGTCAGGCGCGGAGCTGCGTGCGGGCTGCTCCTCACGAGCTGCGTGTAGGGACGAGAGAGAAGAACTCAGTGTAGGATGATGAAAACTCTGGGGATGGGTGGTAGTGATAGTTGCACATGAATGCCTCCAAAATGCACAGTTAAAAATGGTTCAGATGGTCAATATTTTCCTCAGTAACAAAAATCCCTGTTTCAGTTTTGGATGTCAGGACTGCTCTGTCCTGGGAGGGCGGCAGTGCTCCCTGCTTCTGACTCTAAATCCTATAGGAAGACTGAGCGAGACCATGAGCACCTGGACTCACGACGGCGCAGTCCCATGCACCTGCCAGGCTCGCGGCAGGGTCTCACGGACAGCCGAGTCACCGGCTGCAGAACCAGGTCCAGGGAGTGCCCCTAAGGGACAGCCCATGGCACAGAAACAGCCAGGTCAGAGCCTGCCAGGGCCGGGGACTTTGGTGCCAAAGTCATGACCGCACTGGGAAACATTTGCACCCAGATTTGCACAAGCAGGCTGTGAGCGGCTGGGCTGGCGGATACCCAGTGCCTCACCAGGGCGTGATCGAGGGCAGGGAGACCTCCCAGAGAGCTCCGTCAGGGACTTGCCTTCCAGAAAGTTCACCTTACAGGAACCCACAGTGTTGTGTGCCTCACACCCTTTTGCCTAAATGCCTGGACATTTGATGTGTTGATTTTGGCTATTTTTGGTATTTGTGACCCCACAAATCTCTGTTCCTGACGTCCCTTCCCAGCCCGCCCACCATGCTTTTCTTCTTCCTTAAACCTTCAACCAACAATTACTCTCCCCCTTAAGTGGGCAGTGCATGCCCAGTGGTGACCGGCTCGTACTGACTGCTAGCCATGAGCCTTGGCTCAGTTCTGAGCCTGACAGGTGCTCCTGGGGGTGACGGGGTGAACCTGGTGGGCCGCTGGGGGCCCCGGTGTTGTAGCAGCAGCTCCAGGGCTCCCCACGTCCCCAAGTCGGGACCTGCACAGTTACCAAGACCCCAGCTGGGTGGGGCGGGTCTGGGAAGGCTGGTAACCCGCTCTAACTGAACCCTGCTCCCCACTGGCCCTGACCTGGTCCGCACCCCATGCACCTGGCCTGGCCACCTCAGTGGTTCCATTTTCCGCCTCCCAAACTCACAGCCTCTGTGACTCCACATCTGCAAACGTAAACTGGGGATGGTCATCAGTCCCCCTCACGGCTTCTCAGTTCATGAGTCAAATACACAGCAAAAGCATGGGGCGCGGAGCCAGCATCATAAACACCGTGCGTCAGGAGCGGCTGGCTTGGACTTTGGTGCATCCACACCGTGAACTCACGCTGAAAACATCAGCAGTATGTCCACTGACATGCAGTGCTGTCCGTGAAACATCACTGAGTAAAAACGCGCAGTGATGGGCGTAACAGGAACCGGCTTAGACTTTTTAAAAAGCGATGGAGCCTGTTTATTTGTAAAATATTTGTAAATGTCTCCATGAAGACGATGGCTCGTTAATCTTGGTTTCAGACTCGGCACAGTGAGACAGAACGAAGGAGAGGGTATTGACTCTTTACTTACACAGTGTTGTGTTTTGTCCTGATGCATGAGAATTAAGATAGAATATCTTTAGACAAAGTCCAGAAACCGATGAAGAGCAGTGGATGTGCACTATTAACTAGTGCACTATTAATAGTGCACTATTAACACACACAAACGTTTTGCATCCGCTCTGTGCCCGCGCCGGGAGTTTCTAGATCGAGAATCACAAGGGGAAACAGACTCGTGAACAGTGCAGTTTCGTGTGGCAAAACTGACGTGAGCGAACGTAAGAGCTTCCGCGGGTCCTCGGTGCTCATGGCCGCGGCTGCGGGCAGGAAAGCCGGGCTCACCGCAGGATTAATTCGCAGATCCAATGAGATGCACACTCTTCTCTTCACTCAAACCCTACTCATCCGCTAACCCACCCACAAGAAAGGGATGGAGAGAGAAATCTGGCAAATTAACTGTAATGGGTCCCTTTTGAGGGCTTTAAAGTTGGGAATTCAAAGTGGACAAAAAGTGGGGTGTCTGCGGCCCTTTGCCCCTTATAGCCAAGAGGGTATGTGATAGATGAACAAAGCCATGCTGCTGTGTCCACCGACAGTGAGGCCCCGGGCAGCACCCTGTGCTTAGGGGACGGGAAACAATGCTGGGCGGGTAGGCGAGCCTGGCCTCACGTGATCGACCGGGGAATCTGGGGACTCAGCAGGCCTGAAACCCGTGTGGGTCTGTCCCACCCGCCCTGCAACTTCCCTGGGCAGGGAGACCAGAAAGTATGGGGTCACTGACTTGGGTGAAGTGTGTCCCCCAAAAGCACACTGCAGTCCTGACCCCAGCTCCTTGAAGGTACATAATTATGTCCATTTACATGTGGGAGAAGTCTGTCTCGGGGCACAGCCCTCACCCTCGGCCTCTGCATCAGGAGCAGCCCCGCCCTGCAGCCCCACGTGCACTTGCCCCGTGGACAACACCCACGGTTTACGTTTGTCACTCGGCTCTGGTCAGGCTCCAAGTTTCCCACCTGTGCCCTGGGAGGTGAGCGTCACTCCGTGGCTAGACGCCGGCCTAGGCAGGGGTCCAGCCTCCACCAGCAAGTCCCCGTGCGCCCCGTCCCTGTGTCATCCAGGAGTGTTGGCGGCACAGGGTCCGGGATGAAGGCGAAGGGGCAGAGCCTGGCTTGGCTAGCGGTAAAGGCCGAGCTGGTATTCACATCATTCCCCAAACACAGGACGGCCTGAGAGGGTGTGATGGTCGTATTTATTCAACACGTGCTCAGGGATCTGTAACATACGTTGTCTGTTGACACTAAGACCACCTGTGTTTCCCGGAACTGGCCAGAAAAGAAATGTTATTTGAAGAAAAACGGACACAGCAGGTCACGTGAAAACAGGCCTTGGGAATCTGGCAAGGGGATCCAGGTTTCCGACAGAAGAAGATGTGAGGGCAGCACCCCTTCCTCACTGACGGTGGCTCGCCCAAACACACCAGCTCGCCGGGCCTGGGAGTGCAGGCGCCGACTCAGGGCTGGGAAGCCAGTGCTCCCCCGTGGTCAGGGTCAAGGGCCATGGCGTCGTGGCCCGAGGTCTTGCAAGCTCTCTGAGGGTGAGCCGTCTAGTGGGAAAACAGTCCAAGTGGACGCACAGACCCAGCCCTGCCTTGGCCACCCCCAGCCCCCACGCTCCCATCCCCCACCAAGCCAGGTGCCACTCTGTGTGGAAGGTGCCAGCATCCTCCACCCCCATCTGGCCCCATGTCTGATGAGGCACAGCTGCCCAGCGTGCCATGAGGCGCCAGTGACCCCACAGCGCACCCCGGCCATGCTGGATCACCTCACGCTCAAGCATGAGCACTTGGCACAAAGCTTTGAGTAGAAGCGAGCCATCAGCCTGGGAGGGACCGATCAGCATCAGTGTGGGCGGTGTCTCCTGCACAGCGTCATGGTCACGCTGCGCAGCGTGGTCACGAAGTGGCCGACTGTCGGGCTGACCTCAGAGGTCACCCATGGCAAGGAGAAAGCGGGTGCTCAGGGAGAGGCCTGGCACAAGGGGGACATGGCTGACAGGGTACTGGGGGTTCTCAGATTCTCTTGCCCACGGTTCGGGGAGAGTGCAGGTGCCTCTGGGGTGAGGGCCGGAGCGGGGTATGGGGAGGATGGGGACATTGCCTGACCTCCGTGTGGTCTGTGTAGATATCAACGAATGTGAAGACGTGACACCCCCTCCCTGCCATCCGTCGGCCAGGTGCAGGAACACCAAGGGCAGCTTCAGGTGTGAGTGCACGGATCCCTATGTGCTGGGGGAGGACGGAAGGACGTGTGTAGGTGAGTGCACTCCTCTGCGTCCTGAGTGGGCAGCGCAGGCCTGCACTATGCCCTACGGACGGCGGCCGTCATCCTGGTGGCCGCACCGTGCCGGTGAACACGTGTGTCCCGCCGCCGTCATGCGTGGACGCGAGTGACGGGGCCGCACCATCAGGTGATTGTTGGTGGCCTACCACGTGTGCCCCTGGCCGTGGGCTGCACCCCGTGTCCTCCTCGCATGCTTTCCCTCTGCCCTTCTCCACGGCGCCTCCTCCTGGGGAAGCCTCTAGCTTTACTCACAGTTCTCCTCTGTTTGAACATTTATTCTCCACGTATCTGCAGCTAGACCACTTTTGGTCACAGAAAACTAGAGAGCCTCAGCTCTCACGTTCAGGGTTTTCAGGAAAGTATCTAAAATGGCCGTCCGAAGGCCGCCTGGCGAGGCGGTCCAGTGCCCGTGCCACATACACCCCCAGGAAGGGGGTCAGGGCAGTTCCAGGCCTGGGAGAGCGGATCCGTAGCCTGCAGGCTGAGCCGAGGGCCCCGGGTCAGCAGTCCCGAGTCTTCCCGGGACTTTCTGTGCTTCTGTAACGTCTGCTCCAGCAAGTGGAAGGCGCCCCCTCGATGCCCTCCGCATGGATGTTTGCTCCGGACCCCATCCCCGCCTCTCTGAATGATGCTGGCCCTAGAAAAGTGAGATTTCGTGCCGAGTGCACCCCGAGGGTGCACGTGTTGAGAAATAGTGACTCTTATTTGGGGCCTTGCACGTGGTCACCCTGTCCTGGGCGGGTCGGGGCGCAGTCTGTCTGCTGGAGCCATCGTCAGCTTGCGTCCCCTTCGCCCACTCCCTGCTCCCTGCGTCCACAACCACTGGTGTCCACGACGTACTACAGGCTGAGTTTATGAGCCTCCAGGTAATTCCGGGAAAGCCACGCCACTTTGCAAGCTTGTGTGGGTGCGTTTTTGCACAGCTGTTCTCAGCAAACACGCGTGCGGGCCTCCCCCGCATCGGGCGAGGATAAAGGAGACCCCGCGGCAGCCAGGAAGGCCCTGGGAATGGTGTCCAGAGACAAGTCAGGGCTTAGCCGGCTCCGGTTTGGTTTGGTTTTGAGTCTTGGGACCACGGCTGTGCGTTCTCTTGCTTGGCTGCTATAACAGCCTGGCTGGACCACATGGCAGGTCTGCTGTCCCAGCCCTGGGGCTGCAGTCTGAGATCCAGGCGTGGGCAGGGCTGTTCCTTGCGAGGCCTCTCTCCCATGTCTTCACCGGGTTGTCCTTTCTCACAGGACAGCAGTCACTGGGAGGGGGGCCCAGCCTCATGACCTCAGCTGACCCCAGTTACCTCTTTAGACACATCTCCATACAGCCACACAGGTGGGCATCTGGCAGGGGGGGCGGAGCCAGGGGAGAGTCGTTCCAGGCACCAGACGTGCGCAGGCTGAGCCGGCGGCGGCGTCGTGTAATCCGCTGAGGGGTACCCCCTCCCCTTCTGTCTGCCCTCCGAGGCCAGGGGCAGCTCTCTGAACACATTTGCCACCCGGGAGCTAGCTCGATGCAGGTGACAGGCCACAGACGGCGGTGGGTTTGTCTATGAAGTCTGCTGGTCATCGTTTTGGAAACATCAGTGCCTGCACTCTGGGCGATGCCCAGGCAGGCCGTGCTCACCGTGGGGCCTCTCCTATGCCAGCTGACAGTATTTTACCTTTTATTTGAAAGTGGATTTCCCTACCTCCTGTATTTCTACTTGGCCAGTAATGAGCCGGCAGATCTGGAACGGGCACGTGTGTGGGTACAGGACTTGCACCCACACAGAAGAGCCGGCGATGCACGGGGATCCCAAAGCCCCCCTTTCCCGGGCAGGCATGTCCTCGGCAGGTGGTGGGACCCAGAAAAGGATAGGGCTGGAGAAGCCTCCTATTCTTTTCCCACTTTCTGGGTGTGGCTCAGATGCTTCCCAAGTCCCCTCACTGAGACCTGGCAGGTCCCAAGCCATTCCAGGCAGCCTCCTTCCCTGGCCATGGCCGCTTCTGGTCTGTACCTACCAACCCTGCTCATTTCTTTCAGTCGAGCCTATAGCCGAGACACCTGCTGTGTTTGGTCCCCCACGGCTTCCCCACAGGGCTCTGACCACTGCTCGGACAGTGTCCCAAAGTTTACCTTCTACCCACTTCTGCAAAAAGCAGGGCTGCCAAGGGCACGAGCTCATGGTGTCACATTGTACCTCCAACCTGCTGCTCGTTTGGCCCCTCTCTGAGCCCAGCGGAGGCAGGCCAGGTCCCCAGCCCCTCTGCATGGGGCTTGCTTGTCTCTCCTGGCCAGCCCTCGAGGGAAGGCCTGTGGCCCGAGAAAGGGCAGGCACCCTTGTGCCCTCCACCAGCTCTCCACACACCTCATATTCGGGAGAGCCCATCTGTTGAAATGGCTGCTTTGGGCAGTCGCGAGTAGAAGCAAGCCCCTCAGGACCAGGGTGGGCTGGGGCTCACAGGGCACACTGGCTACAGCCCTCGGCGGGTGGGCTCACTGACCCGCTCCTTCTCCCCAGACTCCGGGAGGCTCCCGAACGCATCCTTGGTCTCCATCGTGTTGGGCGCCCTGCTGGTCGGCGGCCTGGCAGGCCTCACCTGGACAGCGGTTTGCCGGTGGTAAGTCCTCCCTCTGAAGCTGGCACGAGGCCATTTCCTCTCCCGTGGGCAAGGCTGGTCTGCTTCAGAAGCCAGTGTAGATGCTCAGTGTCCCGAACCCCTCCAGCCCCAGAGCTATTTTGTACAAAGCCTTAGACTTCTGGTTCTTTATTATGTTTTAAGTAATGAAGATGGAACAGTGACCTGCACACCTCGAGGTATCAGGTGCCTGTGGAGGGAGATTCTGGGATGGGGATGCTTGGCAACGTCACCTGGTTGCATGAGATGCTCTCGTTAGGAGCAGAGAGGCTCACACAGGTTTCTCGGAGAATAAAGGTCATCCCTGGATAAAAACCAATTCTTGAGCTGTACCCGCTCCTCCCCGTGGGGCAGACTCCTAGAAATTGGGAACTTGGAAGTTGGACTTTTATGTTAAAAATGGCCACGCGGTGGGGCCTTCAGAGGGGGATCTGAGCGCCTCTGTGGGAAACGGGTCTGCACCCCTGCTGCCCCTTCCTGACCAGTGGCTCTGAGGGATCAAGCTCAGAGTCTTGCTGAACTTTCTCGTGGGCATAAGCTAGAAGAAGCCGTGGCTGGTCCCGTCTGGCTGGGTCCCACCCCCACCCCGCCGCAGAACGTCTGCTGCGAGACGTCTGTGCTGCCCCGCGGAGCCCAGCAGCGCCCTTGCCCACTGTTGCGCCTGCTCCCTGGCCACCTCCCGCGGTCCCATCCCCCCACCCCTCTGCTGCAGTGGTGCTGCTGTGAGCAAACCCTGGAGCCCTAGTGGTCAGGGGTCACCCCGGGAGGTCACCGTCGTGTTCCACTGCCAGCCGCAGCCTGGCTCCAACCTGAGCACCTGGGGGGTAATGCCCTGGGACCCGTGATGGCTCCACTCTGTCTGCCCACATGCTGGGTCGCTCTAGTAAAGCCAGCACCCATTTCCTTTAAACTCCAAGACCCCCTCTGCCTCTGCTTCTTTACCGGACACATGAGTTTACCATCTGTCTGGTAAATGTATTTAAATGACACACTTTCTAGCAGGTTCATAACTTCTGGCTAATGGATGCCACCGTTCAGATGACACGGTGAGGAATTCCTTTGATTTGCCAGGTAATGCGAGCCCTCACTGGCTAGGTGAATCTAGCCATTATGTCGTTAAACTCTTCTATCGATCATGTGAGGTCTTTTTTACTGGCTGAAATGCTTCCCCCAAATTCACACGTTGAAGATCCGACCTCTAGTACCTTGGCATGTGACCATACTTGGAAGCAGCATCGTTGGGGACGTAATGAGTTGAAATGGGGTCGTGTTGGAGTTGGTGTCCCCAGTCCAACAGGTCTGCTGTCCTCACAGTAAAAGGGGGAATAGGGTCAGGGACGCACACAGAGCGAAGGCCAGTGAAGATCAGGACAGAGATCAGGGAATGCGTCTGTAGGGTCACCAGCAAACCCCCAGAAGCTGACCTCCTCACGGCCTCAGAAGGAGCCAGCTGTCCCGACATTATGACCCCACACGTCCACACTGCAGAAGAGGGAGAGAACAGATTTCTGTGGCCAAGCCCACGGGGCCGTGGCCCAGTGTCACTGAAGCCCCAGGAATCCAATACAGCAGTGCTGGGGTGTCTGTTTGCAGAATGTGTTGCTCACGCGTGCTGGTAAGAGCTGGAGTAGCTTCTGAGAACCAAACTCTGCCCGGGTCTGGGGTCCTGGCTTTGGGCACCGCACCCCCCACCTCCTCCCAGTTTGCTTTGGCACCAAGTGTGATCACACTCAGGACTGTCACCGTGAGGACCGTCACCGTCAGGGCCATCACCATGAGGACCATCACTGTGAGGACCATCACCATCAGCACAATCACCATCAGGACCATCACCATCAGGACTGTCACCATGAGGACTGTCACCATCAAGGCCATCACCGTCAGGGCCATCACCATGAGGACCGTCACCATCAAGGCCATCACCGTCAGGGCCATCACCATGAGGACCGTCACCGTGAAGACCATCACCGTCAGGACCGTCACCATCAAGGCCATCACCGTCAGGACCGTCACCATCAGGGCCATCACCGTCTGGGCCGTCACCATTTGGGCTGTCCCCATCAGAGCCATCAGGGCCAAAACTGTCAGGCTGTCATTCTGACAAACCACTGACCGGTCGCCACCTACGTCCTCTTCAAGACACCACTGCTGACCTGTTGGGGAGATTAGGTCAACTAACGTTTAAACAGCGTCTCTAGTTTTAGGTGGGGCTGGTGACAAGAAATAGTCCTAAGGATCACCTGGTCTTAGAAGTTTAGATATTGGCGGTAATTAAAACCCGTAGCCGGCCACCAAATGAACAAAGCGGTAGAAACAAGACCGCTATTGAAGGCCGTGGGCACACACCCCCAGATGGGCTGGTTGCTGCAATCCCGCGGACTGAATGTCCACACTGTGAAGATCTGACAGTACCACGACTTAGTATTCACGTGTTGTAAACATCTCCGTTAGACATCGGTCCCCTTACCGTTATGCAAAGGTGCATCCAGACACCACACAAGGAAAACAGATTTAAGATTGACAGCCATCCGTCAAATGAATACATTTCCAGGAAATTTGGGAGGAAAGTGTCCACCGCACTGGATTCTCGACTTTGGAGCCTTAATACACGCCACCAAGCACTGCTTTGTTTGCTGGTCAGGACGTGGCAGTGGCGAGCAGACCCGTTGGGCCGCAGAGATGCTCAGAGCCGCATGAACAGGTGGGCATTGACTCACAAAGGGCTGCTGGCCCGCGGCCTCTGTGGGGACCAGACAGACAGCACCTAAGCCCCCGGGGAGCGCAGCCCTGCCACCATCCCCAGAAGTGCCCTCTCCACGAGCCCTGCCCCTGGGATCTGCTCCCTTCCCCATAACAAAAGGCCTTTCCTCTTGTATTTGAAACTGCTTTGGTTGAGACCTTGAAACTTCTTGGTTTTTGGTCCTCCTGGGGAGAGAGGGAAGCTTGGAAAGGCAGGCAATTTGTCCTCTGGGATTGGAAGAGCACAGGGTGCCGTCAGAGGGGGCTTTGCCCCTTATGGGCCGACCTGAGGAATTGCCCTCTGCGGTGGCTCTCACGGGACAGCCCGTTAGTGGGTGCTCACCTGGGCCACTCTCCCTGCTGTGTCCACACCAGCGACTCCGCGTCCACAATCCACAAATGCCCTGGTGTCTGGGCACCTGCTTCCCACCCAGCCCTTCACCGCGGGGCCGTGGGGCTTCATCCAAAGCCCCTCCAGCCTGTTGTGCTTCCGGGAGGATGGTGGCCACTTGCCCAGTGCTGCCGTCCTGGGTCAGTGGCCGATGTGCCCACTCCCACTCCCATGGGCCACTGACCCCCAGAAGAGCTCAGTGTCACCTGCTCAGAGCCACAGGCAGGGGCGGAGGTGGGGGTGAGGCAGGAGGTTGAGCCGTGCCCCTGAGACATCTCTGCTCTGGTCTCCCCGTCCTTCCTTCTGCAACTCTGGCTGGTCCTTTCTCCCGCTCCACCGGCTGCAGTTACCTGGCTTACTCGAGGTCTGTCTTCTTTTCCACATAGACACCTACTGCTGGATCGTCCCCCCGCTCTGCGTGCGGTGCTCTCTGTGCCTGTGAGAACAGTGCATCCTGTCCACATCCATTCCTCCCGTGACATTCCCTAATTTCCCTGTGACTCCCCTGGGCCCACTGGTCGTCCGGGAGGGTGCTGTTCACACCCTGGGGACCCCCGGCGTTGTGAGGGTCTGACGAGGAGGAGATGCAACCAGGACCGGCCCCAGCAGGAGAGGAGCACAACGCTTCTGAGACGTTCGTGGATCAGGAAACCTACGTCCAGATGCAAAGTGTCCGCAGTGAACCTGGAAAACAACAGAGAAAAAGGGAGAGGGGAGCCTGCCTACAATTCAGTCTCTCTCCTGGGATTGTGATTTTCCGAATGCATTTCTGCATGAATCAGAAGTGGATCAGATGAGTTTGGCAGGACTGGGGCTAGAGGTAGTTGCTGGACAGGGCATTCGCGGCCTGTGGCGGGGGTTCCTGGCGCTGGACCGGTTCCACAGAACAGTGCAGGCCACACTGCACCTTAACACTCTCTTCCCTTCGCGGTAACCGTGGCCCCGGGCTCCTCGCCTGATGGATGGGGGAGGCACCGGTGTTCTGGCACCCCTCCAATCACAGTGGCAACATGACATTGTATGTGCGGGCTCTGGGGGGTTCTCCTGAGTCGTGACCGCCCCAACCAATTGTGTGCTTGTCTGCAGGACGCACAAGGGCCGTAAAGCCTCACTGCCCATCGCGGAGACAGATGGAAGAGGGACCTGCCAGCTGGGTCGTGGAGCACGCCGGGACATGCGTGTGCCACAGCCCGGTGCCCCCGCTCCGGGCGCAGGGCAGGTGGGTGCATGCCTGGGTGAACGCAGGGTCGCCACACGTCATGCGGTCCCATTCAGACCAGGAGGCCATCACGGAGGCCCTGGTCCTGTCGCCCGCGTGGTGACCCCACGCCGGGTCCTGTCCCACTTTCTGGGCCTGCTGTGTGTTTACTGCTCACGCAAACTGGGTTTATACAAGAGGATGATCTGAGAAAATTTTAACCTACCTTTTAAAAGGTGTAGACAAATGAGAGCGACTAAGCCAGAGCAAGATCATGACAGTGCTTGCCTTTTGTACAAACCGGTTTTGAAACTGACAGCCGAGGGCAGGCGTTCGGGCAGGCATTCACCTCAGTGTGACCCCAAGTCTCGGCCGAAGAAGACAGCCAGAGGCTGAAAGTGTTCACTTCTAGAATGCGCTTTTTAAAACAATGGAATCATCACAAGTAGTGTGGGGACAACCAGTCTAGACTTGCGTGTTACTATTTTTACTTTGTATGCATGACCACTGAGATGCGGCACTAAAGTCAGTGTGTGCCCGCACCCATCCGAGACGTAGGCAGTCACCCGGACGTGCGGAGCTGGGTGGCCCTGTCCCCCAAGGCGTCCCGCCACAGGGCAGGATCCGCGTTCGCACCCAAGCGGAAACCCAAATCCCCCGTTGGAATGCACACACGAGGCCCCTTCCAGCCACCCTGAGATCCACGTGTCCCCAGGCACCTGAGTAGCCGACTGAGACCCAGGGGCCCCGGCAGGTGTCCCGTCTGTCCGTGTGCTGAGTCACTTCTCTCCCGTAGGACCCGGCCTGTGGATCCCAAATCCTTCTCTACCAGTAGGAACCTCAGTGGTGTGGTTGGAAGCCGGGCGTGAGCAGGTGCAGCTGCGGGCTGATTCCTGGGCCTGGACGGCCGGTCTCGGGACAGGAGCTCCCTGCCGACGAGGGGGAGATGTTCACTCTGCAAACACCAATCCCAGCATTTCCATCCAAAATAAAGTGTGTGCTGCTCCCCAAGCCAGAGTCACGTGTCCTTCGCATTCACTTTCATGGGACAGTGACAGGGTGGACGCACTGACCCGGCGTTCAGGGCTTGACAACGGTTCCTGTTTCCAAAATCACCGCTGAGGCTGTTTTCAAGTGGAGGCCAATCTGGCATGTGCTCTGGTCACGATCCAGCACAGGCGAATAAATCGCAGCCCCTCACCGCCATCTGGCGCTGTGTGGACCTGCTCCTCCTGGGGCTGCCTCCACACGCATCTACACGCTTACGAGGCTCTCCGTCGCACCCGACAAATGGGGACACTGCTCTGCACTCGCGTCTGTCTTCCCTGGTGTCGGCCTGCCCCCTCTCTTCCTTCTGCGCCGATTCCTGCCCGCCAAACTGCTTCCCTGCGTCCCACGTCTCAGCGACCTCTGAGCCCCGAATGCTCCACACCCGTGACCGCTCCCGGCTGCGTCCCCTCCCACGGGCCCTCCCTGTGGGCTGCAACCGGGGAAGGAGGATGGCTCTTGGGATGGTTGTTGCCCCCAAGGAGACTGCGGCAAAAATCCCTTAGAGCCAGGCCCGCTCTGGGCACCTGCAGCTCACCTCCAGCTCCCCACACGCGGGTCTCCCCCTTTGAGGGTCCCCAGCCTCAGCGGCGTCAGGGAGCTGAGGTCCCCACAGAGCAGGGATTGTCATGACCCTAGCTTTCCACACGAAGTGACCGAGTGGCAGGCCACGTCCCATGCCCAGGTGGCCGGTGTCTCCCAGCCCCCCGGGAGATGGGAAGACTTCCCTCCCGGCAGAACCGCACATAGACACACCTGCCCCGGAGCCAGGAGCACAGCTGGTGACAGAGAGACCAGCTGAGTCCGAGCAGCTCTTCCTGACGCGCAGGAGGGAGGACCTGGCGAGGAAATTGTGTATGTTTGAGAAACGGGTCTCCCTGCTCTTAACCTACAAATGCTGCTGTGTCCCTCACGGGGGCGGGTCCCAGATTCTTATTACTGTTCAGTTTAACATTAACGACAAAGATTAAACCGCCATCAGAGGCACCCTGGGGAGAGCTCACCGTGCGGAGCCCTCATCCCCCTCGGACGTCGGGGTCGATAGTGAGTCTGCAAACCTTGCAGCCCGCGCTCCCGGGCCTGGGACGCCCTGGGACTCCGCAGGAAGTTGGGAGTGGGGACGCACTGACGGTCAGTCTTCCTCCGCGGCCCCTCAGGCTCCTGCTGGCATCAGCGGCCAGGACACGGCCCCCAGCTAGTGGTCCCCATGCTGACTCTGCCCTGGGATCTTGTTTTTTGTGTCGTGGTTCCCGTGTGCTTGGTGTTTGCCCCATAAGCAGTATGACGAACTACTTAGCCAGAAGGAGTCGTCCCGGGATAATTAAGTATATCCACGAGTCACAATCCCCATGACCCTCAGCGGGGCCTTAATGTGCTCACACCGTCCTGTCACTTGCAGGGAATCCTTACTCTCTGTGAAATCAGATTGCTTTGGGGTATCGGTTGCTTGGCAAGCATAACTTTGGGTGACCTGTTGTCAGGACTGGTGATAGTTTGGTGGTGGTCTAAGCACTTGGACCAAGTATCCGGGTGTCCGTCAGCCCCCTTTCCAGGCCCTCCTGTGTCTGCTGTCCCCAGCTCACTTCCCTTCCTTCCCTGGGGCTGGTCCCAGGAGGATGACCGCAACGTCCTTGGGATAATGAGCCTCACTGGACGTTAGCCCTGGACGTCCCCCCCAAGGTCACTTCGTGCGGCCCCTTCATTTCACAGCGGGCAGCCGACTCCCGGGTGCGGGCAGAGAACTGCTCTGCGTCACATGGCAAATTAAATTCAAGGAGGGGTGGAAACGCCATCCCTGTGGCTCTTCACGGATCCACCTGCCGCTACCATGGAACCAACTGCCTGGCATCTCCACCCCAAACCTGGACTCCCGACCGTGCGGTAGCTGTTTGGGAGCATCTGACCGCGTCCCACGGGGGAAGCCGGGCCCCCTCCTTGCTGGGCATGTCCATCGCGCGTGAGCCTCACCCCTGAGCGCCCCGACGGGAGCCCGGGGTTCAGTAGGGCTGGACCCCTGCCCAGACCTCTTCTGAGCATTTTTTCCAGGGAATGCGCTGTTTTCCTTGGCCGACAGCACCACCTGCTGGGTGTGGTGGGGAACACAGCCCGTCCCAGCTGCTTTTCTGTGACCAGCACCAGGCACTTCAGTGGCTGGCTTGGAAGAATTCCTCTTTGGCTCCAGCATGCAGGACCTGTGCCGAGTACAAGGCAGCCGCTTATTGTACCTGTTTTATTTGGGAGTTAAACACCTGGGGAGGGACGGGGTGTGGCAAACCTCGCCCCTGAAGGCGACCGCGGGGAACGATGGCAAAAACTGTCAGAAATAGAAATAAAAGACTTATCAAAACATTGTGTAGGGGCGCCTGGGTGGCTCAGTCCTTAAGCGTCTGCTTTTGGCTCAGGTCATGGTCCCAAGGTCCTGGGATCAAGCCCTGCATCAGGCTCCCTGCTCAGCGGGAACCTGCTTCTCCCTCTCCCACTCCCCCTGCTTGTGTTCCCTCTCTCGCTGCATCTCTCTCTGTCAAAAAAAAAAAAGTGTAATGTGTTTTTTCACAACAAAGTACATCTGTCCTTTTTTATTTAAAGTTCACCTTGTAGTGACTTCTGGCCGAGGCGGTGTGCACTCGGCAGTGGGGTCCGGCCGCCCTGAGGACAGCGTCTGCCCGGGGCCTGGGTTAGCCCCGTGGAGACCACATACTGTGCAGCGTGAAGGGCGAATCAAAATACGATTTAATCTCTCCAGTGGGGCGAGCATGTAAGACTAAGTATTGGCACCGATTCCTTTACAAAATGTGATTCCAGGGAAATTTTGCTGTATTTGTTTTTATTAATGTAGATTTTTAAAAATTGGAGAAAAGAAAACATGTCCTATTATAGACCTATTTCCAAAAGTCCAGGTAGAATGAAGGGTTCGGTTTCCAGTGATGACATGCTGGGGTTTTTGTTGCGGCTGCTTTTGGTGCAAAAGCAAAAGAGAATTAATCTACATGGCAGCCCCCCCGCCCCGACCGCCGGGGAGCAGAAAGGCTGGGGGGTGCTGCAACCTCTCAGATTCTGGAAGACCAAAGAACCAGGGCAGCAGGTGCATCTGCTCAACCTCCCCATGCCCTCCCCAAATTGAGACACTCTCTCTAGCAACAGCTAGCTGGAGCTTGGGAAGGAGCCTGTTCTCTTGGTCCTTGTAGACACACCTGCCCCCTGGCTGACCTCGTGACCAGCCCAGGTCTCTGTGAAGTGCAGAGTGCGTTTCCATGGTTCAGCAGCAAGCCTGTGTGACAGAGACCCACTCCGAGGAAGGTCCTCACCTGCGCTACACCTGGAAGCCTGGGTGGTTAAGGAAGGAGCCACCGAGCCCACGGTCCACAAGAGAGGGTTCCATACCACCCAGCACACTTGGATCTGGGCTCTCAGGACTGAGCAGGACGTCTCTCAGGTGGGCAGCCTCCAACCACCGATCTCGGTAATTAACTGAATTTTAAGGCAGAGTCCAGAGATGGGCACGCTTGTTCTTCTCGAGCAAAGCCTGGTTTGGACGTTGCTTCCGAGAACAACTCACACTGAACAGGAGCGCGAGGGAAACAGGTTGATCAAACCTGGTCTCCGTGCAAGGAATCAATGCCACCCACTTCTCTAAACCATCCGTGTCTGCTGGGAAATGGAGACGGATTAGTCCGTAGACGTCCTTAGTGTGGTAATGGAATAACCTTTTCTCTGGTCTTACTCCGGGCTCTAGCCCGAGGCCTGGCGTTACCCGCAGGGTGTGGGTCAAGACACCAGGCACAACGCCGGGCTCTGTGCTTGAAGGGCGGGCAGCTCCCATCGGGGGCTGGGCTGGGGGTGGCCACGCCGGGGTAGGTGGGGAGCTGGGAGGTGGATTCTCAGCCCCCAGCAGTAAGATTGTTGACCGGATTCATCTCCTTGTGGGGGTAGGACTGGGAGCAGTTTTAGGTTCCAGAGAAAAAGGGTTGACTTTCTTGGGTTTTGGTGTGTGTTCATTGGTTCTGTGGGATTTTTGTCTGGTTTGGTTTGATTTGTGCTTGTTTTGGCAGCCAGCCAGAGCATGCCGGCGGCTAGGCAAGGATGCTGGCGGGTCCTCGCGGGTCCCGCTCCTGAGGCGGGTCACAGCAGGGCTGTGCTGACAAGGGGAGTGACAGCACGTCTGCAGACAGATGTCTGTGGGGCTGCGTGGTCACAGGGCCCTCCCCGCGCCATATGTCACTGAGTAGAAGCTGGTCACAGGTCCCCTCCACGCTCGAGGTGGGCACCAAAAGGTGGGCGTCGGGGCCGTCCTGCCCTGCCCCCCACCCCAGGGCCTTCGAGTTTGAGTTTGTGATGCTGGAGGGTGAGAGCCAGGCTGCAAGCCCAAATCTGCTGGGGGCGAGTCCCCAAACCGCCCACCATTGTCCTCATGAATCAGCCTCTCCCCAGTGAGAGGAGGAGAAATGACAGGTTCCGGCTCCACCGTGGACGAGTCGCCCAGGCCAGTAAGCAGGGGTATTGCGCACCTTCATTTGGGCCAAGCACTCAGGCAGAGTCAGCAGGTGTGCGGGCCGCGTGCTCTCCGCCGCTGTGCTTGCATTCAGTGATTCGCTCTGAGGACAGCAAACGCACACAGAGGCAGGAACGGCCTCATCCCGGTTCGCACAAGGGGAAACTGAGGCACGGGACGATGCACGACTTTCCCAAGCCCACAGAGTTGAAAGTGGTGAGGCCAGTCCAGGCCCTGCTCTCAACACCTCCCCCTCCCTTCTGGAAGGTTCTGCAATCAACGCTGAGGCCTGCCCACTCCGGGGAGTATATGGGTCAACACCAAGTGGACCTTGAATTCACATTTGCTGCGACAGGACGCGTGTGTCGTCCCCAAGGCTGGCCCTGCGGAGGAGACGGCTTTCCTGTGGTAGGAAGAGCCCCAGGCCCTGTCGGCGGCTGCTCTGGGCCCTCGCCCGCCAATACTGGATGGCGTTGCCCGGGCACGGCCCTCGCTGTGGCTCCTGAGCCATTCCCACCCGGGGGCCCGTCACCCCAGCCGGCATGCACTGCTGCTTGGAGAAGAGCGTCCTGGTCGAGGGCGGGAGCACGCGCACCGAGGAGCTGCGGACCCCACGGGACGGAACGCCTCTCGCAGTCAGGACACCAGGGATTTTTCTCAGGACCCCTCTGTCCAGAGTGGCCGCCTTCCCTTCATTCACTGGGGGTCCAGGTTGGCCGGTAAGGATCAGAAGCACCCAGCTGCTTCTCTATTTCCTACAGATGCTGTGTCTCCCTGAGGCACCAGGTGTCCGCACGCCTGCCTCCCTTGCTGTCCACACGGTCAGTCCTCCAGCGCGGGGGTCACCGAGCGGCACCTTGGAGTCCCATGTCTGGAGCGTGGCCGCGGTGGGCGCTCAAATTCGCTGAAGGCACAGGGCGCCAGGTCCTGGAAAGGGCTCCACCGGTTTCCGGTGTTGGCGAGGTTTCTCCTTTGGGACAGTCCTGCTCAGTGCTGCTCTGGGTTTTGGATGGAGGGTGGGGTACTGACTACGGGCTCCTTCCCTCCCTCCCCCGCTCCCCCACCCTTTCCCAGTCGCCAGGCCTGCTTAGCGCTGGCAAGCCAGAGCACCTGGAACGCAGCCCACGCCCTGTCCCTGGGAGGCACGATGCCCACCCCGGGTTCTGTGGCTGTGGCCCCAATTACCCAACACCAGCGGGTGCAGAAAATGCACCTGTGAGCCCATGAGGTCTTTGGGTCAGAGTGGCCGGGGCAGGGGGCTTGCATTTGCACCCGCCTGGGCCTCAGCTGGGAGCCCCCAGGGCTATGCCCGGGGCTGGGCTTCCACCCGGCAGGGGTGCCTGGGCTGGCTTGCCTGACTCCTGCTTTTCCAGATCTGTGAGCTGCTTGGTGTCAGAGTGAAATTGGAAACTGCCACAGATCAGGACCCCCCCAATCTGAGAGCCAGTTGTGAGCACTGACCAGCACCCCATTCCGTGGGGCTGCTGCCTCCTGGCTTTGGGCCTTGGGCAGGAGGCTTTGCTTTTCTGAGTGTGGTTTGCTCATCGGCAAATTTCAGATGAAAAGCCGCAGTGCAGGGGTGTGTGGGGCCAAGGACAGTGCCTGCGTGGTATCCGCTGGGCTTGGTGCGCGTGCATCCAGCAAGCATCTGCTGGGGGCCCCGAGGCAGCGTCCTCACGGCACCGCACTGGCCTGCAGTAGCCAGACGCCGGCCTAAAACCTGGCCCTGCTGAAAATGAAAACATACGCTGGAAAAGTTATTTTCTTAGAGGGTGGAGAAGGCTCCACGAGATTTTCCACAGACCTACGGAAATCGGTCTTCCAGCCTCTGGAGCTCACTCTGGGTCACGCCCGGAAGCCTGCGGCTCTCATCCGGAGCAGCTCCCGCTCCCTGGGAATGTGGTTGCGCTAGCTCTCGCGCGCCGACAGCCGGGCAGCCAGGTGGCCCAGGGCGCTGGGTGTGCGGCGGGGACCAGGGCGGCTCTGTCCTCTGCAGAAGCGTCTCCGCCGGCCCAGGCCAGAGGTGAGGGCTCCGCTCAGTCCCAGCGTGCCCAACGTGGTCAGAGAGGGAGGGGTTCTGCCATCTGAGACAGGGCGTCCTAAACTCCACGGAGGAGAGAGCGCGTGTGTCCCTCAACGTGAGCAGGAGGCTCCAGGGAGGATGTCCGCATCTTGGTGCTTTCCCTCAGGTCGCCTGCCCACCCACATTACGTTTCCCGGCTCTCCTGGCCATGCTGCAGGCCCCGCTTCCCGCCACCTGGGCACACCTGCACCCTGCATGGACCAGGCCGCACGTCCACAGTGACACCCCTGACCTCACGAGGTTTCCCTGGCTCAGCAGTGCCTGTGGGGCACACGTGGGGCACGGGCTTTTGGGTATCTAATTGTTAGGGAAAAAAGCTATTTTTTGATGAAAAAATGCTCCTTAAAAATCATCAGCTGCCAGCAGGACCACAGAAATGGAGGGACAGTCCGGAGCTACGGTAGTGTGGGTTTGCAGCAGGAAAACAAAGGGTTTGGATGGACAGCAGGGTGAAACGCCGGGTTTGTGAACGCGTGTGTCACTTCCTAGAGCCATCAAGGGTCTGAATGGGAGTGTGTGTCACTGAATTTATGAGGAAACCACATGCCGCGTGGGAGGTGAGCATCAGCGGCCGGCCCCCAGCGACCGGCCCGCTAGGCCCCGTGTGCCCCCGCTCAGTCCTGGGAGAGGCGGGAGGGCCCGGCCACAGCGGGTAAAGCTCTGGGGATGTTAAACCTGATGAAAAAAGACAATTCAGGTGAACAAAAAACTTTATTTTGCTTCAGGAGGCAGACGGTCTCCTGGAGAACCGCAGAACGGGGCAGAGGTCGGGAGGCGAGCGTGGTAAAGAGCAGAGCACAGGAGCCACACGGGAGGCATCCGGTTGTCGGGGCGCACCTGGCCTTGTGTGGGGCACAGCCATGTGGCGCGCTCTCGGGGACATGCTTCCCTTTGTGCTCCATCCTCGGCCTAGAGACTTATCTCAATGGGAAGAGCTTCATCCCGATCGGTTCAGAAACCTCTGGAAGTTTCCAAGGAGGAAGGAGCAACGTCTCACCGACGTCTGCTGCGAGCAGGTGGGCGTGCAGGAGGGTCCGGAGCCAGGACACAGGGCCCACGTGGAGCTGAGCTTGCTCCCAGAATGCACTAGAAGGCGCACACACGGGCGGTCATCACTCAGCTGTGCCGTCACCGCCGGGAAGTTCAGGCAGGTGCGCCCCGAGCCCCCAGGGGACCTGGGGCTATTTGGGTCATCCTGCAGGGGCCGCAGACATGGCTTCTCCAGATTCAGTGTGGGGCCACGATCCCGGCCACGGCGACAGCACCACGTGCTCGAGCCACTCCACCGCATGTGCGAGGCTCCGGGCGCCGGCGGGCTGGTGAGCTTCCTCGCTCATCCACATTCCCAGAGCCTCGGACACTGAACAGACCCCGTCAAACCCGCCCACAATGGGCCCTGTGCCCTAGAACTCCTTCTTGAGAAAATAGAGTTGTCTCAACTGCCATGTGAAATGCTTTCTGTTGGCAGCACTTAAATCCACTTTCCCCCAACCCCTCACTGGAAAAACAATTTTCCCTTGAAAATGCTCTGGACGACATGGTTAGTGAGCAATCTCTCTTACGGTTTGTGGTTTCGCCGAGGGGAGAGCTTCCAAGGCTGTGAGCTGGGCTCTCTTCCAGCCGAAGCGTGTGCACACGGTGCTCCAGCTGCCTCCACGCGCTCGGGGTCCCCCCGCATCCAGGCCTCTCTCAGGAGTCCCCCAGCTCCTGGACCCAGGTCCCTCGGGCGGTGCCGGCTGCATCGGGTCGGCCCACCGACGCCAGCCACACCCTGTGTGAGGTGCCCCTCTGCCGACGCGCCAGGCCGGCCAGGAGTCTGCCAAGGGTGAGCAGAGCTTCCTGAGACCTCCGACCGCACAGACGCTGGAAACGGCACTTCCCCTCAAGGCAACACACGCACACGCCGTTCCTGAGTCTGAGAGGAGAGCTGTCCCTGGCCGGTCAGCTGCACGCTCCCCATGGCCGTCCCCGACCTTCCTCCTTCTGCCCGTTGCTGAAGTTTGTGAACCCACATCACTACGCCCACCGTCGCTGAGCGTGCACAGAGCCGCGGGGCGCACGGGCGGCCCCCGCGTGCATTCCGGCTGAGGGGACCAGGCCACGCTCTGCCTTCGGCTTTCAGCTTCTCCTGGAAACAAGGGCCTTTTCCACAGAGTCCACTTAGTGCCGTGGCTTTTGTGGGTTGTTGTTGTTGGGTTTTTTTTTTGGCAATTTTGTGCTTGTTGGTGATTTCTCTGGTTAAAATGGCCCCCAAGCCCAGTGCTGAGGTGTCGTCTGGTGGTTCTGGGTGCAGAAGGTGTTGTGCCTCAGGAGAAATCCACGTGTTAGATGCGCTTCCTTCAGGCGAGAGCACTGCTGGCCGTGAGTTCCACGTTCACGGATCAATGATCTGTACCAAATACGGAGCCTTTGAACAGAAACGCACATCAAACAGGTACTGTGTTAACCTGTGGATGAGAGCGTGGCCAGAGCCTCGCGGGCCTTGCTCCCCTGGGCGCGGCTGACCTGTGTTCACAGGCGTTCTAGAACACGGACGTTCTAGAACACGGACATTCTAGAACACGGACGTTCTAGAACACGGACATTCTAGAACACGGACGTTCTAGAACACGGGCACTCGGTGCGCCCGCTGTGAAGCTGGGGGTGACGCGGCCATGCGGCCTGGAGTCTGTTCGCTGATCAGCAAGCGTCCCTTCCAGCAGCAGGACTGAGGCAGGGCTCCACAGGCTGCAGCCCTTCTGTGGGAAAGTGCCCTGGCTTCGCCCACCGCACACCGTGGGGTGCGGCCATGAGGCACAAACCCCAAGCGGAGATCAGGAAAGTGGGGTCCTGGGGACACGGACACCGTGACCTTGGTAACCAAAAGGGGAAGTCTCCAGTGTCTTCACTCGGTCTGCACAAGCGAGCCAGGGCCTGGCGTGGCGTCCTCCTCGGCAGCATGACACCGTCGCTGTCCCCACAGGACGTTCCCCGCAATCACAGGAACAAGACGCTTCCTAAGCTCTCCTTGTTGCTCACTCTGACGGGCTTCCCTTACAAGACCCAGAGCGGGCTTGATTTAATTTTATGAACTTTGTATGGAATTAATACTGAGAAATGAGCGACTGGCACAGGTTTTTGGAAATTCTGAGAAAAAGAACAAATATAATCACAGCCAGCCTGCAACAGAGACATGGCCTTAGAAGGGCAGGAAGGCAGACACGGGACAGGCATGGACTACACAGGATTCAGAACGGTAGAAAGGGAAGGGTGTTCCGGACACCAGGGAAGGTGAGCCTGTCCTGTGGGAGGCTGATTCAGGAAGCTCACTGGAGGCAGGACGGAGGGAGGGGCAGGTCTGGGGGCTGTGACCCCGCCCCACATGCTCCTCTCACAACAAGCGAACGGCATCACCGGCGCCCCCAGTGTCCCTACGAGACCCTTGCTGGTGCTCGCTCGGACACGCAGGCTGTGGGCACCTGTATGAGCGTGAAGCAGCCTCCCCCGGCACGAGGGGTCACTGAGGGACACGCACATGGAAGGACCACCGGGACCTGGGAACGACCAACACTGCCCCCGTCTGCGGTGAGCTCCAGGCTCAGCACTATTACCTGGGCACCCTAGGAACCTGGGACATTGCATGATACAATTTAAATAAAGGGATTTAATGGAATTGTGAGCGTCACCTTAGAGATGCTTCATAGGTTCTCGAGTTTTCTTTAAGACAGAAGGTGAGGGAGGAGAGTTGGATGACCATGCACAGTGGTCACCAGGTGGTGGTGGTCGCTCCAGTGGACCAAGGGTGCAGACAACGAATGGCCCTCAGTACATGAGAGTCAGAAGGGGATGTGGTCTTCCACAAACCAGCCACCCTGCCCCCCACAAGCCAACCTGCTTCCCCACCAGGAAACCCGCCTCCCCACCAGCGAACCCGCCTCCCCAGCAGCCAACCCTCCTCCCCACCAGGTGCAGAGCTTCACCCTTCCACGTCACAACCTGGCCTCAGAGGCGGGGAATGTGCTGGACCAGACCAAACGGTGCAGGACACAGCGGTTCTTGAAGTGGGAGGGGAGCTGCTGGCCCAGATTAGCCAGAGAAGGGCCTACAGCTCCTGGGTTGTGCCCGGGGCAGGCATTTGCTCAAGAACCAGTCCCCACCTCATGCTCTCAACGTTACTCCCTTCCAGGGCCTGCGGTACTGCGAGGGTGTCCCTGCACAAAATGCAGTTAACAAGTCGGGGATGCGGTTCCACACAAGGACATCACGAACTGTGGACTGGCCCGTGTCCTCAATCTCAACATTAGTGCCACAAACAGTTTCATTAACGACAAGGAGACCATGCACGTGGTCTAGGTGTGTGAAATCCACATTTAGGACCGTGGGGTTGCCATGCGGATATTTGGTACAATTTACACTGCCAAGAAAATATTTTTAAAAGGGTACTAAACGGCAGATAAAAACACAAGTTTATGTTACCAGTTAGATTAAAAAATACTCAAGCAACAGGTAATTATTGAGCACCGACTGTATGCAGGTGCGAATGGGGCTTTGCTGCCTGGAAGCCACCATCCAGGCAAGACCTGCCAGGCTGCCAGCCAGCAGGGCACCCAACGCGATGGGGGGTGAGAAACAAACAAATACAACTGTACTTATATACAAAAAAGACTGTAAATACAGAAAATCTAAAAGAATATTTTTAAAAAGCCATCAGGATTACTACCTGAATTTATCAAGACTGTAGGACACCAATGTCCAAAATTGAACCGCGTTGCCATACACAAACAGCACACAGCTAGAAAATGAAATTTTTTAAGAAATAACATTTGCAGTAGCATCAAATGGCAAGAGCAGAGAATATGTCTAACAAAAATGTGCAAAACCTTTAGAAAAGATAAAAATTACTGAAACCTATAAAGAAGTCATAAATTAATGTAGGAACATTTCATATTTATGAACGAGATAATTGAATGTTGTTAAAAATGTCAGTTGAGCCCAGATTGAATTATAGACTCAATGCAACAGCAAATCAAGACCCTTGCAGACCTTTCTCCTTTGCAGGGAAGCGACAGGCTGATGTGCCTCAGGGAAGGACCAGGAATGACCAGGACAGTCTTCAAGAAGAGGGCACGGGTGACGCGCTCCACTCCCACACAACCGTGTGATCTCTGCAGGAAACCAAGAGAAGCAATGCCCCAAGGACAGATCGCACGCGTCCAGCCCCCCACTGAGACGTGGTGACCCCAGACCAGGGGTCTGCCGGGCCAGCTGCACACGCATGTGGACAAGCACCAACAGGTCCCATGGATGTGTTCTACTTAAAACTACTTTCCAGGGGCGCCTGGGTGGGTCAGTCGGTTAAGTGTCCGACTTCGTTTTGGGTCAGGTCATGGTCTCAGGGTCCTGGGATCGAGCCCCATGTCGGGTTCTCTGCTCAGCGGGGAGCCTGCTTCTCCCTCTTCCTCTGCCCATGCTTGTGTTCCCTCTCTCTGTCAAATAAATAAATAAATCTTAAGAAAAAAAGTGGGAGGGAAATTTTCTGGAGGATTGCATAAGAGAATATATTAATGTTCCTCAACATGTCTCAAACAGGATGGAAAAAGCCCATGAATGGGAAGATTGATAAGTAAGACTGTACTAAAATTAAGAACAAAAGACACCATAAAGAAAAGGAAAGGCAGAGTGAGGGAAAGTGTCTGGGCCTGTGTATCTGAAGAAGGACTTCTATCCAGAAAATGTACGGAAACCAGGAAAAGCTAACGGGAAAGTGACAGAAGCCAACTAATTTAAGGGAGACGCCCAGGCAGGTGGGCGTTCAGACGACTGGCCCGTGACCACGCCAGTGTGAGTTCACCCGGCGGAGGGCTTCCCGAGCTGCCTCAAGGCCCACCGCGACCTGCGGGAGCTCAGTGGACTCTAAACCCACTTCCTCAAACCAGCCTGCTGCCGCCTCTCCTTCCATCTCTTCAAACAGCTTCGCCTCCCGAAAAACGGCAGTCCCGGCTGGGGCGAGGTGAGCTCCCTCCAAGCCCAGGATGGACCCAGAGCCCTGGTCCACCCCTGGCCGAGGGTCCCAGTGGCTAACCCCTGACGCACCTTGAGACGAGCCATCCCGCAGCGGCTCCCCGCTGCTCAGTCTGTAGGCTCTGTGGTCTGTGGCGGTTCGGTGTTTACACGCTTTCCTCCGGTTTCCAGAAGGCTGGAGATCAGTGGCGCCTCCCTGAGGAATATCACAGCTCCCTCCTTCTGGTCTCTCGCTCGCTCCTCAGAGAACACCAACCTGGAGGGGAGAAGCTTCGCATCCAGGAGGACCTACCGATGGGCTACCCGGAAAAGCACAGAAAGCATCATTTTACTACAAAATTTTGTTACAAAACTGTGCTCCCGGGTGTGGCAGTTGGGAGGTATGAAGTGACTTCCACTCGTCCGAGGTGAGCACTTGGCTCACACGCGCGGGGTTGGGGGAGAGCTCGCCCAGACGCAGGCTGCTGAGCCCGCTCAGCGGGGGCCTCTCCCCTCCCTGCTCCCGGAGGCGCCCCTGCAGCCCCTGCCGGGAGGCAGGACAGCCCCTGGAATAACCTTCTCTAGAGATTCAGTGGAGAAGTGGAGGCAGAGAAAGGACAAGTCATTCCAATTGGCAGGAAAGTGTGAATCTCTCATTCATGAGATCAACCAACTTCACGTCCTCATGCGAGTGACTCGTGGGCAAGTGCTCCCAGAGCCGATTAAAACTCCCGGCCAGTGTGAAGCCTCCCTGACCCTAAACTGTGCAGAGAAACCCACTCAATTCGACCCATTGCCAACACGGGGCTCAGTTCAGTGTGTCTGATTTTCTGTGATGCTAAATCGCACCCGAAGCACGGTTCGCGTGGTGTGTTCACAGCGGTGACAACACGTGTGTTCACCTGCACAGGTTCGAGTGACCATGTCTGGTACGTGGTGGGGGCTGAAGGCGGGCTGCCATGGGCGGGAATGAACAGGGTGTCCACACGAGGACACGGCCTTCCGTCCCCGTGAAGGGCTCTTCTCCCAGGCCAGACGCAGAGGACAGAGCCGCTCCCCACACACCTCCAGGCGCGGCCAGGTGCGGTGATGCGGCTGACTGCCGGGCCGTGAGGCTCAGAAGGGCAGGGCGGGAGGGGTGCCCCCGGACGTGCTCCAACCAGAGGGCAGCGGCCCCGAGGCGAGAGCATGGGGCTCGGAGTCCTGAGAAGCCATGAGGCTCTCACGCGGCCCAAGGCAGTGACCCCAGGCGGTGCCCTCCGCGGCAGGTGACTGCCCTGCCAGGGTCCAGGTGCACCAGGCCACAACCAAGCGTGCAGAGCCCATGCCGTCCTGGGAGCAGCCCCAGGGGACGCTGACGCCGGCCTCTGTCCAGTGGGCACTCCCCGGCAGCCGCCAACCTACCAACCCCTCTCCAGGGGTCTGCATGGGGTCTCTGCCACAGACGACCCTCCGTCCTGCACCCGTGCCACGGAGCCATCAGGGCAGGAGTGTCCCGTGACCCATGGCCACCAGGAAGTGCTTCCTCTCTCCCCAAAGGTTAAACAAATACTGCAAGCAAACCTGGGGAGACACGCCTCAGTCCTCAGTACCACGTCCTCAGTGCCACATCCTCAGTGCCACGTCCTCAGTGCCGTGTCCTCAGTGCTCCTGCGTCCGATGCCTCACGAGCAGGGGGCGACTCCTCTGGCAAATCTTGGGACAGAGCTTTGCTCTCGGCCCCAGTTTCTTCCTGCTGCTTGGAACGAACGAACAATGGCAGGAGCCCCAGAAGCCACCCTGAGAGCAGGAGGACAAGGGCATCACTGCCCTGCTCCTGACTTGAGAAAACCAATTCCCTGTCTTTGGAAAGCGACTCTTATCTGGGTTTCCTGTTGTAATTATCCACCCTTACAGCGAATTCAGCAGCTGAACTCAGTCACTGATGCAACACCAGTAAGCAAAGGACTCTGTGAGATCCTTCAGGGTTACAGCAGTGCCCTGAAGGTCAGGAACAGGGAGGCCAGCCACAGCAGACCTGGAGCCCCAGGGAGTCCGTGGCCCAGGCTGCAGAGGAAGAGGGGGTGGCATGGACCACCCCCCTTGGTGAAGGAAGGGGCATCACACAGAGCTGGAGAGGGGATGGGGAGCCCGAGAAGGCAGGGGAGGATTTCAGAGTTGAGTCCCCGCAGGGCTTCTAGGAGACAGGACAATCCGACCCCCGGGCTCCCGATCAGGACACTCTGTGCAGCTGTGGTGGGCAGCGGTGGCCGTCCAGTGGCACCCCAGTCCCCGCTGGTGCCGGCTGCCCACTGTCAGGTGAAGCCACCACCAGGGTCTGCATGCACGTCGGAGTCCCCAGGGGCGACAAGTCCCCACGAGAACCGCGGCTCCAATCCATCCTGCAAGGAGGTAGGGCCCGTGGGATGCCGTGGGGCCAGGCTACATGATGGAGGTGCGTCTGGAGGAACTTGCCAAGTCGTGAGTTCAGCACACTGGGCGCAACCCCGCCAGGCACAGGAAGGACCCTTCTGGCCCAGCGTGTGTGACACCAGGCAGCTGTGTGGGCTCAGGCCACGCTGGTTGGGGCGCAGGGACGGTTGGGAGCACAGCTCCAGGGACCGGCACAGGACTGCGTGTGGGAACCAGCGGTGGCTGGATGCAGGGGCGACCTCAGTGCTGGGCGGGTCCTCCACTTGCTGCTTTGGAATCAAACGTTAACCCCACGAATGCTGGAGCCTCTTTCCTGAATTCTGTGTGGGCAGCGGGTCACAGAAAGGTGGCCCTGTGGCTGGGGAGGGACACTGTCCATGGCTGGGCTCTCCGGGGGATGGCAGTGTGCAGCTGGACCTGAGCCCAGGGGAGGGGTGTGGGCTGGAGAAACGCCTCGGGGAGCCATCCGAGTGGCCGAGCCTGACATTCCCGCCTCCGCTCCCCACAGGGAAACGAGGTTTTGGCCGGCGCCACATGGAGCCAAGGCCCCGTCTGGCTGGTCGGTCAGGAAGCCTCAGGATGTGCAGACACTGCGCATGGTCGATAAGAAACCGGACTGGCCTGCTTGTGTGAAGGCGGCCGTGGCACGAGACGGCAGCAACCTCTCGTCTGGTCTCCAGAAATTCCTGCTGCGTCCAACAGATGGGGCCTCAGGCCTGGGAGAGCGATAGTGACTGGAGACACATCTGGGGAGGGAGGGAGATGCCCCCCTGATGCGGCGCAGAAGCACCTAGAAACTGGCGCAAACAGCCCACATGGGTGGCTCCAGGATTAATTTTAAGCCCAAATTGCTCCAGCTGTCACCAAACACAAACACTTCCCAGGACACAAATGCAAGGCTTTCTAACTGCAACAGTGCCCTGGCTGGAAGAGTCTAGAACCTGATGGGAACAGAGACATCGACTCCCGGTTTATGGACAGTTCAGATCACTGAGGAATACTTAGTAATAATTCCAGGAAATCAGATTTCTATGTAGGAAACTTGGGGCAAATCTGGAGGCAACACCTTTCAGTTGGGTCAGACTCACTGGAGATGGACCACAGGGCAGGTGTCATGTTAAAGGCAGCAGCAGATGAAAACGAGAAAGGTTCAGGGTAAAATAACGTAACAAATGCGTGAAATCCACGTGGCCAGCAGTGACCCTGGTGCTTGACAAACATCGAGTGTTGTTCCTGTAACGTTCCTGTAAGTCATATGCAATGTGGCTAAATGCGTGGGACTTCTAGATGCCATACCCTTAAGACGCAGCCGTGGTGGGACCAGGCCGGCCCCCCTGCATGCCCCCTGGGGCCCCAGCTCACTGAGCGTGACCAGCCCCCTGGCAGCCTCTAGTGCTGTGAGAAACAGGCCTTCTCTGTCTCCAGGTGTGGGTTTGCATAACGCCTGCTGTATTCCTACAGACCCCCAAAGTGACTGACCCCACCCAGCCAGTGGCCACTTTCCCTGGGGGCTGTCCACAGGGCCTGGCACCTGGGGCCGCTGGGCTCTTCGCGGATGGAGCAGGTGATGCGTGCCGGACGCCCACCAAGAGTCACGTTCCAGTGGAGCCGGAGAGGCTAAGCCAGTGGAGAGAGACGCTGAGGTCGGAGCCCTGATGACACGGGCTGTGTCCCCCACCGTCCATCGCCCAGCTGCAAGCCAAGGGGGAAACCAACACCTAATGTTGTCTTGCTTAATGAGGAAGGTACTATGTTCCCCCATTTCACATGAGGAGAAAGTGAACCCAAACAAATGCCCTGCCGAAAGTCGTGCAAGTTGCTCCTAGAAGGAAACTCCATGAAAACGTCAGGTTTCCTCTACGCAGTGTTGGCCATTACAGTGAAGGAGGAGAAAAGAAGTCTCTTGAGTTGGTGCCTCCAAAATGCTTGCAGAAAGTGCTGGAAATACCTGAGGATCCGAGGACCCTGGTGCCCAGGCTGGACCAGAGCCCGAGGTCCAGGACAGAAGATATTGGGTTGAGGGTAGACTTGGTACTTTGCACCAAGTGGTTAGCTTTGTGTTGTCACCATTTTTTTTTTTTTTTAAGCAGGCTCCATGCCCAGTGAGGAGCCTGATGTGGGGCTCAAACTCAGGACCCTGAGATCAAGAGTCAGACGCCCAAATGACCGAGCCACCAGGCGCCCCAAGTTGTCAACATTTTATCAAGAAACAATAAAAAGCTTACAAACAACCATAGATTAAAATTATTTTACTACAGAGAAAACATTAAAACTTAAATAAAACTTAAAAACTGTGACCCTTTTTGGATCTTCGAAACAAAATTGACCGGTCCCCATGTGTCAGTCTCTGAAAGCCAGCCTGGCCCACAGAGAGGTCAGTGTGTCCAGAGCCTCAGAGTGATGAGCATAGAAACTCCCTGTCTCCACTTTGTCACCCAGAGACTCTCGGGGACAACTGGGGGACCCCAGCTGCTCCCTGGGAGGACGGGAGGGGCACCGGTGACCAAGGCAGGCAGTGGGCAGCTGGACCGCTCAGGCAAACTGAGGTACGAGGGGTACAGCGGCCAGAACACGGGCCGGAGCTCTGGGTCTGTGTCTTCTTGCCCTTGATACGTGAAATCACTTTTCTTTCTTTTTACAACCTGCATTGTTTCCCAGGGCTGCCAGAGCAAGTTATCACGAACTAGGTGGCTTTAAACAAAACGGACTCACCCTCTAGTGCTCTGGGAGCTGGAAGTCCAAAATCAAGGCGTGGGCAGGGCCCCGTCCCTGGCTCCGGGGCTCGTGGCCGCGTCCTCTGCCTGCACGCGGCGTCCCCCCGCGTCTCTGCCTGTCCTCCTCGGCCTCTCGTAAGGGTGTTGTCAGACTTAGGGCCATCCCAATGTAGTACAACCGCAATCTGTCCTTCCCTTAAGCACATCTGCAAAGGCCCTTTTTGTGAATGAAGCCACTAACGAGGTCCAGGGAGACGTGGGTTTGGGAGGCACCGTGCAGCCCACCGCGCCTCCTTCAGTAGCCCCCTCTGCCCTGAACATAGCCTGAGACCCTTGGCACGGCATCCAGAGGCCTGCATGCTCTGCCGGGCCCCAGGCCTGTCCGGGCCCTGTCTTAGGTCAGACACGGGGGCCTGCTGGCCCCTCCTCCCACGTGCCACGCTTGTCCCACTGCAGGGCCGTCTTCCTGTTCCCGCCGCCCACTGTCTCATGAACGCTTTCCTTCCAATCCGCTTGTTCATATTATGTTCCCAGTGATGTCTTCCCAGGATCGTGAGTCCGTGAGGACAAGGGGCTGGCCCCCGCGCCCACCCTTTGTCTGTAGCACACCCAGGGGGCAGGTGCGGAGCGCGAGCTCACCGACCTGTCCACGCAGAGCTCAGGGGCAGACCACACCCTCGGAAGGTCCAGCTCTACGGCTAACAGCCCCTGGTTACTCGTGCCCCGTCCTCAACTAAACGTGAACCAGAAAGGCTTCGTGGGGCCCGTGCTCGGCAGCCTGAATGAGCACCGGACTGAACGGCCCTCACTGCCTTACTAACCGAGCTTCTGCCCAGCACGTGGACCCCCCCCCCACGTCATTGCTACCAGGACGAATGCCCCGCCATGTGCTTCTACATAAACCCCTGACGGCAGCTTTACGTCGTGTGCTTTGTCTTTCCTCAAAAAAACCAGGGGTTGAATTAAAAAAAATCAGTTCTACTGACAGTACCATTAGTTGTGGGGTGCGGGGCTCTCCCTGCACTCCCAGACCATCCCTGGTGCCCGGCGGGCCTCCAGCCGCGTCCTCAGTCTGTGGGGGACTGACCCCACAGCCCCTTGCTGGGGAGCTGACGCCAATGGGAAGGGGCTCAGTGGCTGGGGAGGCCACAGACCCGCCCCTCCCACCGCCCTCGTTGCCTCAACCCTAACGGGGGTTCTTCTAGGCCAGCCTCACCCCCATGCCCAGCCAGCCGCTCTTCTGCGCCCTGCCCCCAGCAGGCCCCTCTCCCCAGGCTCAGCCCAGCCCCTGCTCCAGGGAGCTGGTACAGTTCCCTCCCCGGGGGAGAGCCCTGTCCCCGGGCCCCTGGGCACCAGCTCACTCCCCGCAGGGCCTGTGCTCATCAGTGGGGAGGGACAGTGCCCTTCGGCGCCCGGGCCTCAGGCGGGGCTCCGTCAACGTTCGCCGGGAACAAAGAACACACAAGTGAACACCGCACCGTAAGGTTCTGCTTGGACCCGCACAGAGCAGCCAAACACGAGCACGAAAAACCAGTGTTGGCGTCTGCTCTTCACACAGGCACACGTGCTTCCCCCGGAATTCCCAGACCTGCCCCGGCCAAGCCCAGGGGGTGGCTCGAGATCAGGCAGCGATGGGCAGGGCTTGCACGCGGCCCCCGCTGCAGGAGGAGGAGGGGCCGCGCCAGGAGCTGGATGGTGTCCAGTCCCTGTGCTCATACTGCAGAAACAGGCTGTTCCCAGAAAGATGGAAACTATGCAACATACGCAACTATGCAAGGAAAGCAGACCATCCCTAATTTACAGCCCAGGGGAAGGAGGCGCTGGACAGCTGGGGGCACTCCGAGTCCACCATGGGGGGCCGTCCCTCGGTCGGCGGCAGGGGCGGGGCGGGGGGGTCCTGCACAGAATCTGAGCGAGGTGTGCTAGGTGCCCCGTGCTAACCAGCGGAACTTTCCCTGGTGGGGCTGGGGTCACCACTTGGCCTGCAAGGCGTTCCCTGGTCTGGTCACCTCTCCGGGCCCCATACTACCGAGGAGGGCCGGCCCAGCTCGGGGACCTCGGGGGGCACTGAGCCAAATGGAAAGTGAAGATACCTCAAAGCTGCTGTCTGAAGTCAGGTGCATCACTGGACTTCCCTCCACCTGCTGCCCAGCTGGGGAGCCTTCGGGGGCCGTGTGCCGGGGACTCTGCAGGCTCCCCTTCCTGCCGTGGGGGAAAAATGGTCTGGTTCGTCGGGTTCATGGCCCCTTGGGTTTGGGGAATCCCAGTGAATGATGCCCTGACATTGTCACCTACAGACAGAGCACTGTGTGCACAAGCGGCTGTGTTGGGCGCAAGACTTACCAGGACAGACACCAGGAGCGGCCCTGGGACGCCCAAGCCCCCACGCCTCCCCCAGACCTAGTGTCTCTGCAGAGAGATGAACTGATTTCAACATGCAGATCCTCTGCCCCTGGGAAGAGTCTGCAGCCGTGCAAATTAGCAGGATAGGTGCGTAAAAAGCAAAATTCTGTCTATAAACCTGACAGAAGGATTTTATACAACCCTCCAACCCGCACGCCCCAACCAGGGATGGACATGCTCGTCCTTCCAACAGTCTGGGGACCAACCCCACGTCCACTGCACTGAACACACCTTCTCTTCCACCCATTACCACGGACACGATGCCTACTGTCGTTATGAAGAAAAATAACCCTCAACTACACGGCAATACGAATTTCTCACACAGGTTTATCTGTTTGGTTTGATCCCAAAAATTCAAGAAGTGATCCAATACTCGTATGTCGGCTGCATAGAAGCAGCCTGTGGGTGAGGACCCGCGGCCACAAAGATGGCGACGCCACACCAAGGTCCCCTCGGTGTCTCTGCAGGCCCCTCATCTGTGACTTCTCTGCTCCGTCGGCACAGAGCGTCTCACTCGAAGGCAGAGTGGATTATCCCACCACTTGGATGCGGCTCTGCCAGAGGCAAGGTGAGTAGGTGGGGCCCCGGTCCTGGGAGTTTGTCACCAGGCTGGGAGACATCGAGGGCCAGGCCATGAAAGCTCTTCGTCAGGACACAGAACCGGGAAAGCCCCAAGAGAAAGTGGGGATCTGGGGCCCAAGGACGGGGGTGCGCGGCAGGTCGTGCGGGACAGTGGGGGCGGCCAGCTGCACGTGGCGCCCTCCCTGCTGGGGCTGCACTCCTCCACCAGCTGCCTTCCTGCCCAAAGACGCCAGGGAGGCCTGGTCGGCCCACAGCCTGCCCGGGAGCTGCTGGCCCTCCGACCGGCGGCCGCTCAGCATCCGACCGGGGCCCTGGCCCCATCACGTCCACCCAGGCGTTGCCCTGGAGACTGCCGAGCCCGCGGTGCAGGAGTGCAGCTGGCCGGGTGTCAGGCCGTGCCGCGTGGAAGACTGGCTGCTCTGTATCCACGAGGGCCTCGTCCCCTCCTGGGGCAGGGAGGGCGCTAGAGCCCAGCCTCCCAGCAGAGGGTCCGTCGGCAGAGTCCGTCGGCAGAGTCCGTCGGCAGGACCGCCCTGCAGGGCTCAGCCAACGTGGCATGCAAACAATGCGTAAGGACCAGTCAAATTCACTCACAAAGCAAGTCATCAACTAGAATGAGCATTTTCACTAATGCTCAAGGTCACTGGCTGGTTTTCTGAAGGTCGGGGTTCAGGTGGCTACATACACAGCCCGGGGCCCGCAAGCTTGCAAGCTGCCGCCCCCATGTCGGCCCCCTTGTGCTGTAAGACCTTCTGAAGAGAAGCCAGGCATTGGGGTTCCCGCGTGGGGCATCCTGACTTTAGTGCAGTCCATGTGCCACACCAAGCCGCTTCCCCAGGAGAATCCGGCCATAGCCCAGCGGCTTCCGGCCGAGAGCATTTCCCCCAAAACCCTGCAGCTCCCGGGTTTACAGGTTGTGGGTCATTCAGCCTGGGGAGTTTACCTTCTCTGCACACCTGACGTGATACCTGTAAACAGGAGCTGTGAGATTTGTCGTTCCCCTGCTCCAGCACTTTTGTTTAATGTTGTGGATAAAGCCGAGGGTGGGCTCCTGGGTCACACTTCTAGACACGTGCCAACACATTTACGTGTGATTAGGGAGCCCCGAGCAGCCACCTTCCTAAAGTGTCCGAGCCACGGGCGTAAACGGAGGCCTGGATCTGCACCCAACGAAGACAACTAGCCACGCCTGGGCAGACCACCTGGGAGGAATCCCGGGAGGGTCCAGACCAGATCCTTCCTGGGTGTGTCTGCTTTCGACCACAAACCCGCTGACCCCGACAATGCCCCGGGACCCACATCTGCAGGCGCTATCACCCCGTTGTTTTTGGGAACCTGGGGCTGTCGGGCGACTTACATCCAAAGCGCACACTGAAGCTGGTGGCCCCGACCCTCCTCCACTGTTCTTAGAATTAACTGTTGGCCCCACATGAGACCCAAAGGTGTGACATGAGGGGCTTGGTCATTTGTTTACCGGAGTCCAATCATGGTGGGGGGTGAACGGGCCAGAAATACAAATAAGATGCCCCTGCCTCCCTACACACAAACGTTCCCTCTGCTCTCTGCTACTTCTTCTCGGGGAACCCCCCACCTGCCCACTAGCAGCCCGTCCCCGTCAGGACACCCCCTACCTGCCTGCGGCAGCCCCTCCTCCAGCGCACCGTCCTCCTGGAATGACCCCAGGACTCTACAGAAGCAAAGGCTCATACGTAGCAACATCCACTGCAGGTGGATGCCCACCTACAAACAGTACTGAGCAACCTACCTACGTGACCACAGCTATGTACACGTGTACTTAAATACTAGGCGAGGAGAGGTCCGAGGCTTCCAGCCCAAAGAAGAGCAGACAGAGGCCCTCAGCGCCCTCCCTTTCTCCGGGAACGCGGCCCTAGAATGACAGGGGCCGGCCCAGCGCCCTTATAGAGGGGGGAGTTGTGGGCCCCGTGCAGGAGCCAGAATGTGCCAGGCATTCCTCAAGGAACGTAACCCTGAAAAGTCCCCGGGACCTAGAAATTAGTGTTCCTCATTTCACTGAAGATAGGAGCCAAGTTCAGGGAGGGAGAGTGGGAACCTGGTGGCTCCGCCCCGGGGGGTGACTGCTGTTCTCCACCATCAGCCACGCTCTGAGGGCCCGCGGCACTCCCAGCTCCTCCTCCCTGCGTCCCAGTGCACTGCTGTCTCCAGGGGACCTCACGACAGCCGCACCTCCACCTCGGCTCCACCCAAACCCAGCACAAGAAAAGGAAACACAAGGAACACGTTGACAATTAGAGCAAGATCTTGAGGA